>NC_057864.1:38072359-38702359 GCF_019393635.1 Dromiciops gliroides
TTTTTTTTCTCTTTTACTTTTCCCCTTCCCTCCCCTCCCCTTCCCATTTTTCCCCTCTTCATCTCTCCCCTCCTCCCCTCTCCTCCCTTTCCTTCCCCTTCCCTCCTATCCCCTTCTCGTCTCTCTCTCCTTCCCAACTCCCCCTTCTCTCCTCCCCTCCCCATCTCCTTCCCTCCACTGCCCTGTCCTCCCCTCTCCTCTTCTAATCTCTCCTCTCTCATCTCTCCTCTCCTACTATGTCTTTCTGTGCCCCCAGGCTAGAAGTACAGTGACTACTCATGGCCTGATCCCATTGCTGATCAGCAAGGAAGTTTTTCCAACCTGGAGAAACCCAGAAACCCTCCTTATATAACCCAGTGACCTTGCCCTCCTTTGGGCGGTGGGGGTGGGGTGGGGGTGGGGTGGGGGTGGGGGCGGAATTCATCATATTGATGCTGGACACCTGATCAGCTTTAGACCTGTAGCTCAAAACTCTCAAGCTCAATGAACATGCTAGCCTCAGACTACCCAGTAGCAGGGGTTAAAGGCATGAGTCCCCATTCCTAGGCTCCAGCACTTTGCAGAGGGGAGAGGCCTCCCTGTCCAGCTATTCCTGTTCATATAATGGTTTTATTACTTAGTGCTAATAAACAAACAAACAAACAAATAAATAAAGGAACAGGCAAACAAATAAGTATTCTGGCTTATCAGTCATATTTTGCACATTTCATTAGAGAGAATCAGCTTCCTCTGAGTCTGGTCATTCTTGAGTAAACTGATAAAATTATGTACCTGCAGATCTCAGGACAGGAGAAAATGTTAGATGGTTCCGGGGAACAGTGAACCCACCCACCAAAGTATATGAGCCTGGGGCAGCTAGGTGACGCAGTGGATAGAGCACTGACCCTGGATTCAAGAGGACCTGAGTTCAAATCCAGCCTCAGACACTTAACACTTACTAGCTGTGTGACTTTGGGCAAGTCACTTAACCCTCATTGCCCTGCCATAAAAAAACAAAAACAAAAACAAAGTGTGTGCAGCAGGTTCTTTTTTCTCTCTCTATAGACTTCAGGACTATTGAGTAGAGAGAATCAGTCAACATTAAGTGTCTACTATGTGCCAGGTACTTTGCTAAACTTTATGCCCAGGCATAGAGAAAGAGGCAAAAGACAGTCTTTGCCCTCAAGGAATTTATAATCTAATTGGGGGGGGGGCAGCTAGGTGGCACAATGGATAGAGCACCAGCCTTGGATTCAGGAGGACCTGAGTTCAAATCTGGCCTCAGACACTTGACACTTACTAGCTGTGTGACCCTGGGCAAGTCACTTAACCCCAATTGCCTCACCAAAAAAAAAAAAAGTATCCATGTATAATATAATGGGGGAGACAACATGCAAATATGTGCAAACAAGCTATATAAGGATAACAGAGAGAAGGCACTGGAATTAAGAGGTGTTGAGGAAGGTTTCCTGTAGAAGGTGAAATTTTAATTGGAACTTAAAGGAAATTAGGGAGGTCAGTAAGCATCTACAAAGTGCCTACAATTTGCAAGTGCCCGAACAAAGCAGGAGGAATGCAAGAAATAATTCCTACTCTCAAACAGCTTGCAATTTGTGTCAGGGTGGGGTGTGGGGGGAGAAGGGGGGAGGGAGTCACAATTTGTATATAGGTCAGTAAATATGAAACATGGTAAATATCAACACCTGGGAGCACCCCCTGCTAAAATTGCCCAATACAGCTATTGCCAGGCATTGTGTTAAGCACTTTACAAAAACTATCTCATTTCATCCTCACATCCACAATTTTCAATCTAACCAAACTGTCTTTCTTACTGTTTCTCATTCATGACACTGTGAACCTGTAAATTAATGAAACAATCAATATAGGAGAAAATAAGGTATTAAATCAGGGCAGAGGAACTATAGCTCGTGGTATCACAAAGCAAGAAGCTAGGAATACCCAAAGATGGGAACTGAGGACAGGGTTTTTATGGGGTAACAGAACAAAAGGAAACTGTCGGATATTAAAATATGGCTTTTGTATCTGCCTGTTTCCTACAAACAGATCAGAGAAATAATTTTTCATCTCTCCTACAAAATTAATAAACAGATTAGAGAATTTATAATATCTTATAATATCTGCTACTAACTAGATCAGAGAACATGATATCCATACCTGTCCTCCTACAAAACAGATCAGAGACAGACAGAAAAAAATAGCATCAATTTAATATTTTGTCCTAAGAAGAAAGACAACACACCATGATCATGTGGAGACTTCCCTCCTAAGAGAGAAGCTCAGGGGACTCCCCATTTCTGAGGGTATATATGGTTTTAGTCCACTCATTACAGGGCCTTGTCAGTTTCAATAATAATGATACAGAAATCAAGCCAGAAGCAAAACACAGTTTAACAATTTCAGTTATAACAAGTATGGAGGAAATACAGAAGCATCATGATAAGACTACAGGATTCCAAAAAAGGGTTTGGCAAGGATGAGGACACCCAGATGTTACCATAAGATAGGGGCTTACTATCTTCAGGGAAAAGAAGTCACTAGGTAGGGTCTTGTATCCACTAGCTATCTGGGTTCAGGTTTGGAGTTCAGTCAAACTCCAGTTGACATTTTGCTCCTATTAACCCAGGGTTTCATAAAAAATACTTTTGGATAATAAGGTACCGCCATCAAATCCAGGTGATCCACACATTCATTTAATACAACCAAAAAACTGCTCCAGAGTTACATATAACTACTTAATGTAAATGAACCTTTGACTAAAGACACTATAGAATTGCTCCTGAGTTAAGTATAGACACTACTTAACTCTAAATAGAAACTAATTAATGTAGGTGGATTTTTACATAATAACAAAGTCTGAGGAGTAAGGTGGGGAATCATTGGGAGGGGATAGTTTTCTTGGGGGAGATACAAAAGTTAATGAAGAATCTGGAATTGACAAAGATTGGTTAGCCCCAGGCAATTCATTGTGCTGGAAATGGAGGGGGGGGGGCGGGAATCCGTCAGCTCTCAGTAAATTTGTAGTGATCAACAATACACCTCCCATCTCTATGTCTTTGTATAGGCTGTCCCCAAGTCTGGAATGCCCACTGCCACCCTCCTTCACCTCCACCTCTTAGAATCTTTATGTTTCTTTAAGATATAGCTAAATCACCATCTTCATAGAGTCTGCCCTGATCATCCTGGAGGCTAGGGCCTTCCCCTTCCAAATGACCTTTTATTTATTTTGTATATATGGATGTGTCATCACAGTATTCCCATGGAGCATGTGGGAGGATAGACTTGGGCTCTGGCCACTTCCAGTGACACACACCCAGTGCCTAAAGGACTTGGAGCTTTCAAGCTTTGGAATGAGGTAATAAACCCTCAACCATCCCTTGGTTTCACCACCTTGTGACTGGATGAGAGAAGGTTAATTCCTGAACTAGCAAGAGCCACCCACTTAGTAAACTTTAAAAGGAATGCCTTTATTCTCTGACTTTTCCTTCTTTTTTCTGAGTCTTGGTATGGCATATAATTCTTTCTCTCTGGACTCTCTCTCTTCTCCTTTTCCCTCTCTCTTTCCCCTTCTTTACTACAACAGAGATGGCTACTATTACATATATGTGTAATATATAAGAAAAGATGTTATGTAAAATTATGTACATTATATATTTATATGTGTATACATGTGTTTTTATAATCATCTCCCTGCTAGAATATAAATTCCAGGAGGGCAAGAAGGATTTTACTTTTATTTTCATATACCCAGTATGTAGGAAATGCTTGGTACATAGTTGGTGTTTAATAAATAATTGCTAACTGATTAACTAACTGACAAATTAGTTTTATTGGGAAGAGATGTTTGGGAAAATGGTGGGGTTTTTTCCCCCTTTAGTAAATCCTTTTATTCAATAACAGTACAGAGAAAAAAATTCATGCAAAATAGGGAGAGATTGGGAACATGAGCAATCAGGATTTTGTAAAGATTTTGACAGACTTGAATGATGGGTTAATTACTTATTGGGAGGAGTATTCTCTTAGTAGCTCAAATTTTTCTATTTTTTACAAGTAGCAAGATGATCTGTCATCTTCCTTTATCAAGTTGTCTCTGACAAAAGAATAGATGAGTGGGTCTAACACTTAGCTCAATTCTTTGAATTCAGAGAGTCTACTCATTGGGGGACAATAGAAGACCACCTTCAAATGAGAACCATCATCTAAGACCAAGGGAAGCTTTGGATGGATTTCCTCAGACTGTGACAAATAAGGTTTTAAAACTCATAGTTATTCATTCATTAATTCATTCAGTTGCTTATTTCATTCACTCATTCATTCATATAAACATTTGCTTAGTTTACTTTCCTAATTCAAACAATATTTTAAAAACCTAGCCTAATTTTCCCAAAGACCCTACCTCAAAGCATTCCAGAGAGTTTAAAGACAGAAAGGTTCTATATACATTGGTATTCATAGCAGCACTAAACAAATTGTGCCACATGAATATAATGGGATATTACTGTGCTTCAAGAAATGAGGAAAGTGAAGAAAGCAAAGAAGGATGGGAAGATTTTTATTAATCAAAGTGGAGTGAAGTTAAGAAGAACCAGGAAGACAACATACACAATGACTGCAACAATGTGTTTTTTAAATTATTGTGGCTACTATTGTGTTTTGTATATTAATTAGTTGCCATTACTGTGTTTTATAAATTAACTTGCTGTTGTACCAGTTTTGGCAGTAAACATTTATTATTAATTAATATTATATGTACCAGTAAAAGATTGACTGCAGTTAGCACCTGCAGGAGAAAAGCCCCCAAAATGTGTTCTGAGGGAGAGTTCAGAAGACCTACAAAACCTACACTGTCCTAAGAGGAAGAGCCCAAGGCCCTGCCATGTCCAAAGGTTCTTTTGTTAGAGGCGGGTCATTATGCATTGATCAAAGCTAATTGGTTAACATCATTCAATTCCATTGGTTGAGGTGACTTGAGGGTGGTCTAAATTAAAATGAAGTCTACAGATGACATGGGGGAGAAGATCCACACTCAATTTCTTTAAGGCAAAGTCCATTATCTGGGTGTGGTTTGATCCCACGGAGCTAGACAAAAGAATCTATCTCCATTTCTTTTGTTCCCTTGGGTTTCTCCCAGTCAAGATTTGTTGAAGTTCCTCTGGATTTTCTGGAGTGGGGGGAGAAGGGACTGATTTCTGTATCACCCCAAGAAATAAATTATTAATAATTATTTTTCCACAAATGTAAATAGAAAAATATTCTTTTTTTTAAAAGCTCAAATTGAAAAGGCTATAAATCAGAATGTTAGTAATAATCTTGTGAGAACTACAAAATTTACTGAGAACTGATTCCCCACCCAGTCCCCTCTTTCCCAGACAAATGAATTGCCTGGGGCTGACTGTCTGTCATTTTCAGACTCTTTTTTTTTTTTTAGTGAGACAATTGGGGTTAAGTGACTTGCCCAGGGTCACACAGCTAGTAAGTGTTAAGTGTCTGAGGCCGGATTTGAACTCAGGTACTCCTGAATCCAGGGCCAGTGCTCTATCCACTGCGCCACCTAGCTGCCCCTATTTTCAGACTCTTGATGGACTTATGGACCTTCTCCCAAGTAACTTATCCACTCCCAATGTTCCCACCTTACTCCCTGGACTTATGTAAATTATTAAGTTATTATGTAAAAGAGTCCATCTACAGTAAGTGGTTTATATTCAGAGTCAGTAGCACCTTTACTTAACTCTGGAGCAGTTCAATTGTTTCTTTTGTTAAAGGTTCATTTACATTAAGAAGTTGTATGTCACTCTGGAGCAATCTTTTGGTTCCCTTTTTCTGTTACCCCATAAAAACCCTGTCCTCTGTTCCCATCTTTGGGTATTCCTAGCTTCTGATTAAAGACCTTATTTCTCCTATATTGATTGTTTCCTTAATTTCCAGGTTAACACTTGGAAGGAAATCATGACTAGCTTTAAGATGAAAAGCAAATTGTAAAGTTTGACAAATCTGATTTCTGTGCCCTGGAAATGCTCAATACTAAGACTGACTGAATTCAAAATCCTTGAAGCCAAGGAAAGGCATGAGTAGCATAATTCTAACTGTGGATGAATTATTCTTATGTGTTAGGCAGTTGAAAAGATTTCAAGATTTTCCTTTTTGGCTTTGACTAAATATATATTTCTTGTAAGATTAGTGCTCAGAGAAAAAATATTGTAAATGTTTCAGAGTGGTATTATTATTTGTAATGTTTATAAAGGAAAAACCATAGCTTAAAAATACTAGGATGGGGATGTAAGTGGAATTCACTGTAATATATACTAACAAATTTTGTTTGGTTTTTAAAGTGGCTAAGGGATTTGGGTCTGACACTTGGTAATCTTTTACATTCACTGAAGTAGCTATATAATTTGTCCCAGTGAATTTGAAAGATTTTATTGCTTTTGTAAAATATATTTGAAAGGAAATGACAATTAGAAAACTTTTTGGTGAAAGTGTTATTTTAACATTTTGATTTATTTTAAATTGCTAACAAAAAGCATTCAAACAGACAAAACCAAAATACTAAATAGCGTATGACTGTAGGCGAATAGGCATCAGTTTCCTTATTTTTAATATGAGGATGGTGATAGTACCTATCTCAGTGTGTAAGATAACACATGTAAAGCATTTTTCAAGCCTTAAGTGCTATATAATTGCTAGCTATTATTATAGTTCACTAAACTGTAAACTCTTATATAGACATTAGTTTAAAAATGTATATGTTGGGACAGCTAGGTGGTACAGTGAATAAAGCACTGGCTTTGGATTCAGGAGGACGTGAGTTCAAATCCAGCCTCAAACACTTGACACTTATTAGCTGTGTGACCCTGGGTAAGTCACTTAACCCTCATTGCCCCACCAAAAAAAAGTATATGTTAACTTTGTAATGATTAGAATGACGCCACCTGCTGGAGACTTACTGTAGAAAAACTCTGCCATGAGGTGAAGGTCTCTGAGGGCCAGACCATGCGTCTCTTCTTTGGTGTCAGGAAGTGACGTTTGCTTGTGGGAGGAAGAAGGGGGAAGCCTGGTGCTCTGACTTGCATTCTCTGATCTGGAAAACTGGATTCTGGACTCTGGTCTGGAAAGCTGGATTCTCTTCTTTAATTGTTTGAATTGCTGGATTTTTACTAAACCTTAGCATAGCGTTGTCAGTGATCAAATTAATAAATTCCATTATATTCCCTCCTTTAAATAATAGAGGGTTGAGGTAGTTATGCAATCTATAACACTTCTTACCGCCATGTGTCTGGATCAAAGCCAAATTTAGTATGTGTTCATGACACCTGAAAAATGTTAATGGAAAGATTATCATACCATATCATACCATATCATGGTTTCGAGACAGCCAATGATTGTGCTAGGCCACAGGTGATTAGACTGAGTGAGACAAAAAGAAAACAAGTTCAGTTAAATTAGGTTATATTAGGAGGAAGAGCGGACAAAACTAGACTGTGTCTAGTAATTGTGCTCTACATAGTTGCCATCATAGGCAAACCATGGACTTACATATACCTGCCTCTCCTTTTGTTGCACATGTATTCTCTCCAGGGCCTGCATTAAAGTTCACAGTAAGTTAGTCTCTGAAATGACAAGTTTCCATACTTCCTAAATCTCATATTAATTTCACCAAAACAGTATGATGGTAAAAATTCATGCTATGCTGCATAACTGAGGATATACTAGTGATATATACAATAATTCCAAACCATACCCAGAGAATAATGACATATAAATGATAAATGAATGTAAATAGCTGATTATATTAGACATTATTACATAATCTTCTTTTAGCAAGTAAACCACATCATCTTATACATGAATTTTCTAGTATAACAGTAGCAGATACTTAAAGTGGTGATCAATTTATCAAAAAGGAATAAGGCTTCAATCAGCAAGATTCAATATTCAATATGTTCATTGATAGATCAAGCAATAGGGTTCAATAACCCTCTTTTTTAAACAGAATCCCATAAAAGAGAAAAAAAAAACTCATTAGAACTCATGGTTCTTTTTTTTTTTTTTTTGCAGGGCAATGAGGGTTAAGTGACTTGCCCAGAGTCACACAGCTAGTTAAGTGTCAAGTGTCTGAGGCCGGATTTAAACTCAGGGAGTCCTGAATCCAGGGCCCGTGCTTTATCCACTGCGCCACCTAGCTGTCCCACTCATGGTTCTTTTTACCACAACTTGAAGGAGACAGTAATAAAAACACATACTCAAACCCTTTGACTTCAGGTCACCATTTGATCCTTCTCTCTCCTCTTCTGAATTTTAAAATATTAATATAATAAGAGCTGGTGAGTTTCAGCATTCTTTACACTGAATCACTTTGTGCGGTCTCCACATATTTTTCTTGAGTCTTCATATTTGTTGTTCTTTTTCTTCCTGGCCCACTGTCTTTCCATTCCATTAGATGCCACAATTTGTTCAGCCACACTCCCTAATCATTGGTTACTTGGTGTTATGGGCCTGGTATACCTCAGAAGTTTTCTGGGGGAAATCAAGGAATGTTCTCCTTGAGAAACTAAACCAAAGGACAGACATACCTAAAGAGGTGAGGGGCACCAGATCCGAACTGAGATAAATGAGATAACACCAGGACCACCACCCTTCATTCCAGTCTCCCCACCCCTCGGGGAGATAAGATTAGGTGTGGCTGCTGCCTTTGTGGGATGAAGGGAACAGAGATGGTTTGAGAGATAGCAGCAGCCTCTCACCCAACTTCCCCCAGCAACCACCAGCGGGGGATGGTCCTCCCCCAAAAAGGGAACTTTCCACAGTCAGATGGTCACCCCATTGTCCTCTCTAAAAGGATTCGTCTGTCTCCTACTAGAGGAGAAAGGTATCTCAGAGAGCCACACCTCTGTGTCATGCCTTCTCCCCATGAGAAGTTCAATGACTCCATCTTCATGTTTATGGTTTAGGATACTGGGAGAAAGCTTGTGATTCGGAGATCCGTCGTCAGAGCGAAACATCATTTATGCACCATAGTTTTCATATAACTCATGAGATAATTTGATGAAAATAAAGGCAAATAAAAGCACCTCCCAGAATGTATTTTCACTTCTATTGCTCTGAAGGCAAAGAAATAAAGAAACCTAGTTCGTATAGATTGTCATGTTTTGTTGTTGAATCATTTGTCTTGACCAACTCTTCGTGATCCCATTCAGGATTTTCTTGCCAAAGATTCTGGAGTGGTTTGCCATTTCCTTCTCTAGCTCATTTGACAGATGAGGAAACTGAGGCAAACAAGGTTAACTGACTTGCCCAGGGTCACACAGCTAGTAAGTATCTGAGGCTGGATTTGAACTCAGGAAAATGAGTTTCTTGACTCTAGACCTAGCATTCTATCCACTGTACCACCTAGCTGCCTACCTCTGCTTTTATCCATTTTATCCACATTTCATTTGTTGTGGAGTAGTGATGGATTCACATACATATGCACACATATTGCATATATTTCCTATCACTGTTAAAGTTGTTTTCTAATGGACCATGGTCTAGAGTGTGAGGATACCTTTTCAGGTAAACTAGATAGCCATGGAATCCCTTTAGAGTTTGAGATTCTATGGCTTTGAAATATTGAATTTGAGTTCTCCGAAAGATTAGTGGGATTCTGTGTCTTCCAACATGAAAGTCACTTAGATGTAACTTAAAATGTATATCCATCTTTTGAAAGTTCTTAATCCAGTCTATCTAATTTTGAGAATATTTCTAATGATGTATAATTCTAAAAACAATGCAGTGTGGTCTTAGCATAGGTGACAGAGTGCTGGACTTGGGTTCAAATGCCATTTTTGATATTTACTATCTATGTGACCACAGGCAAATCCCTTTGATACTTTTTTTTTTTTTTTGAGCCTCAGGTTCCTTATCTGTAAAATGATGGTCACAATATTACCTAACTCACTTGGTTGGAAGGATCAAGTAAAGTATGCTGTTTGATGTGACTTTTGTGCTGAAAGTGTTAGATACAGGTCACATATATGTAATTTTAATCCATACAATTATGAATAATGATAAGCAGAACCCATGACATCAAATTATAAAAAAATGATAAATGATGATATTGGTGAAATGTCCTTGAGAACTTGTGGATTGTTACCGTCATTTTAAGAACTTGCCTTGATAGAATTTCTGCTACATAAATAATCTGTGACTTCTGTCTGGGGAATAATGAGAGTTATGAATTATAATTAAGTAGTACTTAAAAGTCATTTTATCTATTGTCTTTATAATCTCAACTAAGAAGTAACTTGTTCAGCACATAGTAGGGGCTTGGTAGGGCAGCTAGGTGGTGCACTGGATAGAGTGTCAGGTTTGGAGACAGGAAGACCTGAGTTCAAAGGTGGCCTCAGACACCAGCTGTGTGACCCTGGGCAAGTCACTTAACCCTAGTTGCCTCAGTTTCCTTATCTGTCAAATAATCTGGAGAAGGAAATGGCAAACCACTTTAGTATCTCTGCCAAGGAAACTCCAAATGGGGTGACGAAGAGAAGGACATGAATAAACAGCAAATGAAGGTGCTTGATAAGTGCCCATCAATTAATTATCTCTTTGGTCATACAAGAATCTTTTGGTGAAAGGAGGAAACATTCTCAGAGAAGATAAATGATTTGCCCAGAGTTTATCTAACTAGTAAGTTATGGAGGTATAATTTGAACCCAGATCTTCCCCAACTCTAAGTGCTCTATCATGCTGACTCTTTTTTTTTTTTTTGGTGGGGCTATGAGTGTTAAGTGACTTGCCCAAGGTCACACAGCTAGTAAGTGCCAAGTGTCTGAGGCCGAATTTGAACGTAGGTCTTCCTGAATCCAGGGCTGATGCTTTATCCACTGTACCACCCAGCTGCCCCCCATGCTGACTCTTAAGATCAAAGTCTTGTATTTGCAAATTATGTTTCTAAATACCAAGAGGATATACTGGCTGCTATTTCTTGTTACTCAGGAAAGAGTAAATTACCATTGTCTCACAGAAGAGTACCAAACACCAGCATCAGACAATATACTTAGGCACAACCAGGTCCTTAAACAAGTCTAGAATAAGGGACACAGATCAGAAATGTAGGTGTAAGTCATCATTCCTCTGGCCTTCGCACCTTGGAAGCTCCCTCTACTTTTGTGGGAAGAATCAGAATCCACTGATTCCTCAATTGCTCCCAGAAGCTCCACTTTAAGTAAGTGTCCAGACCTGCCATGTTACCCCTTCCTTCCCCCAAACAGATCCCTCACCTATGCCTGCTTATCAGCCACATTTTTATGTATCTAGTCTTCCCCTTTGGACTGTAAGTTCCTTGAAGGCAAGGGCAGTCTTTTTACTTCTCTTTGTATTCCCAGTACTTAGCAGTTCCTGGAGCAGAGTAAGTGCTTAATAAATATTGACTTGTAGACTCTCATGTTATATCAGCTCATAACTTGAGTACAATCTTCTAAGACCTTTTTCCTTTTCTTATTGGATAGGTTTCAAGGACTAGTTCTATCTTCTGGATGATGTGTAATTTATAGATTGTAATAATTTTCTCAAATTGGCAGTTTAGCTGCTCACATGTACTCAGCAGGCCAGAACTGAGGGGAATACCAGAGAATTAAGATGGACTAAATCTCTAATGAGAGCTTTTTAAAGTATAAATTGGGGACATGCCTGCTGCCACATGCTTCATCTCTATTGCTTGACCCAGTAATGTTAGCGATACACCATTAACTTAGTGAATTGGTGTTACATTATTACTCTTTATCCAGATTGCCCAAGTAAGTTCCTTTGACCCTTAAAAAGCCAAATCTGGGGTCTTTGAGATGGTGTGTTCTTTTAGCAGGATAAGCTAGATGGCAGGAACAACCAGAAAAGGGAACAATTACCAAAAGAAGTTAGCATGGCTTCATCAAGGTCACACCTCTTTTAACAGGATCACTGAAGTGGTAGATCAAGATACTTTGTGTGGTTTATTCAGATTTTAGCAAGACACTCGATGATGCTTCTATATACTATTCTCAGGGAAACAAAGGTTAACAGATATAGGACCCACAAGAGGACAGTTAAGTGAATTTGGAATTGGTTAAATGGCCAGGCCCAAAGGTTAATCAGTAATGGCTTGGTGTCAACTTGGAAGGAAGTTTCTAGTGGAGTCCTCTAGGGATCTATGCCTACCACTATTATTATGAGCAATGTATGTTTATATTATTATATATTACGTTGTATTTACATATTATATGTAATTATTTACATTATTATAATTAGAAATTCTCTAAGATGACTTAGATAAAGGCAGAGAAGGTGTGCATATCAAGACTGTAGGTGACATAAAATTGAGAGGAGTGTGCTAGAGCCAGTTCCAACTGACTGAGAGTCAGTTGTCAAATTGTGAATGTGAGCTTTTACACCTCATAAATTGGCAAACACTATAAAACAGGGCTTGATTTATTGTTCTGTGGATTGTCTAGACTTAAGTAGGTGATGGATAATAATGTTAATAATGGAGATTAAATTTAAAGTATGTTGTGTAAACATCCCCCCCCTCAGCTCATTGTTAAACATTTACCAGCACACACCCGAATAGTTAACATACACCCAACTTGTGCCATCTGCAAAACTGTTAAGCATTTCACCTGTTAGACCTGGAGACAAGAAAAGTAGATACCAGATCTGGCCCCAGACACTTAGTAGCTGGATAAGCCTGAACGAGTCACTCAACCTCTATCTGCTTCAATGTCTTCACCTGTAAAATGGCGGTGATAATAATAGCACCTTCCTACCACTGTTGTGGTGAGGATAAAATGAAATAATCTACATAAAGCACTTTGCAAACTTGTATGTGCTGTACAAATGCTAACTGTTATTATTATTATTTCTTTTATCTGTCATTGATAAAAATGTTAACAAAAGTCCATGCACAATTACCTAAAGCATGGAGACCTTCCAAATTGAAAACAAATCTTAATGATCATTCTTTGGGCCCAGTCATTCAACTGTTCTCTGAATCTGTCTAATTACAATATCATTTAGCCCATATCTCTACATCTTTGCTGCAAGGATAAGTGTATGTGTGTGTGGGGGGGTGGGGGGTGGGTTGGGAGGGAGGGAGAGATAGAGAGACTCAGAAACAGAGAGATGGATAGAGATAGATGCACAAGAATGATCCATTGGGCATTTTTGGGGAGTTCAATGGAACAATCAGTCATTCAGTTATGAAGCATTTATTAAATACCTACTGTGTACCAGGCACTGTGCTAAACACTGGGGAGACTGGAGTGAAAAACCCCTGGCCTTTCTTTTTTTTTCTTCTTTTTTGTGGCAGGGCAATGAGGGTTAAGTGACTTGCCCAGGGTCACACAGCTAGTAAGTGTCAAGTGTCTGAGGCTGGATTTGAACTCAGGTCCTCCTGAATCCAGAGCCGGTGCTTTAACCACTGTGCCACCCAGCTGCCCCTGTCCCTGGCCTTTCAAGATTGTCCTCTGCTCTGAAGATGCTTCTGTTACCCCAAGTTAGACAGTCTCTTGTGAGGTCCATCTACTCCATCCCCCAACTCCTTTCACCCTAAGGGAAAGAATTCCTAGTGAGAGCTCTGCCTAGTTATAACACTCATTCTACTCTAGTTTGTAACCAGACAGAGTGGGTGGGAGAAAGATAAAGGAGGGTTGCTGTTTCCTGGTCTCTTCTCTCCAACTAAGGAAACTGTACAGATCAGGAAACTGCTTTGAGGTCCCCTGAAAATCCCTATGACATCCATGTGCTTTGATGTCCCTTTACTCTAGACTTTGTCTTTTTGGGTCTATATGTTCTCTAAGCCTGCTACTGAGAGGTTCTCAGCTATGTAGAAAATAGAAGCTTTTGCACAAATAAAACCAATGCAACCCAAATTATAAGGAAAGCAGAAAACTGGGAAATAATTTTTACAAGTATATCTGATAAGGACCCCATTTCTCAAATTGAGAACTGGGTCAAATTTATAAAAATACAAGTTGTTCCCCAATTGATAAGTGGTTAAAGGATATGAATAGGCAGTTTTCAGACAAATAAATCAAAGCTATCTATAGTCATATGAAAAAATGCTTAAAATCACTATTAGATTAGAGAAATGCAAATTAAAACAACTCTGAGGTACCACCTCACATTTATCAGAGTGGCTAATATGACAAAAAAGGGAAATTTTGACTGTTGGCGGGGATGTAGGAAAATTGGGACACTAACTCACTGTTGGTGGAGTTGTGACCTGATCCAACCATTCTGGAGAGCAATTTGGAACCATGGCCAAAGGGCTATAAAACTGCGCATACCCTTTGAAACAGTGATACCACTGCTTAGGTTTATATCCCAAAGACATCGAGAGAGAGAGAGAGAGAGAGAGAGAGAGAGAGAGAGAGAGAGAGAGAAAGAGAGAGAGAGAGAGAGAGAGAGAGAGAGAGAGAGAGAGGAAGGGAGGAGGGAGGGAGAGAGGGAGAGGGAGAGAGAGAAGGATCTATTTGTACAAAATATTTATAGCGGCTTTTTTTGTAGTGGCTACGAATTGGAAATCAAAGGGATGCCCATCAATTGGGGAATGGCTAAACAAACTATGGTATATTGTAACGATTGGAATAACGCCACCTACTGGAGACTTACTGTAGAAGAGTTCCTCCCATGAAGCGAAGGTCTTTGAGGGCAAGACCAGGAGTCTTTTTCTTTGGCGTCAGGAAGTGACACGGGCGAGTGGGAGGAGGAAGGAAGAGACTGGTGCTCAGTCTCGCTCTCTTTCCTTTGGACTCTGGTGGAGAGCGGAGCTAGAAATGTGCTCTCCCTTTAATAGATAGGAATCTAGGCCTTTTTCTCTCTCTTTACCAAATTCTTATTCTCCTTAATAAATGCTTAAAAGTCTAACTCTTGCTAAAGCTTATAATTTATTGGCGACTACTCATTAGATATTTTAGACAGTTTAGCTAGAATTTTAGCCCTTAACAATATGATCATAATGGAATATTATTGTGCTATAAGAAATGACAAGCAGATTTTCTGATTTCAGAAAACCTGCACTTACATGAATTGATTTCTAGTGAACAGAACCAGGAGAACATTGTACACAGCAACAGCAATATTCTTTGATGAAGAACTGTGAATGACTTAACTATTCTCAGCAATACTATGATCCAAGGCAATCCCAAAGGACTAATGGTGAAACATACTATCTACCTCCAAAGAACTGATATTGATTGAGTACAGACTGAAGTATACAATTGTTTCCTCTCTTTCTTTCAATTTTTTCCTTTTATTTAAATCTTCTTATACAAAATAATATGGAAATATTTTACATAATTGCACATGTATAACCCATGTTTCATTGCTTACCACCTCAGGGAGGAGGGAGAGAAGGAGGGATAGAATTTGGAACTCAAAACTAAGTAAAAATGTATATTAAAAAGAAGAGAAAAAAGATAGTGGGTGTTCAGACAGTGTGGGAAAGAGAGTCAGAGGCTCAGATAGGCTTCCATAGTTCATTATCCTGCCCTAAGAATCCCAAGGACTTGCAAATATAGCTTAACAATTTAGCCCCATCTTGTCTTCTCCAAACACTGTTTATACCAACTGCTGTTGTGTTTTGGTCTGGGAAGCTGAGGCAAGAGGGACATTTTTCCTCATCACAAATTTAAACATGGTTGCTGTGACATTAATCATCTACAACCATTTATTTCCACATATCAAGGTCAATTCTGGGCAGGTAATTGATCACTTTATTTCTTTCAGGGACTCATCTCTATCTTAACAATTCCCCTTAATAAGATAGATCATCTCCTTTCCCACTGGATCATTTTAATTCCAACAATTCACTTTGTCTAATTTAGCACATTATTATATTGTCAGTTATTATAACTTGTGAATGTAACATATATTGCCTGAACAAGATCAAATTTTCAAAGAATTATCTTTATCAATCTGATTCAACATGGAATTATTAAGCACATATTGAGTATTCAATAATGAAAAAATAGTTCCTACCCTCAAGAAGCTTATAGTCTACATGTACATATATGAGTAAATACGAAGAGTAGGGAGAGGATGGGACCTCTGATTTCTCTGGTATTAGAAACTCTCTTTATCAACACAGGTCAGTATTTTCTTTGCAATTTATAATCTTAGGTTGCTGCCCACACTAGAGTGTTGAGAGGTTAAGTGACTTGAACAGGGTTATATAGTCATGTTGCATGTGGGATTTGAATATGAGTCTTCCTGGCTCAGAGCCAGTCCTTTATCCACTATACCATGCTGTCTTTCAAATACAATGCATATGGGGATGGGGCTAGGGACTATACCTGTGATTTCTTTGATAGGAAAAACTCTGAATAAGGAAATTCCCTCTACAAGGTGAGAGAGAGCATTAACAACTAATCTCCTTAAAAACCGTTCCTGTAAGGGACAGTTACATGGTGCAGTGGATAAAGCAGCAGCCCTGGATTCAGGAGGACCTGAGTTCAAATTCAGCCTCAGACACTTGACACTTACTAGCTATGTGCCCCAGGAAAAGTCACTTAACCCCACCCAATTGCCTTAAACATCTGGGGTTATCTCCAGTTATCCTTAGCTATATCTTGCCACTGGACCCAGGATAGAGTGAGGCTGGTGACCTTGCACAGCCCTCCCTCACTTAAGTCCATTTCAGTGCAAGTCATGACATCACTCTGATGCCATGGTCATCTTTGAGAACTAAGGACAAACGATAACAACAATTCCCTTTAAAAACATAGCTCAGGGGGGCAGCTAGATGGCACAGTGGTTAAAGCGCTGGCCCTGGATTCAGGAGTACCTGAGTTCAAATCCAGCCTCAGTCACTTGACACTTACTAGCTGTGTGACCCTGGGCAAGTCACTTAACCCCCATTGCCCTGCAAAAAACCAAAAAAACCAAAAAAAAAACCCCAAAAAAACCATAGCTCAGGGCAGCTAGGTGGCGCAATGGATGGAGCACTGGCCCTGGATTCAGGAGGACCTGAGTTCAAATCCAGCCTCAGACACTTATTAGCGTTGTAATCTTGGGCAAGTCACTTAACTCTGTTTGCCTCAGTTTGTTGATCTGGAAAAGGAAATGATAAACCACTCCAGTATCTTTGTCAAGAAAAGCCCAAAGTTTCAGCCGTGATTGAAATGACTGAACAACAACAACAACAACAACACAACAACTAAACAGGGTCCTTAGTCTCATGACTAAGTAAGTAAGTTACCACCTCTAGGGAAGGCTGAGTCTTGCACAGACTTCAAAGCACCAAAGATGTGATTACAGTCACTACAATGGAGCTTGTATCATAGTTGGTACATTGTAGCATTGGTCAGGTAAGTCAGTGTGACCTTGTTTCATGTTGATCGGTGGTCAAACACACACACACACACACACACACACACACACACACACACACACACACACACAAACCTAACGAAGTAAAACTGGGTCCAAGTGTGTTGGCTATACATACTATTCTGTGGGGTAGTTGTCAAAGCACTAGACTTGGAGTCAGAAAGCCCTGGATTCAAATCCTAAATCTGACAGTAGCTATGTGACCAAGATAGGAATGAACCTCTCTGAGCCCTAGTTTCTTCTCCTTTCCCCGCACCAGTTTCTTTCTATGTGGAATGAGGAGATAATAAGACTGATAATAAGGTGCCCACCTATCAGTGTTCCATCAATGGTTTTGCTTTGTTTAGACCTCACAATCCTCAGGCCTCCCCAGGATAGGCTGATCACCTGATATCTCATTACCATGCAGATTGATTCAGCTTTGATACTCAACACCCTCTCAGCTCCCTTGGTTGCCTCTGTCCTCTGATTGGGGGGCTGGAGGTCAGAGCAATAAGCCCCTCCCCAAGCCTACCTTTGTAGAAGTTTCTGGGTAGCTCCATTCCCCATCAGTGGCTCTGCTTGGTTTGAACTCCATGAACATCATGTCACTCAAACCCCTTCATCAGCCACCCCCAGCGATTCCCCTTCTCCCCTCTTTTCAGTATCCTTTGGTGCACTGTCTTTACCCCCATTAAACTGCACATTTCTCGAGGGAAGGGAATGTGTTTCTTTTTCTCCTTTGTATCCCTAGTGCTTAGCACGAGTGGTACAAGGTAGATACCTAATACATGCTTATTGAATTAAATCGACTACCTCACAGAGCTGTTGTGAGACTCCAAAGAGATGATGCATGCAAAGCACTTTGCAAATGTGAAAACTCTTTATAAACTGCAGTTGCTTCCTCTTCTTACAGTATGGTATCCATTCCCTCTGTTCTGATGTGTGATTCTGGGTGTTCCGTCTAGGGCTGGGGTTTTAGAGTCTGAGCAGGGCTCTCACATTAGAGAGAAAACAGGGCCACCTTGTGGCATGATGTTTGTCTGCTCAGGGACAGCAAGGGCATTAGTGTACTGGAAAACCTTGGAAAGAGAACTAATTAGTGCCTGATGTCCATGGAGAGGGATGCTGGCCACTGCTGTGGGTGCCTGAAGTCACTACTGAAGGCTAGAAGGTCCTCAGGATGCTTTGTGCTCCATGCTGACACAGTGGCTAGCCAATCTCACTTATTTCATATTGGTTCTTTATTTCTTTCCTTGAGTTTTTTTTTTTTAAACAAATATCTCAGGTTTATTTCTCAGGGCTGTGGGACCTAAGAGGAGAAGGAGGGGAGAGGTATCCTTCACTTCCTGGTTCCGTTAATGACTCCCATGTCATGGGTGGATTGTCTGTGATCTTCACCCTTTGGACACAGCAAGAAAGGGAGCCCATGAAAAGAGAGCAAGAGTGTTCTGGTCTGCCAGGTTTTTTTTTAAATTAAATTAAATTAATTAATTTTTTAAATTAATAAATTATTTTTTTTCACGTTACATGTAAAGATAGTTCTCAACTTTTGTTTATACTAGCTTTCCAATTTCAGATTTTTCTCCCTTCCTCCCCTCTCTCCCCCTTTCCTTGAGTTTTATCTGGGACTCTGAAAACAGCAACTTTAAAAAAATGATGCCTTTCCCTTGTTTATTACATTCATTTCCAAGTATATCCCCACCTTTTCCCCTCCCACTAGAGCTCTGTGTTGTCACTAAGATTGAAAGAGGAGGAAAAAAGCAGCTCAGCCAAACCAACCACCATGTGGACTGACATCTGACATGATACGCAATGTTCTACAATCATTGCTTTCCAGTTCTTCAACCATGAGAAAGGGGTGCAATTCTCACCCCTCTCCTGGTCCAAGGCAATTCATTAGAATTACACAGCATCCAGTGGCACTTATAGTCATATATCACAATTTGTTTAGCTATCTCCCAGTTGCTGAGAACTTACTTAATTTTCAGGTCTTTGAAATCACACATGCCCATAGACACACAATTATTGCTAAAAACATTTTGGTTTATATGGGATCTTCCTTTCTGTGTTTGGCTTCCTTGGGGGTACATCTAGCAGTGGTTCAAAGGGCATGAATATTTATGTTTTATTGTATTATTATTTATTTTGTTGCATAGTTCCCAAATACTTTTGGGGGGGGCAGGGCAATGAGGGTTAAGTGACTTGCCCAAGGTCACACAGCTAGTAAGTGTCAAGTGTCTGAGGCTGGATTAGATCTCAGGTCCTCCTGAATCCACTTCACCACCTAGCTGCCTGGCATGCCTGGAATGAATATTTAAATCACTTTTTAAAGGAGGGAGGGAGGGGAGAGAGAGGGAGAGAGACAGAGACAGAGAGACACAGAGACAGAGAGAGACAGAGATTCTGATGTTTTTCTTTTAGCTCTTCATAGATAAAAACAATTTGTTGTTAGAAATGTTCTGAAAGGAGGACTATAAGCAACTAGATTCTAAATCCTCTGTATGAGAGGCAGTGTGTGGCATGGTTCGACTCCTGTTTCTGAATCCTATCAACTACGTGACCTTTGATAAGTCACTTAGAGTCTTAGAGAGTTGCCTGGGTCCTTAAGAGATTAAGCTGTGGGGGGGCAGCTAGGTGGCGCAGTGGATAAAGCACTGGCCTTGGATTCAGGAGGACCTGAGTTCAAATCCAGCCTCAGACACTTGACACTTACCTAGCTGTGTGACCCTGGGCAAGTCACTTAACTTTCATTGCCCTGCAAAAAAAAAAAAAAAGAGATTAAGCTATAAAGAAGGTGTTTGATTTTTATTGGTAGAAGAAATGACCTCGCATGGGTGTGTTCTATATTAATGAAAGAATAGGGCCAATCCCCAGAAATCAAGCGCAAGCTTTGACAAGTTATGGAACATTTTGGGACGTCATTCCCAAGATCCAGGTGTGCACAAGGGGACAAAAACGCAAGGTCCAATCAGTCCCAGTGTAGAGGGAAGTTGGACCTTCAGGATGAGCTATAGATGACGTGCCCTTTTTCTCTCTAAGGAGGACACTGAGCTGGTCTTATGCTGAGCCCCATCTTTTGGGATTGGATGCTGTGTTCTACCCTAGGGGGAAAGTACTTGTAAGTGGGAGTCTTTCTTTTAGTAGATATTGAGGAGGTTGGAGCCAAGTGGAAGAATTCAGACATTTGCCTTGAGGTTTTGTTTTGTTTTTTTAAATTTTAGTGAGGCAATTGGGGTTAAGTGACTTACCCAGGGTCACACAGCTAGTAAGTGTTAAGTGTCTGAGGCCAGATTTGAACTCAGGTCCTCCTGACTCCAGGGCTGGTGCTCTATCCACTGTGCCACCTAGCTGCCCCTGCCTTGAGTTTTATACATCAGTGGGAGAACTGATGTTCATTGTTCAAGTCCTCATTCCTAGAGAAAACAAATTCATTTTCTCACTTTTGGGCGGGGAGGTGGGGCAATGAGGGTTAAGTGACTTGCCCAGAGTCACACAGCTAGTAAATGTCTAGTGTCTGAGTCTGAATTTGAACTCAGGGCCTCCTGAATCCAGGGCTGGTGCTTTTATCCACTGCGCCACCTAGCTGCCCCCTTTCTCTCACTTTGTTTTTGTTTTCTCAAATAAGAAGCACTCCCATTGTGATCTAGAACTTCCTTGTTCAAGTCAATTTTGCCTCCTATCGGTTATGTTGCCATTTAGAGAGGTAGCACTTGGTTCTGAGGCTGGTCTGTAGCTTTTAGAATCATGCAATTCGACATAAGAAGACTTTAGGTCAGCTCCTAAAAGCAGAGGAGAATTTAGAAGACATCAACCATTAGTCACAGATGGCTATCATACCTATTTTTTTTTTTTTAGGCAATGGGGGTTAAGTGACTTGCCCAGGGTCACACAGCTAGTAAGTGTCAAGTGTCTGAGGTCAGATTTGAACTCAGGTACTCCTGAATCCAGGGCCAGTGCTTTAACCACTGCGCCATCTAGCTGCCCCCATACCTATTTTTTAATATGTCTGGAAATTGATAGTCAATAATCACTACTGATGGCAGCTAGGTGACTCAGTGGATAGAATGCTGGGCCTGGAGTCAGGAAGATCTGAGTTCAGATCCAGCCTTAGAAATGTACTAGCTCTGCGACTCTGGGCAAATCACTTAACCCCATTTGCCTCAGTTTCCTCATCTGTAAAATAAGCCAGAAAAGGAAATGGCAAACCATTTCAGTATCTTTGTCAAGAAAACCACGAATGGGGTCACAAAGAATCAGACATGATTGAACAACAACTGAATGACAACAATTGCTACTGGTAGCTCAATATTATAGTTCATATTGCTGTAGAGCATTAGGGTAAGCAAAATACTTCCCTCACAAAAATCCTGTAGTTGCACTTGCAACTATTATTCCCATCTTACAGATAAGGAAACTGAGGTTTGTAAAAGGTAAACTTTCCCAAAGACTCATCTATGGCATGCAGCTAGTCATAGTTGAAACTAAGTTTCAAACCCAGCTAAGTATGACTCTGAGTTCTCTTGAACTGCCCCCTCCCTTCTGCTGTTCCTTATATCATTGAAATCAGAGATCTAGTTCCCATGCCTAGCAGTAAGGATAATTCCTGGTATATAGTAGGTGCTTAATAAATGCTTATTGGATTTAGCTGAATTCAATAGTGACTTCATATTTTTTCAACTACTGTTTGAGAATTTAATTTGATTCTCAATTTAATGATAGCAGCTGCTTAGGCTTAATGAGGTACTAGGAGATCTTCTGTCTGGCACTCATTACCTTTTTGAATCCTTGCTCATGGTTACTTAAAATACATCTTAACAACATATGATTCCCTTGGAACAAATTCTTTAAAAAATTTAGAATATTCAATACACTCTGTCAGGCTATTCCATAATTTGATTTCAAATCAGCCTTTCCCACTTGACAGAGATAAAGCATCTCTAGTCTCTGTTTCATTCAGCAGACACTTGTGTTCTCAGATCTCACACTGAAGATGTGTGCTCAACAGATAGTTGGCTACTTTGTGGGGTAAGTCCAATACCCCCAGAGGCGGTATAGTGACCTTTGCCTTCTTTCCCTTGGGTGCTCTGCCATAATAGCTCATCCATTTCTCTACCAGGGATCCTTCCATGCCACCCTAGGGTTACCCAATTATGATATCAGTTGTTCATTCTGTCAAGAAGCATTTATTAAGGGCCACAGGGTTAGACACTGTGCAAAGCATTGGGGAGATGGAGAAAGCCAAAAGGCAATCCTTTTTCTCAAGGAGCTGCCAATCTATTGAAGGAGAAACTATGAAAAGAACTATACACAAATGAGCTATAGACAGTATAATTTGGGGATAATCAGAGGAAGGTAGGCACTAGAATTAAGAGGGAATCAGGGGGGCAGCTAGGTGGCACAGTGGATAGAGCACCGGCCCTGGAGTCAGGAGTACCTGAGTTCAAATCCAGCCTCAGACACTTGACACTTACTAGCTGTGTGACCCTGGGCAAGTCACTTAACCCCCATTGCCCCGCAAAAAAAAAAAAAAAAGAGGGAATCAGGAAAGACTTCCTACAGCAGATAGAATTTCAGATGGGAATTGAAGGAAATCAGAAATGAGAAATGAGGATGGAGGATGTTTCAGGTATGAGCAACTGATACTAAAAATGACGGGAGTCCCAGATGGAATGTTGTGTTCAAGGAATAGCAAGGAAGCCTATGTCATTGGATTAAGGGTATGTGGTGGTGGAGTGAAGCATGTAGGGTATAAGAATACCAGTAAGGTGGGGAGAAGGTGCTGAGCTGCATTGGACATTGGGAGGTGGGGTTCTTTATGGGCAGTTCCCTACCCTGATGAAAGTAGAGGTTTGGTTTAAAAAGTGAAACAAAACACCACACACAGCAGTGGTAGCCTAAAAATGATCCACAGTCACCAAATTTCAGAGCCATAAAGAACTCCAGAGGCTGGCTTGCCTATCCTGTATCTCACCAAGTAGTTCTTCATCCCAGTAATCCTGTGAAGTAGATTCTTACAAGTATTTTCCCCATTTTACAGAAGAGAAAAATTGAATCTCAGAAAAAGTATGCAATTTCTACTCAGTGAAGTGGTCACTATGTGGACCCAGATACAAAGGTGGCAGGAGAAAAGCTAGGGATACACTGTGGGCTCAGGCTTAAGATACTGGGGAAGTATAGCAGTAGAGTTATTTTTGTTTTCAGGGCAATTGGGGTTAAGTGACTTACCCAGGGTCACACAGCTAGTAAGTGTTAAGTGTCTGAGGCTGGATTTGAACTCAGGTCCTCTTGAATCCAGGGCTGGTGCTCTATTCACTGCATCACCTAGCTGCCCCCAGTAGAGTTATTAATGGCCACAGTCAGAGATAGTGGGACTCTTCTTTTTTTGGGACTGGGGAGGGGACTCTTCTTTCAAAGGAGGCTGTCAATGGCTGCATAACTAGGGCTGGGCAACCAGCCCTGAAAAGTAGGTGGTAAAAATATGTAAAAGAATGGATTTAAAAGGTCGCACAATTTAAAAAATTAGTCACATTCGTATCTTAGACAGCATTTACCCTCCTACTGATGCCATGAAACATACTAAACTTAGTAACTAGTTAGAAAAAAATAATTGATTAAAAAAGGGAAGGTACCAACCAGGTTTCCTCATCCTCCCTAATTAGCCCTGTTGGCCACACCTCAGGTAAGCTCCTCCCTAGGGCAGACCCACCTGCTCCCCTCTCTGGGTGCTTTTTAAATTTGTAGCTTCCCCAGAAGCAGCCTCAGTAGTCTTAGAGTGTCCAGACTTCTCCCACCCATAGGGAGTAGCACAGAACCTCTCCCATCTTGGGATGCAGTTAGGGACAATAGGAAATACTGTGACATGCTGGCACCAACTTCTGAGAGTTGATGGTTACATTTTCAGAGTGAGACTTTATACCTTGGAAAATGGCAAATGCTATGAATCAGGGACTGATCTGTTGTTTTGTTTGTTTGTTTGTTTGTTTTTGCGGGGCAATGGGGGTTAAGTGACTTGCCCAAGGTCACACAGCTAGTAAGTGTCAAGTGTCTGAGGTCGGATTTGAACTCAGGTCCTCCTGAATCCAGGGCCGGTGCTTTATCCATTGCGCCACCTAGCCGCCCCCTGTTGTTTTGTTGATGTTGGAGACTTCGGAAAGTGATGGAGAAAAAGTTTGTCATGTTGTTCATCCTTTGTTTTCGAAGAAGACCAATGATGTCACGATGTTGTGATGAAATAATAAAAGATTGTATAACTGGTGACTGGTCTTGACTCCTGGGCGAATTGGGTCTAAGTGAGGCAGAGTTGTACAAAGTCATCAGCTTCACTCTCTTTTTCAGAGTCATCAAAGTCCAGTGGCAAGACAAAAGTCAGGATGACTAGTGATGACCTGGGATACAGTGGGTGATCTTAGCATCTTCAATGTCTGTAGATTTAACTTAAAAGTACGATATATTTATATCTACATAGACATTTTATAGTCTGTTAAACATTTACTAGCAGACCCCTTCTTTTGAATTAGAGGACCAGGTTTCAAGTTTGGGTTCTATTCCTTACTACTTGTATGACCTTGAAGATCCCTGCGGGTTCTGAATCTATGATCTTATGATACCCCCCCCCCCAATCTCTTTAAATGACTTCTGTTTGTTTTGTTTGTTTTTTTTTTTTTTGTAGGCAATGGGGGTTAAGTGACTTGCCCAGGGTCACACAGCTAGTAAGTGTCAAGTGTCTGAGGCCGGATTTGAACTCAGGTACTCCTGAATTCAGGGCCAGTAAATGACTTCTATTATTTATTTGTTTGTTTGTTTGGTGAGGCAATTGGGGTTAAGTGACTTGCCCAGGGTCACACAGCTAGTAAATGTTAAATGTCTGAGGCCAGATTTGAACTCAGGTACTCCTGACTCCAGTGCTGGTGCTCTATCCACTGCGCCACCTAGCTACCCCACTTCTATTATTTTTATGTCACGAAGTACAAAGTTGACTTGTAGGTGCTTTTGTTGTTATTGCTACTGCTTGCTCTGTGGTCAAGTTGCTAATCCTTGGCCCTTCATCCCACCCAGAGAGCAAATTCTCCCAGATTGACAGATTCTGCCGACAGTTGCCTTAGTTAGGAATCAAAGATCGGACTTCACCTGAGGAGAGTAGATGTGAGACCTGGACCACACCTGCTCATACAGACAGTAGCTCTATCAGCACTGCTCACCTGAGTACAGTGAGCACAGCATCCCTTCAAGAATGCTTGCTTGTGCATGCTCTGTCTTCAGCAGGAAGGCAGGCTTTATAATTTAAAAAGCCCTTCCATGCTGGTCAGTAATGGGCTGTGTGGATGTTATGGGAAGAAGGGGGCCTGTGACTGTAATGTCACCAGAGAATGGAATGATCCTATTCTAGGAAAGAACATTGGTATGAATCCAGGTCACTTAAAAGTGAACTCTGGCCTTTTCCTTCTCCAACAACTAATTCAAAGCCCTTTGATGTTGTAATTTGGGCAATTCCCAGTGTTTTCAATGGAATAAACAGCTCTGTTTCCTCACCAAAAAAAATGACTTCTGGGGCCCAGGCCTGAATTATTGATCCATTCTAATGCTCTGATTCACAGGGATGGGGACGCTTAGCCATAGGACATGACAGTTTTATTACTAACATCTAGCCTTACTAATTATGTATATATTTGCAATTCTTTTTTTTCTACTTATGGAAACCAGCCAGAAAATCCTGTTTCAAATGTGCTCTAGAAATGTGAAGTCTTTATTAGAATTGTAGCATCCCAATAAAGGAAAAACATTGCTATTTTAGAGCTATGGTCAAAGTCACAGAGATTTTTCTCACAAAGAAATCCCAATCACCACTGGGGTCATTTTTGAAACGTCAGCAAAGCTTCATCAAATGTAATTGGCTGAGTTCCTGGGGTCAAGAACATCTGTTTTCTTTCTAGCTATTTCAACTATGTGACTGCAGGGAAATTGCTTAACATTTCTGTATGGCAACTGTTCTTAGCCTCTCTAAAATGAGAATGGTCTTTACTAAAAGGCAGCAAAGTGTCACGGAAAGAGCATTAAGTTTTTTTGTTTTTTGATATTTTTTGGTGGGGCAATGAGGGCTAAGTGACTTGTCCAGGGTCACACAGCTACTAAGTGTCAAGTGTCTGACTCTGGATTTGAACTCAGGTCCTTTATCCAGGGCCTGTGCTTTATCCACTGTGCCACCTAGCTTCCCCTGAGCATTGTTTGGACTCAAGACACCTGGGTTCAAATCCACATTCTAATAATATTTTCTAGTTGTGTGACCATGGGCAAGTCACTGAATCTCTCCAAGCCCTTTCCCTTTCTGAAAAACTGGCGTAATTATATTTATTAAACCTGCTACTGAGGGCTGTTGTTGAGAAAACAATTTGTAAACTTTAAAGTATAAATGAGTATGTGTTTCAGAGAGAAGAAAAGCAGAATTTATTACATTTGGGAAATTGGGCTTTTTTTTTTTGGCTTCTTTTTAAAAAATGATTCTAAACCGATTCCTGCCCCCAAACCAACCACTTAATACCAGTATTTTGCTGCTCTATGCCCAAGAACCATGGAATACCAAAATATCAAAAGAATCATATTTGCAGTTGATCCAAGTATGGATTCGTGTACACACACATACAAAACATAAATGCCATGCAAAAGACATCATCAGTGACATGTATGGCTGGAAAAGGAAGCTGGTCACTTATGTAGTAAGGTTGAGGGGTCATAGATGGGCAGCCTGGGTATTATACTGGCATCTATAAAATGCTAAAAGACACCGAAGAAGGTCCCCAGTATATTGGGCAACACTATATGGAAGATGTATAGAAAAATCTCACAGGATGAGAAATCATGAATTGATTCAGGTCCACATTTGTGAAGAGGGTTCCTACAATTTATTACTTGGCTTCATAGGTGTAACATGGGGGATTGGCCAAGGAAAGTTTAGTGTTGGGAACCTGTGCTGATTTGCACTGGGCATTCTCCATTGCTTTTCAATCTTTGGAAACTATAAGGTTCCATTTCTTTCTTTCTTCCTTTCTTTCTTCCTTCCTTCCTTCCTTTCCTTCTTTCTTTCTTTCTTTCTTTCTTTCTTTCTTTCTTTCTTTCTTTCTTTCTTTCTTTCTTTCTTTCTTTCTTTCTTTTTTTTTTTTTGGTGAGGCAATTGGGGTTAAATGACTTGCCCAGGGTCACACAGCTAGTAAGTATGTAAAGTGTCTGAGGCCGGATTTGAACTCAGGTACTCCTGAATCCAGGGCCATCCTGGATTATCCACTGCGCCACCTAGCTGCCTCCCATTTCTTATATCAATATAATAATCATGATTGAATATTGGCTTTGAGAAAAGTTAGTCATTGAAAGTATGTTTCGGGGCAGCTAGGTGGTGCAGTGGATAGAGCATGGGACCTGGAGTTAGGAGGACCTGAGTTCAAATATGACTTCAGACATTTGATACTTACTAGCTAGCTGTGTGACTCTGGGCAAGTCACTTAACCCCAATTATCTCTCTCTCTCTCTCTCTCTCTCTCTCTCTCTCTCTCTCTCTCTCTCTCTCTCTCACACACACACACACACAGAAAAAAAGAAAGAAAGAAAAAAAGAAAGTATGTTACGATTTCCTGGAGGGAATACAGTCCTTTCTTCCCCTGTTGTTTGATTCTGGCCCCAACTCCTTGACCTTTTATACTATCTGTCACAGATATACATGTGGACAGATAGGTTTTCCATCTAACTTCGTATCAAATTCTGCTAAATAGACATTTTTTCTTCCACTTGGTCTTTCTCATATAGACGATCTGGTCAAATGCCTTTGAATGATTACAGATCTCTTTCAGGAGGCTTTGCCATATTCTAGGACCTCACTATTCCCAGGAAATTTCTTTTTAACTTGGACTCTGTGCTGGGTCTCCTCCATTGCAGTTGTGAACACCTTTGGTGAGTATACCTCCTCCTATTTTATGCTTTTCCAAATCTTTATAATAAGAGGTTTGTTGAACAAGGTTGTCTCTAATGTATTCCAAGAAACCTTTTTTATTTTTATTTTTTGTGGGGCAATGAGGTGTTAAGTGACTTGTCCAAGGTCACACAGCTAAGTATCAAGTGTCTGAAGTCAAATTTGAACTCAGGGCCTCCTGAATCCAGGACCAGTGCTTTATCCACTGTGTCACCTAGCTGCCCCCTCTTCCAAGAAATCTTGAGTGAATTTGATGTATGGATGAAAGACACATCACTGAAAGAGAGCCTTTGAGGTAAGGTTTTGCTCTAATGAATTGAATGCTTTTTCATGATCAACAAACAAAAAACACAACAGGATTCTTTAAATATTTCAGTCAGTTCTATAATGGTAAAGATGTGCTCCACTGTGTAATCTCTATCATTTACAGAATCCTTTCTGCTCCCTGCCTTTATTGTGGTTGTTCTTGATGCATGCAAAGGTGATTCTTATAAAATGTTGTATGGTGAGTAAAGTAGACATACAGATAAATAATTATTCAGTCATTTTTATTTTTCACTATTAATAATATCCAAGCTTTTTCATACAGTTAACATCTTCTCCTCATTCAAAAACCTTGTAAATTGATTCCTCAGTGGTCTCAAAATTTTGTCACTTCCAGCATAGATCTCTATACTGATTTCAATCTGGGTGCCTTTTATGTCCATTACATTGAATAATATTTCTATTTCCTCTATTAGGACAACTGGGACTACAATTCCAGTGACCAAATATGGCAACTCTGCTATCCTTGAGAGGGAAAATAGTTTATTAATTTTTTTTAACATGAAGATCTTTTCAATTTTTCTTTCATTTGTTGTCCTTGAAACAGACCAGGTATGCTTTCTGAAGACCAGCCTAGTCTGGTCTTCGTTTGGTGATAAATTCTTTGGCCATGGTACCCCATGAAACAGCTCATTGGAAATGTTAGTATTAAAACTTTACAAAAGTTATAAATATTGTATTTTTGCATTACTTTTTAAATAAAATATTGGGATTTTGAAGGAAGGACCTTGAAATTCAAATCTATCTATTCTACAATATCTCATAGTCATTTCTAATGTCAAAGTCTCACAAAATGACTTTTTTAGAGTCTTACAACCCATGATGCAGACTCACCTCAAAGACAAGGGAAGGGGTCAAATGGGGCTGTCGGCTATGTAGCTGTCATTGACTTTGTGACATAAAGCTATCATCAAACAAACCTTCAGTTTCCCCTATGCTTAAGACCAAAAGCAGCTCATAGCCTAGGATGTGACCTTCCAAAAGACACAGAAAACCCTGAAAAACATAGAGGCACACAAGGGAAACTATCTAGGAACAGCAAATACCCAGAGACACATAGCTCCTCCATTTGACTTTTGAATTTTCCTTTCTTCCAAGACAATCAGTTCCACAAACACAGAATAATGGGCCAACTTCTAACAACCACCAACTCAGAGGTTTTGGTTCTGCCTCTGATTGTATCTGCTGCCTAAAGGCAGCCTTAAGATGAGAAGGAAGCTGGTACCCTTGGTAGGAATATTGACACCAGATGCTGCCTTCCAACGAAAACAGCTCAAGTATTTTGTAGTGTTCCAGATCAAAACAACAGCATCCTTAAAACTTTGGGCTGTAGGGGGGGCCTTAGAATGCCTCTATGCAAATTCTTCATTTTACAGATGAGGAAACTAGAGAACAGAAAGATGAACATGCCTTGCTCAAGGTCACTCAGTTGGTAAGTCCCAGTTGATGGATTTGGATCCACATCCTCTGATTCTAAATCTAGGGCTTTTTCTATTTCCTAATGCTGTTGGGGGGGGCACACCTGGTAGCCCCAACCCAAAGAAGTATGTCATTGACAGATGACTCCTCCTCAAACATATTCAGTGCTATCTTGCCTGTATCCATTGGCATCCTCCACTTTCTTTACTCTCTACATCCCACCTCCCCTCATTCCAAATGGATATTAGTTGGCAGAATTTATTAATGTATGTGCAAAAGCCTCCTGTGTAATATCAAAACTCCAGGGTCTTGCCTTCTATGAAGACGCCCAAAGATAATCAACAATTCCTGCTTAAAACGCCTACTTTATGTAATGCAGCAATAATTCCCCTGTGGCTGGAGGCACTGGTGGGCTTCTGCTCTGTGGGTCGCCTGATGCTCTTGAGATGCTTGGCAGCTGCTTAGCTGGACCATATATCACCTCTTTCATATGGGGGTAGATTCCACAATGTTGAGTTCACTGTCAGGGTTCTGTGACCTCAAAAATAGGCATGCCTAAAAGGATAGAGGAGAAATCTGGAGGCATGATGCCTTAGATTCATCATGGTCTAAAACCCTTTGGGGTTTTCTGCACCTAAGACTAGAAGCAGCTTGTAATCCTGAGGGTTCAAGCTCTTCCTGGTTTTAGAGGATGCTTTTAGGCAGAGTAGGATGGATCCTGGGGCTTTCGGAAGCCTATTGGCAGCTGCTGCTGCTTCCCTGTCTCCATAGCTCATCCACCTTGCCTTTCTAATTGGGATAATAATTAAGAGTGTGAGGGATAGGGACTGGAACCATGATTTCATAGGTATAAAAGGGAGGGAGGAGGAAACTCCCTTTACCAACACGGTTTGGAGCCTTCTCTACAACTTGCAGTCTCCTGTATCATGTCTCTCATTTCCATGCTGTGCCAAAGGCAGGCTCCCATGCCTGGGATGCTCCCCACCTCCCCAGCTCTGCCTCAGAGAATCCCTCCCTTCCTTTATGACATGGTTCAAGGAGCACCTTCTATATGAAGCCTTCCTTTACACACCTCACTCCTCTCACTTCTAGTGTACCCCTCCCAAATGATGCTGTTCTTAACTATGTTGTGTGTATCTGTATTCATTCTCCTTATATTGATTCTGCAGATATTTAACATGTGCACTTGTCTCACCATTAGAATGTAAACTCCATGAGAGTAGAGATGATTTCATTCTTTGTTATCTGTATTCTCAGTGCCTGGGTATTGTTATTGTTGTTGTTGTTATTCAATTGTGTCTGGCTCTATGTGACCCCATGGACTTTGTTCATGGAGTTTTCTTGGCAAAGAGTGGTTTGTCATTTTCTTTTGCAGTGTATCCTCATTTCACAGATGAGGAACTGAAGCAAATAGGGGTTAAGTGACTTGCTGAGGGGTCACACATCTAGCAAGTATCTAAGGCTGCATTTGAACTTAGAAATTTCTGACTCTAGGCTCAGTGGTCTGTGCACTGCACCACCTAGATGCCCCTACCATTAATAAATAAAGATTGATTGATTAGAGAGTTGACTAGAGCACTGAAAGGTTGTGACTTGACCAGGGTCACACAGACAGTGTGTGTTCAAGGCAGGACTTGAACTCAGGCCTTCCTGGCTTCTTGCCACTATTCTAGAATGCCTTGAATTTAAATAAATATATAATTGCAATATATATATGTATACATGTATATATATATGTGTATGTGTGTATGCATATGCATATATATATATTATTTCATATTTTTCAACTCCATGCCTTGGATAATAAAAACAGATGAACCCTGCAAGTTGCTTATGGCACCAGGGGCATAAACAGAATGGGAGAGGGGACAATTATTTCATTCAAGGCTGCCTGGATACTAGATATTGATCTCCTCTGCCAGACTAATTTCTGGAGCTGCTGACATTTGCACAGATTTTCTTGCAGAGAAACAGCAGAGGGCAGTATGAGAAGGAGAATGTATCCAGCCAGCAATCTCTAGGATGTCTGTTTCTCCAGTCACTGGCTGTCAGAGCTGTCAGTCAGAATCAGATAACCCAATGATATATGCATAATAATAATCATAATTAATAACAATAATAAATAACAACCATGGGGCACCATTTCTGGTTGGTCCTGATGCTGATTAATAATTCAGTCAGCTACTGATATTGGCAGAAGGAAGAATTGACCTCCTGACACTATTTTAGTGTTCCCACACTAATATAACAAGATAAGCTTATAGCATGAGCCTGAGTCCTGTCTCTCAATTGCTGCTGTTTGTCTTTCATTCTCGAAATACCAGAATCATGAATGGGTTTCAGATGACTTGTTATTGTTCTTAGTACTCCTAAAATACTAAATGATGGCTATATGGGGAAATTTGCTTTAAAAATTCACTCATGGGGTTCCTATGCATCTACTATAGGCAATTGGATCCAGAGAAGAAGGATACATTTTTTTGTTTGTTTTGTTTTTGTGGGGCAATGGGGGTTAAGTGACTTGCCCAGGGTCACACAGCTAGTAAGTGTCAAGTGTCTGAGGCCGGATTTGAACTCAGGTACTCCTGAATCCAGGGCCGGTGCTTTATCCACTGCGCCACCTAGCTGTCCCCAGAGAAGGATAAATTATTAATGGATTTTACTTTTAAATGTATAAATTTTGAAAAATCAGTAGATGACGGAACTAGAAGATACTTTTTGGTTGGGCTAGACATCAATTAGCTTAATTGTTTTACAGAAGAGGAAATTGAGGTTTGGGGGGGGGTGTGAAGGCACTTATCCATAGCTAGTTAGAGGAAGACAAAGGACTCTGGTTCACAGGATTTCAGTGTTTGGTTCCCCATTACAGCACTCTTTCTGCTGATCTGGGTCTGTGTCTGGGGTGCATTTTATTTTTATTTTTGTTTTTGCTTTTGTTTTGTTTGTTTGTTTGTTTTGTGAGGCAATTGGGGTTAAGTGACTTGCCTAAGGTCACACAGCTAGTAAGTGTTAAGTGTCTGAGGCTGATTTGAATTCAGGTCCTCCTGACTCCAGGGCCGGTGCTCTATCCACTGTGCCACCTAGCTGCCCCCTGGGGGGTGCATTTTAATCAAACGCTACTTCCCTTACCCCCAAAGAAAAGTAATAAGACCCCCACTAACCCCCAAACTTTGGCTGATTCGTAAATATTTCAGGCTAGGCCAGATGCACAAAAGGAAAAGGCTTGTCAGATGACCAAATAATCAGGGACATAATATTGTGTAAGCTTTCCTAGTCCAGGTTGTAGTATTAGAAGAAAGATATAGGCTTAAAACCATTAAAGCGGCGTCCCTGCCAATAGAGAATGTTGTATTCCCAGATGGTAAGAAGTGGTGTCTCATGGGTTGGCTCAAAAGGCCTGAGCTATAATCTCCAGTATGGAAAACATGGGCCATTTGTCCTCAGTCTCAGCAGATGAGATGAGACGCCACATCCCTTGTGCCTTGAGTTTCCCTTAGTTTTCTGCCTTTCTCTGAGCATCCTGGGAGAAGGTGTGAGTGCACTGTCAACATCATTCCATTTAGTCCTCCTTTGGAGGATGAAAACCGCCTATAGGCCAGTGTTGCCTTGTGGGTTCCCATGGGCCATGCTTGGGGTAGACGCCCGCAGTCATCAAGGTTGCTGAAGCAGGCTCTGTAAAGTACTTAGAGCTTGGTCAGGAAGTGAAGACAACAAGGCCATCCATTGCATCCTGGCCATCTCTCTAGTCACCTCGACTTTTGTTCTGCCACTGAAGTTTGATAACTTTGGAAGAGAGGAAGGCTGAGGACTTTGTGCAACTCTGCCTCACTGAAATCCAATTCATGAACGTTACAACATCGCTCTGTGAAGTCATTGGTCCTCTTTGAAAATGAAGGATGAGAGGGCAGCTAGGTGGCACAGTGGATAGAGCACCGGCTCTAGATTCAGGAAGACCTGAGTTCAAATCCGGCCTCAGACATTTGACACTCACTAGCTGTGTGACCCCGGGCAAGTCACTTAACCCCAATTGCCTCACAAAAAAAAAAAGAAAGAGAGAAAGAAAGAAAAAGAAAATGAAGGATGAGCAACAGTAACATGAACCATTGACTAAGGAAACCCAAGGCTTGTCTTGGAGTGGAAAACTCTGGGCCAGTATTTGGAATAGGACTGTGTTTGGGCTAATGGGAATGATCAGAAGGGGGTGCTGATTTCTATCTGATCCTATATTCTCCTTCCATAAATGCTACTAGGTTTGTAAATAAATGCCTTAGGTCCATCACCTTTGGGACTTTGTAATTGGAAGCCAAGCACTGATCAGCTGGTACATTAGGCTAAACGACAGGTTTTTTTAAAAAACCCTGTTGAATCCAAATGAAATCTAATTCTCTAATCCTTTTATTATTATTATTATTATTATTATTATTATTTTATTTTTTATGTGAGGCAATTAGGGTTAAGTGACTTGCCCAGGGTCACACAGCTAGTAAGTGTCAAGTGTCTGAGGCCGGATTTGAACTCAGGTCCACCCGACTCCAGGGCCGGTGCTCTATCCACTGCACCACCTAGCTGCCCCTCTAATCCTTTTAAATAAGTATTTCTAGTAGACAAAGGAAGAGAAATCTGCTGAGAGCAATTAGACGGAGAGGAGGTCAACCAGTTTTTAAAAATTTATTTTAGTTTGAACATCTGCTTAGATAAGATTTCCAATTTCAAATTTTTCTCCCTCCCTCCCCTCCCTCCCCCCTCCCCTAGACAGCAGGTAATCTGATATAGGTTATATATATATATATATATATATATATATATATATATATATATATATATATATATATATATATAAACACACACACATACACACACACATATATATGTATATATATACACATGTATGTGTATATATATACATATATATGCATATATATGTATATATATATAATAACATTAAACATATTTCTGTATTAGTCATGTTATATGAGAAGAATCAGAGGAAAAAGGAAAAACCTCAAAAAAGAAAAACAACAGCAACAAAAACAAAAGAAATAGTATGGTCCAATCAGCATCCATATTCCACAGTTCCTTTTTTTGGGGGGGGGAGGGATTTGGAGAGCCTTTTCCCTCATGAGTCCTTTGGAACTTTCTTGTATTGTTGGATTGGTGAGAAGAATATAGTCTATTATGGTTGATCAACACACAATGTTGATGATACTGTGCACAATGTTCTTCTGGTTCTGCTCATCTCACTCATCATCAGTCCATGCGAGTCCCTCCAGGTTTCTCTGAACTCCTCCTGCTCATCGTTTCTTACAGCACAATAGTATTCCATTGTATTCATATACCACAACTTGTCCAGCCATTCCCCAATTGATGGGCTTCCCCTCAACTTCCAATTCCTTGCCACCACAAAAAGAGCAGCTATAAATATTTTTGTACATGTGGGTCCTGGTCAACCAGTTTTTGAAAGCATGCTATGTCAGGCACATGAGACAGTTTGTTCCTTCTGCCTCTACCAGACCTTGATTCCTTCTGCTTTCTACTCTCACTGGAGTTTCTCAGAAAGGGATCTTTTTATAAAAAAGGAAGTAGAAGGAAAAAATGAGGAAGGAAGGAGGAAGGAAGAGAAGGGAAAGAGAAAAAAACAGGGCTTAAAAAAGGACAAGAGTTTCTTAAGTTCCTTTCACTAATTGTGCTTAAAATAATAGGCACCCTATCCCTAGGTCTGTCAATACTGAAACTGGTGGTCTACAAAGTAGGTAAAGTAGCTATGCCGTAAGCTTTGGGAAGTCACAGCTACAGCAGACACCAAGAGGCTGGTGTGATGGATACTATGTACCAAGGACAGCGACTGCTTCTTCCTTGACAATGCTTTCTGTTGTCTTCCCTATTCTTTTTTTTTTAACTTTAAGAAAAAAATTTTTAAAAAGTAATAAACATTTTTATTTCTAGTTTTGGGTTCCAATTTTTATTCTTTCTTCCCTCCCTCCCTCTGCCCCCTCCCTGAGGCGGTAAGCAATCAGATATAGGTTATACATATATGATTATATAAAATATTCCCTATTCTTTTTCTTTTCTTTTCTTTTGCAGGGCAATAAGGGTTAAGTGACTTGCCCACGGTCACACAGCTAGTAAATGTCAAGTGTCTGAGGCCAGATTTGAACTCATGTCACTGTGTCACCTAGCTACCCCTTAACATTCCCTATTCTTTTTTTTTTTCTTTTTTTGTAGGGCAATGAGGGTTAAGTGACTTGCCCAGGGTCACACAGCTAGTAAGTGTTAAGTGTCTGAGGCCGGATTTGAACTCAGGTCCTCCTGACTCCAGGGCTGGTGCTTTATCCACTGCACCACCTAGCCACCCCCCATAATTAGCTTTTAGAAAAAGTATTTTATCACAGTGGTATAGTAGGAACAGTTGGTACAAATCATTTCCACAAAAAAATAGGACACACTCTCCCACAAATAAATACTATGTCCATTGGGAGAGTGGGCTCAAACATAACAACATAGAAAGCAATGGTAAGGAGGCCCACATATAGGGAACATATGTAGCAAAGGACTATATCCCAACTCCTCTATCTGAAAGTGCTTTTCTTCCCTCATAGAGTTGTCTCCTTAGAAGTACTTCTCTGTTGGGCTTCAAGAGTTGGTGACTTTCTAAAGTTCTTAGCCAGCACTTCTCTCTTTCATGGGGTGTCACATTCCCTGAACCTGGTTTCCTTGGGTGACTATTGCTCCATGTCTATTTCTCCTTAATAGATCTCTCTATTCTCGATGCAGTTACTCTCACTGCTATTGAGCCCTACCAAATTGGTGGACCCTTCTACCACCATCATTCAGCTCCCAAGAACTGATGGGACATCTGATGAGACTGCTGAATCTCTAAAACTTACAAGGTGCCTTGGACATTTCAAACTTGGGCTACTCTTTAACCTAAAATCAAGAAAGAACAAACATAAAAAGACAGAGATGTCCACAGGCTCATCCTAGCCATGGCCAAAGGCAGGGGTAGGCCAGATGACCTTCTCCCCATTATTTCTGGGAGACAACTCAATATGCGGCCCAGCTTCTCAGACACAAAGGGAAAAGCTAAAAGGGTCTCTTTGGTGTACGCACCGATTTCTGGCTCAGAACTTCCATTAGTTATTTCCAACTTAGCAACCAAATAGAGAACTTTTTCCTCCTGCAGTTCAATCCCCTGAATCAACACTGATGGATACAAATTTACCTCAGTCTTCCATGTAGTCACTTAGGCAAGAACCAGGCAGAAAATATTTGTGTGTGCTCCAAGCACTAGCTCGCAGAGGACAATCTACCCCGACACATAAGTGAAAAAAGTGAGATAGTCTTTGTCCTTAAGGAGTTTAGATTATGTTGAAAGGAAATAAGTCTACTGATAAGTAAATTATATATATATATATATATATATATACACACACACACACACACATACATATATATATATATATATATATATATATATATATATATATATATATATATATGTAATCAATGCAAAGAGATCTGGGCAAGGGCCAACTAACAACTGAGGGAAATGACAGAGGTCTTGCATAGAAGCTGGTACCAAAGCAGAGCCTTGAAGGGAGTTAGGCATTGCAAGATAAAGAGGTACCACAAAAAGGATTTTGGAGCTGAGGATCAGGGGAGGTCAGGGGAGATCAGGAAATGATTCATGAAAGAGGAAGACTTGAGCTGGGCCTTGAAGGATGGAAAGAATTCAGATAGGTGGGGAGGACTAGAAAGGGCATTCTAGTAGAATAAAATGGCAACAGCAACAGCTGTGATAGGAAAGTATAAGTTCTAGGGGGCAGTGAGTAGACAGGGTAGTTTCGCTAGAGCAGAGGACTCATGTTGGAGAGTAGTGAGAGAAAATTGGAAAGGTGGGGTACAAATAGATCATATTGTATGTTTGAGGTTGGACTTTGTGCTGAAGTCAATGGGAGTCACTGAAGATTTTTGAGTAGGAGGCTGACATATTCAGACGATGTTTTTAGGATCAAGTAAAATGGATTGATTGGAGGGCAGCTAGATGGCATAGTGTATAGAGTGCCAGACCTGAGATCATGAAGAGTCATCTCAAATCTAGTCTCAGACACTAGCCATGTGACCCAAGGCAATCCACTTTACCCTGTTTGCCTGTTTCCTCATCTGTAAAATGAGCAGAAGGAAATAGTAAACTATTCCAGTATCTCTGCCCAAAATAAACAAACCCTGGGGTATCTAGGTGGCCCAGTGGATAGAGCACTGGGCCTGGATTCAGGAGGACCTAAGTTCAAATCCAGCCTCAGACACTTAACACTAGCTGTGTGACCCTGGGCAAATCACTTAACCCCCATTGCCTCTCACACACACAAAACCCCCCAAACAAACCCTAAATATGGTCACAAAGAGTAGGACATGACTAAAATGACCGAATAACAACAAATAATGGATTGGAGAGGAGATATTATAGAGCCAAGCAGCCTCATAGGGGGCTATTTCAATAGTCATATAATCATAGAGTCATAAATTTAGGACTGGAAAAGACCTTAAAGATCATTTAGTACCACTTCCTTATTTTACATATGAGGAAACTGAGGCCCAGAAAGGTTAAGTGATTGGCCTTGGGTCACACAGGTAGTAACTGAGGAAGGATTGAAATTCAGATCTTCTGTTTCCAAATCCAGAGGTCCTTCCTACTGAACTATCCAAACCAATGACCCAGGTCCCAGTGTCAAGAGTTGTCAAGGACTCAATTGTGAGAGGGGAAATTGGCAAGGGTGGGATGGACTTGATATACATTAGAAAGAATTGACAGAATTTGTTGGCTAATAGGCCGGGGGGGGGGGGTGGAGAGAGAGGAAGAGATAAAGGAATGAGATCTAAGTATTAAATTCTCTGGTCCTGGGAAGCCTCAGAGTATGTCCTGTAGGTTATCTTATGGCCACCAGAGAGCAGCACTGTTACATTTAGATGACACGAACCTGAATTTCTAGAATTGACCCAAACTAATCAGGATTGTTTTGAGGACAGAGCCATTGAGACTGGCAAGAGTAGCCCGCTGTTATTTAGAACGGCTGATCCTCAGGGGTAAGGAAACTTGGACCAACTCCTAATAGTTGGAAACAGGGCCTTGGGATACCAAAATGAACGAGTGAGCTGGCAAGCAGGAGCAGAGAAAAGAACTATGCTGGGGCCAGGCAGTGAGGGAAGGAGGATACATGAAGGGAAGAGGAAACAGGTGAGGGGAAGCTAGGTGGCACAGTGGATAGAGCACTGGCCCTGGAGTCAGGAGGACCTGAGTTCAAATCCGACCTCAGACACTGAACACTTACTAGCTGTGTGACCCTGGGCAAGTCACTTAACCCCAATTGCCTCACTAAAAAAAAAAAAGAAAAAAAAGAAAAAAAAAGAGGAAACAGGTGCCCATAAAGAAAAACAAGGGGTCCAAGTGAGCTGGTGGAAGGTTTGCCCAAAGGACTCAAGAATGAGAAGAGAGCAAAACATTCCCCCTTTGTTTCTGGTCCTTGTGATTGGATGGTCAAGTATAGAAGATTGCCTACTCAGGCTCTGACCCTCAGAAAGAGGCTCTGCTACAAGACCAACAGTCTCTGCATGGATGGACTTGTGCAATATCTACATAGCTCTTTACATACATGACTTACATACAATGCTGGACACATGTTAATAAGTATGGATTCCATGGATTAGCTGATTCAAACCTCAAAACAAACCCTATAAGGTTAGAACTGCATTAATACCATCCTCATTTCACATGAGGAAATCGATGCTCAGGGAATTTAAAGGATTTTCCCAGGGTCACACAGCTAGTAAGGACCAGGGACAGGAAAAGGTTAACAAGCATTTAATAAGTACCTACCATGTACCAAACATCGAGGATACAGAGACTGTTGTCCCAGCCCTCAAGAGACTTACATGCTATCAGGGGAAACAATATATATACATATAAGTAAACAAAAGAATCAAATTAACCAAGAAGGACATATGAAATCATTTTGGCTGGGGGGGATTAGGGGTGTCCTGTGTTGGAGGTGACCCTTAACTTGAGCTTTGAAGGGAACTTGTAATTCTAAGAGGAAGGGGTAAGGAGGGAGTGTATTCTAAGTAAAGGTAGCCTGTAAACTACAAAGAGATGGATGATAGAATGTCATGTTAAAAAAAAAAAAAGAGTGCCTAGACCAGATTGATTGGAACATAGAGTTTGTAAGGGGGAATAATATGTGATGAATCGGGAAAGGTAGGGTGCAACCAGATGGTGAAGGACTTTATAGGCCAAAAGAGTTTGCATTTAATCCTATAGGCAATAGGGAACTGCTGGAGCTTCTTGAGGGGAGGAGGGTGGCATGTTCAGTCTTGTGATTTTGGAATTTCATGTTGTTCAATGTATGGAAAAGTGAGAGACTAGAAGTAGGGGCAACAATTAGGAGGCTCTTATGTTATTCCAGGAAAGGGGTGATCAAAAGGTGAACTCAGGTGGTGGAGAGAAGGGTAGAGACACAAGATAAAGTGGAGGAAGAATTGATAAGATTTGGCAACCGATTGGATCTAGTGGATGAGGAAGAGTAGGGAATGGAGGATTAGTCCACAACCTTGGTGCCCGCAAGGACAGTGGTCTGCTTGATGGAAATAGGAAGTGAAGAAGAGGGGTGAGTTTGGGCAAATGGTAATGAGTTCTATTCTGGTCATGTTGAGTTTGATATATCTATGGGATATCCAGTTCAAAATGTCTAATAGGTAGCTGGTGATATGGGAAAGGAGCTCAAGATACAAATGAGGGCTAGAAGTCATCTATACAGAGACAATGAAACAATGGATCCCAATGAGATCCTCGAGAGAATGTAGGGAGAGAAGGGAAGAGGTAAGTGTCATGAGAACCCAAAGGTAAGAGAGTATTCGGGAAGACATTTGCTCCTCTGCTACCTGTTGCAGTGTTTTGTCTCAGTCTCCCTGGCTGGCTTGTCATCTAAGGCCCACCCTCTCTATGTGGGTGTACCCCAAGGCTCTGACCTGGGCCCTCTTCCCTTCTCTCCCTGCATTAAACTATGGCACCAAAAAGTGAACACAGCGTCTCATAATGGCAGAGGGCAACAGGGTTATGACTTCCTTTCAGTTTCTGTACTTCTGAAATGGGGGTGAGTCTAGAGGGGTGGAACTAGATGGTCTTAAAGTTCCAGCTCTGAAATGCATGACCTGTGAAATAGCCCTGCTCTCACATGCTGTCATACTCCTCCAATCCCCAAACCTCTTCCGAGCCTTTTCTCAGGAGAGTGTAGTGTCCTTCCTCTGACACTATGAGGAGAAGGTACGTGCTTCCTGCTCTTTCCTGAGGCTATAGGGGTCCTCTCAAGCCTTTTCTGCCTTCCCCCCTTCATTCCAACAAGTTCCAATGACACCCTATGTGCATCATGCTTCATGGCTCATGACATTTCTGGTAAATGAGATGGGAGCTTCTCTTACTCTCCCTTTGTTGACAGAGTCTCCATCTTTTTCTTCAAAAAGTTACCCATTTACTGTCTGGTAGAAAGAACAAACTGTCTGCCATGTGTCCGACTTTAAAGGAGTTTTTCTCACAGTTACCCAGACCTAAGCAAGGGCAGAATAATAAACAGTAAGGACTTCAGGGTCTGCCATTAACCAATGTTGTTTGTGAGAACAAACCCCAACACCTGAAATAGTTTTAGAAAGAACTAGATTGGGTCTTTGGTTAGAGGAGAGAGCTGGAAAGAAGCGGTGGCTCCTTCTCCAGGTTCTGGAGTTTGTGTGATGTAGGATTTTGACAAAGGTTTATGCACGCGAGTTACACAGGAATCTCCTGAAAGGAACCCAAAGCAGAGGTTTGGATGGACCCGAAACCCGAATGCTTTTTTTTTTGTTTGTTTTGTTTTGTTTTGCGGGGCAATGGGGGTTAAGTGACTTGCCCAGGGTCACACAGCTAGTAAGTGTCAAGTGTCTGAGGCCGGATTTGAACTCAGGTACTCCTGAATCCAGGGCCGGTGCTTTATCCACTGTGCTATCTAGCCGCCCCAACCCGAATGCTTTTAGTGGATCTAGGACCTGGGGGAACTTCAAATTCCAGCATTCCTGGAGAGTTACTGAGGTCAGGCAACATTCTGGGCACAAACAGTGTCTAATCACATAAAGCTGGATTTAAACAGGATAATAATTAAAACGTTTTCTGAACAATATAATAACACAGTCTTTCCACACCAGCTGTGTGAATGTAGGCAAGTCACCTGACTGAGCTCCTCAGGCCTTAGCTTTCTTGTCTGCAAATTGTGGAGACTGAGCTAAATGATCTCAAAGGGCCCTTCCATCTCTGAGGAACAATTAGATTGCATTTACTTGGCCCCAGAGAGCAGAACTGGAAGCAGTGGGTGGAAGTATCAGGGAAGGTGATTTTGACTAGATATAAGGAAAACTTGCTAACAGTTTGAGTTAGCTAAAAGTAGAATGGGAATCCTTGGGAGGTGGTGAGTTCCCCATCACCAGAGAGCTTTGGTCAGTCACTTGTTACCCTTATTAAGGGAAGATGAGCCTAGCTTTTTTGACTATGATGTTACACTGTTGACTGCTGTCCCTTAGAACACCTAAGTATTTTTTTGTTGTTGTTGTTGAGGCCATTGGCGTTAAGTGACTTGCCCAGGGTCACACAGTTAGTAAATGTCAAGTGTCTGAGGTCGGATTGGAACTCAGGTCCTCCTGAATCCAGGGCCGGTGCTTTATCCACTGCGCCACCTAGCCACCCCCCAAGTATTTTTTTTTTAAGAACACTTAGGACGGGGCAGCTGGGTGGCACAGTGGATAGAGCACCAACCCTGGAGTCAGGAGGACCTGAGTTCCAATCCGACCTCAGACACTTGACACTTACTAGCTGTGTGACCCTGGGCAAGTCACTTAACCCCCATTGCTCTACCCCCAAAAAAGAAAGAAAGAAAGAAGAACACTTAGGGCAGGGGTTCTTAACCTGGCATCTGTGAACTTGGTAAAAAAGTATTTTTATAACAACATTTTATAATTAGTTTCCTTTGTAATTCAATGGATTTCTTTTTAAAAACATTATTAGCTGGGCATGGTGCTAGACACTCATAATCCCCCTACTGGGAAGGTCGAGACTGGTGGATTACTTGAATTTGGGAGTTCTGAGCTACAGAGAGTTAAAGCCAATGGGTGTCTGCACTAAATCTGGCACTGCTATAGTGAAGCCCTGGGAGGGAAAGGGGTGATATGGTGGCACTAGAGTACTGAAGGAGGAGAAAACTGGCCTACATTAGGAAAAGGGCATGTCAGAGCTCCTGTGTCCATCATTGGTAATGATGGGCCCATTAGTGTTTGTACTTTGAACTTGACTGAGATAGACCTGGGTAAGATAGGGAAATCCAGTCTCAAAAATGAATGAATGAGGGGAAGCAAGGTGGTGAAGTGGATAAAGCACCAGCCCTAGATTCAGGAGGACCTGAGTTCAAATCCGGCCTCAGATGCTTAACACTTACTAGCTGTGTGACCCTGGGCAAGTCACTTAACCCCAATTGCCTCACAAAAAGAAGAAGAAGAAGAAGAAAGGTCAGAAGGAGTACATAAGCACCAAGAAACTGCAAAAGGGGTCTGTTACATGAAAAAGGTTAAAAATTCTTGGCTTGGGATTTTAAACAAAGAGTACTACTATTTTTATAATAGTTCACTTCCTGTTAAGCCTTTTCTTCAGTTCCCTAAATACTGTTATTTCACAGTTGTATGGCCTTTGGATTTCATACAGCTGTTAAGCATTTTATACTATGCTTTGTTGCAGTTAATACCTAACCCGAGCTAGCTCTAGCTCTCCTTCCATTTTCACACACTGGTAACTCAAGGTTGTCCCTAAAAAAATTCAAAGCATCTTTGATGTCTCCCTTGGCCAGTCTCTTTTTTTAAAAAAAATTAATAAAGTATTTTATTTTTTTCCCATTACATGTAAAGATAGTTCTCAACTTTTGTTTATACAAGCTCTCCAATTTCATATTTTTTCTCCCTCCTTCCCCTCTCTCCCCCCTCCCCTAGACAGCAGGCAATCTGATATAGGTTATATATATATATATATATATATATATATATATATATACACATGATAACATTAAACATATTTCTGCATTAGTCATGTGATAAGAGAAAAATCAGAGCAATGACGACAAACCTCAAAATAGATAAACATCAGCACCAAAAACAAAAGAAGTAATATGGTTCATTCAGCATCTATACTCCACAGTTCTTTTTTTTTCCTGGATTTGGAGATCTTCTTCCATCATGAGTCCTCTGGAACTCTTCTCTACCATTGCATTGGTGAGAAGAATCTAGTCCATCACAGTAGGTCAACACACAATGTTGATGATACTGTGTACAATGTTCTTCTGGTTCTGCTCATCTCACTCATCATCAGTCCATGCAAGACCCTCCAGGTTTCTGTGAACTCCTCCTGCTCATCATTTCTTACAGCACAATGGTATTCCATTGTATTCATATACCACAACTTGTCCAGCCATTCCCCAATTGATGGGCATCCCCTCAACTTCCAATTCCTTGCCACCACATAAAGAGCAGCTATAAATATTTTTGTACATGTGGGTCCCTTTCCCCTTTCCATGATTTCTTTGGGCAAAAGACCCAAAAGTGGTATTGCTGGGTCAAAGGGTATGCACAGCTTTATCACCCTTTGGGCATAATTCCAAATTGCTCTCCAGAATGGTTGGATCAGTTCACAGCTCCACCAACAATGCATTAGTGTTCCAATTTTTCCACAGCTTCTCCAACATTTATTATTTTCATTTTTTGTCATTTTAGCCAATCTGATAGGTGTCAGGTGGTAACTCAGAGTTGTTTTAATTTGCATCTCTCTAATCATTAGAGATTTAGAGCATTTTTTCATATGGGAATAGATAGCTTTGGTTTCTTCATCAGAAAACTGCCTGCTCACATCCTTTGACCATTTCTCAATTGGGGAATGACTTGGATTCTTATAAATTTGATTTAGTTCCCTATATATTTTAGAAATGAGGCCTTTATCAGAAGTACTGGCCATAAAAAATGTTTCCCAGCTTTCTGCCTCCCTTCTAATTTTGGATGCATTGTTTCTGTTTGTACAAAAAATTTTTAATTTAATGTAATCAAAATCATCCATTTTGCATTTATAATAATTCTATCTCTTGTTTGGTCATAAACTGTTTTCCTTTCCAAAGATGTGATAGGTAGACTATTCCTTTGTCTCCTAATTTACCTATGGTATCACCTCTTATGTCTAAATCATGTACCCATTTTGACCTTATTTTAGTATAAGGTGTCAGATGTTGGTCTATGCCTAATTTCTGCCATACTGTCTTCCAGTTTTCCCAGCAATTTTTATCAAATACTGAGTTCCTATCCCAGAAGCTGGAGTCTTTGGGTTTATCAAACACTACATTACTAGTGTCATTTACTACTGCGTTTCCTGTGCCTAGCCTATTCCACTGATCCTCCACTCTATTTCTTAGCCAGTACCAGATAGTTTTGATGACTCCTTGGCCAGTCTCTTTATGGCTGATTCTTGGTTCAAACCCTTTGTATCAAGTTCAGGACTCATGCCCTGGGCACCAAGTATTTGATATTTACTCAGTCTTGGTCTGTTGAGCAAGCTCATTGAAATTTCTCTTTACCACCATTATTCTTTTTTTTTTCAGGGCAATGGAGGTTAAGTGACTTGCCCAGGGTCACACAGCTAGTAAGTGTCAAGTATCTGAGGCTGGATTTGAATTCAGGTACTCCTGAATCCAGGGCCAGTGCTTTATCCACTGTGCCACCTAGCTGCTCCAACCACCATCATTCTTTATTTGGTTGCCAGAGCTGGTCCCCCCTCCCCCTCCCCTCTCCACTTCATCCCACCCACAGCAACTGGTGCATGTCTTCATGTCTGTTGAACACCACTTCCTATGCCTTCTTCCTTCAGGCCACTTTCCCGATATTTTGGGAATCATAAATGGTTAATAATCTATTGCAATCTGTCCCAGATTGGTTCCTTCAATTTCATATGCTGACTTCAGTTTAGAGATGAAATAAGTTATTTTCTCCCTCCTTTGCCCTTTGTGGATCACCATAGCTGCTGGGTTGGACTGGCTAATGTTAACTTTAACCTCTATGACAATACTTGGCCATTCCAGAGGTTTCTAGGTTAGACTTACACAGAGAAGACATGAGAGTGAATGTCTGGTGGTTGTTCTAATGCCTTACTGTTTCATGCCTTTAATGAGTCAGAGCTAGGTTTCTTGTGCCCTCTCATTTGGGGAAGTGCTGTCTCCTTTCTGACATCTACAAAGCTTAGCATAGTGCCTGGTACGCAGTGGGGACTAAATGTTTATTGACTGACTATTAGATTGATTATTGCTTGTTAAAAACTTTAAATGCTCCCTAACACCTAGTACCCCCTAACCACCTTTAATTTAATTACCTTGGATTTATTCTGTATGTAGCACCCCACCGTACTCCTCTATTCAGCCTCCGAGAATGATCTCCCAGAGAGAGTTATCTTCCTAAGAGTAATCGGCTTTCTGCTAGGACCTCAGTACTATTTCCTAAATCATTGAAGTGCTTTGTCCTTTCACTGAACTTTGCTAAAAACAACCTTGATGCTATTCTCTTTCCACAGATTCCCTATCTTAATGCTAGTTCCAATATGCGTATCCTTTCTCTAGTTCTTGATTTATTCTTTCTTTTCTTTTTTTTTTTTTTGCAGGGCAATGAGGGTTAAGTGACTTGCCCAGGGTCACACAGCTAGTAAGTGTCAAGTGTCTGAGGCTGGATTTGAACTCAGGGCCTCCTGAATCCAGGGCCAGTGCTTTATCCATTGCGCCACCTTGCTGCCCCCTTGGTTTATTCTTAAATGATGTATTATTAATTAATTCTCCCCTTCTTTTGTCCCTTCTTTTTTACCCACTCATTTAAGAGATAGCTAGGTGATTGAGTGCCGGGCCAGGAGTCAGGAGGACCAGAATTCAAATCCTGCTTTAGACATTGTGTGACCCTAGGCAAGTCACTTAACCTCTCTCAGCACTTTCCTTTTAGGGTTATGTGAAGATCAAATGAAATAATATTTGTGAAGTGCCCAACACATAATAGGCACTCTACAAATGCTTATTCCCTCCCCTGCCCAATGCAAAATATCCCTTGCCTGTCTCTCCTCCAACTTTTCTTCTTATTAATCATCTTCTGGGGTGTCTTTTTCTAAGAAGGTTCGCTTTGTTCTCAACATTCCCCTTACCTTCCAATCTAATCTGATTTTTTTTTTCTGATTCATGTTCATCTGAACGTGGCTCCAACCCATTTTCCTTTATTATACTGTAGTGCCCTTCCACACTCTCAAGACAAAGTGGTCTTTTTTTTTTTGGTGAGGCAATTGGGGTTAAGTGACTTGCCCAGGGTCACACAGCTGGTGTCAAGTGTCTGAGACTGGATTTGAACTCAGGTCCTCTTGAATCCAGGGCTGGTGCTCTATCTACTGTGTCACCTAGCTGCCCCAAAAGTTGTCTTTTTTGGGGGCCTCTCTCATGACCCTCTGCCTCACATCTCTCTGTCTTTGCACTGGCCATCTCCCATGCCTGCACTTTTTCTTATCTCCACTTAATAGAATTCCTCACTTGTATCAAAACACAGCTAAATCACCACCTTGTACACAAGTCTTTCCTGATCCCAACTGCTAGCTCTCTCCCTCCCTAACTACTTTGTACTGATTATTTTGTACTTATTAAGTTGCATCTTTATTCGGTAAATCGCATTGCCTCTGGATTCTTCTCCAATTCTCACTCTTGGTTTGGGTCTCTCAGAGGAACCTTGGGGTTCCTCTTTCCTGCCAGAACCTCAGGGAAATTCATTCAGAAGTAAAATAGCTAAGACTCTGCTGTGGCTAAAGAGCCTTGAATACCATCCCTGTCTGGGTTGAGTGGTCCCTACTCTAGCCCTCAGAATATTGAAGCCAGTAGCTCTTATGAGAGGCAGGTTAATCACCAAATGGAGTGTCAAGGGGTGGGAAGAAGGGAACACAGCTTGGATCAGAAAGAAAAAGACGAAAGAGAGAAGACAGCCTTCTGCTCGATCTATCGAAATGCATTTATTAAGCACTTACTGTGAGCTTTCAGGGACCTTGGGTTAAGAATCTCTGCTCTGGTGTCAAGTAAAACAATTTTTTTTTTGCTGGACAATGAGGGTTAAGTGACTTGCTCAGGGTCACACAGCTAGTAAGTGTCAAGTGTCTGAGGTCAGATTTGAACTCAGGTCCTCCTGAATACAGGGAGGGTGCTTTATCCACTGCACCACCTAGCTGCCCCCCAAGTAAAAATTTCACATGGTGACTCCACTGAGCCTTCTGCTCAAGCCTCAGGGTCCCCAAACCTTCAGTCATGTGTGATGAGGCCCTGAGGTTCTGGGTCTCCTGGCCCTAAGCCTTTCCCCAGACGGGAAAGGGTGGAACATTCTGTGATAAGGACATTGATTTCCCCTGGGGATGGGGGTGGGGAGGGAAAGGTACAGTCCCCGCTGAGCAACCTCAAAGAAGATGATGTTGGACTCCAAGGGATCATGGGTTAAGAGCTGGAAGATGTAGCTTGTCGCAGAGCTCAGGTGGCCTGCTGCTTGCTTGTTAATTTGGTGATATCTTTTCTTTGGCCCGAGTGGACAGCAGAAAGAAAGGCTTCCTTGGATGGGCCATGTCTGTGTGCCAAGGCTACCACAGTTACAAATCCATCTGGGTTCTTGCCCTGTGCAGGCCTCCCTCCAGCCTCAACTTTGCCTCTGACTACTCAATCTCCAGGAAAATACTGGTGGTGCTTTTTTTTTTTTCTTCAGTAAAGTTAATTGAGGTTGAAACTTTGCCAATTAATTTCTCATAAATTTCCTTTCAAATGGGAATTAAATTACGGAGAGTACTTAATGTATTATGGTCAAACAAATAACAATGGAGCTAAAAGTGACCTCCTCACCTCACCAGTTCCCTCTCTAAGGTTCTGAAAAGAAACAGGGGAAGTAATTTACTGAAAATGCATATATGATTTGCTTTTTAATTCTCTGAAGGCAGTAGTGTAGGGGATAAAGCTATGGGCTTAGATTCACAAAGAGCTGGGTTTGAATCTGGCCTCAGACCCTTATTGGCTGGGTAACCTTGGGCAAATCACTTAACCTCTCTGTCTGCCTCAGTTTCCTCATCTATAAAATGAAGATATAATAGTACTTCCCTCATAGGGTTGTTGTAAAGATCAAATGAGATAATATTTGTGAAGCACTTAGCACAGTGCCTAGTACATATTAAGTACAATATAAATATTACCCATTATTATTGTTAATGTTGTTGTCATTCCAACTCTTCCTGACCCCATTTGGAGTTTTCTTGGCAAAGCTACTAAAGTAGTTTGCCATTTCCTGATCCAGCTCATTTTTACAAATGAGGAAACTGAAGCAAACAGGGTGAAGTGACTTGCCCAGGATCACACAGTTAGTCGGTGTCTGAGGCCAGATTTGAACTCTTGAAGAGGAGTCTTCCTGACTCCAGGTCTGTCACTCTATCCATTATGGTATAAAAAGGTTTATTTCTGCCTCTTTGAAAGAATTAAGAGGTGTAGGGAACCCATCCTGTTGTCCCTTATGCCATCCCATTTGGAAATAAGACTAATCTTGACACACTGAATCCCTTCTGTGACCACATTTTGATGTGATGTCAAAATGGAATTAGGAGGGAGTAACCTCTCTGGATTTTGGAAAAATTGGAAGACAACAATAACCATAGTAGCATTCATATCACACTTTTCAGTTTGCAAAGGGCTTTAAAAATATGATCTTATTTAATCTCCATGGAGTAGGAGGTACTTTTATGATCTCCATTTAACAGATGAGGAAACTGAGGTAGACAAGGGTTAAGTGACTTCTTGCTAGTAAGTGTCTGAAGTCAGGTCTGAACTCAGGTCTCCCTGACTCCAGGTCCACTGCCTATCCACTGTGCTCCCTGGTCACACAAATTTAACTGACCTAAAAAAATAATGAAATCCAAGGTCTTAGCCTGTACCTTGACCTTGTTGATTAGGAAGTAGGTTGGCACATGGGAAATGAGTCAGCAGAGAATCTGGATTTGGATCCTGGAAATGCCACTTGGGATCTGTGTGACCTTGGGCAACTAACTGAATCTCTTTGGACTTCAATTTCCTCAGGTATAAAACGTGGGGATTAAACTGGATCTCTTAGATGGAAAGATGCCAGGTAGATGAAGCATTCATTGAGACCTTCCCATTGCTAGACACTATGCTAAGTGTTGGAGATACAAAAGAATGAGATGCTTGTCTCCTCCCTCTCTTCTTCTTTTCCTCTCCCTTTTTCTTCCTGTCTCTGTATCTTTCTGTCTGTGTCTATGTCTGTCTATTTGTCTGTCTGTCTGTGGGTCTGTCTGTCTCTCACCCAGGTTGGAAGCTCAGTGGCCACTCTCAAGCCCAATCTAGCTGCTGATTATCCTGGGAACTTTGCTTACCTCTCTTTCTGACCCAAGTTGGTTCACTTCTTCTTAGGCAACCTGCTGACCCCCTGATCCCAGAAATTTATCATGTTTGTGTCAGACAGTGTGGAGCACAATTCCCCATCCTTAGCCTCCCCTGCAGCAAAGGTTAGAGGGGTACATCCTACAATCTGCAGTTCTCCCTACTCTCAAGGTTCTTACTTCCACATTTCTGGATGGGAAGGTGAATCATAAAGGGAACCCCTACCAAATCTCCATGCACGAGCCTTTGAATCCCTCCAGTCCAATTTCAAGGTTGGCCAAGATGTTGGGTGGCTTCCACCTTCCCCACTGGTGTGGGGAAATTAGTCTGTTGTTTCAAGAAGAGGAAGGATGTGCATAACTATTTTAGGACTGTCCCTCCGTGCTAAGCAACACCTGTCAGAGTACAAATTGTTGGCCACATCCATGTCTGCAACCTTTTCCCAGTGCAGAAATGATTTTGACTTAGCATAGGCATACCCACCCACTTCCCTCCCCCAACGCCCACAGTCGCCTAGCTCCTCTCCACCCATCCTCACCTCCCTCTCCCCACACTCCCTTCCTTTCTCGAAAGCCATCATTTGCCTGTTCCGCTTTTTAGTTTCTTCACAATGCCCTCCTGGCTTCCCTCAAACTTAGGGAATTGATGTGTGGCTTCTGCTAAAAGAATATCCACAAACATCCAGCTGAGTCATAGGGTTCTACCATCCCTTGCTCACAGCCTCTTTCCAGACATGCAGAGCTGCCTTGCGGGGTTGAGAGGAGTCCACTCCTGCCTAGGACACCCACACCTGTCTGAGGATTGACCACAGAAAAGCGGGACCTGAGGGCAATATGTCATGGGCTAGTCAAGTGAAAGGGTGGGGCAGCAGGAGGAGGGATGCAGACAGGATGACATCATGTGTCTGCTGGTTTAAGGGCAAAGAAAGGGAAGTGGAATGAGCAGCCAGCCCATTCAGTGCTAGGTGGGGTTGAGTGCACAAGTTATCCCATTCCAATCTGTTTTCTCCATATTGTTCCCCCCCTTCATCCTTAGCCTCTCACTAATTCCCAGTCACTCCCTGACCATAAATGGCTGCTTTCCACTCACTTACAAACATCCTCAAAACATCCAGGCTTGATCCATCCATCTCCACTTTCTATTGTCACATATCCCTCTTCTCTTTGTGGCCAAAGTCCACAACAGGTGCCTCCACCTCCTTTCCTCTCCCTCTTTTCTTCTTCTTCTTCTTCTTCTTCTTCTTCTTCTTCTTCTTCTTCTTCTTCTTCTTCTTCTTCTTCTTCTTCTTCCAGGGCAATGGGGGTTAAGTGACTTGCCCAGGGTCACACAGCTAGTAAGCATCAAGTGTCTGAGGCCAGATTTGAACTCAGGTACTCCTGAATCCAGGGCCGGTGCTTTATCCACTGCACCACCTAGCTGCCCCCTCTCCCTCTTTTCTTAACTCTTTGCAGGCTGCCTTCTGACCTCATCATTCAACTGAAACTATTCCCCCCAAAGTCACTAGTGGTCTCTTAGTTGCCAAATCCAATGGCATTTCCTCAATCCTCATCCTTCTTGATGTCTCAGCAGCCTTTGACCCTGGCAATAACCCTTGTCAACCTGAATTCAAGAAAAAAACAGACAATGTAGCAAAATCAGGGCTAGTGAGTTGAAGCTTGGGGTGCCACATTCTGGGGTACCCAAGGAGGGGGCTGGGAACAGAGTTTATCTATGGTACTAAGGCAGAGGGAATGACCAAGCTGCAGGTGAGAGATTTCCAGAATAATCAGAGGCTGGGAGCCACAATGGGTGACCAGCCCTGGGCAATTCATCAGCCACTGGACAAGGTCAGCTTCAGTCAGTTCACAGTCACCTGTGTTTGTCACCCCATTCTTGATACTATCTTTTCTCAAGCTTTTCATGACACTGATCTCTCTTTGTTCTCCTACCTGTCACGCCGCCCCTCTCCTTTGCTGAATCTTCATCTAGGTCACACCTGCTATTAGTGAGTGTCCCCCAAGGCTCTGTCCTCCTCTCTCTCTTCTATTTCACTTGCTGATATGATCAGATCCTATGGTGTCAATGTTCATCTTTAGACTCTCAGATCTACTTGTCCAGCCCCAACCTCTCTCCAAACTTTCAGTTTCACATCTCCAACTGCCTGTTGGATATGATGAATTGGATGCCCCCATTGGCATCTTAAATGTAACATGTCCAAAACTGAACTCATTATTTCTCCTTCAAAAAGCCTCCCACCTTCCTAACTTTCTTATTGTTGAAGGTACCACCATCTCTGTCACCTAGGCTTTCAACCTAAGCCTCATCCTTGACTTTTTTATATCCCATATCCAATCAGTTGCCAAGGCTTGCCTTGTTACCTTTGCAATGTCTCTCATTGCAATGTCTTCCCTTCTTGCCTCTGACATTGCCACCAGTCTGGTGCAGGCCCTCACCACCTCATGCCTAGACTACTGCAATAGCCTGCTGGTTGAGATCATTCCAATCCATCTCCCACTCCACTCACATAGTGTTAGTGGGAACTGTGGTTTACTCACAGTGGTGGGCAGATTGCTCAGCTGGGATCCTCTTCGCCTCACTTGAGTCTTGATTGCAAGGCCTGGCTCTCTTTTGAACTCACGATTGCCTCTTCTCTGATGCTCCCTACTTGGCACCTCTGTCTGTGTCTTCATAGAAAGTGCTTATGTCTCTGTTCCAGGCTGGACACATTTCAGCTGTGCCTCAAATTCTTGAATTGTCCAACTGTATATCTCTAGAGCTTGGTGGATTTAGTTTATTTAACTTCCTCCTCCCCTCCTCCCCCAAAAGGGGTAGGGTCGATCTTTCCAAGACAATGGCTAACTGGGCTTGACATTCAGTCAAAGGATTCCTTTGTACCTTTAAAAGGAAAAAAAACATATTAATATCTCATAAGCTCTGTTATCTGCCCCTTACTTTCTGTGATTAAGTCAATTACCCAGGGGTGGGAAACCAACTTGCTCTCTTCCGTTTCACTGTCCAGTATAGGGCCTAACGTAGAAGCTGATACTTAATAAATGTTTATTGATTGACTGTTTAAATCTCAATCCAATGGAGTATAAAATCCTCGAGGGGCAAGCACTATTGCTTCTTTTTTTCCTCGCTGTGTGTCCCTCTCTAGTTCTGTGCCTTGCATATATCCAGAGTTTCAGAGACGGTTGTGGAGCTCAGCTGAATTGAATTGTCCCTCTCCTCTAGCCAATTTAGACATGGAGGAGAGATTTATTTTGTTTTCTTTCTCCTGAAGCTATCAGTCATTCCCAATGGGAGAAGGGAGGGAAGTGCCTGTTTGTTAGCAAAGTTTCCCAAAGAGAAAACAAACAATTTAATCAACTCACCAGCCACAGGAAGCTGAGTGTGTGTGGAGTTGCCTTATCCGGGCCTGTCAGGCAAATCCCAAAACCCTGCCAAGGGAGAGACAGCAGCTGGGATTTTTCTGCTTTGAAGTCAGCATGGTGAAGTGTTGGGATCATGGGATCATCCATGGAAGGCTGGAAGAGACCTCAGCAGCCCTCTAAGTCTAACTTCCTCATTTTACAACTGAGGGGAAACTGAGGCAATTTAGAAACTTGCTCAAGGCCACACAAGTAAAGGTAGCAGAGCTCAGGTTTGAACCCAGGTCCTTTAATGGCAGATTTCCCCATGACATGGTGATGAGGGATGAAGAAAAAAGGGCAATATGAGAATATTTACTTGATTTTCAAGAAATATTCTTTCAAGTCAATTTGTCAGGGAGAAATTGCTTTGCTGTCCCCTCCCTCTAAGGTATGATATGGACAGTAGGGTCCTCCTTAGGGATGAATCAGATTTGAAATCAGGGTGATTTCTGGGGCTTTGCTATGGGTCTGAGCTTCCTGGAAGCTTCCGTCCTTAGGAAACTGAAATGGCGAGTTTCTCTCACCAATAAATAGGAGCTGAAAGAATCTTGACCTTAGAATCACATGCAGTGCTTCTGAAATGCCACACTATTGGTGTGGTGTGGGACAAACTGCCTAACCTCTAGGATGCTCAGTTTGCCCATCTGTAAAATGTCGATGATGATAATGCCTGAATTATCTTACCTCGAAGGACCGTGGGAAAGAAAGCACTTTTGGAGTATGTAAAGCACTGACATTATTATTGTATGTAAACATGCCAGTTTTTAGCTATGTTTTCCCACTAAAGCTCAAGAACCATGAAGCCACATAAGATAGCAAAAGGCCACTGGATTTAGACCCAGAGAATTTTCATCCAGATCCTGACTCTTTGGCTTATGTTCCTGTGTGACCTTGGGCAAGTTGCTTTATCTCTCTAGTCTTAGGACATTAATAAGGGGAAGAGGAAACAGAGGAAAGCAAGCAGAATGGTGAAGAGCCTTGTGTCCTTGTCAAGTGAGAAGGGGTTGAAGGAAATGAACAGGCTGTCGGTTGCGGAGCTGAAAATTGGGCTAGGTGGTGCAGTGGATAGAGAGCTGGGTTTGGAGTCAGGAAGATCTGAATTTAAATTTGGCATCAGGCACTTACAAGATGTATGACCATGTGCAAGTCACTTAACCCCCTTTTAATTTTAATTTTGTTTTTTTTTTTGGTGAGGCAATTGGGGTTAAGTGACTTGCCCAGGGTCACACAGCTAGTGTCAAGCATCTGAGGCCAGATTTGAACTCAGGTACTCCTGATTCTGGGGCTGGTGCTCTATCCACTGCTCCACCTAGCTGCCCCACTTAACCCCCTTTTGCCTGTTTCTTCATCTGTGCATTGGGGATAATAAGCACCAAATGAGATAATAATTGTAAAGCTCTTAGCACAGTGTCTGGCACATAGGAGGTGCTATAGAAATGTTAGCAATGACAATGGTGGTTGTGGTGGTGGTGATGATGATAACAATGGTGATGGTGGTGATAGTGATGCCTTGGAAATCAGCAGGGAATTCTGCTAGGAGTCAAAGGCTCAGTCAAAACAGATCTTCAGAGGTCAGTAAACAGGATCCTGGAAGCATGGAGCAGAATGACATCACTAGTCCAAACGAAACCTTAAGGGAATAAGTGTCATGACTGAGAATAAATCAGGCATGTCCTTAGAGAAGGGGGAGGAGACCCAAAGTACTTAATTAGATAAGCAGAAAGTAGCTGAATCTGATTAGAAACTCATCCCAGAATCTGTCCAGATGTACATTTGGATGGTAAGTACCAAACCTGCCAGAGGGCACAAGACATCCAAGAGAAGGAAAACAGGTGAAGCCACCCCTCTCCTTAGGGAGTTAGCACCCTATCAGAGTGCACACAACACCAATGGGGAAAAATACCCACGCTGGCAAGATGCCCACTGCCATTTTCTCTGCTGAGCCCTGGAGTCTTACCTGGCTCTCTCACTCCTGAAGAGTCATTGCCCAAGAACAATAGAGCTTTGTGGCTAGTCTCCCATAGTCTGGCAAACAAACAAAGGAAAAAACAATAAATCACACAAACATGCCTTTCCTGCTTAATACCATGGGCTGTGGGCACCCCCTGTGTGTGGGAGGAAATGCAGGTACAAATGCCCATCCCTGTGCTTCCCACTCTATTGGCCCTTCTGAGGCCTTGGCCTCTCCCCTGAGGGTCTCAGACCTTGCTGCGTGCCCCTGGGCAACTCAATAATCCAATTGAGGGATGCAGATGCCAGTGATCAGTCCCCATTTCTGCAGGGCAGGCTCATCATCTTCCATTGTTCTTCCTGCCTGGCCAGGCCAGCACTCGGTTAATTGGCCCTTCCCTCAGCGGGCCATGGAACGCTTGGCCTTTATTACTCACTTCAGAGCTCCTTTAGCCAACATTCTTTCCCCTAGGTATGGGCAGGCCTGTTGCTCCGGCCAATCGGCCCCATGACGCTTCTTTCATTGGACTTTGTCCCATCTTCCCTCACACCCAAAGGGCCATTGTAACAGCTGGTTGCATAAGCCCTGTACGCTCATGATCCTGCCTGCTGGGATGCTCCTGAAGCTTCCCCTTTTCAGGAAAGGCATGTGGGACAATGGAAAGGCCCAGACTCTGGACTCAGAGGCCATTCATTCATTCATTCATATCCCACTTATAATGATTAATTAAGGGGGCAGCTAGGTGGCACAGTGGATAGAACACCAGCCCTGGAGTCAGGAGGACCTGAGTTCAAATCTGGCCTCAGACACTTGACACTTACTAGCTGTGTGACCCTAGGCAAGTCACTTAACCCCAATTGCCTCACCAAAAAAAAAAAAAAGAGCAATGATTAATTAAGGAACAGGGTGGATTCTTTTTTCCAGGGTCTTCCCATCCCCAGTTGGCTGCTATCAACACAGTTGACAGTGTAGAATGGAAAGAGCACTTAGGGTCAGAAGACTGGGCTCTGAGGCCCAGCTCTGACACTTACTAGCTGTGTGACCCTAAGCAAGTCACTCAACCTTTCCAAGCGTCACTTTTCTCACCTGTAAAATGGGGACAAAAATATTTTCTCTATTTACTAGACAGGTTTGCTTTGTAAATGTTGAGTAGGGATAGGGACTGGGTCTGTGGTTTTCCTAGCACAGGGAACTCCCCAGGTGAGGAAACTCCTACCAAACATGCTATAAATGTGGTTTCAACCCTTAGCAACAATCCAAATGATTGGATTTACAATATCCAATACAGATAATACAAATCCTGTGGATTTTATCCACAGGGCATCCTCTTTGACCTCATTAGGGCAGGGATTCTAATCTCAATTTGACCCAGGAATCACAGTCTCAGGGGTGGAAGGGACTGCAGGGGTTGTGTGGTCCAGTCTTTAGTGGAACGGAAAACACAGCTAACAAATGGTCCTCCGGGCTCTCTGTTCCCCCGGGACGGGGGTGGGGGGCTGCTAGCCCAGTCTTCTTTTTTGGAGAGCTTTTACTTTTAGGGCATTTCCCCTCACTTCCTGTCTAAACTTGCCAGCTTTCCGTCATGCCTTTATCTAAGACATCAATAAGAATGCTAAACAGTTCCAGAACACTGGGGGGCACCTCACCTTCAAAATTTTCATCAGTCTGTTAATGACTCTTCTTTAGAGCTAGCTATTCAGAAGTATTGAACCCACCTAGTTATCTTGTTATCAGGCATAAGTCTCTTTCTTATACATCAGTCTCTTAGTCCTGTCTCATGCTTCTTCTCCTGCACTACCTTAAGTAAATTATCCCAAAGGATTTTTTTTTTTGGTCAGGGCAATAAGGGTTAAGTGACTTGCCCAGGGTAACACAGCTAGTAAGTGTCAAGTGTCTGAGTCTGGATTTGAATTCAGGTCCTCCTGAATCCAGGGCTGGTGCTTTATCCACTGTGCCACCTGGCTCTCCCCCCCCCAAGGGATTCTTAAATCAAAAACCCTTTATTTATTTTTTACCTTAGAGTTCAGAGAGGGCAAGTTACTCTCCTAGTAAAACACAGTGAGACATAACCCAAGAAGGGATTGGAATGAAATATCTCAGCCACTCAGTCTAGGACTCTATGACTCCCTATACTATTTCTGCAGGGTCACTTCCATTAGCCTTCTCTGTATTCCTGCAGCCTAATACCCTAAGACAGGCCCTCACAATCATTTGTTGTTGTTATTGTTTGTCCTTTGTTCTCGAATAGGACCATGACATCAGGAGGTAGTGTCATGACTTGCACTGAATTTAAGTAAGGGAGGTCACCAACCTCTCTCTCTCCTCCAGAGCCATCTGGGTCCAGTGGCAAGATATAGATCAGGATGATTGGAGATGGCTCTGGATGTTTAAGGCAATTCGGTTTAAGTGACTTGCCCAGGGTCACACAGTTAGTCTGTTTCTGAGGTGAGATTCAAACTCAGGTGCTCCTGACTCCAGGGCCAGTGCTTCAGCCACTGTACTAAGTAGCTGTGCCCATAACCACTTATAGACCTATTCCAATAGTCTACTAAAAGGTTTTCTCCCCTGCCTTCCAATCCATCTTTCATACCAATACCAAGCTAATCTTTTTTGGGGGGCAGGGCAATGAGGGTTAAGTGACTTGCCCAGGGTCACACAGCTAGTCAAATGTCTGAGGCTGGATTTGAACTCAGATCCTCCTGAATCCAGCGCCGGTGCTCTATCCACTGTGCCACCTAGCTGCCCCTCCCCCCAACTAATCTTTCTTATGCATGGGTCTGGTCATGCTATTCTTATACTTAAAACTCTAGTGGCTCCCTCTTGTTGACTGGGTAAGATTCAAATTTCTTAGCCTGACATTCAAAGTTTTCTACACTCTGGTGTAATAATTTTACTTTTTCAGTTGTATATTATCACTCTCCTCTGTATAATGTGAGAAATTGGTCCTCTCTCTACCCCTCCTCATTTTCATGGCTTTGTGTCTTTTCTGCCCAGAACGTCTGAGCCTCCTTCCCCTGCTATTGAATTCTTTCCCTCCCTTTAAATCTCAATGCAAAGTCCTCCTCTTCTGAGATTCCTTCCCTGGTACCCCTGTCTATAACGATCTTGCTCTTGAGTCCCCATTTAGCACTTTGCTTCCATCTCTCTGAAACAGTTATCATGCACTGTATTCTGTCGGGTCATGGCAAGAGAAAAATCATTGCTAGATCAGAAGTAAAATTCTCACCCATTCTCTGGCTTTGTAGATAACCTAGAGGGTATTGTGTTAAATCCACTGAATAACAGCACATAAAGCTTGTATATCTGGCATTGGGGGATCATCACTGGGCACACAGGGGATTGAATACCAAGGTACTCTCTGTTCTGTGTCCAGGCATGTGGTTTAGACAACAGTCAGTCTCTAATTAGGGGTTTTAGACTCCCCCTTTCCCATATTCTTGTTTGTTTGTTTTTGCAGGACAATGGGGGTTAAGTGATCTGCCCCGGGTCACAGAGCTAGTAAGTGTCAAGAGTCTGAAGCCGGATTTGAACTCAGGTCTTCCTGATCCAGGGCTGGTGCTTTATCCACTACACCACCTAGCTGCGCCGCCCCCCCCCCCCCCGCCCCTTCCCATGTTCTTAAGCCTCTTAAATCCCCATCTGGGCTCTCTGGGATGATTTTAATTATAGTAAATAAAATTGTGACTCACAAGTCTAAGTTCCCCCAAGGAGGGGCAAGTAAAAAAGTTATTCAGCAAACAATATGAATAAAGATATGAGGCAGGTAACTTCTTTCTTTGTTTCTTTCTTTTTTTTTTTTTTTTAGTGAGGCCATTGGGGTTAAGTGACTTGCCCAGGGTCACACAGCTAGTAACTGTTAAGTGTCTGAGGCTGGATTTGAACTCAGGTCCTCCTGAATCCAGGGCCGGTGCTCTATCCACTGTGCAACCTAGCTGCCCCCAGGTAACTTATTTCTACACACAAAAAAGGAATCACCATAGACATCAATAGAATGATTAGAACAGATTTCAGTAACAACTTTCACAATCTAGTGGGAAGCTGATACTTAAGCCTCATCAGTTCATAAAGTGGTTTTACAATACTGATAATCAGGCAGTTTTCATTTCACCTTGGCTCTGCACTGTCACTGTACTACCCGTAGGAACCTTCCATAACTTTGTACTCAGCAGCTATCACAGTCACGCTTCTCTGTATCTGACTTTGCTACAAGTAACCACTTAGGTATATGCTGCCACTGCTATTCCTGTGGAAACTTTGGCTACTGTTCTTGCAGACCTTTCAAACTTACGTAGCTGTCACGAAACTCTTCAGCTTCTTTATTCCAGCTCATACTCAGATAGAGGAGTCAGATTCCCACAGAAAGACTATATATATCTATATATCTATAGATATCTATAGATATATCTATATCTATACACACATATCTATATACATACATATATACACACATACACATAATATATACAATATATATTATGTATATAATATAGATTATCTAATCTTCTCAGGGTCCTAGAGGTACTTCTGAGGGTTGGGGTATATTTATCTAATGCTATTGACTTGAATCTCCATTCTAGTGTGTTCTCACCAATGTTAACCAATAGTAATGAATACCTCAGTTTTATTTAACCAACTAACATGAATGATTTTTTTTAATTAAATTTTTTTTTTTTTGCGGGGCAATGGGGGTTAAGCGACTTGCCCAGGGTCACACAGCTAGTTAAGTGTCAAGTGTCTGAGGCCAGATTTGAACTCAGGAACTCCTGAATCCAGGGCTGGTGCTTTATCCACTGTGCCACCTAGCTGCCCCATGATTTTTTTTTTTTCAACAAAGGGATGTTTACTGAAAAGATACACCGAAGACAGAAGTACAAATATTTTCCCCTAATGCGTATGGGCGCACTTTCTTTTATAACACCTTGATCCTTGGAGAGCATTGGGTCAAACTTAAAAAATGTTATCTTAAATTTTAATTTTCAGTCCCAAATTCTCTTCTTTCTTCTATTCCTTCCCCCATTCATTGAGAAGGTAAGAAATATGAAGTCACACAAAACACAGTTCCACATTAGCCATGTTTCAGGAAAAAAAAAAAGAAGCAAGAAAAATAAAAATAAAAAATAAATAAAAATAAAGAGAAAAAAAAAAAACCTCACTTCAGTTTTTATTCAGAGTCCTGAATGAAAGATATTCATCCAGAGTTCTCTCTCTGGAAGTGAATAGTATTTTTCATCATTAGTGCACGGGGTCAAACTTAATTCGGCTTCATTCCCATCAAGTTCACTTCCAGATATGGCCAATAGATGAATTGCTAACATCCCCTCATGACTGCCTTTGATCTACACTGGGTCAAAGAGGTCCCAAAAGGTTCCTTATGGCTGGTCACAGTATCTAGCATGAACTCCAGTTCCCAGACCTTTTACAGCTCACCATTTCAACCTTTAAAACTCCCAAGGTCATAGATATCACCAACACTCCACTTACACTCAGGAAAGAACAAAAACAGGGGCAAAGAAAAAAAGGCTTTTATTAATGGGCCACGTGTTGGTTCTGCTTTGGGAGGGCTCAAGGCCTCTCCTCATCCAGAGGCTGAAGGCATTCCTCTCTTACTTCCACGAAGGTAGGAAGGACATAGTAAGAGTCTTGCCTTGGGCAGTTAAGGCCCCATGAATGCACCCCAGTTCCAGTGGAGGAGCCAATAAAATCAGTTTCTTCACCATGTAGTCAATGGGCCAGAACCAGTTACAGAGTATCTGTGCACGCTCCAAAGTCCACAGTGGGGTTTCATCAGATTTATGACTGCTCATGTACATAAGGTCTGGGCTTATTGGTCATTCCAGTCACTTCCATTGCAGTCTTATGGTCCCTTCAAAGCCTGGTCATGTTCATCTGGAAGTTTATTGCTCCATCATCTACTCAGTAAAGAGGATAACAGGGACCCAGGTGCAAGTTCACCTACTTGATTCCATGCTGCTCATGGGAAGAGGCAGCAGGGTCATAACTTCATACTGGGATGAAGAAGGACCCATACTTTCCCATACTTTCTTTCAATGAGCTACCTGAAGAGTCACAACTCAGAGGGGCCCAAATGGAAACTATCTCCTTCCTCAAAAGGTCTGCTGAAAAAAACAACACCATGTTTGGCTAAAATCCAGAAGCCTTTCCTGAATCCCCTTAATGCTAGTGTCTTGCCTCTGTTGATTATCTCTGATTTATCCTGTCTCTATGTTGTTTGTGGGGCAGCTAGGTGACACAGGGGATAGAGCACTGGGCTTGGAACCAGGAAGACTGATCTCCATGAGTTTGAATCCAGCCTCACACAATTATCAACTGTGTGACCCTGGGCAAGTCATTTAACCCTCTTTGACTTAGTTTCTCATCCATAAAATGAGCTGGAGGAAGAAATGGCAAACTACTTCAGTCTTTGCCAAGAACCCCCCCCTTCCCCTCCACCCCCCCCCCCCGCCATGGGGTCAGGAAGAGTTGGACACAATTGAAACGATGGAACAACAATATATCTTGTTTGTACATAGTTGTTTGCATATTTTCTTGCTCATTGGACTATAAGTTACCTGAGAGCAGAGACTTTTTTTTTTTAACTTTTTTATTGTATCCCTAGTGTTCATCAATCCAATCCAATAAATATTTATTTTTGTTGTTGTTTTCCAATCGTTTTAATCTGACTCTTTGTGACCCCATTTGGGGTTTTCTTGGCAGAGATACTGGTTTGCTATTTCCTTCTCCAGTTCTAGGGAACCTGAGGCAAACAGGGTAAAATGACTTGCCCAGGATCACACAGATGGTAAGTGTCTGAGGCCAGATTTGAACTTAGGACTTCTTGACTCTAAGCCCAGCACTCCATCCACTGCACTGCCTAGCTGCCCAAATATTTAAGTGCCTTCTGTGTGCCAGGTACTGTGCTAAAGGCTGGGAATACAATTAATAAAAAGACAGTCCCTGTCCTCAAGGAACTTACAGTTGAAAGGAAGAGACAACATACAAAAAGAGGCAGGAAAGGGGGGAAGAGTACCAATTGGTGGTACTCAGTGCCAGGGCTTCTTGTTCCATGGAGTTGAAACCAGGCAGATCGGCAGACGCAAAGTGTAGTCATTAAAGTGTCTGGCACATAGTAGGTACTTAATTAATGGATGTTGGCCCACAGACTTAGTGATCAGCTTCTCTGGCTGTGAAGCCAATATGAAGGCTTGGTATCATCTTAGATGGCTGAAAGCTGTTCCCCCAAAAAACTCCCACCCAGTCAATAAAAGAACCAAGGTTAGCTCTGAGTTCTTGTTACCTTCATGACTCACCATAGGACCTCTTTCTGCAGGTGAGGAATCTGAGGATTAAAGTGACCCTGACTCATTCAAAGTCCCACATCTGGCTGGTGACAGAGCATGACTAGTATGAAAAGTTAATGGCTTCCCAGTATAGCCTCATTGCATCCCACTGAGCCACAAAGGTCCATATTGTCTCTCCCATTAGACTGTGAACTCCTTGGGAGCAGGGACTGTCTTTTGCCTTTCTTTGCATCCTCATTACTGAGCACAGTGCCTGACACATAGTAGGTCCTTAATAAGTGCTTATTGACTGAGTGCTTGAGGTTCTCTAGGAAGATGGTATCACTGACTCTTAATTATTGAGACAAATAAGCCCCACTTGGGGCAGCCAGGTGGCACAGAGGATAAAGCACCAGCCCTGGATTCAGGAGGACCTCAGTTCAAATCTGGCCTCAGACACTTAACACTTACTAGTTGTGTGACCCTGGGCAAGTCACTTAACCCTCATTGCCCTGCAAAAGAAAAAAAATTAAGCTCCAATCACTGTGGCATTTATCTTGTCTACTAACAACACCCAGAGCAAACAAACAAACAAAAAAAGCCAGGGGAAGGTGAAATATTCTTATTTTGCTGTCTTTCAGATTTAATTCAATCCAACAAATGCTTATTTGGTGCCTACTATGTGCTGGCAGCTTTCAGATGTGCACTTAGAGTCATTTTTGTTATTTCTTCCCCCTCAAGAAAAATGCTCTCCTTGTTTTCCAGGCCAAATAGTCTCCCTGACAACACAGTTACTTGATAACAAGTTCCCATGTCCTGATTTAATCTCTACTAAATCTTTGAAGGCAGGGAATTTCCACTGCACCAAGTTGTCTATTTGGTAGGCTCTTCTTATCCATGAAATCTTTGTTTAAACCAGGGTGTTCAGGGCACAGGAGGTTTTAGTGAGGTTTTGGATCACGCTCTAACCCCTTATTGGTCAAATCTTGGCAGCAGAAAATCTGTCAAGTATCCACTTTCACATTAGTAAGGGTCAGTTAGGTGGCTCAGTGGATAGCATGCTAGGCTTGGAGTCAGGAAGACCTGAGTTCAAATTCAGCTCCAGATAACTTCCTAGCTGTGTGTCCCTGGGCAAATCACTTAACCCTGTTTGCCTCAGTTACTTTTCCAAGGTCACATAATGAGTAAATGACCGAGTCAGGATTTGAACCTTGGTCCTTCGACTCAAAATCTAAAACATTTTCATCTATATGGCAGTGGTTTCCTAATGCCAAATAGTAAAATTCAAACCCCATCACCTGGTATTCAAGGTGCTCAGTAATTTGGCTCCCTGTTATTTTGTCAGCTTTATTTCATATTATTCTCCTTCATATACTTTCTCTTCCAGTCAAACTGGCCTCCTGACTGGGTCTCCATACACAACATTCCATCTCCTTCCTCTGAGACTTTGCACAAGTGGTCCTTTATATCTGTAAGATACTCTCTCCTCACCTCTACCTCATAGAATCGCTATCTCCCTTCAAAGCACAACCCAGGGGCTTCCTAATCCTCCTTCCTAGTCCTCTCAGTTATCCTTTCTTTTGGGGGGGGTGGGGCAATGAGGGTTAAGTGACTTGCCCAAGGTCACACAGCTAGTAAGTGTCAAGTGTCTGAGGCTGGATTTGAACTCAGGTCCTCCTGAATCCAGGGCCAGTGCTTTATCCACTGCACCACCTAGCTGACCCCTTAGTTACCCTTCTTGAAATTGCTTTGTATATATACAATACCCCTGCCCCAGGTGGGTTGCCTGAAGAACAACCTTATGATGTTGTACATTTGTAGGGAGAAATGACTCTTGATTGCATGAGAGACTTCTGAGGCAATGATGCTGCATATGGGATATGAGAGAGAAAGAGAGAGAGAGAGAGAGAGAGAGAGAGAGAGAGAGAGAGAGAGAGAGAGAGAGAGAGAGAGAGAGAGAGAGAGAGAGAGAAACGGAGTTCTAGAGAGTTGGGGGTCAGAGAGACAAGGCACAAATTTTTGAATGGCTAACAGAGGTCCCTGGAGACATACATTTGTAGTGAAATTTGGAACTCAAGAACCATAGACTTTTGTGTTTCAGAGCGGGCTTTCATTCTACCCCCCTCCCCCCTCCCCCCACTAAGACTACAAAGAGCAGACTCTTCTGGTGAGGTCATTCTTTCTTTGGTAGAGCAGAGGTATTTTTTCCTCACTCCTAAATTGAAGATCCAACTTATTCTTGTGTATTTTATCATCTGCTCTAACCATTATAACTTCCCGCATTTCTGTTTTATGGCTTCCTTGGATAAATATATTTGCCTGTGATCTCTGATTGTCTTTTATGTAACATGCATTTGGTTGGAGAGATGCTAGCTGGCTGAGAGTAATCTGTTACTTTCCCCTGTAGAGCAATTAGTGAAAGTGGTTTTTATTCTGGATCACCAAAATAAAATACTGTACCCTTAGACTACAAATATCAAATGTGTAATAAATATAATTCTAGCCCAATAATTCCTCCTGAAGTTGAAAGAGTGGAAGAGTGAGCTTTCAGCTATGCCCTTCCTTCTGATCTGCATAAAAATGGAAATCAAGGTCTCCTTTGGAGATGTGAAATGGGGTATTCCTTGTCTTATCTATGAAAATATATCCATCATACTTGTAGGCCACCCTGCTGGCTTGCCTATGTCCATGGTTGAAATTCTTACTGTCTTGTAATACACAGATTCTTTCTTTCTTTCTTTCTTTTTCTTTCATCTATCATCTATCTACATCTCTTTCTATTCATCATAATCTATCCATCTATCTTTGTGTCTATATATCTACATCTATCTCTTTCTATTAATCCATCCATCATCTATCTATCCATCCATCTATTCATCTATTATCTATCCATCATCTTTGTATCTATATATCTACATCTATCTTTATCCATCCATCCACCTAGTTATCTATCTTTGTATATATATATATATATACACACATATATCTCTATCCATCCATCCATCCATCCATCCATCCATCCATCCATCCATCCATCCATCCATCCATCCATCCATCCATCCATCCATCCATTCATCCATCCATCTCTCTCTCTGTTGTATTCAATCACTACTGACTTCTAGTAAAACATAAGTCTTAAGGGCAATTATTGTTCTGATTTTGTATCCCCAGTGCCTAGTATAGCCCTATGAATGTAGTAGTTTCTTTTTTTCCCCAGGGCAATGAGGGTTAAGTGACTTGCCCAGGGTCACACAGTAAGTAAGTGTCAAATGTCTGAGTCTGAATTTGAACTCAGGTCCTCCTGAATCCAGGGCCAGTGCTTTATCCACTGCACCACCTAGCTGCCTCCATGTAGTAGTTTCTTAAGAGAAGTCTAGTGAATAGAATGTCATTAAAGTTTTTGCATGTTACCTAGAACCTAGCTTGCCAATTTATATAGAACGGGCCCTTAATAAATATATGTACTATTTGTTTTTGTGTTGTAGGCTTGCCATTGCCTGAAGGAAATTGCTGGATGAACACTGGTTGGTATGCTATAGAAGGATTTGATTTGTTTAGCCATTTTCAGTTGTGTCTGACTCTTTGTGACCCCATTTGGGGTTTTGTTGGCAGAGATTCTGGATTAGCTTGCCATTTCCTTCTCCAGCTCATTTTATAGATGAGGAAACTGAGGCAAACGGGATTCAGTGACTTGCCCAGGATCACACAGCTAGTCAGTGTGTGAGGCCAGATTTGAATTCAGAAAAAAAAGGAGTCTTCCCAACTTCAGGACTGACACATAGGAATTTGATATTCAGGTTCAAATTGAACTAGATGGTGTCTGAGATCTTTTTCAAATCTGAGATTCTCTGATTTATCCTTGTGTCTCCCCACCCCAAGGGCCTGCCACAGTGCAGGGCATATAGAAGGACCTTAAAGCTTTCTTCTAAGAAGGAATAAATCTCTATGCATTTCAAGACATATCTTAGAAGCTAGTTTTGACCAAATACTTGATAAGGACTTATTTTCTTGGGAATTTCTTTAAATTTGAATCCCAGGGCAGCTAGGTGGTGCAGTTGATAAAGCACTGGCCCTGGATTCAGGAGGACCTGGGTTCCAATCTGGCCTCAGACGCTTGACACTTACTAGCTGTGTGACCCTGGGCAAGTCACTTAACCCCCATTGCCTCACCCACCCAAAAAAATTGAATCCGGAATTTTGGATAATTGAAGGTTCTAGTTATTTGGGCTCTAGGTGATGTTTAGCTATATATCTGGCAATGATAGTAAAAATAAGCCATGTTAATGTGAGATAATAAGAAAATGGGCACTATACTTAGAAGCAAGAGAGACTGAGGCTCAGACTTTATTGTGAACACATACGAGTTGCTAAAAGACAAATCCCTCCTTATGCCTCAGTTTTCTCATCTGGAAAATGGGGATAAGAGGACTTGTACCGCTTGTCTTTCCCAGGGGCATCGTTGAGAAATCACTTTGCCAAGTTAAAAACATTATATAATAATGATACTATCTAACACACATGATGCATACATATATACATACACACATATATGCCTGCATACATACACTCGTGCATTTATAGCACTTACTATGTGCCTGGCATTGTGTTGAAATTTCATTTTGTTTTTGTTGCTGTTATATAGTTTTGCTTTCTTTTTGGCTGTTGACTTTGTTTATAGTTTTAATTCCAGATTAGATTTAGAGTGGCTTGAAGCTGTAGTAAGTGGCATTTTGTTTTCTGTAGTGCTGTTTCAAAATAGTTTGTTTATTCTCTGAAAAAGAAACAAACCTCAAACCGCAGTTTGCAATTGTTATCTCATTTGATACTCACAACTACACTGGAAGGTAGGTGCTATTATTATCCCCATTTTTTAGATGAAGAAATTGAGGCAAAATTAAGTCACTTGCCTAGGGTCACAGCTAATAAAGGTCCAAGGCTGATTTTGAACTCAAGTCTTCCTGACTTCAGGCCCAGCAATCTCTCCACTGTGCCACCTGGCCATGCAAGCTAGAATTATTATTTCAGATCTTCATCTGTGCTAGGTCTCCTTGTAGCCTCTAAGAATTCATTGTTGCACTCTTTTCCCAATATTCTCTCTTCCTTTCTGAGATTCTGTGGTTGTCCATCCAGTCTCATCACTAGGTGGTCCAGTCTGAAGAAGCCAATTAACAAGAAACTGATGGGGGTTGGGGGGTGGGGATCTGATTTCTCTGAGCCAAGTTGGAAATGCCTGTTGTCTGCCTCTGGGTGAAAACTTGTCTTCATTTATATCATTTGCTCTGGTTAAGAACATGTTATCCTGATTAATTCAATCACTTTCACTGCTATTTTCAGGGACTATTTTCTGGAAAGGCCTCTTAGGACCCTTCATGTTTTGAAGAGCTCTCCTTCCCTGATTTACTCAAAGGCTGGTGTGGGGCCGGCAGCCAGCGGCCCACTCAGCCCAGCATGGAGATCAGGAGTCAGTCCTCTTGTGACTTGGAAGGCAGCTCCTTTAATCACCCAACAGTGACAGGATGCCTTTATAGCCGGATTTGACTTGAAGCTTTTTTACTGTTATGGATTTCATCGAGGTTTCATAGCATTCTGGGGTTTTATCTATTCATCAAATAATAAGAATTTATTAATATGTTCCAGGCATGGGGCAGCTAGGTGGCACAGTGGATAAAGCACTGGCCTGGGATTCAGGAAGACCTGAGTTCAAATCTGGCCTCAGACACTTGACACTTATTAGCTGTGTGACCCTAGGCAAGTCACTTAACCCCTGTTGCCCCACCCCCCAAAAAATGTTCCAGGCAATTTGGATGAAAATACAATGAATGAAATGATCCCTACTCTGAAGGAACTTATATTCTAACAGTGGAGACAACAGCATATGTAAAATATAGAAACAGAATAAACATAAAGAGAATAAATGCAAATAAACACAAAGTTAAATACAAGATAGCTTGGGAGGGAGGACAATAATAGTAGGGGGATGAGGAAAGGTTTCACTTAGATCAGTGCTTGAACTATGAACCAGATGTGAAGAAGTGACTTCCAGGTATAGTGGATGGCCCCTGCCAAGGCACAAAGCTTGGAGGTGTTCAGTCATCAGCTCGATATCATTAGGGTTGAAGGAAACCCTAATGATATGGCCTAATCCAGGCTAAACCTGAAGAAAAATCCTTTGTAAAACAAACCCAAGTGGTGGTCACTGATTCCTTGCTGGAAGACCTCTAGGGGGAGGGAGCCTTTCCCATCCCAAGCCAGACCATTCTACTTTGGGGTAGATTTAGTTCCCAGGAAAGTCTTCTTGACAGGGAGCCTAAATTTCCTTCTCTGAAGCTTCCCTCTGGGTCAAAACAGAGCCAGTTTTAATTCCTCTTTCTCCACGATAGTCTTTCAATTGCTTGGAGCCAGTTATTCTCTCCCTGGGTTAAACATTCTCATGTCACCCACTTGGCCTCCCTATGGGGTGATCCTGAGGCCTCCATCAACCCCGTCTTCCACTTCTGGTTTCCCTCTATCCAATCATAGTGGCTTTGGAAGCTAATGGGGTCACACAGGACTGAGGGCCAGGAAAGTCCTAGACTCCCTATGTCATTATGACATGGAAGTGATGAGATGCTCCAGCCTCTGAAAGTTCTGCCAGCTTCTGTCAAGTTGGAAAAACTTCAGATGGGATGACAGGCTGAATTTTTTGTCCCAGGATCAGCCCAGTTGAGAATGGAGTTGATTATCACCATCAGGCTGCTTCTGGTGTGGAGGATTCTTTGGCCATTCACAGCATGAAACAAAAAAACCCAAAACAAATATGTCTATACATATAAACATGAGAGAGAGAGAGAGAGAGAGAGAGAGACAGAGACAGAGACAGAGACAGAGACAGAGAAAGAGAGAGAGAGAGAGAGAGAGAGAGAGAGAAAGAGAGAGAGGTAGAGATAGATAAAGTGACTTGCTCAGGGTCACACAGCTAGTAAGTATCTGAGACCAGATTTGAAATCAGGGAGATGAGTATTCCTGACTGCAGGGCTAGTACTCTATTTATATACATACATTTAACTCTACATATACATACATGTAGATATATATGCATACACACAAATACATATAAATTTTTGCAGATTAATCAAGAAAAATTACATTAGGACAAACACTAACATATTTTAAAATCTTCAATGACCTAATGATAATTTATCAATACTACTTAGTTCTCCTGTTTGTAATTCCCAGTTTTTTTCTCCTCAAGTCCCTCAAGACTGGACATGGCTCAGATGAGACTCTGAAAATGAGTTATCATATCAGACGACTGGCCATGTGGCTTCTTTGTTCTTTTTACTTTCTTACATGGTGGCTAGTGGAGGATGGGGATGGGGTTGCAAAGTCACTCAGGTACTATATTTAAGGATTATCAGTTGAATTCTTGATACTGAGGGGGGGCACTTTCTTTTCTTTTTTTATTTTTATGGGGCAATGAGGGTTAAGTGACTTGCCCAAGGTCACACAGCTAGTAAGTGTCAAGTGTCTGAGGCTGAATTTGAACTCAGGTCCTCCTGAATCCAAGGCCAGTACTTTATCCACTGTGCCACCTAGCTGCCCCAAGGTGGGGGGGGGACTTTTAACTCTAAGGGCTCCCAGGTGAGAGACATTAAAAGGAAATTTCATCAACTTCCCAATTTCTGCCTAAGGCTGCCCCAACTTTTTTCTTCAGTCAGGATTGTTTATCTCCACCCCCATCCCTACCCAGTGAAGAAATTCCTTCCATTAATGCAGATGTGTAACTGTTTACAGTCTCATAGAGTCAGCTGGGGCACCAAGAGGTGGGGTGATTTATTCAGGGTCACACAGGCTGCACGTGTCTGTGGAGGGATTTGAACCCTGGTTTATCTGACCCCAAGGCTGGTTTTCTATTCACTGCTTCATGTGAGGCCTCCTTGACTCCACTTTTGAGGTTGAAAAAGCACTTTCCTCATGGCAGCCCTGCAAGATAATGCAAGTCTTACCCTTATTTACAAAAGAGGAAACAGATTCAGCAAGGAGATGTGACTCTCAGAGTCTCACAAGTGTCAGAGGCAGAATTCACACTCAGGTCTCCTGACTGCCAGATGAATACTCCTTCCTCTCCATTAGCTCTTGGCAGGGTGGGAACCCCCTAATCCTCCATCTCTGATGCCAGTGCCTTCTCTGAGATTTTCACCAGTTTATCTTGTATTTGCCATGTTTGTACCTAGTTCTTTGCATGTTGTCTCTCCCATTAGACAGGGAGCTCCTAGGGAGCAGGGACTGTCTTCTACCTTTATTTGTGTCTTAAGCACATTTATGAACACACAGTAAGCACTTAATAAATACTTTTGGACTTGTTGGTTTGGAGGACAAAAGTTGTTCCAGGCTTCTGAGATGCCCCAGGGTGTCAGCATGGTACTGAACCTTGATGGGTTAAAAGCAGAACTCTATTCTCTTGTGTGTGTGTGTGTGTGTGTGGCAATTAGAGTTAAGTGACTTGCCTAGGGTCATACAGCTAGTAAGTGTCAAGGGTCTAAGGCCAGATTTGAACTCTGGTCCTCCTGAATCCAGGGCTGGTGCTCTATCCACTGTGCCACCTGGCTGCCCTGGAACTCTATTCTCAATAAGCCCGACCTTCTGGGTCACAAAATCCACTTCAGAAAATGTGACATCAGAGTCAGGGCATGCCTGACCTTTCCAACTAAGGGCTGCTATCTGTCCCTGAGGAGTGCCCAGATCAGAGAACAAAGGACTTGTTGCACAATTCAGTCCGGAAGAAATCCTAAGGCACCCCTCCCCTCAGTCCCCCATGGCATGCTGAAAAAGGAATGTAGTCGTTAGAAAGGAAAGGAAGTGAGAACTGAAGAGGTCCGTCAGAAGGAAAGGCCCACCTTTCCTCTGGGGAGGAAGAGAATCGAGAGGTCAGGCAAGGACACCAGGCTAAGCTGAGCAGCGTTTCCTCCTGCGTCTGCAGGGTCTGTACTCTGCTCTGTCCAATGAGTCAGACCCCAGTGCCCGGAAGGCCTGGCTCTCTGCTTGGGAGCAGGGTGAGGGCAGCTGTTTGTTAGCCGGGAGTGTGTGGAGGAGGGGGGAGGGAGAGAGAAATCACATATGCTCTGTGTGTGTGTGTGTGTGTGTGTGTGTGTGTGTGTGTGTGTGTGAATATGAGAGTCCTTGGGACTGGCTATGCCAGGCATGAATGTGTCGGCATCTCAGCAATGTGGGCAACATCAGGAAGGACTAGGAGGTGACAGAGAACAAGTAAAAGAGGGTGAGGCTGTGAATGCAGTCAGTCACCTGATGCCTATCGAAAGCCATCAGCCACAGGATATTTTAAAGCAGTGAGGTTTTCCTCATGTTTTTATGGGAAGCACACTCCTGTCTGCAGCAAGGATTAGCCAGCTCACCCCAGTCCTGCCAAGTTTTGGCCTTGATCTTAAATGAAAGGTGCCAGATGTTGTCGAGGACACCCTGTATAGAGTGGATAGGTGATGACCTAAGGAGTGACTTAGGTCATCCTGAACCAGCATGTGAGTGCAGACAAACTGTGAAGTGGGGTAACCTTCTTTGTGAATTACCAAGGAGCCATCTAAGGGCTATGGTAAGAGGCAAGGACAAAAGCTTTGGAGAAGAGAGGAATAAGAACTTCCTCCCCAAACCCTCATACCCTAGCAACAACTAACCCTTGTTTTTGTTTCTGTTTTTTTTTGCCACTCTCTTGTTGGTTGGAGATATGAACCCTGACCACTTACTCTACCATCACAGAGACCAAAAACATCTGAGACTGTTCACAGCTATGAAGGAAATAGGGGGAAGGGAATAAGCATTTACCACTTACTATATGCTAGGCACTATGCTAAGTGCTTTACAAATATTATATAATTTGAACCTCAAAACAACTCTTGGAGGTAGGCACAAGCCCATTTTATATTTATGAAAACTGAGGCAAACAGTGGTTAAATGACTTGTACAGGGTCTCACAGCTAGTAGGTGTCTGAGGCCATATTTGAACCCAGAACTTCTTGACTATAGGCGCAGTACTTTTTTTGTGTGTGTGATGCAATTGGGGTTAAGTGACTTGCCCAGGGTCACACAGCTAGTAAGTGTTAAATGTGAGACCGGATTTGAACTCAGGTTCTCCTGAATCCAGGGCCAGTGCTCTATCCATTGCATCACCTAGCTGCCCCAGGCCCAGTACTCTAACCACTGAACTACCTGGCTGCCTAAGACTACCAGAAGAGTAAAGATATGAGCACTTCCATTAACCAGAAAATAATTTGGTTGGAAACAAGAAGGAATTTGAGGGGGCAGCTAGATGGTGCAGTGGTTAAAGCACCGGCCCTGAATTCAGGAGTACCTGAGTTCAAATCCGGCCTCAGACACTTGACACTTACTAGCTGTGTGACCCTGGGCAAGTCACTTAACCCCCATTGCCTGCAAAAAACAAAAAAAACAAAACAAAACAAAAAGAAGGAATTTGAGGTTGTCAGTTCAATTTAATTCAACAAACACCTATTTTAAGCACCTACTTATGTGCTAGGTACTAGGAAATTCAAAGACAAAAACCAAAAATAGCCGAGTCCTGGGGGTATACAGGATGCACACACAAGTAACTACAAGATAACTTCAGTAGGGAGTACAAAAGCTTCAGGGGCTCCAGAGATGAGCCTAAAAAGAAGCCAGGGATTCTAAGAGGAGGCAATGCATTCTGGGCATGGGGCATTGTTCCAGGGGAAGGGATCCTGAATTTGGGGATGGCTAGATTATAGAATGAATGAGGGGGAATAGTGTGAGATACATCAGGGAAGGTATGTTAGAACCACATTGGAGCAGGCTTTTTGCGACTGATTGAGAAGTTTATGTTTTCTCTTAGGGGCAATAGAAAGACAGAAAATCAACAACCTCTTCTTTTTGTAATTATGCTCTTTAAGAAGAGTATCTACAATAGGTGCCTCCATTTTCTTTCCTCTTACTGTTTTATTAACTCTCTTTGATCTGGCTTCCAACCACATCATTCAACTGAAACTGCTCTCTCTTAAGTTGCCAATAGTTTTCCTTCCTTCTTTCTTTCTTTCTTTCTTTCTTTCTTTCTTTCTTTCTTTCTTTCTTTCTTTCTTTCTTTCTTTCTTTCTTTCTTTCTTTCTTTCTTTCTTTCTTTCTCTCCTTCCTTCCTTCCTTTCTTCCTTCCTTCCTTCCTTCCTTCCTTCCTTCCTTCCTTCCTTCCTTCCTTCCTTCCTTCCTTCCTTCCTTCCTTCCTTCCTTCCATCAGGGTTAAGTGACTTGCCCAGGGTCTGAGGCCAGATTTGAACTCAACTCCTCTAGTGCTCTATCTACTGAACCACCTAGCTGCCCCTATTAATGATTTCTTTTTTTGTTTGTTTTGTTTTTGTTTTTGTTTTTTGGTGAGGCAGTTGGGGTTAAGTGACTTGCCTAGGGTCACACAGCTAGTAAGTGTTAAGTGTCTGAGGCCAGATTTGAACTCAGGTCCTCCTGACTTCAGGGCCAGTGCTCTATCCACTGCGCCACCTAGCTGCCCCTCTAATGATTTCTTAATTGCCAAGTCTAATGGCCTTTTAAAAATCCTCATCCTTTTTGACCTCACTGCAGCTTTGACACTGTTGATCACCTTCTCTTTGATAGTCTTTCTATTTAGATTTTCACGACACTCTCCTGGTTCTCCTTCTACCTGTCTGACTGCTTCTTCTCAGTCTCTTTTGTTTGACCTTAAGCCTGGTCATACCTGCTATTTCTGGGGGACCCCAGGACTCTCCTAGGACCTTTTCTCTTCTACTTCTAAACTATTTCACTTGATGATCTGATTAGCTCCTTTGGATTCAGTGATCATTTCTATACAGATGATTCTCAGATCTATTTGTTCAGCCCTAACCTCTCTGCTGACCTCTGGTAAGGCATTTCCAAATGCCTGGATCTCTCATAGACATCTGAAACACAACATGTCCAAACTGAACTCACTCTCCGTCCCCCCCCCCTCCAAACCCTGCCTTCTTCTCAACTTCCCTACTATTGTGAATGATACTGCCACCTTCCCTATCACCCAGACTCCCAATGTTGTTCTCACCTTTTACCCCTCACCTCATTTATCCAGTCATTTGCCAAGTCCAAATTTTTCTACCTTCATAATGCCCACTACATATGCCCACTTCAGTTCTCCGACATTGGTACCACCTTGGTCCACACCCTCATCACTTCATGCCCAGATTATTATGAAAGTCCGCTGGTAGGTCTCCCTATCTCAAGTCTTCTCACTATAGTCCATCTTCCAAGTGATCTTTCTTAAGCACAGGTCTGAGCTTGTCACTCTCCCTTCTCCCTACCCCCTGTCCAACACAGACTCAATAAACTCCAACTACTCCCTATTAACTCCAGGATCAAATAGAAAATCTTCTGTTTGGCTTAAAGCTCTTTGTAACCTGACGTCTTCCTATATTTCTGGTCTTCTCACACTTTACTTAATCTTCCCTACCACATAATCTGCAAAACAATGACATTGGCTTCCTTGTTGTTCTTTAATACTATCTTTTTTTGTGTGTGTGTGAGGCAATTGGGGTTAAGTCACTTGCCCAGGGTCACACAGTGAGTAAGTGTCAAGCGTCTGAGGCTGGATTTGAACTCAGGTACTCCTGAATCCTTGGCCGGTGCTTTATCCACTGTGCCACCTAGCTGCCCCTTTCTTTAATACTCTTATAAGACTTTCTATCTCCTGACTTTGGGAATTTTAACAGGCTGCCCCCGCCCCCTTCCCTCCCTTCCCCCATGCCTGGATTTTTCTCCTTCATCATCTTCTGGAAAAAGCTTTACCTGACTGACCTATGTTATGGGAAGATAAATTGGACAGTTGTATGGACCATGGATTGGAGAAGGAAGAAAATGGAAGTGGAAAGAACAATCAGGAGGCTATTGCAAATAGTGGTGAGAGGTGATAAGGGCATAACTGAATGTGGTAGCCATTTGAGTAGAGAGGAGGGAAAAGACATAAAAGAAATTGTGGAAGTATGATTATTAAAACTTAGTGATTGGGCACCTAGGTGGCGCAGTGGATAGAGCACTGGCCCTGGAGTCAGGAGGACCTGAGTTCAAATTTGGCCTCAGACACTTAACACTTACTAGCTGTGTGACCCTGGGCAAGTCACTTAACCCCAATTGCCTTAAAATAACTTAGTAATTGATTCATTATGTGGGGTGGGGAAGAGTGAAGAATTGAGGATGACTGAGACTGGAAATTTGGGGGACTGAAAAGAAGGTCATATCCTCAATAGAAATGAAGAATTTGGAGGAAGGAGGGGTCTACAAGGAAGGATAAGTCCCATTTTTAGATGATAATGGGACATCCAGATGGAGATATCCAGCAGGGATGGTTGTCAGTGCAGAATGAGCTCAGGAGAGAGATTTGTGCTAGATCTATAAATCTGGGAATCATTGGCATATAATTGATAATTGGGCACACATGAGCCAATAAAAACACCAAGAGAATATAGAAAAAGAAAATTAAAGGGTCCAAGACAGGGGACCTTCTCTATAGGACTGGGAATTGTCAGCATAGAGTTGATAATCGGGCCCATGGGAGCCAATGAGAACATTAAGAGAATATAGGAAAAGAACACAGGAAGGCCCAATCTAGATCTTTGGGGGACATTGGTGGCTAGAGGGAGTGCTTTGTAGGTAATAATCCTACAAACAAGATAGAGAAGTCACAGATAGCTAGTAGAATAAAATTATTGCTTAGTGCAGTGCCTGGCACATAGTAGGTTTTTTAATAAATCCTTGTTTCCTTTCCCTTCTTCCCCAGGAGAATCAGAAGAAAGCAGTATTACAGAAAACATGCTGGGAGAAGAGGGTGGCAGATGGTGTAGACATTGTCAAAAAACAGAAAAGTTAAAAAAAAAAAGATTAGGACTGAATAAAGGCATTGGGATTTCACTATTAAATCATGGTAACCTTGGAGTTGCCAATGAGTTGGGGTTTGGAAAACACACTAAATGGGATCAGGTAGTGAGTGGGAGGTAGGGAAATAGAGTCAACAATAATAGATGCTTTTTGTTTCCTAGGAGTATGGTTGTAAAAGAGAGGAGAGAGAGCCTGAGGAAATGCCAAGGTCAACTGAAGGGTATTTAAAGGGTTAATGACACTGGGGTTTGTTTGTAGGTGGGAAGGACCCAGTGGACAAGGAGAGATTAAAGATGAAAGAGAGGGAATAATGTAAGGGGAAAGATCCTAGAGAATGTGAACAGCACTGCAGCTAGAGGAAGACCTCCCCCGCCAACTTCTATCAGCAACTTAGCTGTCTGTACCTTGAAATATATTGGGGTGTGAGGATTCCTGGGATTTGGGGCCTTGGTTTTAGAATGCTTGCAAAGCTAAATCCCACAAAACTTTACAACTTTTTCTCTAGGGAGGAAATGAATACAATCACCAGAGTATAGATTATTGGGGACTGCTTTAGCTCAGTTGAGAACATAGCAATTTGAGAGCACGTGGACCATCTGGGGAATCATTAGTTCCACCACATGTGAATCTATCAAAAGCAACTGCTATGCAACAGAGACAGAAACCTTGACATATGTAGCATGCTTTGCAAACCTTGAAATGGTATTAAAATGGTACCTATTAGAAGTATAATAAGTATACAAGGTGCACAGCTATGTATGTAAAGAGAGTTACAGTCAGCAGCTGTTTGACACCATGGAGGCCTGGCTGGATAAGAGAGAGAGATGTAGGGGGAAAGAGAGACAGAGAGAGAAAGAGACACAAAGAGAAAGACACACAGACAGACAGAGACAGAGGGAGGGAGGCAGGGGGGGGAGAGAGAGAGAGAGAGAGAGAGAGAGAGAGAGAGAGAGAGAGAGAGAGAGAGAGAGAGAGAGAGAGAGAGAGAGAGAGGGAGAGAGAGAGGGAGGGAGGGAGAGGGAGAGGGAGAAGGGAGAGAGGGAGGGAAAGAAGAGAGAGGAAAGAGAGGGGGAGGGAGAAAGAGAGGAGAGAAGGGAGACAGAGAGGGGAGGGGAGAGAGGAGACAGAAGACAGAGAGAGGAGAGAGGAGAGAGACAGAGAGAGAAAAAGAAAGAGAGAGAGAGAAATAGAGACAGAGTGGACAGAGACAGAGAGAGAGAGGTAAAGAGTGAAGAGAGGAGAGGAGAGGAGAATAGAGGAGAGGGGAAGAGGGAGAAGAGTTAGGGGAGAGAGGAGAGAGAAGACAGAGAAGACAGAGAGAGGAGAGACAGAGTGGAGAGAGAAAGAGAGAGGAGAGAGAGGAGAAAGAGAGGAGAGAGAGTGAGCAAACAGATAGACAGACAGACAGACACAGACCAACCAAAATGGAGAACATGAGAAAAGCTGTGCCAAGTCTTTACTCCTCTGCTTGATTCGGGGAAGGAAGAAAAAATAGAAGCAAAGGAAAAATGGGAGCAAAGTCAAGATGAGAGGGGGAGACAGGAAAGTGATAGGAAGAGTACATAGTGGCATTTGCTCTGATTGTAAGTCAGTAGGTGAGAGAGAAAGTGTGAGAGTTGAGACAAGATCTTCCTATTCTCTCATCAGAGGATATTTTTGTGTCCACTCATCAGGAAAGAAAGAAAAAAATAGGGATGTAGTCACTAGGTTCCTACTCTTTTGATGGCTAGAAGACAAGAAAGAGCTAGGAATGAATGAAGTGATTGAATGAGTGGATGAATAAGCACCCAGAGATACTATACTAGGAGCTGGGGATACCAAAACAAAATTGTGGCAGTCTCTGACTTCAAGGAGCTTATATTCTAATAAGAGGAGACAACACATATATGGGAATGATAGCAAGTTTTGGTTGGAGGAGTCATTGGGCTGGTGAATGGAACCACAGGACAGTCACCCCTTTTCAGAAGCAAAAGCAAGGAGAGGTGGGAAGTGGAGAGGGGAGGGGGAGGCAGTTTCCCTAGTCAAGACAGATGACAAGATGTCCAGGGCAGATGGCTGGGTGGGTCAGACCATTTGCCTGCACTAGCTCAGCAAACTGATGTGGCCCGCCCCCGGGCAGCAATCCAGCAACCCCAGGGCTAAATTCCAAAATAGAATAAATTTACTGCAGCAGAAAGGGAGGTCCAGGGCAAAATTGAAGGAGCCCACCACGCTACTTGTGGCAAAATTAGGTCACATGCTAAGCCAAGTGTCAGCTACCAGTCCTAGGATGGGGCACCGCTCATCTACTTTGGAATCTCTGTCAATGGTGATGTAGTCCTCTATGGATTCCAGTAAGGAGTTAGTTTGGAAAAGGAGCTGGAGATGTAGCTGTCCACAGTATTGAAATTGAGAGGATACTATGTGATGAATTTGATAAAAAGTTACCTCCTCAATCTTTTATCTCACTGGGGATCATTCTTGCACTGGCAGGAACTAAGGGGATGGAGAGGCAGGTTAATTTACCACTTCCTCCCCGTTCAAATGGCCAGGATGTACTAATTACCAACTAGGACATTATCAAGAATGGGAGGAGTCGAGGACACAGCTATAAAGTGTCAGTTATGAATGATTTCATTATCAAGGGAAGTGGGGAGAAGGGGACATACAGTAACAGAAGATGGCAGGGAGAGGATGGGATCAAGGGCACAAATGGAGGGGTTGGACTTTGATAAGGAGAAGGGTCTTCTCCATCAGAGATGGGAGCAAAGGAGGAGAGAATGGGGGGATGATGTAGACATTCAGTTAGTGAAAATACGTTATTAAGAGCTTACTTTGTGAAAGGTGGTGGGGATACAAAGAAAGGTAAAATACAAACAGACCCAAAACACAATCTCTCCTCTCAAGAAGCATGTATTCTAATGGAAGAGAGAAGATGTAACCATCAGATAAAGAGAGAGTATATGAAGGTAATCTAAAGAGGAAGACATTAGCAGGAGGGACTGGGAAACATCTTCTATAAGGTGGCTAGGTGGTACAGTGGATAGAGCGCAGGACCTGAAATCAGGAAGACTCATCTTCTTGAGTTCAAATCTGGCCTCAGACACTTACTAGCTGGATGACTCTGGGCAAGTCACTTAATCTTATTTGCCTCAGTTTCTTCATCTGTAAAATGAGTTGGATCAGGAAATGGCAAACCACTTCAGTATCTTTGCCAAGAAAAACCCAGTCAGTCTTCCTGATTCCAGGTCTAGCACTCTATCTATCCACTGGGCCATGTAGCAGTCTCTACATTAAGAAGAATTATCTGAACATTATCCATCGAGGGAAGGATTTGATTGTTTAAAAATGTGTTTGTTCTCACAGTGTTCATAAGACTAAAAAAAAATCAAATTTACTGTAAATTGAAGCCATCATAGGGATGGGAGGGGGCAGGGTTCTCCCTGTTAGGTAGGAATAACTGCTGTATTTGCCCTCTAGAAAGACTGACTGTGGTTACTGCACATCCCAGGCACCCTGGCTTTCAGCCTTCTTCCTATCTGATATTTGACATCTAAGACCGTGTCCTTGGCCTCCACCTGGAGAAGAGTAGATGAGATAAAAAGAGGAAAGAGATTCTTTATCTTTTTCCTTTTTCGTGATGAAATGTTTAGATTGAGTGTTTAGACTGAAGTGGAGAATGCTGGGTTTTGCAGAGCTCTTATCTAAGCATGCTAAAAACTCTCTCACGAAAGCCATGAGTAACAACATCTCTTTTTTCTTTCTGGATGCTTAAGAATGTACAGTAACTGTATTAGCGTGCTACTATTGTTAAATTGGGAACTTGGAAAGTAAACACAAGGAAGCCCATGAATCATCCTTGGGTATGCTGGAGGCGAGGACCTGGTGAGGGTTAAGAAATAAATATTTATTTTCCTAATTTAAAACAAATGATCATTCTGTGCATTAGCACCAGCCCCTCCCCCGCCCCTTATTCACAAAACAAAATATGGCATCTCATTTCAGATCCATGTTGCCCATGACCTTTACAAATTTACAACCAAATTAAAGATTGTTCAGGTTGGGTTCCTCAACATTATGAATAGTCAAGCAATAAGGTTTTTTATGTAGGGAGCAGTGGATAGAGCACCCAAGTCAGGAAGACTCACCTTCTTGAGTTCAAATCTGGCCTCAGACACTGACTGGCCGTGTGACTCTGGGCAAGTCACTTCATCCTTTTTGCCTCAGTTTCCTCATCTATAAAACGAACTGGAGAAGCAAATGGCAAATCACTCCAGTACCTTTTTTCAAGAAAACCCCAAATGGGGTCACAAAGATTTGGACATGATTGAACAACAACAAAAGTTTTCTATGGAGATAAACAATGAATAGTCATGAATGGACTTTCCTGAAAGATTCACTCAATTATAGAATTTTAGAATGGAAAGGATCTATAGTTATGGGATCATAGTATCTAGAATTAGAAGGGCCCTCACAGGCTATCCAATCCAAGCCCTCATTCTACAGATGAGAAAACTGAGGCCCAGGGCTTTAGAGACTTGCCCAAGGTCCCAGGGGTAATAAGCATTAGAGACAGGATTTGAACCCAGGTCTTCCAAGTCTAGAGCTGGACACTTCAGTTTATCAATATCTTTTAAACATGTGATGTCCAGAATTGAATACAATACTCAAGATGTGGTTGAATCTGGGGCAGAGTCCAGAGGGAATACTATTCCTTACCTTGTAATCTATGACTCTATTAAGGCTGCCCAAGATTGCATTAGTTTTTTTGATGGCCATATTACATCATTGACTCATACTGAGTTTGTAATCCACTAAAGCTTTAAATCTCTGTCAGAACAGCAGCTGCCTAACCATGCATCCCTTTATCTTGTCTATAAGAACTTGATTTATCAAGCCCAAGTGTATTACTTTTCTTTTCTTTTCTTTCTTTCTTTCTTTCTTTTTTTTTCTGGTGAGGCAATTGGGGTTAAGTGACTTGCCCAGGGTCACACAGCTAGTAATTGTTAAGTGTCTGAGGTCGGATTTGAACTCAGGTCCTTTTGACTCCAGGGCCGGTGCTCTATCCACTGCGCCACCTAGCTGCCTCCGTGATCATCTTAATAAACACAATTGGTCTTGTGTCTTCTGTTTGTTTCAGTCAACTGTAAGTGCATCAAAATGTGCTCTGCTGCAGAAGATCATTTGTGAAAGACTGCCTGTCATGCTTTCCTCAAAGATGTGTTTGATGTATGGGGTGCATATTGCTTTGAGGAAGATTCTTTAGAAATGGGAATTGGGAATATGGGTGATATTTTCTCAATTGTCTTTTTACTTTGTGATACATTCCATTATTTTTTCCCAAGTGTTTGGCATCCTCTCCCTTTTAGATATCTTGAAAATGAATACCTCGGGGTAGCCAGGTGGCTCAGTGGATAAAGCACCAGCCCTGGATTCAGGAGTACCTGAGTTCAAATCTGGCCTCAGACACTTGACACTTACTGGCTGTGTGACCCTGGGCAAGTCACTTAACCCCCATTGCCCTGCAAAAAAAAAAGTACCACAGAAAATGAATACCTCAAAATTGTGTTGCTTCCACCTTGTACTTCCTCTGGGTTTATTGGGCATAGTCTGCTTGTTCTTCCTTTTGTTTTCTTCAGTGTAATTTCCAATTTGTGGCACGTTAGAGATTGTGATGTTAGAGTCCTAATGTGTGTGTGTGTGTGGCTTCATTGTCATTGCTGATAAAAAATATTTTGCTATGGGAATCTTTTTATCTTGCAGGGCAATGAGGGTTAAGTGACTTGCCCAGGGTCACACAGCTAGTAGGTGTCAAGTGTCTGAGGTTGGCTTTGAGCTCAGGTCCTCCTGAATCCAGGGCCGGTGCTTTATCCACTGTGATACCTAGCTGTCCCTTGCTATAGGAATCTTAATAGATTTCCCCCCTTTTTTATCTGTTAGTGGTCTTCTTTTAAGTTTTACCCTTAAATATCCTTAGAATAATTCAGGTCAGATGGGTTGTCTACACATTTTCTTTTCCCTCCTTTGTTTGTTATTTTAAGAAGTGAACAATGGTTCCCAGCCCAGGCCTCATTTGACCATTGTTGGCCTTTGGATGGCTCAGAGTGGGCATAAATACCAACTGTTTCTATTTTGGTCAGAAACTCTGAGGGTCTCTCATCACCCTCCGTCTACTTATTTTTCTTTTTGACTAGGTAAAAGAGGCCTTCTTTGCCTCCTTTCTTTTGTTTTGTTTTTTGCAGGGCAATGGGGGTTAAGTGACTTGCCCAGGGTCACACAGCTAGTGTCAAGTGTCTGAGACTGGATTTGAACCCAGGTACTCCTGAATCCAGGGCTGGTGCTTCATCCACTGCGCCACCTAGCTGCCCCCCTTTGCCTCCTTTCTTACCTAGCCTTAATCATGGAATGGGCATTGCTCAGGTAAACTGAGACCCAAGAAAGATTTTAGCTTAAAAAGGCTAAGGTTTCCCACTGTATCCTGGGCCATCTCTAGTTGTTCTGATCTATCTCTTGCCACTGGACCCAGATGGCTCTGGAGGAGTGAGTGAAGCTGGTGTCTTTGCACAACCCTGCCTCACTTAAATCCAATTCACTTCAAGTCATGACATCTGTCATGGTCTTCTCCAAGAACGAAGAACAAGCAACAACAAATAGCATGCGGTGACACTGTTCATATTCATATAACCATCACTGTAAGAGTTTACAAATCAGTTTATTAAAAATTGCTGTTCTTTAACTGTCCGCCTCCCCCCTTTTGGAAGCAGTTTGTCTATGTTGGTGAGATTGGAATTGTCTCAACTGTGTACTTTTTCATCCTCTCTTTAAAATTTTTTTCTAACTTGGTACTGATTTTAATCTCTAACATGTTTGTAATCTGACTACTTACAGATAGTTGATTCAAAGAGAACACTCGTCAGGCTAAACTGTCATTTCCTGTTATTTAAACATGCTATTTGGTGTTTTCCATGTCTAGTGTCATTTGATCTTATTGAAGAAAATATGTATTCATGTTTTATAGGTATGAGACTTCTGCATTATGTATAAGCTTTTGTTCCCTCATTTTTCTATGACTATCCTTTTCTACATATTTCTCAACATCTTTCCCTATGCCCACTTTTTTATTAAGTCATTGAAGTACATGCTGATTTAATTTGGAGGATCTTATCAAGTAAGTTCTTTGCATGATTTATCTACCTTCTCATCCTTTGCAACAGATGTCAGTATGCAATTATCTTCATGGTGCTCTATTTAAAAACATGTATCAGGGGCAGCTAGGTGGCACAGTAGATAGAGCACTGGCTCTGGATTCAGGAGGACCTGAGTTCAAATCTGGCCTCAGACACTTGACACTTACTAGCTGTGTGACCCTGGGCAAGTCACTTAACCCACATTGCCCAGCAAAAACCAAAAAACCAAAAAACCAACCAAAAAACCCTACTTGTTAGAACCAGTGCAATAGCTAAGAAGTAATGTTTTTTTTTTATTGTTTGTTTTTGTTTTGTTTTTTTGGTGGGGCAACGAGGGTTAAGTGACTTGCCCAGGGTCACACAGCTAGTACGTGTCAAGTGTTTGAGGCTGGATTTGAACTCAGGTTCTCCTGAATCCAGGGCCAGTACTTTATCCACTGCGCCCCCTGAGCAGTGATGTTTTGTGTTTCCTTTGGTCACCTAGTAAAAACAATTCAACCAACTGTTTAGTTTGTTTCTACAAGGAGAATTTGTGTCCCATCCTTCAAGTTGCAAGTTCCATTTGTTTTCAGGTTTTACTTCTAGCAAGAATGTCAGTTTTGTTGGGAAGATTTAGATGAATTGATGCCAAGTGAATTGAGCAGAACAAAGAGAACATTATACACAGTAACCGCAATATTGTAGCAATGGTTAACTATGAAAGACAACTACTTTGATCAAGACAATTATCCAATACAATTCCAAAGGACCCATGATGAAAAATGTTACTCACCTATAGAGAAGGATATGAAGGGCTCTAAGTGCAAATTGAAGCATACTTTTTTTTTCAATTTATTTTTTTTGAAGCATACTTTTTTTTTACTTCACTTTTCTTTGTGTGTGTTTTCTTTTGCAACATAGCTAATATGGAATTATGTTTTGCATGATCTCACACTTCTAAACAATATATAAACAATATCATATTGATTGCCTGCTCAATGGGTAGGGGAAGGGTGGGACAGAAGGAGAGAATTTTGAACTCAAATTTCCAAAAATGAATGTTAAATTTTTTTATATGTACTTGGAAAATGTTTAATGAAATAAATAGTTTTTGGTTTTTTTTGTTTTTTTGGTTTTTTTTTTGGATGAGGCAATTGGGTTTAAGTGTCCCTGACATTCTTCTTTTAAAAACGATTTATTTCAATGGGGCAGCTATGTGGCACAGTGGATAGAGCACTGGCCCGGGATTCAGGAAGACCTGAGTTCAAATCTGGCCTCAGACACTTGACACTTATTAGCTGTGTGACCCTGGGCAAATCACTTAACCCCCATTGCCCTGAAAACAAAAAAAGAAGAAGAAGAAGAATATCAGATTTCACCTGCTTCAATTCCTTCAGTTGTATGTCTATTCTTTTATCCCTAAGACAATGATCTCATGTCTAGAGCACCAATAGCTAGTAGTGTTTATAGTAGCTAGTAGTGTTTATAGGCTACCTAAAAATGGTAGGATTCATAGTATCCTCAGCCCTAGTTACTGAAGAAATGGAAAGGAGTCTCATGAACACCATCTTGTATTTTTGTTTTATGAGTTGCCATAGTTAAAGAAATTTATCACCATGTGACTAATAAACTGGTAACGAACTTTTCCATACTTAGCTCAACTGGTCCTCAGCAAGCTGTCTATATTTCTGGGACTATACTTCCAACCACACTGCCCAGCTTTGTGGAACTTACCAGAACTTGGACCACCCTGGTAATAGCCTTTTAGAACCCAGGTTCATCTTCATGCCCCTCAATAGACCTTTAAAATTCACTGTTGATCCCATTCTCTGATTTCATATTAGCTTCCTCTCTTTCCACAATGGAAAAAAATACAACTCCCAGAGTCCTTAATGACTTAGGGACCCTTGTGAGGCAGCCAGTCCAAGTCTTGCCCATAAGGACTATCACAAATATTGTCTTCCAATAGCATATAAACTCCTTGAGGGCAGGATCTGTTTCATTTTCATCTTTGAATTCCCAGTTCATACTAGATACCTAATAAATGCTTTTTGATCAATGGATTGAGTCTACAAATCACTAAAACCCTCAGATCTTTAAAAATGAATACCTCAGGGGCAGTTAGGCGGTACAGTGGATAGAGCACTGGTCCTGGAGTCAGGAGTACCCGAGTTCAAAACCAGCCCGACACTTGACACTTACTAGCTCTATGACCCTGGGCAAGTCACTTAACCCCAATTGCCTCACCAAAACAAAAAACAAAACAAAAAAATGCCTCACACCTGCCCAACTGAAACACTATACATTTGTCCCTATTAAATCTTCTAAGATTCTGTGTGATGTTTCAACCTGTCAAGATTTTTTTTTAGGAGTCTGACATTTGAAGTGTTAGCAGTCCTTGTTAGTTGTGCATCATTTTTGAACGTGATAAACATACAATTTATGCCTATACCCAAATTGTTAACCAGGAGAGAGTCAAACCCAGATCCCTGGGGTACATTGTTAAGTACCCCTCTCCACATCAACATACAAAATTATTCTTTGGGCTTGGCCATTTAAACAGTTCTAAATGCTCCCTAAGTATATTGTTGACTCTTGGACATACTTTCTTTGGCCCAAGAGTAGCATGAAACGTTCTGTCAAATGCTTTGTTGAAATCAAGTTAAACTGTATTTTACAAACTCCTTTGATGAGTAACCTTGTCAGAAAGGGAAATGAGGTCAGTCTGGCATGATCAGTACTTGATAAAGATGGGCAGCCTCTTTGTGATTACCACTTCCTCTTCTAGATGTTGACCAGCCATTCCTTTAATACTCTTCTTGCCAGGAATCTAAATCGAGCTCACTAGCCCATGGTGTGCAGGTTCCATCCTCACTGAGTACCCCCCCCCCCCCCGCCCTCTCACTCCCCCACTCCCCCAGCCTTTTTTTTTTTGTTTTTTTTTTAGTGAGGCAATTGGGGTTAAGTGACTTGCCCAGGGTCACACAGCTAGCAAGTGTTAAGTGTCTGAGGCCGGATTTGAACTCAGGTACTCCTGACTCCAAGGCCAGTGCTCTATCCACTGTGCCATCTAGCTGCCCCCCCCCAGCCTTTTTTAAAGCAGCACAATATGTAGTTTGAGTTTTTTTAATCCTGCAGCAGTTTTTCCACTTGTTGACAAATCAATTCAATGACTCACACATTTCTTGATTGCCTACTATGTGTAAAGCACTGTTCTGAGTGTGTGTGCTTGGGGAAGACGGTATTGAAATAGAAAACGAAAAGCAGTTTTCTGTTCATCAAGGCTGAGTGATTAGAATTCAGAAAGGGAGGCCATTTGCTTCTTTACAATCTCCCCTCATCTTCAGGTTCGACTTCTCATGAACTGTGTTATTGATTTTTTTTCCTCTGCTCTTCAGGCCCTGAATAAACAAAAAGGAAAGAAACCCCATGAATCAGCTAATGCATCACAATTATGTCATGTGCATTTGCATATGCAACTCAGTTGGGGCTATGTTCCAAGAGCTCATTTTAAAATAAGTCCCCTGTAACTTGGAACTCCCAAAGAAACAATGCTAAACCCTGGGAGTTAGGTTCCGAGGCCTGCTCAAAAGCGTCTATTCAGCCTACAAAGTCTCTTGGCAAAGATATTGGAGTAGTTTGCCATTTCCTTCTCCAAGCTCTTTTTCTTTTCTTTCTTTCTTTTTTTTTTTTGGTGAGGCAATTGGGGTTAAGTGACTTGCCCAGGGTCACACAGCTAGTAAGTGTTAAGTGTCTGAGGCCGAATTTGAACTCAGGTCCTCCTGAATCCAGGGCCAGTGTTTTATCCACTGCACCACCTAGCTGCCCCTCCCAAGCTCTTTTTATAGAAGAGGAAACCGAGGCAAACAGGGTGAAGTGACGTAGTCAGGATCACACAGCTAATAAGTATCTAACATCAGATTTGAACTCAGCAAGATGACTCTTCATGACTCTAGGCTCGGCACTCTATCTACTGTGTCATCTAACTGTCCACTGTCCACCATATGATATAGTCATCTACTAAGAGTACTTTATCCACCTGCTCTGCCCCAAGACATTATAGGATGAGGATCACTAAGGTTCATAGAGCTTAAATGCTGCTCCCTAAATCTGTTTTTCAGGAGCTGGTGGGTTCAGCTTTTCAAGAGACCACCAATCTTCATTCAATGATGGTATTCCTTCCAATTCAACCTAGGAAAATTTTCATACTTAAAAAAAGGATGACAGAATATTAACATGACTTGTCAGTTTGTTAATCTAGTGATATGCCCTTTGATTTCAGTGATTACATCAAGTGTTAAGGGAGGTGGGAATCAAATACTCACTCTCCCCTTACAGTGAGAAACAGGGATTAGGGACTTGGTAGTTGGTGAAATCCAGATAGCAGCTGAGAAAGAAAAAAGGGGATGGGAGAATGGGAGGGGCAGGGTAATAGCAAAGGAGTTAAAAAAAAAAAAGAAAGAGGGGGCAGCTAGGTGGTACAGTGGCTAAAGCACTGGCCCTGGATTTAGGAGGACCTGAGTTCAAATTCGACCTCAGACACTTGACACTTACTAGTTGTATGACTCTAGGCAAGTCACTTAATCCTCATTGCTCTGGAAAGAGCAGGAAGATTTCTCTAAGGAAATCCTTGAATTCAAGCCTTTCATGCAACAATAATTTATCAAGTACCTACTATGTGCTGAGTATTAAACATTTTTTTTTTTTTTTAGTGAGGCAATGGGGGTTAAGTGACCTGCCCGGGGTCACACAGCTAGTAAGTGTCAAGTGTCTGAGGCCGGATTTGAACTCAGGAACTCCTGACTCCAGGGCCGGTGCTCTATCCCCTGCGCCATCTAGCTGCCCCCAGTATTAAACATTTTTAAAAGCCATTTAAAAATTATGAACTTGTGAACTTTATTCCAAATAAACATCAACAAAGTGAACATTTTCATATACAGGTAAGGATGAAAAGTTAGATTGTATATGTAACTGTTGTAAAATATTTTTGTTAACTAGGGCTAATTTGGGGGCTGAAGCTGACTGGAGGACTACTGGGGACTTTAGACTATTTGGCTATCTGACTTTGTTAATTTAATGTGGGCCGTTTATAAAGTTCCACCACACTGCTCCCAAACTGATAGACTAAAGATTAAGAAGCCTTTTAACTAAATAATCAAAACAGAGTTTATTTATGAGATACTATTTAAAATTAAGAATACAGGAAAATAAAATGTACAACCTGATTGCTTTCCTGTGGTCTCTTTCCACTGCGTCTCTTTCCCACCTGCTGCACTTCGAACTTCTTGAATACAATAAGGGCCTTAGCGGCCTCTGGCCTCAGGGCACGTTACACTTTCCCTGGTTTGTATTAAGGCCTGTAACCTTTTTAATACAATAAGGGCCTTAGCCGCGCCCTGCCTCAGGGCACTCAGGTCCTTTATTCTAACTCTGAGCCCCTTTCACTTTGTAAGTCCTAACTTCTAACTTTCCTCTCCTTACTGCCTCCACTGAACCCCTGTGTTTCTCTTTCACCAACCTTCTGTCTGTCTGCTTTGTCAGTTTGCCCTTCGGCCTCTCTTTTCCCTGCTCCTAGTCCTTCTCATCTTCTCCTGCGTCCTTGTAGCCGCATCTCTAGTTTGCCCCGCTACAACCTTTCTAATCTCACCAGCCGCCTCTTGACCTCTTCTCCACCCTCCATCAGCAGCCCCCGTTCCTTCTCAGCCCCGTCTCTCCTTTTCTGAACCGAACTCTCCTCTGTCCATGTCCCCTTCAATCTTGTCTATCTAGTCCGTCCTCCCCCTGCTGTCTAACTCCCAGGCCTATATATACCTTTTCTTCTCTCCACTCAAATCTCGGGGCTTCCTTCGCCCCCACAGAGCAAGCTACTCTGCCTGCCAGAGCTGCGGCTGGTTGTGGGGGGGGGGGCTCACTCCCACTTCCCGTGCCTCAGCACAGGCTATCCTGGATCTTTCGGATAGCTCCGCTCAGGTCGGAGGGAGCTGGGGCTTTTTTTTTCCCCCAGCTGTCTGACCTAGTGTCTTGTATAGTCGCAGGGCTTTTTCGCTCATCTGAAGCTGAGGAGGAGGGGGAGAGACCCTGAGGGCCTAAGGCTTTCTAATCTCAGCCTAAAGGTAGGGTCCCCAAATCAAAATAAATTTCCACACTGTGAACTTATGTATTTTTTTCCCTGTAGTATGGGTTTTTGTTGTTTTTGTTGTTATTTGGACAGAATGACAGAATCTCAGTTAGAAGGGACCTTCTAGTCTAATCCACAATCCCCTCCCCCTCCCCCCCCCTGCCCGCCAAGGGAAAAATCCCCATTACAATATATTTTAAAAGTAGTCATCTTTTCTTCCTGAGGAGGGAGAAGTCTATTATATTCATCTGCATCCATTTACTTTTCCCTAGCTCTAATGGATAGGAAGTATTTTGCTGACATCAAGCCCAAATTTAGTTCTGTGTAAATCCATGGCTCCTGGTTCTACCCCCAGGTCCAGATAAAATAAATTTAATCCCTCTCTTACCTGACAACTCTTCCTGTTGCAAGACTACTGTGAGGCCCAGCAGTGGCAGTCATTTCATTGTTGAATTGAATCAACTACCCTGAGATAGGACTGCACTTGAATAATCTAAATCCAGAGTCCTTCATTTTGTTGCTCTTGGAGGAGTGACTTAATGTTAACTTAGACCCAACCCCCTTAGACACACACTTTGGGGGGGAGTATAATTCAAAATTAACCTAGTTCTAACATTACCCTGCATGCCTGCATCACCTTCTGAATTTGCTTCTGCTCTCTTTTGTTTATTTGAAATGATTTGTTGGTATTCTCTTCTTGATGCTTTTAGTATCACTGTTTTCCCCCCAATTTACTCTTTCCCTGTAAACAAAGGCAAATTTTCTCTGAATGGAATTTAGATCCCTCTTTCTCCAAAGGGGAAGACGAGAGAATGCAAAGACTAGTTTTTGAGACTTAAATCCCATTCTTCCTTAAAAGGGAAGGAAATCAGAGAAAGACAATGCTTGTGAAATTAAAGAAAGGTTTTATTAAGCAGGGAAGAAAACTTATTATGATCATGGGTACTATCCAGCCTATTGCTGAACATGACACTGGGTAACATATTGCAGGGGTTTATATACTGTTTTAAACGAAGGCAGGTAAGGAATTTGGAGGGAAAGGTGGGCTTAGAAAGGAATGAATCAGTGGGTCCCATTCCCAAGAGGAGGGGCAGTGAAGAATTCCAGGGGTCAAGGAATACACAAATTTGATACACAAATCAGAAGGCATCCTTGGTGATAAGCAGTTCAGTTCAAGGCCTTATTAGGAGAAATCTTCATAAGAAGATCTCTCAAAGATAAGGTTGTCTCCTAAAAGACCATAAACAGGATATATCCATAATTTCATATCCTGAAGTCAGATAAGTCTTTGTTTCAAAGCTGATATGAGCTTAATTGGCTTCAGAGTTACTGATTCTGTGCATGTCCAGATCCGTTTACTCTGGGTCACAGGAAAGGATTCTTGGTATGTTAGCCAATGCAGCCAGTCCTTATAGAGTTGTTCTAGTTACCTAGGTAATTGGAGGACTCAAGCAAATCAAGGTATCCATTTTCACTCCCCCCACCCCATGATAAAGAAAAGTCCTTCCTTATAACAAATAAGCATAGTTGTGCAAAACACTTTATACATTTGGCTTCATCTGAAAATGTATGTCTCCTACTTTACCTATAGTTCATTTCCAAGAGCTGGGAAGCATGACTGAATGGCATCAATCTTTTAGAGACCAGGTGTTCAATGAGTACAAGCCAGCAACACTCTCCATTACAGCAAAAAAAAAAAAAAATCAAAATTTAATTGGGAAATACTTAAAATAAATAAAAATACAATAAAATCTAGATAGAATTATTTTTGAAAACTAAGTCAATATGCAACATGAAGGGATGATGGGTGACCTTCCATTTCTTTTTGTTTGATACTGCTATTCTAGAGTCATAAATGATCATTGTGTCGATCATGGTTTTTAAGTCATTCACAATTGCTTTTCCTTTAGAAGATTGAAGTCATTGTATAAGTGGATTTGTTTCCATGTTTATTGATATATTTTACTTTTATTTCACTTACATTTCCCAAATTATCCTTGCTCTTATCCCTGTGGGGAATGGGTGGTAGGTGGAGAAACCAGTTGAGCAAAACCAACCAACTTAATAAAGAAGTAATAACACAGCATAATAATATACAACAAGCACTTACTTGTAGCTTGAATAACAAATTGAAAAAGTGTGACATTAGTTTTAGTGTTCCACACCCATAGTGTCCTACTTTTGCAAAAAAGGGAGGGAAGTGACTTCATCCTCTTCTTTGGAACCAAGCTTGATCATTACAATTTCATAGCATTCAGTTTCAATTGTTTTATAATTCTTATTCTTTCCTTTGACATTGCTATAGTTGTTGGGCATTTTGTTTTCCTGATTTTGTCTACTTCACTTTGCATTAGTTCATCTAAATCTTTCCACAATTCTCTGAATTCACTATTCAGAATTTCTTACACCATAGCAATATATTATTTATGTGATACTTTTCTCAGCCATTCTTCAATCAAAGGACATATGTTTAGTTTTCAGGTTTTTTGCTAGTAAAAAAAGTGCTGCTTTAAATATTTTGGTGTCTATGAGACCTTTTTAAAAAATTGGCCTCTCTGAGGCATAATATACCCTACCAATAGAATATTTGTATCAATAAGTATGGACATTTTAGTCACTGTGTTTTTAAGAATAATTTCAAATTGCTTTTCTCTAGAATGTATTATTAAAGATATGACTAATTATATCTAGGAAAGAAAAGAGTGTTTTAAAAGAACTAGCATGTCTTCAAGAACGGGTCAGACTAGACTAAATTTCCATTTTTTTGACAGTTACTCAGCTGTGAGATCAAAGGAATGGGGTGTGTGTATGTGCATGCACACATCTATCTATCTATCTATCTATCTATCTATCTATCTATCTATCTATCTATCTATCTATCTATCTATCTATCTATCTATCTATCTATCTATCTATCTTCCTGAGTTCAAATCTGACCTCAGATACTTTCTAGCTGTGCAGCCCTAGGCAAGTTACTTAGCTCCATTTGCCCCAGTTTTCTCATCTGTAAAATGAGCTGGAGAAGGAAATAGCAAACCACTCCAGTCTTGTTGCCAAGAAAACCCCAAATGAGGTCACAAAGAGTTGGACACTACTGGAAATGACACCAACATACTTGAATTTTGGTAAGGTGTTTGATGAAGTTTCTCATGAGATCCTTATGGAAAAGATGGAGATAGGTGGGCTAGATAATAGTACAATTAGATGGAACTGGTCATGGTTCTATGCGAGACTCAAAGAATAGCTATTAATAGCTTAATATCAACTTGGAAGATTCCCAGTAGAATACCCCAGAGAGCTGCACTTGAACAGTGCTGTGGAACCTCTTCAATCAATGGTTTGCATTAAAGATGTGGATAGTATACTCATCATTTTTCCAGATGAATCAGAGCTGGGAGGATAGCTAACACATTGGATGATGGAGTCAGGATTCAAAAAGTTTTTTTAAAAAATAAACTTAGGACTTTGGACTGAATAGAATAAGATAAAAACAGAATAAGGATAAACATAAAGTATTATATTTGGGTTTTAAAAAATTTAACTTCACTAGTGCAAGTAACATGGAGAAGTTTGTCTGAAAAACATCTTGGGGGCAAGGAGATGCTTAGAGGAATTTTCTGATCAGCCTAGGTAGCTTACAAGGAGGCAAGACTTTGTTTGGGGCTGTGTCTTCCTTCGAAAGGTTCAGACATACCACTTGGCACCTCATGGAAGATGCGTTTCAGTGACTATGTTCAGTGGCTAGGACTTTTGTTAGAATTCCTGTTGTAGGAGAAGCCAACCCTCAGGGCTAATCTAGAAAAGGTACTCATTGCCAAAGACTTCTTTGAGGGGATATTTACTGAATTTTTTTCCCTGAAGAATAAGTACAAAACACAAAACAAATTGGGGGATCCCAGGACATTAGAACCATAGGATATATAATGGGCTAAGAAATTTGAATTCATGTGAGCAAAGGTTTTTGTTTTTGTTTTTACTAAGTTTCAAAAAAATTTTAATGAGGACCCTACCAGCTAAGAACACCAAACATCTGTGAAACAGCTGGTGAGCTTCTTAGTTAGAATTCATTTGGAAATGCAATCTGTACACCATTATAACCACATCAGCAACCAAAGAAACTTCTACTCTTGGTAGACAATTAGAGATAACAAAAATGTTTTCCCATTGTGAGTAACAGGCAGATAAATATAGGTGTAAATAAATGAGTACATATGGCCTATTTAGACCTCTTTGTTCTTTCCTCTTATTTGTAGGAATAGATACAGTGGAAATGAGTGAACCTGAACTCCAAAAATCCTCTTCAAAACCCCTCCACAAACACCAGAGCCAATAACCATTGTGCTGGGGCAGAAATGCACTGGTGTTTTGAGTCCTCATCCATGTGATCCCAGGGGCCAGTTCCTGAACCTGGGGACCAAGCCACCTGGGATCAAGCCCAGGAGAGGCAGTGGTTGAAGCATCCATACTCTCAGTCACATGACAGCCAAGGGAATAGGAACCATGTAGACTGAATGGTGGAAATTACTGAACTCCAACCTCCCTCAATAGAGAACTGGGGACTTTCAGGGCAGCTTGATCCCAGAATCCAGTCTTCTAGAAAGAAAAAGGGGATGTCCCGTGCAACATCTTGTGCAGCTTTGTCTCTCTGGCAACCACTAAGATGAGAATTCTGGGATCCAATCTTCTCCAGAGAGAAGGGCAATTCCCAGGCATCACCAGCTTCTTAGAGAGGATAATCACACACATGTTTCTTCCCACTCTGCCTCCCCAACCCTTGCTCCATGAAAAGCAAGAGAGTAAAGTAAAAATATAATTAAGCAAAAGACAGATATTCTGCCCCCCAACTATTACTGTAAATGATTAAGATAGTACAGACCTGAGGATAAAGAGGGTAGCCTCTCTTGTTTATTACTGTTCTGTGAAAGTTCAAGCCCTCGACATAATATATTAAGGCTCAGTGAGTGCCTAGAGCAAACTGGAATTCGCCAGAATGTTGAGAATTGCCTTGATAGCAATCCTCTTATTCCCCCTTTTGGGGAAATCCAAGTCCTCAGAGTTGTATCATAATAAGGCTGGATGCTTGTATTGGGCTCTGGGGAGGATCTAGAGAGGGAGGATCATGATATTGATGGCTTTTTATATGTTTTCTGCATTTCGGTGTGAGTCATAGAATTCTTTTGCCAGCATATGCACTGTTACCTTGAATGCTTGTGTGGGATCTAGACACCTTTACCAATATCTGGGGTATATGAGTGTTCAAGGAAGACTATCGCCTCTGGTGTGAGGGATGCTGGGCCCTTTTCAGGACTGCTTTCCAACTTTGGTGTCTACCTGTTATCCAATTCTCACCTGTGGATCCAAGAAAGAAGCTCTAGCATGTGTAGTGACCACATCATGGTAAAACCATTTTGGCAGACTCAGCTAAACCAGACTGAGGGCAACCAACAGGACTCAAACCCATAGGTGAGTTGCGAGTATGTAAAGACTTCCTGGGTGGAATAGGCAGATGGGAACAATTTGGTCCAATAGTCCACACAGGCGAGAGAAGCAGGCAACCCTTAAAGCTCGGTTAGACATAGACGATGCCAAGGTCACCCACTGCATCCTGAACCATTGCCAGTCACCTTGACTTCTGTCTCACCACTTGTTGGGTGTTCTGTAGTGAGGATTGTGTTTTCAGATCTCTAACTCTGAAATCCTGTGATTCCATACACCCAGGTCTCTTCTAGGATGCTTCACACTCTATCATATTGCCTCTTGCTATGAACATTCCAAAATGGTCCCCCATGTTCCAGTCATAAGTGGTTGTTTCCTCCTCAATTACCTTGCATTTACTTAAAGTACTTACTCATACTACCCTTCCCCTCTCACCACCTTTGGGAACTACAAATGCAGAAGACATAAACCTCCCCCATCTCCCCCCCCCCCAAAAAAAGACAGATCTCCATTTGAAATTAGAAAAAAGTTTTATTTCACTTACGTTGTTGGAACTGTACTGCAATATAATACAACACGGCCAATGATATTAAGACACTTTTTGCCATAGGTTTAAGATGTTTCTCCATCGTGTCAACTTTCCAACTTTTCTTGACAGTCTTAGAGATCTTTTTAGAATTTGACAATATGAACACACACTGATGTCTGGAGAATGCAAAGAAAGATAGAGCTCACCCAATATAGCACTTCAACAACAAAAATATCCCCTTCAAGGAGAGATTGAGTGGGAAAAGATGGATATAGAGGAAGCAGGAGGATTCATAGGATGTTACTTATCAAATAGTTGCCAGTCAAATAAAACCAAGACCACACTATCTCTATTCTTTTACAGAAATTTGCCATAAAAGTCATAAAATATGTTTTTACTTCCAAGCATTATCATTGATAAACTTTACTGGGAAGACCAAGGGCTAGTAGACACTTGGTGCCTAAGAACTATTAGGGAAAAGGGATAATGATGCTGGGCAAATATGGTATGCTTAAGTTTCCAGAGTCAGTTAGTCAGTAAATATTTATGAAGCACCTACTATATGTCAGGCACTGTGCTAAGTGCTGGGGATAAAAAGATGCAGAAGACAGTCCCTGCCCTCAAGGAGCTCACAACCTAAAGAGGTACTCACCTTCCACCAGTGAGCTTTATCCAGTCCAGAAGAACCAAAGGGAGATTCAGTCTATGGTTGCTCAACAGTTCTTCCCTAGTTTCTCTGAGTGGAAAGTAATTCTCAGTACCAAGGACTGTAGGTCCTCCGGGATACTGTTAATTTGGCAATCCCATTATGGATCGTTAATCTGAGAGGTCAAATTTTACCATTGATAAGATCATAATGAACTTTAAATGGGGCCTCAAAAAGTATGCATTTATGCTGAAATACATTCTGTTAACAACTTTGGAGTACTGGTAAAATTCTTTGCAATGATGTATGGTTTAGTTGGTTCATATCAGTAGATCCTTAGTGGTCACTTCATTTCAGTAGAATGTAAGCTCCTTGAGGTCAGCGAATGTTTCATTCTTGTCTTATTTTTGCCTTGTACAGTATCTGATGCGTAGTGCTTGTTAATAAATGGTTGTTGAATTGAATGAGTGCTTGATGGGTAATAGGGAGATCTATTTAGGAGAGATCATTTCCATGGAAGGAAGTTATTTAAAAGACTGTATTTCCTTACCTTAAATTTTGGCAAGTGAAGTATAGTAATACTTATCTGGTGAACTTTTTTAGGTGGTGGAAGAAAGTGTTGCTAAAAGGACATCCATAAATCAGTCAAGCTATTTCTGATTCTTTCATATTAGTAATAATGACAAATCCTAAGGGTAAGACAAGGGCCAAATGGTCCTTTTACATTTGTCTCATCCCAAGAAATCCACAGACTTAGTCATAGACTCTTGCTGCCCTAAGGGTCCCTAGAGGCCATTTAATCTATGAACAAGACTCTCGCCTTGACACCATTCCCAACAAGTGGTCTTCCACGAAGGAGGAGAAGTCCACTCACTCACTACTTATTGAGGTGACCCATTATGGTTTTGGAGACCTGATTGTGGGAAAGTTTTTTCCTTACTTACACAAAACCTAAATTTGTCCCCAAGCAGCTTCTACCCATTGCCCCTAGTCCTGTCCTTTGGGGTCAGGTAGAATTGGTCTAATCTCTCTTGAATGACAGTCCTTCAAATTCTTGAAGGCAGCTATGATGTCTCTCTGTGGGCATCTCTTTTCTGAGCTAAGCCTTCTTGGATATTTCATACCCCCTCCCCTCAGGTTAGCTAGGGCCCCAACACAAGAGGTATGAAAAAAGGTCACTTTTTTGGGATCTTTTTCTGGTCAGACTCAGTGTGGAGACGTCCCTCCCCACCCACAGGCACCTATCAGCAACTAATCTTAATTTATCATCTTAGAGTTTCCTGGAGGCACTGAGATGTTGAAGTGGCTTGCCTGTAGCTGCCAAGCTGGGGCAAAGGAAGGACTTGAATGAAGATCTTCCTTGCTCCAAAGCTGGCCCTCTATGTTCATAGTTCATAGATCTAGCACTGGGTTGTCATGACCTCCAAGAACCTCTAGTGCAATCCCCATATGTTCCAGATGATGTTACTGAGACCAAGGGAGCTGAAATGATTTGTCCCAGGATGTCCAGGCATTAAAGCCAGAGGCATCATTTGAATGCAAGTTCTCTAACAGCACAGCCAGGGTTCTTTCCATTAAACCACACTTCCTATCTAGGAATTAGCAGAGGAGATATTTATAACATTTTTTCCCTTTAGAATGAGTGTATAATAGCATGAATTGTGAGGACAAGTTTAGATTAGCACCATAGGTGAGTTAATGGGCAAGGAACTGTGCCATGGATAACAGGTGTGAAAATCGTGTTTATGTGAGTGAAGAGCTTTACTAATTATCCCCGCAAATCTTGTAGTCAGAGTCCATGGGATTAAGAACACCAAATTTCTGCAGAGCCAATGGTGAGCCAATTCACAGACAGGCTTCACTTAGAAATGCAGCCTGTGTGCCATTCTAATCAGTTCATCAATGAAAGGAATGTCTCCTCTTAAAGCACTACTCTATATCATAAAAATGTTTTGCCATTTTGAGGATCAAGGAGGTTTGAACAGCTGAAAAGATAGGGTGCCTGTATATTTACATAGGTAGCCTCTTATAGGTCCTACTGAGAGGAAATACAATTTATTATTCACTTCTAACAAGAGCACTTTAAAAATGCTGAAAATGGGGGCATAAATAGACCCCAAAGATGACTAAAGTGGCCTTAGGAAAGCCAAGCTACTTGTTTACCTGAGTTTTATTTAATAAAGGCCAAACTTTTTTTTAATTAACAAATGTGAACTGGGAAGTTAGAAAGCTAAAAAAGAGAAAATCAGGAAATATCTAAGTCTGTGTATTATATGTCCTCGGGTGGGACAGTTGCCTCCCCCGCCTCCATAGAAATGTCTAAGCATTTACTTTTCAAGCCAAAGATGAAAGGCTTTATGTAGTTTCATTTTAAAAACTAGTTTAAGGATTACTATTATTATGATGATTATGATTATTATCAGACTCATTTTGGCAGATAAGGGAGATGCTCCCTTACAAATGAAAAATAAGCTAGGCTGATTTGGCATTGCAGTTCTGCCAAAATTGGTGTAATAGAAATGTCTCACGCATACAGCAGGGACTTAATAAATGCTTATAGACCTAGAAAGCTGAATTGTTCTCTTAAATAAGCTTTGAAGCTTGATGGCACTTTTTTTTTTTGAAAGGGCTGCACATAAAATCAAACCTATGTCTATAATTCAGAAAAATACAGCCCATCCTTCCCAGGTTCCACTGAGGTCTTGATTTCTGGAATAGGGTTGGTTTGTTCTTCTCAGTGGCAAAACAAAACAAAACAAAAACAAAAGAAGACTTCTCCTGAAGTTTAAAAACATTCAAATCACAGAGTACAGCACATTTCTAAATACAACATATAAAATTCACAACCAGTGTCTACAGGGACTTCAACATTCTGAAAATGAATGGTTAATTGGGGAGAAAATGTAAACACAAGACCACTTCAATCACACAGGGTTTTTAACTCTCACTCCCAGCCTCACCTAAGTGAACTAGCCAGTTGGAGCTCAAAAACACTGAATGTTCAGCAGGCTTTGTAACACCACTTTGGTTATATCATTAGATGAATAGAACAATGCAAAATGTTTCTCCAATATGGCACCCAAGTGGAAAGTGGAAACAATGATACATATGCATGTTGAACAGTTCCTATTGATGCAGTCTACAGCACATTAACACTAAACCACTGACTTATTTGTTGAACAACTAGTTTTTAAAACAAGGCTTTTGAGGCCATCCATCACTTTCCTCTTTGACTTTGATGAAGGAGAAGTTCTATTGGACTAATGAGTGCTCAGTGCAATAAGAATTTGGTACTATGACAAAAGTCTCATGACCAATCACGATATATGCAAACACTATTTTTGTATCTTCTTATCACAAAGCTTAAGAGTCCATCGACACTTTTCACACAGAGATCCAAATATTTCTGCATTGCTAAGTGCAAGAATAGATAGGACCAATATTGACCATCAGGCAAAATCTGCTAAGTGAAAACCACTTAACAATTTATATTCACACTTAAAAGAAAAAAGTAATAGACTCATTTAGGACATGACCCTACTTAAAGTCAAGCATAGCAGATAGATTTCTTGTTCCTGAAAAACCAGCAGCTGTCAGTATGTTCACAGGAAAGAAAGGTTTAGAGGGAAATTGATTAATATATAAACAGAATGTTTTATAACCTTTCATTTATTTGGGGGCAACTGGCAAAACTTAAATAAATTACAATGGCCATACTGCCCAAAAGGAAGGAAAAAACAGTCGAGTTCACTGGCTATTGAGCATAGTAGGTCAAATGTCCTACCTAATGCACCCACATATTAAGATTTTACAGATGATTGAGTTACTGAAAAAGCAGGCTTCTAATTTCATGATTTTTAATTCCATTACCAGTTAGTATATTTAAAAAAAATGGAATCTATCAAAGGTTGTTTACCAGTGCCACACAGCAGTATCAAGATCCAAATGATAAACAAACCACTGAGAATTTCATTTGAAAATCTGATTTCTAAAAATAATTTTCAAAAAGTGCAAATCCATTCAACCCTATGACACCAGTAACTGAAGATAGCTTTCCTCTTTCACTAACAACCCTTTACCATTCAAAGGCAGTAATTGCAATTCTCCTGCAATCCCACCACCAACACTGTTTGGGGTTGCAGGGGGTGGTGAGAACTTAATGGCAACTTTATATCTGTGCACCTCTTGCTACTGGGCTCACTGACTTCAGTTTCATCTGAGGAGAAAGAGAACCAATGAATTTGGTTCTTAATTCTTTCTAATTCTTTATTCTTTTTTTCCAATTCTTTAAAGAAAGAGAATCAATGAATCCTATTAATGGAAAAGCCAGATGGTAAGAGGAAAATGACCTGCATTCCTTGCAAGACTACTTGATACATCAAACAACCGAAAGACCTTGGACCTATTATTTGCTCTCAGCCAAATACCTTCATCTATTGCAAATAATCCACAACATGGTGCATTTCTGAACTGCCTCCTTTCCTTGAGAATAAACTGAACTTAGAACAAAAGCAAAAATTAAAAAAAAAAACAACAAACAGCAGATGGAACTGTTTTTGCCAGTACAAAACAATAATAAAGGGACATTATTTTCCAGGACAAATAAAATTTTAAAATATTAACATTGAAAAAATACAAGTAAATTTTTATTAAAAATATAGGTACTCCTTACTTCAAATCTGTCTGTACATTTTGTTTTGTGTGAAAAAGAAAAAAAAATAGTAAAGGCATTAGACTACCTAATTATTTATAATGTATTTGGTAGAAGCATGTTTCAGTCAGACTTTGAAGAAAAATAAGTTATTCCGCTTTCATTTGCTCCCGAATATCAGAAGGGAGCGTTTCAAACAGTGCATCTTCCACAACAAAGCCAGATCGCTTCAGGGCCCGGCAGTCACCAAGTTCTGGAGGGAGGACCTCAAATTGATTGCCTTTGACCTCCAAAGAGGTGAGGAATGCCAAGTTCCCGATTTTGGGTGAAAGGACTGATAAGTTATTTTTCCCAATCTTCAAAGTCTTCAGTTTCTTACAGAAATACAGTTCATCGGGGAGGCTCTCCACTTTGTTAGAAGTGATGGAAAAATACTGTAAACTCTGCAGCACTCCTATTTCCGGCGGGATAAACCGAATGTCATTGAAAGACAGATCTAAGTGTCTGATTTTGTTGCATAGGAAGAGGTGAGAAGGCAGCACCTCTATTTTATTGTAACTAAAAGTTAGGCGCTCCAGGCTGGTGAGCTTCTTGATATGCTCAGGGATGTAGGTGATGCTGTTATGCCACAGTTTGAGGACTGTCAACTTCCGCAGATGTTGAAAGCTCATGATTTCTTCTATGGACTTGAGGTTGTTTTCCTTCAAGTCTAGCTCCTGGAGGCTGAGCAGGCTGAAGATGGCATGGGGGATCCGCTCCAGATCACAGTGGACCAGCTCCAGCTCCGTCAAGTTGATCATTTTCTTTAGGTTGTTGAGCATGACGAGCTTGGTACCATTGTTGTGGATGAACATCTTCTGTAGGTGGCTGGAAACATCCACGACCGCTTGAGGGATTTTGGAGATGTTGCTTTTGAGTAAGAGGACTTTCAGGTTTTTGAGTTCCCGCAGGGATTCGAGAGTGATGTTCCTGGAGATGTCATGACCCAGAGAGCCATACAGGTAGAGCTCTTCCAGGTTCCTGAGGCTGTACATCCAAGGGGGCAACTCCCGCAAGTCGTCGAATTTGACACTCAAGATCTTCAGGTTTTCCTTCAGGAAGCTCAAAGCAGCGCTGTGGATTTTGACAGAGCACTGGTGTAACGAGAGCTCTTGGAGATTGCTGAGTTGGGCGATGGTGGCTGGGATCATGACATTCTGGATGATTTCAAGTTTCAAAGACTGCAGTTCGGTGATATCAAAAACGGTGTCTGGGAGGCCGGAGAGCATGATCAAGGGCAACTCCAGGCGGTTCTGGGCATTCATCTGTAGCTTCTGCCTCAGTTTATCCACTGTCCACTCATTATTTAGGTTCAATTGTTTCAATTTGTTTTCACTGACTTCGGACAGGAACACGGCAAACCTCTTAGAGTAGAGAGGGTCATATTGATCGATCATGTGCAGCAGAAAAGCAAAGTCATTTTTTACATCTGGTATATCATCAATTCCCGTCTCCTGCCTGACATACTCGAAAGAATATTCCTTTAGGGACCGGTAGAACAGCCAATATAAAGTGTAAAGGCACGTTAGTCCGTAGATGCTTACAAAACATAAATAGCAAAAGGAAAGTTTTGAGAATAAGTGTGCCATGGTGTGATTGCAGGAGAAGTGTTTATAGCCAGTCATGTCCTGAATGTCAATGTCACAGCTGACTGTAAACTGGACTTTGGGAACCAGGGCGCTATTGTACCCAATGATGATCAGGAATTTGATCACTTTGAGGACAGTCTGCCGGACGTACATGCTGTAAAGGATGTCACCCTCCTCAACGTGCATCCTGAACTTCTTTACTTTTTCAAATAGGGCCTTGGCTTGCTCACCTTCCTTCTTATCCAGAGCCCCAGCAGAAGTCTTGTCAACCACAAACTTCTCAGGTATGGACTTCAATGATTGAGATTTGACCAAGGTGTTATCGGGAGCTGTCTGGGAGGGATACGATGCTTTTTGTAAGTTATTTTTCCTGTTGTCCTTTTCTTCAGAATCCTCCCCAGACACCTCAGATAAAGCCCTGGTGGTCCAAGGAGAGTCGAAACACTTCCCCAGGATGGAAATGAAGTGTTCTATCTTTGAACTGGAGCCAGGGAACTTGAACCAAAAGTTACTGCAAAGCATGAAGATGAGGGTGTGAATGAGGACGAGGTAAGGAAAGTACTTGGCATACCAGTGGAGGGCCTTCTCATAGCATATCTGGTTTATAAAACTGTACTGCTGAAGGTCCAAGTCAGTCTTTCGTCCCTTCATTTCCACAGTTGCAGGGCTGGTAGATGGTTGCGGTGGAGGCAGTGGTGTTGTTGTGTCCATGCTGTGAGATGTGTTGGGAAGGGAAGAGTGGTTCTGGGATGGCTGCGTGGTTTTGGGGAGGCAGATTATCTTGTCTTGCATAACCTGAAACATAGAAAGGATATTCTCAAATCATACTGCCCCACGGACTTGTCTGTATTGATAAAGCTGGGAAATTATCACACAAAACTCCTTAAAGGATCATAGATCTGGGCTGGGAAGGAATCTTGGAAGATATCAGATACAACCACCTCGTTTTGCAGATGGAGAAACTGAGATATAGAGTGGTTAGGTAACTTGACTAGAGTACCAAAAACCATGTGTCTGAGCTGGCATTTGAAACCATCCTGACTCCAACTCTAGGATGCCATCCACCATACCACCATTGTCTCTATTATCCAGCTACTTTTCTGTGACTCCCTGGAGGAGTTTATTCACTTCCATCTCCCATATTTACTCTCCACTTACCTGTGTGAGAAAAGGAAATGCTGGACCCTGATCATTACTGAAATACAGTATCTCATAGCTGTGCAGGGACCCTCAGAGGCTGGAAAGACAACATACCCAACAAGCAGCCATCTATTCCTTATTATTATCATTATTATTATTTTGGTGAGGCAGTTGGGGTTAATTGAATTGCCCAGGGTCACACAGCTAGTAAGTATTAAGTGTCTGAGGCTGGATTTGAACTCAGGTCCTCCTGAATCCAGGGCCGGTGCTCTATCCACTGCGCCACCTAACTGCCCCCATCCATTCCTTATTGAACATTTAGAGGGAGGAGGAACCTCTAATCCGCCAAGGCAGGTCATTATACAGGTGAATAGCTCCAGTTGTCAGGAAGTTGTTGTTCCTTAAAGCAACACTAAATTGGCTCCTTTGCATTTTATGTTTAAATTATAGCACAAAACAACCAAGTCCTTTGGCAAAGAAGTAAGCATCAGGAGCCTTTGTGTGGGAGGGTAGCTCCATCTCGGGTCTTTTAGCCACATGCCTCTTGCTCTCTAACTGGAAGCTCAGTATGTTTAATGCTTCTGGGTACTTTAGGAGGCTGAATGCCCCCATTCCTTGAATGTCTCCCTTATCCCCACCCTCCTGGCTTCCTTCGAGTCCTAGCCAAAAATTCCACCTTCTACAAGAAGACCTTCCCAAACCCACTAAAAGCTGGTACCTTCCCTGTACTGACTATCTCCAACTAATCCTCTATATATCTTTTTTTAAATTTTATTTTTACATTTTTAAAAATTTTTGCAGGGCAATAAGGGTTAAGTGACTTGGCCAGGGTCACACAGCTAGTTAAGTGTCAAGTGTCTGAGGTTGGATTTGAACTCAGATCCTCCTGAATCCAAGGCCAGTGCTTTATCCACTGCGCCACCTAGCTGCCCCTAAATGTTTAGTTTGCTTTAGCAGGTCATTTTGGGGGGGGGGCGGGGCAATGGGGGTTAAGTGACTTGCCCAAGGTCACACAGCTAGTGTCAAGTGTCTGAGGCCAGATTTGAACTCATGAACTCCTGAGTCCAGGGCCAGTGTTTTATCCACTGTGCCACCTAGCCGCCCCTATATATCTTATTTGTGCATGGTTGTTTTATTGTTGTTTCCCCTATAAGACTGTGAACTCCTTGAGGGCAAGGCTTTTTTTTTAACCCTTTCTTTGTATCCCTAGAGTTTAGCATAATGCCTAGCACACAGTAGGCTTAATAAATGATTGTTGCTTGCTGGTGGGTCAGCACATAGAGCACGGTGAGTTGGGACAAAGGACCCAAGACTCACAGAGGAGATAGCTGAAAGAGATGATTTCTCCATCAAAGACAGGCCAGTTAGGAAGACCTGGCTAATGGAATGTGATTTAGTCAGAACGAGGAAGGAGAGGATGGCGAGAACCAGTGTGACAACTCATCATTTTCCTTTCACTTACAGTAATTTTATAAATACAAAATATGTGATGATATTATAATTTACCCATTTCCATTCATTTGATCCATGACTGTTGTCTATGTATGTGTAAACATGTATGTCTACAAGGTGTGTGTGTGTGTGGGGGGGTTCCCCTCTGATTTCCTCCCATCTTTTTTCAGCACTGCTGATTTAATAAATGTGGAGAGCTTCTGGTGATGAAGCTCCCTTTCCTAACTGTTCTATAATTTAAGATCTTTGCTGCCTGGAACAGTAAGATAGAGGGCAACCTGCCCAGGGTCACATAGCCAGTGCGTGCCCTAGGTGGAATTTGAACTCAGGTCATCCTGACATCCTTAAGAAACACCTAGATGGCTCCATGGGTAGAATGTTGGGCCTGGAGTATGGAAGACTTGAGTTCCAATCCAGCCTTAGGGACATTTACTAGCTATGTGATCCTAGGCAACACTTAACCTCTGTTTGCCTTAATCCACCAGAGAAGGAAATGGCAAACCACTCCAGTATCTTTGTCAGGAAAACCCCATATGGGCTCATGAAGAGTTGGACACAACTGAATAACAACATCCTGACTCCAAAGCTGCCTTCCTATCTGCTAGGTCCCCCTTGCCCTGTCTCCTTTCCCCCCTTTTCCTCCCTCCAGCCTCCCCCTTTAAAAAACTTCTCCTACACTTTTAAATAAATCTCTAGAATACAGCCCATTAAAGGAATAACTTTTTTTTTTGACAGTCCCTGATAAGAACACATGTGCTATCTACTCCATACATTTTAAAAGGAAGCACTAGCTTCAAAACAGGCTACACAGGAAACACACAAGGGATAGGGAGAGCTCACAGTAGACAATGGGAGAGGTAAAAGGAAATACTTGTCATAGTTCTTAAAGTTTAATGCCAATATTGAGCACCAAATAAAGAGTATTGGGGCCCAGTTTTCTTTAATCTCCTTTTGCCTAATCTCCTGCTTAGTCTCCATATTAACTCCATTCTATTTCCTTTGCCACTGATTTGTCTAGCTAGGCCTTAGTTGTTAGCAATCTGCTTTTCTACTCCTCCCCTCTGCCCATGTCTGCTTCTCTTGATCTAAATTTGGGGTGTGGGAATGCCAGACTGGGCCAGGTTCTCTATTCCCTTCCCCACCCCTCCACCCTCTCTCAGCCATAGCTCATGCCAGTTCATTCTCATTTTACTGGCCACAACCTGGAAGTGTCTCCACCAACCAGCTCTAGTCAAAGAAGACTTTTCTCTAAAGGACCTCAAAGCCAGCCCCTACTTTAGCTTTCCGACCTCAAGCTACCTCAGCCTTACTCCAGAGGGTATCCAAACAAGCATTTCTTGCCTTTCCTCTTGTTTTCTATTTAGGCAAATGTGTCTGAATCAGATTTGACTTGTTGGACCCTCTGGGTTGATTTAGTTTTTGATGTTGAAATCTCTCTTTACAGCTAGGCCTCAGGTCCTAAGGCCTGGACCACTCAGTGTCTTTGGGCCTTGGGCCCCCACAACTTGCTCATAACATGACTTTCCATTCTGGACTGAATTTATCTCTTTTTAATTCTAAAACCCCTTGTGGTCCCACCCTCACTCTTCATTGTACAAGTTCAGTTGAAAGCAACACCCTGGGGCCAATGGACAGCCTTCTCCCTATTTGTAGTGCCCAACTTCAAATGCTTCCCTGCTTATATATTTTTTAAAATAATAAACATTTTTATTTATAGTTTTGGGTTCTAATTTTTTTATTCCAAGGTGGGGGTAGGAATAGGGACGGGACCTGAGATTTCACTGGTTTAGGGGACTTGTGGATGAAGAAACTCCAGCTACCAGTGGAGCTTGGTATCATATTTGTAAACATTTTTATTTATAGTTTTGGGTTCCAATTTTTATTCCTCTTTCCCTCTTTGTAATTGGAAGCCTTTTTTTTTTTTTTTTTGCCGGGGCAATGAGGGTTAAGTGACTTGCCCAGGGTCACACAGCTAGTAAGTGTCAAGTATCTGAGTCTGGATTTGAACTCAGGTCCTCCTGAATCTAGGGCCAGTGCTTTATCCACTGCGCCACCTAGCTGCCCCCTGGGAGTCTTATAGTTGCTCATATTACTGAGAGTTTTGGTGGTTTGCCGAGGTTTATGTGGTCAGTATATGTTGCTGAGACAGAACTTGAACCTAGGTCTTTCTGATTCCAAGGCCAGCTGTCTGTCCACTAGTCCACACTGCCTCTCTCACACTTCTTCTTCTTCTTTTTTAAACCTTAATTTTTTATTTCTTGGCCTTTTATGCTGCCTTCCCCGTGTCTGTCCCTCCCCCCGCCCCCCCCCCCCCCCGGGCAATGTGGGTTAAGTGACTTGCCCAGGGTCACACAGCTACTAAGTGTCAAGTGTCTGGGGCCAGGTTTGAACTCAGGTTCTTCTGAATCCAGGGCCAGTGCTTTATCTACTGTGCCACCTAGCTGCCCCCCTTTCTCACACTTCTAAGAAGCCAGGGAAGCAAGGAAGTGGAGGTGAAGAGGGGGAGAATTCCAGGTATGGGCAGCAGTCAGTGAAAATGCATGGAGTCTGGAGACTGAGCGTCTCATGCAAGAAACAGCAAGGAAGCCAGTGTCCCTGGGTTGTAGAGTACACGAGAGGGAGGAAGGTGTACAAAGCGTGCAAAGACAGGAAGTGGGTAGGTTATGAAGAACTTTAAAAGCCAAACAGGATTTTATATTTGATTCTGGAAGTAATGGGGAGTCCCTTGGGATTTCTTGAGAAGGGGAGTGACCTGCAATTTGACAGCTGAGTGGAGGATAGACTGGAGTGGGGGGGGGGGAAATGTGAGGTGTGAAGAACAATCAGAAGGCTATTGTAGGTTCAGCTAGGTGGTGCAGTGTATAGAGCACCGGCCCAGGATTCAGGAGGACCCGAGTTCAAATGTGGCCGCAGAGACTTGACACTAGCTGTGTGACCCTGGGCAAGTCACTTAACCCTCACTGCCCCACAAAAAAAAAAAAAAGAAAAGAAAAGAAAAAGAAAAAAATAAGGCTATTGCAAGTTTATGTATTGTATATAGGTGGATTTTAAAATAAATGAAAAAGAGGAAGGGGTTATATCTGAGTTGATAAAGGCAGAATCAAAGGACTTGACAGTAGATAGGATGGGGCTGGGGGTGGGAGGAGTCCAGGATGACACCTAAGCTGTAGGTCTGGGTGACAGGGAAGATGGTGGTGCCCTCCACAGGAATAGGGAAATTAGAAAGAGGAAATTTGTTTTTAAGTGTTAACTCCTGAATCCCATCTACTAAAGCACTGAAGCATTCTGGGAACACTCTATGCTGATGAGGTCCCTGATCCCTAAAATACCGATGGATGCTCTGTCTTTTTATACTAAATTGGGACACCTTGTATAAGCAAGGTATAGTTACAACACAGGTAGGTGCATTTTGTAGTCTTTTGAGCAATTACTGGGGCTTATAGCTGCAATTTTTTTTTTTGTTACATGTAATTATGCTTTCCTCTTACTAACATTTTTATCATTTTGATTGATAGCTTTTGTTTTTATATCACTGACATTTCCATACATCTCACTTCCTCTTCCCCTACCAAGAAACCTACCCTCCACAACAAAAATTCTGAAAGGAAAGGAAGCAACATATCTGGTTACATACCAGAGAAACAGGAAAACCAGCCAATATATCAACAAGCTGAAAATAAGTGCAGGGGACCAGATCTACTCCTACCCTTCCCCCACCCACCTCAGCAATGAAGAGGGAGGCGCACGCACAAGAGCGCGCACGCACACACACACTTTTAGTCATAGGTCATCGACACACCAAAGAGCTGTGTTTTCTCCAGAATAGGTCTCTTCCAATCCTCAGTCTAGATCTTCTTAGAGAGTCTTTATGAGTTGTGATGCAGGGGATAGAGTGCTAGGCCTGGGGTCAGGAAAACCCGAGTTCAAATCTGGTCTCAGACACCAACAAGCTGTGCTCCTATGGGCAAATCACTTAACCTCTGTCTGCCTCGGTTACCTCAACTGCAAAGTGAGAATAAAAACAGTACCTGCCTCCCAGGGTTGTTGTAAAATGAAAGAATATTTGTAAAATGCCTTGTAAACCTTAAAGCACTATAGAAAATTATATCATTATTATTATTTGGATCTACTGTAACTATCTTTTATTTGGTCAGGAATGAGAGGCTCAATCACAGCAATGCAGAATAAAATCTCCCTTACGTTGTACTTTCCAGGAAAACATCATGATCACAAAAAAAGGGGTGGGAATAAGTGCCAAGTTGAAAAGACAAGAAATTTGCTAAAGCGAGATGTTAATGGACTCTGTTAAAAGCAGAAAAGGAGCATCAGAGGAACAGTCTGAAATATAGACAGGAGCAACATAAAAGTATGTGGACCTATCTGGTTACATACCACAGACACAGCTACCTCAGGTCAGGGGTTGGAATGTGAGAACAGACAGGGTCTGATTGTTCCTTCAGAGAGAAGCAGTCAGACAAAGTCTCTGGGAGACTAGTAGACGCTTGAGGAAAGACTCTGAGGTCTTCCTCTTGTTTTCCCTTTTAGTTACCAATCCCTTCTCCCCAGTATCTAAGACTGTCCATTCACCAACTTTTTGTGAAGCACAATTAACTAAACACCACATTTGATTCTGTGACAAATACATAACTTGGGTCAAGGAGTGTCAGATGTTGAAAAAATACCAGGCTTGCAGTCAGAGGACCTAGATTCAATTCCTGCCCTAATTACACCCTAGATAAGTCACTAATTCCTCTGAACCTCAGTTTCCTCATCTATAATACTGGGAGTACTTATAATGCCTACTTCACAGTGCTTCACAGAAACTCTTTGTAATAAATAATGGGTTATAGAAATGTGATCCATTGGAATGATTAAGGGCAGAAGAGACAATATTAGCAAGGCCCCAGTTGGGTTCTTCCAACACAGATTTATGAGTTATTATCTAGAAGCGATAATTGGGAGGAAGCTGCCTTGTTTATGGTACAGCACAAAGGCAAAAACAGTAATTCAAAATAGTAACATGGCTATTTTAGGATTACAGATTTAAGCTAGGAGGGACTCTAGGATTCAGGCCTGAACAAACATCTTTTACTTGAAAAAATATACACAATTTGTGACCTATTTTTCCACTTCTCCTACCTCTTTAAACTTTCTTTATTGGATCATCATCTATCAAGCCCCTTAGGATAGACAGGCCACAAGATTCTCTCTCTCTCATCCCCCTTTTCCTGAGAAATAGAATGTGCTCTTGCCCCAACAACTATAACTCCTAGGCAGCTGATACCCTCCCCCCACAATCTTTATCTTCAGTTCTTATTATCAGTTCTTAGCTTTTGAACCATGGGGTTTTGGGGATAAAAGACCTGTGTTTAAACTCCAGTTCTGGTGTGTAATTGTATAATCTTGGGCGAGTCTCTTAATGTCTCTGAGCCTTAATTCCTCATCTGGAAAATGAGGCTGTTGTGCTCAGTGGTCTGATTTAATCTCTAAATCTATGATCCTGAGATACATGTAATTTCAACAGGTGACAAATGTATCCTTTTGGATGGTAAGACGAGCCCCAGTAAATACAGGTTTTGTTTCCGGCACAATGCTTTTAGTGATGTTTGGATCCAGTAAAACTTTATAGGAAGAAATGAAGCTGCAAAAAGGAGGGCAGAGATAGCACCTGGGAAGCTGGATATCATGTTTTCATTTATGGTAAATGAGTCCTGCCTCACCAGAACTAGTGTTTGCATCTCTGCTAAGGCAATGACTGAACCACTCTGACCTCCACAAGCTGCCTCTGTCAACCATGGTACAAGGAAGGACCTTGCCTTCAGTGGGGAAGAAAAAGCAACCCCTTGCACATGCATGAGCTGCTACAGAGGGTTGTTATTGGCACTGTTTCCTGTCTGTTGTGGGCAGAGTTTTTGTTTTTAATAATAAAGTTCAGAACTTTGTTACTGTTTGAAAATAACACAGAGGGTGTGAAGAGAGGAACTGTGGGCTAAATATTGAAAGATGTGCTTCCCTCCTCCCCCATCAAAGCAAACAGCTAATCGTTTACCCCACAAAGGTATAACTCTGAGGGGAAAAATGTGGACCCCCTCTCAGAACAATATTTCTAAATGTATAAAAAAAATAGAAAAGATTACAAAGGAAACCAGTTACATTCAAATGCAGCTAACAAAAAAGAAAGCCAACAAAAAACCAAGTTCACATATTCCAGGTTATGATCCTCTGATCTATAAATTCACCGAGAGGAGAATGATTTTTTTTTAAATGGGGCACTAGCACTGTGGTTATTTTGTCCATTTAAATAAGATTATTTTACTAATCTTTCATTTATTTTAGGGTAATGGAAAAAAAAAAACCTCAGATAGATTACAACAACCATATTGGCAGGAGGCAGGCAGAAAACATCAGGGGAGTTTTGCGGTTACTTAACATAGCTTCCACAGGTAAATCTTGCAAGCTATGCAGAGCTAAAGAATATTGTAAAATCAAAACCAGACTCGGCCAGTGAGCACAAGATATCAGCTTGGCTTGGGCAATATTTTGCCTTGAGTCACTCCAGCTTCCTGAGATAAAGCAAATTCTTTTCTCCCAATACTCATTCTCCCTCTTTCTTCCCCGCTCTGTCCATCTGCCCAAGTGATAGCAGCCTGATAATGCCTCCAACAGAAAGCCAAGTGCTGACTCAGGAGAGACATAGAGGGAGGATCTTGCCACTGCTGGTGTCTGCCTTTGGATTCCAAACAACGATGAAATAATGGCCACTTTACTGGAAGGGATGCCCCTCCCACCCCTTTGGTCTTCTCTCATTCTCTTGTCCAAATGATTCTTTAGCACCCTGACTTCAGGGAGGGGGAACTTAGGAACAGGATATGAATAGATTTGTTGATTTTATTTACTTCAGTTCTGTTTAGTGGAATGATTTCCAGTCAGTAAAAAACTCAACAACTATGATCTTGCTGAAGTTAAATTTTAGTCATGGAGTAGGATCCCCATCTTCCCCCCTTGGGAGAAGGTGGAGTAGAAGGAACATGGAAAAAGAACAACTTAATAGACATAAAGGAAATTTCCAAACAATCACCTCCACCCTCAGACTCATGGCCCCTTTCCTCAACCAAGTAAAGTGTTGGTCCTAGGAGGTTTAAAAGATTTCTTGGTTGGGAAAACCTGTTTCAAAAGTCCAAATTACAGAAACAGGTTCGATGGCAACAGAGAAGTAAAAATTTTTCTAAAGTAATTACGTACCTGAGCAGGGATGCTGCATATAAGTCATTTGAACATTCTGAAATACATTTTTGTGATGATGCTTTTAAAATAATGGCTTTATAGCAAGCCATTATAGCAGGAAAATAGGGATTGAGATTTCTGCCCAGGATTCGAATGGTGTTTTAAGAACCCACTAAAATACTTAGCAGCAGAATCCAGAAAGGATGGTGTTAGTTTCTGCAAACAGGAGGAAGGCAAGCAAGGCAGGGGGGAAAGCCCAAAGTGGGGGGATCATGTCTACATTTCATGGAATGAAAGATTTGGGACAATGACTAAAATTCTCTAGCAAATTTCAGGTAAATTTGTCCAAGTCAAGCCCACCTCTCCAGATTATTCTAGAACCATCCAACTACTCCAGGGCACACAGAATTGGCCTGAGGAGAAGGGATTTGAGACATTATATTAAATAGCTTGGATAGCCAGATGTTACCTACTGCTTTTGGTCAGTTTCCACTGTGGAGAAAGCTAAAAAAGGAAGATAGTTGGTTAGTAGGGTTGGTGAGGAGATGGGAGATAGAAGGCATCAATTAAATAAATCAACAAGCATTTATTAAGCACTTACTATGTTGCCTGGGGAGATGGCACAGATGATTTCCCCAACTCTAGAACTCTCTGGAAAAGAGAGGCCACCCTTCCTCCCTGGAATTTCTGCCATTGAGGGTATGGCCACTGCAGTCACTGCCTCTAGCTAATAGCTTTGTCTTAGAATCAGAGAATCACTGAGTTGGTGAGATCATCCACAGTACCCCATCCCTTACTACATTCCCAACGGGTGGTTATGCAGCCTGTGTTGGAAAGGTTTAGTGATGGAGACTCAATACTACACAAGGCAACTTTACCCCCTCTCTGCTGGCTCCACCCTTTCTGTATCTTTTCTCTGCCCTGGACTCTCCTTCAAACAGCCTGACCAATCCTTTTGAGTCTTCCTTGAAGGCTCAAAATCCATACACTTCCTCCCTCATGTGTGAGTGAATGTCTGTCCTGTCCTGTCCTCTCCCTCTCCCTCTTCCCTCCTCTCCTCTCATTCCCTCCCATCCCCTCCCCTCCTCTTTATACTCTCACTTTGCAATCTCATTAGCTACCATAGGTTCCACCACCAGCCTCATGCAGATGACTCCCAAATCTATAGGTCAGCTCTTTATCTCTCACTTGAGTTTCAGTTCAGCATCTCCATCTGGATATTTCAGAGGCATTTAAAATTCAACATTTCCAAAACAAAACTCATCATCTTTCTGTCCACACTTTCACATCTTAACTTTCCTCGTTCTGTCAAGAGCGCCACCATTCATTCCTCCAGTCATCCAAGTTCCCAACCTGGCTGGCATCTTTGACGCTTTACTCTTTTTTTTTTTTTTTGGCCAGGCAATTGGGGTTAAGTGACTTGCCCAGGGTCACACAGCTAGTAAGTGTTAAGTGTCTGAGACTGGATTTGAACTCAGGTCCTCCTGAATCCAGGGCCAGTGCTCTATCCACTGCACCACCTAGCTGCCCCAACTCTTTACTCTTACTCACCTCCATATTCAATCGGTGATTAAGACTTATTGACTCTACCCCTACTACATCTCTCATGTCTGTCTGCTTTTCTCCATTGACAAAGCTACCACTGTAGTTAAGGTCCTTATCACATCTCTCCTAGATGACTTCAAAAACCTCCTAATTAGTCTCTCTGTCTCCAGTCTCTATGCTTCCCCATCCAAATGACATTCCTAAAGTACAAGTCTGACAAGTCTTACACTGTCCTGCAAAGGAAGCAAGGAAGGAAGGAAGGAAGGAAGGAAAGAAAGAAGCATGTATTAGGTGAGTGCTTTACAAATAAATCTTACAGAACAACCCTGGGAGGTAGGTGCAATTATTATCCCCATTTTATAGTTGGGAAAACTGAGGCATCCAGAAGTTATATGACTTGCTCAGGGTCACACAACTAGTCAGTCTCTGAGGCCACATTTGAACTTGGGTCTTTCTGACTATATATAACACTTTATCTGCTGTGCCATCTTTCTCTGCCTCAGAAGCTTCAGTGGCTCCCTCTTGCCTCTTAAAATTAAAATACAAACTCATTTGTTTGGTACTTAAAACTCTTCATAAACTGGTTCTATCCTTGTAGGGTAATTACATATTACTTCTCTTTCTGAGCACACATCTTACATTCTAGCCAAACAGGCCTACCTGATGTTCTGAGTAAATAATAGCCATTTCCTATCTGTCCCCCAGGCCTTTTCCTTATCTTCTCAACCCCTTGGAATCCACTTTATTGATTCATCAAAGTTACTTTATATTGATTTTTCTTGCTTTCTTTTTCTTTTCTTCTACTTTTTAATTTTTTTTTTTTTTTGCAGGGCAATGAGGGTTAAGTGAATTGCCCAGGGTCACACAGCTAGTAAGTGTCAAGTTTCTGAGGCTGGATTTGAACTCAGGTCCTCCTGAATCCAGAGCCAGTGCTTTATCCACTGTGCCACCTAGCTGCCCCCACTTTATATATTGATTTTTCTCTATATCTTGTATTTACTTAAGTGTGTGTGCATGTGCACTTTTGCTTCCCACCACCCCAAATGCAAGCTTTTCTATCATGTTTTGTGTCTTTGTTACTCAGTCCCCAGCACACAGTTGGCACTTAATAAGTGCTTGTCGAGTTGACTAAATCACATAATTTGAGTTGAATTGACTGAATCACATAATTTGAGAAATTGAAGGATATTTGATGTGGCCATTGAATCCAATCTAAACCTGAAAAGAATCCCTACCAATACAAACCCAGGAAAAGAATTCCATCCTCAAAACCTAAAGACCTCCAAGGAGGGGGAGCACACTACTTGTCCAGGCAGCTCATTCTGCTTTCAGAGAGCCATCGTCTGACAGGAAGTTCATGGCAAGCAGGAAGTGGCAAAGTAATAGAACAACATGGCAAACCTTGTTTCCTTTGTCTTCTAGCAGAGAGAATTTTAAATACTCATCTGCAATTATTAAGCACTTAATTGTGTGAGGTACCTAAGCTTTCCAGGATCAAAATTAAAAGTCACGACTTCCATTTTCTAGAAATCATTATTTTTCAACAAAAGACATAAAGTGGGACATATATTAGAAAAACTCAGATAACTTTAAAAAATACTCTAAGGCTTACAAAACACTTTTCTTATAGCCGTCTGTGGTAGGTGGAAATGCATTATTTTACCTATTTGGGGATGAAGAAAGTGAGGCTCAATGAGGTTAAGGGATCTTTCCCTCAGTATTCATATCAGAGTCGGGGTTCAAGCTCAGCTCTTCTCATTTCCAGGGCGGTTACACTTGGGCTACTAACAGATTGTCTTTTTAATGAATCTGACAAAAACGTAATTATAAAACTTCCTATTCCCATAGCCAAATACATGACAAGTCTATTGTTGGGGCAGAATTTCCTGAGAAGTTTTAGTATTGTATCATACTACATTTAAGCCAGAACAACGTGTACCAGAGGCTGGGGTTAGTTTCTGGTCAAGACTGTTCTCAGAAGTGATCGATCTCCTCAGGTGCTTTGAGTTCCCCTAATGGTCTTGGGCAGATGACTCCCAAACCTATATATCCAGGCCTCATCTCTCTGCAGATCTCCAGTTCTCTCGAGATGAACCACAGACACCTGCAACTCAGTGAGCTTTCCTAAAGCCATAAGACAAAAGGGTTGATGGGATTAGAGTTCTAGAGACCCCTCAGGAGTCATCTAGTTCAGGGTCCTCATTTTACAGATTAAGAAACTGAGGCCCCCAAAGGCAAAGTGAGATGGCTAAGGTCACACAGGTAGTAAGTAGTGGTTTATCCTAATTAAGAGACTGGAACAAAGCAAGCATAAAGGATAATATAAGGGGGTGTTGCCAACCATCCTCACGATTTGTTCATTTTTGGCTGAGCACAACGCTTTATCAAAGTCAATTCAACAACAGAAGAGATTATATTAGAAGAATTATCAGAAACTATTGTGCATGGTTATATGTAGGAAATCAGAATTTAGAAGTAGAGGTTTTTCTACCCCTAGAATGTCTTAAACAACAGGACAACATCTAGAAATCTTCAATAACCCAATGTAAATTGAACTAGGTATAAATGAACTTCAAAAGGCAAAATCCCTGGTTGAGGTTGTTTACAGGAAAATTAAATCAAGATTTTTCAAGAATAATTGACACCCACATCTATACTATACAAATTATTTACAAAACCTAATAAACAGTCTATGAGACATCTTTTATGAGACTTTTATGGACCGAACACCTAAACAGAGGAAAGCAGGGGATAATGGACAGTGACCCAGCATCAAGACTGGGAAGATCTGGGTTTAAGTCTCATTTCTGAAATGTGTTATTTGTGTGACCCTGGGAGATTCACTTAACTGTTTAATATCCTGGGCAAATTTCTAAATCTCTGAGAGAAGGCAATGGTTTGCCTTGATAGAAAGAATTTCTTCATGAGGGAGTTTCCTATACCACTGAAATTACAGGTCCAAGTCCCCAATCCTATACTTAAGCCAGGAGAGGAAGAAGCAAAGAGAGTAAATGATTGGCTAATAAATATTAAAGCTATCTCAGTCAGTTTTGGCTTCATAATTTCCTCCATCCAATATTTGGTGACTTGAGATTCCCAGTCAAGAAAGCAGATGATAAGAATTACTGACCCTGCTCACATCTAGACTTGAGATTTAGCAGGGTGAAATAATGGGTAGAAATTTTTCAGTGGTGGAGGGGTCAGTGAGCCAGTATATTGGCTGCCATAGAGGTCTGGAGAGTGTGTTGGAGAGTAGATTCCTATTCAGGTATGGGTTGGGCTGGATTGGAAGGGCTCTAAATGCAAAGTCCAGAAGTTTGCCAAGTCACCAAGAAATATAAAGTATCTACCATGTACCAGGCACTGTGTTAAGTGCTAGGGGTACAAAGAAAGGCAAAACCAGTCCCCGACCCTGAGGAGCTCACAGTTTAATGGCAGAGAGCAAGAAGGAACAGCAGGAGATCTCTGAGCAATCAATTAACGAACATTTCTTAAGTGCTTACCATGTGGCAACCATCATACTAAGCCCTTTCAGGTACTTTACCTCAAGAAGCCTACATTTTAAGGAGGTAGACAACATGTTAAAAAAATCTACCTACAAATTACACATAAAGTGGATGCAAGGTAACCTTTGAGGGGAAGGCATTAGCAGACAGCATTTGAGCTAAGTCTTGGAGGAATCTAGGGATTCTAAATGGTAAAGCTAAGGAGAACATTCCAGGCATGGGCATCAGCCAGTGCAAAGGGCATGGTTAGATCCATGCTTCAGGAATATCACAAAATCGGAGTGAGATCAATTTGTTGGCTATCCGACTATCTTCTGGCAGGAGGTGATGAGGGTTTGAATTAGGGTGGAAGGGAGTGGAAAGGGAAAAGTTTGGAAGACGTAATTGAGGTAGAATTGAAAAGACCTGGCAACTGGATTAGATATGGGCTTGGGGATGAGGGAGAAAGAAGAATTGAGGCTGACTCAGAGGTTACAAATCTGGGTGACTAGAACAATGCTGGTGCCCCTCATAGATATAGGAAAATTAGGAGGCTTTACCGCCACATGGTTTAACTCAATCATTTCCCCATGTGTTAGTATTCTTTCCTCAGCTAGACTGTCGATATCATGGGGACATATTCCAAACCTTATGTTCTTTTTCGTTTTCTGTGGTGCTTCCTGCAGTTCTGGGCAGGGGAGGTGTTTAATGGGTAGTCATTGGTTGATGCTATGTAGGGACAGAAGTTTCAGTGTATACACAAATGAACCCTCAGCTTACCAAAAATTTCAGTGAGCAGAAGAATCTCAATCTTCAGCTACTGAGGCTTTAGCACATATTTTCCCACTTCTATCAGAGTCAGCTGACATGGGGAAATGGTAGATTTAGAGATGAAAAGGCCCTTGGAACTTATCTGGTCTGACTCTCTCATTTGATAAATGGATGGTCAAGTGCCTCCTCAACAGTCATGAATAGTATGTGGCAAAGAGGGCTTTGAATTTAGGTCCTTTGACTCTAAGATTAGTGCTTTCTCTACTGTACCACAAACAAATCCAGTTGCTGAGATAGTTAGTTTTAATTACAGTAAATGATTTGTTTCAACAATCATTAAGTATGTACTATCTTTAAGAGGCACCCTCAGCAGTATTCCTCAAATGACATATTGGTCTTGGTTCTTCTCCCATAGCTATATGATTATTTATTTCCATGTACTTTTTAAAAAATAGTACATCCTATATGTGTTGTTGTTATTGTTCAGTTGTTCATCCGTGTTTGACTCTGTTACCCCACAGACTTGTCCACAGGATGTTTTTGGCAAGGATACTGGAATGGTTTGACATTTCCTTCTCTAGTGTGTCTCCCTTTTACAGATGAAGAACTGGGACAATTAGGAGTTAAGTAACTTGGCCAGGGTCACACAGCATTTGTGTGTGTGTGTGGGAGAGACAGAGAGACACACACAGAGAGACACACTCAGAGAGGGAGGGAAAGGAAGTATGCAAGGCAGCTTCATTATATTTTAAGGTGGTGGTTGTTTTTCAGTCATTTCAATTATGCCCAACTCTTTGTGAATCCATTTGGGGTTGTCTTGACAAAGATACTGGAGAGGTTTGCCATTTCCTTCTCCAGCTTATTTTACAGATGAAGAAACTGAGGCAGACAAGGTTAAGTGACTTGCCCAGGGTCACACAACTAATAAGTGTCTGAGGCTGAATTTTAACTCAGGTTTTCCTGACTCTTGGCCAGGTACTCTAATCCATTGCACCATCTAGTTGCCCTGCAAATTATAAGGAGAGGCAACTAAAGGTTAAATACCATTATCCTAACTCAGACAAGGCAGGGCTGTTCAGGACTCCTATTTTTCTGTCTAGAATTCCAATCACTTGATTATGCTCTGCCCCACACTTAGTCTAGTATGGCATCAAGGGGGCTGGACTCCAAGCATGAGGAGACAAGTATAAGCATAAGCAATGGGAAGGAGGAAAAAAGACATGGTTCACTTGTGTCTAACAAGAATTCCTATACACAATTGTTTGAGGCTGATCTTCCCTAGAACAGGTACTCCCAAGGCAATCAAATGGTGAAAATACTTAGTCTTTAATGCATTATTTTCCAATAATTTTTTTATAACACTAAAGTTCCCCTCCCCCAGTATCCTTCCCTTCCCAAAGAGCTATCCCATATAATGAATCATATTTTTAAAGAAAAAAGAAAATTAAAAGAGGAAAAATCTGATTCTGATAATGTTATAGAAATTTTAAAAATCTAAAAAATGAGCAATGTGAAACAGTTGGAGACTTTCCTCTTTTACAAAAGGTAGGAGTTGGGAATACCTTCTCATCTCTTTTTTTGAGCCTTGCTTATTCTTTTTAATTTTGCAACATTCCGTTTTGATATTTCTGTGTGGGATTGTTCTTTCCACTTACATTGTTGTCATCATTATGCATATTGCTTTCTGAGCTCTGCTTACTTCACTCTGTATCAGTTTATGTAAGTCTTTCCATGCTTCTTTGTATTTACCACATTCATCAGTTCAATGACATTCCATTATATTCATGTACCAAAATTGTTTATCCACTCCCCAATTGATGGGCATCGACTTTGTTTCCAATTCTTTGCTACAAGGAAAAATTCTGCTATTGATATTTTGGTGTAGATGGGCGGGGGGCTTTCTTCTTAACAATGGTCTCTTTGGGGAAGAAGTCCATGGGAATAATAATGACACCTACCTCACAGGGGTGTTGTGAAAATCATGAGATAATGTCTGTAAAGCATTTTATAAACTGCAAAAGCCCTATATAAATGTTTATTATGATTGTTTTGGAACTCAGGTTTTTTTCAATACCCATCAAAATGCAATAGAAACTTTTCAATGAAAGTGTATCTAGCAGCTGGAAAGGCACCTAGATTTGAGTGGAGCAACTGAGTATGATTCTAGGAAGGAAAAGGGGGAAAAAAGTATATGCTAAATGTTAGTCCATGCAATGGGTGTGTTTGATACAGTTCTCACGTTTTGGGGGGGTTTTTGTGGGGGGATGGGGGAGGCAAAGTTAAGTTCTCTGAAATGAGAACTAGAAGTTTCAAACAGTATGAAACATAACTTGAAAATCAATTTCAATTTGCACATTTAGAGTATTGAGCCAAGAGTTAAAAGGCAGGATTGCTATTCCCAGAAAATCTGCTAAAGAAAATGTAAAATGGGGGAGAGGCTAGGTAATACTGCAGGAGTTATAGCTACTTTAGCCAGGAGGTCCAAGGGGAAGCAGCATACTACCTTTTTCTTGAAAGAGAAAAGAAACCTTAACCTATCAATCACCTGGAACAGGGGTTCTGTGTGTGTGTGTGTGTGTGTGTGTGTGTGTGTGTGTGAGTGTGAGTGTGAGGCAATTGAGGTTAAGTGACTTGCCCTGTTCCTTGTACCTCCTTGCTGAAGTAGCTGTAACTCCTGCAGTATTACCTAGCCTCTGACCCATTTTCTTTAGCAGAATTTCTGGGAATGAACATTAAAAAGTTTATAAAATATAACTGAGAAATTAATAAGATCAATAGAAATTTATTTTTCAAAAATTATCCTGAGAAGGGCATTATAGTCTTCAGAGTGCCAAAGGAGTCGACCATGACACAAAAGGGCTAAAAATCCATGACATAGAGGAAATTCGTGACTCTTTAAAAGAGAGAAGGAAAGAAATGAATGAATCAATGAGTGAATAAATGAACAGATAGAGAGATACAGCCTGGGTTCTCACAAATCCCCACCAACTGTTAGCACTACAAGGAAACTATGAATGCAGAGAAGGATTGAGGGAAGAGGAGACTGAGAAGAAAAGGTGTTGCTCAAATTAGCCTCTCTTGGAGAGATCCTAGGGTTGTAGGAAATTTCAGGATCAGGGGCTATAAGTGGATATAAAAGCCAGTTTCTGCCCTAGTTGGTTTTTAGGAGCCATGTGGGCCCTTAGGCACTGATTTTAAAGCATTCACACTCTTTTGTCAAACAGAGACTGTGGACCAGAGAAATCTCATTGGATCTACAAAGAAAATTTGCAGTATTGTATAGCAATGCCTTACATTATTAATGTGAAAGGGAGGCTATGTGTTGCTAAAATCTATAATGTCAACAAGAGTAGTGCAGAAATCCATAATAATGATCTGAGAGAACAAATGTGTTTCCTGTTAATTGCCCATAGTATTGAAATGGTGTCATCCGATGATGTAAGTCTTTTCAGAACCATATTGCAAAATCACAGAGATTGGAGGAAAAAAAGAAAGGCTCATTCATTCTTTTCTTTCTTTCTTTTTTTTTAAACGGGGCAATGGGGGTTAAGTGACTTGCCCAAGGTCACACAGCTAGTAAGTGTCAAGTATCTGAGGCCGGATTTGAACTCAGGTACTCCTGAGTCCAGGGCCGGTGCTTTATCCACTGAGCCACCTAGCCGCCCCCTCATTCATTCTTTTCAAAGACTGCCAGTCTCTACATGGAAATAGTCCAAAGCAGGATGAACGACAATGAAAAGTTTTAGGAAGATACAAAGCCAATGATTTGGCTGAGGCATCATTACCATAAGAATAATGTTATTTGGGGGCAGCTAGGTGGCACAGTGGATAAAGAACCGGCCCTGGATTCAGGAGGACCTGAGTTCAAATCCGGCCTCAGACACTTGACACTTACTAGCTGTGTGACCCTAGGCAAGTCACTTAACCCCCATTGCCCTGCAAAAACAAACAAACAAACAAAAAAGAGTAATAAAAGAATAATGGTATTTATTAGTAATGTTATGATAATAGCTAATAACAACATTTATACAGTGATTTAAGATTTGCAAAGCCCTTTACAAAGTTTATCTCATTTGAAGCTTACAACAACCCTGGGAGGTTTGTGCTAATATTATTGTTTCCATTTTACAGATGAGGAAACTGAGGCAAGAAGTGAAATGACTTGTCCAGGATCCCACAACTAGTAAGTAACTGAGGCCCTCTTCCTGACTCCATCCACTGCACCACCTAGCTGCCTTAGTGGCGGTTTAGCAGTACTATGGAAAGTGGGCTGGCCCTAGAGTCAGAAAGACTTAGGTGCAAGATTTTTTGTCTCTGGTACAAAGTCACTATGTAATCGTGGGCCAGCCACTTAATCACCCAGTGTCCCTGACAATTCTCTAAGTCAGTGTTTCTTGATGTGTGGTCCTATTTTCATAGTATTTTATACAGGGTTTTTAGTTTGCAAAGTGTAACCAGCAACATGAGCCAGTGGAAAGAACACTGACTCTTAAGTCAGAGGAACTAGGTTCAAATCCGGCCTCTGACACTTACCACTTGTGTGACCCTGGCTTCACTTCCCTGGGCCTCATTTTCCTCATCTGCAAGTTGATGAGGTTGGACCATGTAGGCCTATGATCCAATGACCTGGAGATGTTCCTAGAGCAAGTATTATGATTACCAGTTTAGAGATGGTTTTTGCTCACTGTTGCTCAATGAGTAATTGGCCTATCAGAGTTTTGAACCTAGGTCCTAACTGTGGGTATATTCATTTAAGGAGATGTTGATAAAGATTTCTTAAAAATTCTGCCTCCTGTAATATTCATATTCAAATATCGTAGCCTACTTCTTTCCACAGGCATGAGTAGAATGCTGAATTATCCTGGGCACAGAGAGGTTTTTTTCAGCATATGTATAAACCTGTCCTAGTTGAGGTTTTATTTTAAGCATTCCCATTAGCACCCTTTGCAATTTCATCCACACTCTGAATTCCAACATATAAAATATGCCCATGCACGTGAAAATTTCTGAGCATCCTTTCATGAGGCCCAGTATGATTTGGCAGAAGGGGAAAAAAGAAAGCAGTGAGGGTGGGTAAAAAAATGTGAGAGCCAACTGTCTTCAGGGTGTGGCGCTAGTTTCTAACAGCATCATCTTTTCAACTACTCAAGAGATCACTAATGGTCTGAACTATTGGACAACCATGAATACTTCCTCCCATTCCCAGGAATTTAGATTTAGATTCCAGGGCTTGGGGGTGGGGTGTCTATGGTGACTTATCTATCAGAGAGGTAGAAGCTGGCCTGGATTGCATGAGTATCTCTCTATTCATTGGGAATCAAAATCTCAGAGGTCACAAAGCTCCTAGAATGAACTATAACAGTGACCATCTGATAAATCACCAATGGTGGCCTTGAGTTATTTCAATGACATTTTTTTAATAAAGAGAACAGGAAATACCTTTCTTCTGTTGAATTCACAAGGGCAGGCCCTTTGGGGCTTCACAGGGTGGATGTCTCCTAGTTCCTGTTTCCATTTTAGAACATCTAGCTATATTTGGTAAGAGTCTGGGTTGTTTTGCATTTGGTTGTAAGAAGATAACCTGAAATCTCTGGACAAAGATGTAAAGCTAACATTTTTCCAGGAAGCAACAGGCTGATCTCTCAGCATTGGGTCTATAACATGGACTGTGGTTAGTTTCTGAATAATGTTTATATCACAAATCTGGGTGTTTACTTTATTGGTCTCGGGTATATACAGCCTCCCTGGAATACGTTGTGTGCTTGCTTGTCTGCTTTTAAATGAATAACAAGTTTTTGACTTAAAACGAGTGTGATTCTGGGAACTGTTTTCTATAGTAGCTTTGAAAATAATCCCTTGTCTAGAATAAATCAATGGAGAGGGGTTTAGATGTTTTTTTTTTTTTCTGCTAGGCCTCCAGAGAGCAGAAGTAGGAGCAGTGAGTGAAGGTTTCTAGGAAGCAAATTTAGGTTTGATGTAAGGAAGGATTTCCTAACGACTAGAAATAATCAAAAGCAGATTGGGTTTCCCCAGGAGGTAGTGGGCTCTGTCTCCCTGGAGGTCCTTTAGCAAGACTAGATGTAACCATCTGTTGAGTGTATTGTAAATGGTCTCTTATTCTGAAATGGGTTAGACTAGCTAGACTTTGAAGTCCCTTCTAAATCTGAAAATCAGTGAACAAGCCCATATATGAAGTGCCTTGTCTGGCAAAAACTAAAATGATATTAAGAAGTATCACAGTTTCAAGAACCATTCATAGATTGGATAAATCTTTATGGGACAGAGCTACCACCCACCTTTAAAAGAAATCTATCTTGGATGTGAATTTTATATCTTCATTGAATTACTACTTAATACATATCAAAAGGATTGATGAGGAAGTAGGTAGAGATACTTGCAGACAGGATCCAAAGTGGATTGACATGACACAGAGCGGGAAGTGTGGAGGGCATCCTTAGGGGTTTCAGTGGTTTGAATCTCAACTCTGCTATTTCCTACCTACATGACTTCAGACAAGTCACTTAACTCTTCTTAACTTCAGTTTCCTCATCTACAAAGCAATTGTGTTAGACTTGGTGACTTCTGAGTTGCCTTTCAGTTTTAAACCCTACAATTCTATACTCAAATCAATCCTTTGAAACTTTGTTATGTGAACATGGACAAGGCATCTCTGAGACTCATCTTCCTCTTTGTAGAGTTGGGATAATAATAAAGAGTTTTGTTCTTTAATGATACCTGTTGAACCTGCCCCAGTGTTGTGAATACTACTCTATATGAATAAAGAAATTTGATGATTCTAGTTTGTTTACTTCTGACACAAGCAAGCAAGAAAGCAGGTGGCCATTTTTAGTGGGCTAACCTGACAGACATTTTTTTACCTTTTATCGTTATCTGTGCAATAATAAATCTTGATGAATTAAAAAGTTTCATATATAAACCCATACTCCCAGAAAGAAGTAGTAAAGTCATTAATCAATGAGCAAGTACCTACTGTGTGCCAGTTACTGAGCTAAGTGCTCGCTGGCACTGTAGACAGAATGCTAAATGTGGAGTCAGAAAAACCTGCCTTCAAAGCCTACCCTGACACGTATAAAGTATGGTCATGAAGGTAGGTCATCTCTTGGAGCCTACCACTTTATCAATCATCAATATCTGATTTGTTAATGTTATAACATTCTAATGTTATTATGAACATGTGTCATTATTATATCATTTTAATGTTATAAAACACATATAATTATAACATTCTAATGTTATCATAAACATGTACCATTATTATAACATTTTAATGTCATAAACCATGTATCATTATCATATCATTCTAATGTTATCATAAACATGTATCATTATTATAACACTTTACTATTGTGTATTATTAGGATATTATAAAACATGTATCACTATAACATTCTATTGTTATAAAACATACATCATTATTTTATCATTCTACAATTATAAGACATGTATCACTATTAGAATATTAGAAAGCATGTGTAATTATAACAATATCTGATTTATTATATAACATTCTAATGTTATCATAAATGGATCATCATAACATTCTAATGTTATAAAACATGTATCATTATCCTATCATTATAATGGTATCATAAACATGTATCATTATTAAAACAGTCCACTATCATAAGATATATTAGAATATTATCATGTAACAGGTATCATTATCATAATGTTCTAAACAAGTATCATTCTTATAACATTCTAATATTATCATAAACACGTATTTTTATAACGTTCTAATGTTACCATAAAACATGCGTTGTTATTATAACATCCTACTATTATAAGATGTATCCTTGTTATAATGTTATTAGAAACCATGTATCATTATTATAACATCATTATTAGAATCTTATTATAAAACATTCATTAAACACCCTTCATATTCTAGCCTCTGTGCTTGTCATGAAAACTACAAAAACCTGTTGTTACGTTTACATTCTCTGGAAGGAAGCGAGACATTGACACGTAAGTATAAATAAGGCAAATGAATGGACTCATAACATAGGGACAGTATTTGTGCTACTCTGAGGCTTTCATGAGATAATGAATGTATGGTTCATTGCAAACTGTAAAGCCTACAAATGTCAGTAGTATTGTTATTGTTATTACTAGTTAGTGTTATCGATATACCGATACTGCCCTGGAAGGTATAATTTATCGAATGATACTTTATGTGAATTAGAAGGTAAGAATTTCATTACTAAAACAATATTCAGCCAATCAATAATTAGATAGCTTTGCCAAGCTTTTATTTAATAAACTTAATAATAATAATAATAATAGACCTTTACTTAATGCTTTAATGTTTGGAAATCATTTTACATACATTATTTCACTGGTATTCACAACACCCCAGTGAGGCAAGTTCAACAAGAGCAAAACTTTGTATTACTATCCCAGGAGAGGAAACTGAGTATTAGAGAGGCTAAGGGGCTTATGCTCATGGTCACATAGCTAAGCTTCAGAGGCCTATTTGAACCAGTTTTCCTAAGCAAATCCAGCACTCTGTTCACTATACTGCCTTGTCTCTTTACCTTAACTGACTTTAAAAATAAATCCTGAAAGTACTGCAATATTTCTATTTTTACAGATGGAAACATCGAGGTCCAGGGAACAACCTTGACTTGTTCAATAAATGCTCACCCAGAAATGGGAACAGAAGTCTAGCAGTCCAAGTTATGGTCTTAGAAAGGACTCCTTGTTGGCAAGGAAGGCATCAATCATTAAGTCCATTTTTATCAGATGATTTGGGCAGAAATAAAATTCAAAGCTTCTATTATTTATCTTCCCAATGGATACTGCTTCCTTCTGTAAGCATTTTAGGTAGTTTTCCTTTCCTTAGTAATTCCATATTCATTTTGACTTTATTCACTTATCCTTCTTGGTTCCATTATTCATGTAGAGGGATTGGCATTACATCTAATACAGTATGAATTGGCAAAAGACCATTCGCACCATTAAATGTTCCTTGCCTTTATATTATGAATATAGTATAATATACGACCCCCAATATACCACTGGGGCCACCCGTAAAGAAGACATGATTTGTTGTTCCCTCTGCAGCTTCATTCTAATAGGACAAGTGTGCAAATGCCCACATTCTAGTCCAAATTAGCCATTGACAACATTTGTTGGTTTGCATAAACAAGCTCCAGAACTACAAGAAAAATGACGGGAACTTGTCTGCTGGGCTGGAACACACCACAAAGGAGAAGACAATGTCAGTAAATACTTGGACAGGACAACACTGGCATAACCCTGGGGCAAAGGCAAAAAGAACCAATGGTAACTGTGCACACGTTCGGCTGATCGTTGCCATTGTCAATGCTTGCCCTTCATGAACATCTGCCTGCCTCCCAGCTGTCTGAAAAGAGGGGAAGAAAGGGGAGGCAAAGAGGCTTAGCGTTCCCACTTCCATGTTCCTCACTTTTACCCCATGGAACTAGTTAGTAAAAGTGAAGGGAAAGGTAAGGAACCTCATCCCTGCATCTCTAATACAACAAGCAAGTATTAAGGTACTTTTTACTAAGAGCTGGGAATAAAAAACCAAAAATAAAATAGTCTCTACCCTCAGAAAACATATATGCTATTAGATAATTTGAAGACTGAGAGAAAATTGAAAAGCTAGTAGGGCTCAGGAAAGGCTAATTGAATTTATTATCTCCCTGAACTGCAGAGAACTTTTCTTTTTAACATCTTTATTTCATACAATGGTCTCTCATTTAAGCAAAGTCAAAACATCAGTGTCACCTCTAAGTCCTGTCTCTCCCTTGCCCTCCCATGCCCAGTTATTACTATTTGATGATTATGATATTAGCTAATATTTACATAATGCTTACTATGTGCCAGGCACTGTGCTAACTGCTTTACAATTACTATCTTACTTGATCCTCACAACAACCTTGGGAGGTAGGAACTATTATTATCCCCATTTTACAGATGAAGAAACTGAAGCAGACAAAGATTAAGTGACTTGCTCTGGGTCAGACAGCTAGTGAGTGTCTGAAGTCAGATTTGAAATCAGGTCTTAGAAAGGTGGCATGGTATAGTGGAAAGAACACTGAATTTGAAATATGGAAGACCAAGGTTCAAATCCTACATCAAATATTAATTAGTCGGGTGACTAAAATTAAATTTTAGGTTTGTAATAATGTACATCACACATATGATTTTATCAACCTTGGAAGGCAAGTACTGTTGTTATCCCCAATTTGCAGATGAGGAAACTGAAACAAGAAGTTAAGTGACCAGTCCAAGGTCACAAAGCTAGTAAGTATCTGCGACCAGATTCAAACTCAGGTCTTTTTGTCTGCAAGTCCAATGCTCTTATCTACTGTGCCTCCTAGCTTTCCTGGCAGAATTATTGTGAGCATTTAATAAGAGAATGTACAATTAAACACTTGGCGAAGTTTAGAATTCTTATATTGTTGCCTGTCTGTTTTCAGAAGAGGACTGATGACATCATAGGGTGATATCTTGACTTGTGAATGAGTTGGGTTTCAGTGGAGTGGCACAAAGCCCTCTTTCCTCTTCTCTTTCTCTTTCTCCTCTCCTTCTCTCACTCTCTCTTCCAGAGTCATCAAAGCCCAGTGGCAAGACCAAAGCTAGGATAACTGGCGATGGCCTGGGATGCAGCGGATGACCGTGGCATCTTCAGTCCCTTGACCAAGCTCTACACACTTCATAGAACCTCCTTCAACCGCCTTTCAAGGCCATTGGAACTGATTGTTCCCATGTGCCCATACCTCCAGGGGAGGTCTTCACATGCTTGGGGTAGACATCCCTAACTCACTGATGGATTTGAGGTCCGTTAGTTACCATCAACTTGGTTTAGCCCATCCATGGACAGTTTTACCGGGATGTGGCCACTGCACATGCTACAGCTTCTTGGAGCCACAGGTGAGAGTCGGGTGAAGGTGGACACCAAGGGTGGATGAGCTGCCCTGAAAAGTGATCAGTGAACCCTCGCGCCAAAGGTGCTAGTTCTCCGTGAACACCCGATACACCCCGAGTGCTTATAGAGATGTTAGGTGGCAGCAGCACTGGCACCAGAGACCGTTTCTCTTGTTTTATAAGAGGCAACACTGCAGAGTGGAGAGAGAGCTGCTCTAGGAGATAGGCCCATCAGGGCTCTACCACATACTGGTCATGGGGCCCTGGGCAAGTCACTGACCTTCTCAGGGCCCTAGGGCACTTTCTGAGAGTTAGTTTCAGAAAAGAGGCTGACCTAGATTGGTGAAGGGCAATGTCCCAGTGTCCCCCAGGTTCAGCCCCTAGCTCACAAGCCCCATCCCCACTGTCCATCACAATACCTTTTATCCAGTAGGTCCCTGAATTTAGCTTTGGAGAGTGTGCTCCATACTACAAGTGCTGCCATATGACCTAAGGGACTTACACAGCCTGCCTATGTCAATGGGGATAATCAGAATATGTCCTAATGAGGCCACATTTGCAAGGGACACTTGAATGTACTCCTGGACCTAAGGGAGATCTGTCCTCTAAATCAATGCTTCGAACCTCAAATAGAACTGGGCCCATACAGAAGGATCCCTGAGGGCACAGACCGACTTATTTTATTTTATTTTTTGCAGGGCATCGAGGGTTAAGTGACTTGCCCAGGGTCACACAGCTAGTAAGTGTCAAGTGTCTGAGGCCAGATTTGAACTCAGGTCCTCCTGAATCCAGGGCTGGTGCTCTATCCACTGTGCCACCTATCTGCCCTGCAACTTATTTTAAAATGTAACCCTATTCACATTTTATTGTCTTTTTATTTATTTTGTTAAACATTTTTCCAATTAAATTTTAATGTGGGGGCAGCTAGATGGCACAGTGGATAGAGCACCAGCCCTGGATTCAGGAGGACCTGAGTTCAAATCTGGCCTCAGACACTTAACACTGACTAGCTGTGTGACCCTGGGCAAGTCACTTAACCCCAATTGCCTCACACAAAAAAAATTTAATGTGGTTCTGTGACAGTGTGGGATGTTGAGGGAAGCAGCTGCCTCCTCTTTGACAGTTGTTTTCAGTCATGTCCGACTCTTTGTTGACCCCATTTGGGGTTTTCTTGGCAACCACACTGGACTGGTTTGCCATTTCCTTCTCCAGCTTATTTTACAGATGAAGAAACTGAGGCAAACAAAGTTAAGTGATATGCCCAGGGTCACCCAGCTAATAAGTGTCTGAGGCCAGGTTTGAACTCATGAAAATGAGTCTTTCCTGTTTCCAGGCCTGTCAATCTATCCACTGTGTCAGCTAGCTGACCTCGTGTTTGACACCTCTACTGTAAAGGATACCCAGTAACTACTATTTTTCTAGGTAATCTCCTTGAATTTCACAGTATTTTCCCCAAAACTAGTTCTTTCTTATTTATAAGGTTTCTACAGTCTCCCCAGGCTCCATTTCACCCTCTCATAGGAAATGCAAACACTAGGGAGACTTGGAAAGATCCCTGGACTTGGATAAGTGAGACTTACTTTTTAATCCAAACTTTCCCCTAACAACCCCTTGACCTTGAACAAATCACTCAACCATCTCTGGGCCTCCGTCTCCTCATTTGTAAAAGGAGAGATCTGGATGAGATGACTGCTAAGATTGTTTTTAAATAAAAATTTCTACGACCCTGTCACATCTTAAGCTAGTTCTGTCCGTGTCACATATCTCCTGGTGGAGCAATATAGTAACAAAGGTATTTACAGGTGGTGCTGTTAGCACATGAATGGTGTGTAAGCTCTTGGAGGGCAGAGACTGCTCCTTTTTTTGTCTTTGTATTTCTTTTCTTTTTCTTTCTTTTTTTTTTTTTTAGTGAGGCAATTGGGGTTAAGTGACTTGCCCAGGGTCACACAGCTAGTAAGTGTTAAGTGTCTGAATCGTCTTTGTATTTCATGAGCACCTAACAAGGCCCAGGGATGCACTGGCACCCAAGGAATATTCAGCGATTCTGAGAAAGGCCTTTCTCCCACTGCCATCCCTCTATGGAGGTGTGGTAAAGGCGAGGGACCAGAGACTCTGATGCTGATTCGCTGTGTGACCATGAGTAAGTGATTTAACCTCTCTGATGTTTCTTCATTTGTACAATGGCGGCATGGGGGGTGGGGGGTGGGAGGGTGGAGGTGTGTGTGTGGGTGTTGATTATATGGCCTCCCAGGTCCTTTTGAGCTTTGCATCTGTAATCCTAGGATGAATGGGAGGACAAGGACACAAGGCCCATGGTTATAAAGAGTGGACAGGAGTTAATCTGTTGCCAGAGAAAGTGTCTATACATTGATGAGGTCACAGAACCATTTGAGTGTGGAAGCGCTCGAGTTAGTACTGTGATAGTATAATGTAGAAGGCTAATTTAAAAGTTTGGACTTAAAATTGACATTAGACAGAAAGGCATTCATCTGAGAAGCATAAAAAGAGAGATATTGGAGCACCAGGGTGGCACAGTGGATAGAACACTGGCCCTTAAGACAGGGGGACCTGAGTTCAAATTCAGCCTCAAACACTTACTAGTTGTATGACCCTGGGCAAGTCACTTAATCGTGATTGCATTCAGAAATAAAGAAAAGAAAAACATCCCATTTGAAGAAGGTAGTGTGGCATAGGAGGAAGTAAGTGAATATGAAGTCAGTCAATGAGACCTTGGACAAGTCAAGTCATTTAACTGTCCCAGGCCTTCACTCCGCACTAACAGAATGGGGTGGTCAGGGTGGTTGGACCAGATGGCATCTGAGGTTGTTCCCAGTTCTAAATTTATGATCTTATGACCCTGTGGCCTAAATTCAAGAAGTGAATTACTTTAATTTCATCGTCCAACAATTCTTAAGATCAGGGGCATTTTTGATATTTTCTTAAAAAACAAGACCAAAAACCCTGCTCAGCTATCAATCAATGCCTTTTAGTTTCAGCGAAAACTTAGAAGAACATTTATTAACAATCTCAGCGCCAGAGCTCCGAGGAAGCTCATCACAAAAAGCTCAGCTCCCTGCCATGCAACAAATAGGAATTGTGTGAAGAGCAAGAGCTAAAAGACATGTGTAAAATACAACTGAAGCGATTCTTTGAAATGGTTTCTTTTCATTTGAGAGAAACATGGGGAGATGCAAGATGAAAGAAGCAGAAACCAAAGAATAACCTACACAAATGACAGGAACTATGTGAGTGAAGGATGACTAAAAGTAAATGAAAAACTAACAATGATCCTGGAGAGCAGATAATGAATCATACCTCTCTTCCTTGTAGTCAGTCAACTAGCATTAAGCTCCTACTATGTGCTAAGCACTGGAAATAGAGAGTAAGGCGAGCAGAATAGCCCCTGCTTCCAAGGACGTCACTCACAGTCCAAGGAGGGGGATAACATGACAACAACTATTTGCAAACAAAACACATACAAGATAATTAGGGTGTAGTCTGAGAGGGGAGGTGCTAACTTGAAGGAGCACTTAGAAAGCCTTCTTGCAGCAGGTAGGAATTTAGCTGAGACTCAAAGAAAGCCAGGGAAATCGGGAGCTGTAGATAAGAGGGGAGAGCAGCCCAGGCAGGGGGCACAGCCAGTGAAAACACCCAGCCAGGAGATAGAGACTGGTATGTGAAGGGCAGCAGGAAGGTCAGTGTCACCAAGAAAGCAGAGTACTTGGAGGGGAGTGAGCAGAGAAGAGGGAGAATTTCTAAGGTTCAGTGCTATCACTTCATTGTGGGTTGTGGTCACTGCAGTGAGTTTTTGCTTAAATGTATTTGTTACAAGAAAGGGCTCAATTTTGAGGGAGGGAGAGTGGTGGAAAGAGAGATAATGACATATAAGAATATAAGGCATGGACACGACTTATTTAAAAGAAAAGAAAAGAAAAGGTTTCCTTTGCTCCAAGTCTCCCACCCCCGGACTGATGCTAAGGTTTTATTTACTTACTTGTAAGGTACAGCCAAACACACCGATCATTAGCATGACTACAGAGAGATATTCTGTAAACACATCCCACCAAGGTTTGAGTACTCGGAATGCAGGCTGCTGTTCAGAAAATTGCCTGAATTCCGTTACTGGAATCATGATTCTGAAAAAGAAGGAGAAGTACAGATGAGTTTAACCAGGAAATCCGTTTGCAACTAGGTAAGGAAAGCAGAGCGCCTGTGCTTTCAAATTGTGGTGCTGGAAAAGACTTCTGAGAGTCCCTTGACATCGAGGAGGTCATATCAGTCAATACTTAAAGATATTAATTCAGACTATTCACTGAAAGGTCAAATGCTGAAGCCTGCATACTTTGGCCACATAATTCGAAGACAGGACTCTTTGGGAAAGACTACTGTTGGGAAAAACTGAAGAGGAAAAGGAGATAGCAGAGGATGAGATGGATAGTGTCATGAAAGCAACAAACATGAACTTGGAGAGACTGCAAGAGACAGTGAAGGATAGAAGGGCCTGGGGTCCATGGGATCATGAAGAGTTGGATACAATGAACAACAACAAATAGGTAAATTTGATGTTTTTCATACATTAGCAATGAAAATTAAGCTTTGCAAAGGTCACATTTGTATACTATGTAGATTCAATTTAAATTTACCTTTATTTAACACCTACTTTGTATAAGACATGCACAGCTAGACTATTTAATTTTCTGCTGAATTTGGTCACACAGACCTACTGTTCAAAATCAGGTGGCAGGTAGGTACTATGATTTCTTTGGTATGGGGAATTCCTGGAAATAAAACTTTTACTAATACAGTCCTACAAGCTCTGGTCTTATCTAGCTTGGAAACTGAGAAGTTGTTCAAAAATATTCAATAATGTTATTACAAAAGTAAAAACATTAGGCAATAATTGCTGACATCTATGAAGTCCCTTTGTGGTAAACATAGTGCTTTATAAACATTAGCTTATTTGGCCTTTACAAACACCTGGAATAAGGCGAGTACTACATGTCTTATTATCTTCATTTTGTAAATGAGGACACGGGTTGTTAATGGTCCCACTGCTATTGAGTTTCAGGGCCAAAGATTTGAACTCAGGTCTCTCTCAATTTCCCAGCACACTGTTCTTTCCACATTACCTAAGGCATCATTCCATTTGGGCCTATGAAGACTTATTATTGGTTTTTTGATTAAAATATTTTTTCAGTAAACAAAAATCAATTTTCTCTCCCGCCACCGATAATCTCTCTCATTCATAGACTTAGAAATCTACCCATATCCACCCTGACCTCAAGAAGCACTTGTGTTTTCCTATAACCTCTAAGATGGAAAACAACCTCTTATTTTCAAATTTAAATAAAGCTTCTCACTGTCTTGACTCCAGCCTCCCTTTCCAAGCTTATTTCACATCATTTGCCTTCATGCAGTATTGGGCTGACAAAAGTGGAAAACTTACATTTTATGTTCAGTCTCTAGACTTTTTACAAGCTTGTCCTCAGACCTAGAATGTGTTCTCTCTCTTCCCACATCTTAGAATCCTTATTAAGGCTCAATTCCTCACCTTCATAATACTTATATTTATCTGGTATACATTTTGTATACAAACTTAACCCTGTTTGCCTCAGTTTCCTCATCTGTAAAATGAGCTGGAGAAAGAAATGGTAAACCGCTCCAGTATCTTTGCCAAGAAAACCCCAATAGAGGGTCATGAAGATTCGGACCTGACTGAGTCGACTGAACAATAATAACAATGAAATACATTTTGTATTGACATATCTGTGTCAATTTTTGTTTCCCTTTGATAGATTATAAGTTCCTTGAGGGTAGGTACTATCTGTTATGATATTTGTGACCTTGGGCAGCCAGCACTTAGAGCTTTGGGAAAAAAACCACTTTTTTTGAATGAATGAATGAGTCAACTGGACATTATTGATACTGTTCAACAGTCATATCAAATTCCAATTGAAATTGATTTAAGAAACCACAAATTATTGTTGCATTGTGTTTTTTATTTCATTATACATTTCCCAATCACACTTTAATTTGGTTCAGGCCCCACTTAGGTGTTTTGTATGGGCAAAGTTTGATACCTCTGCTGTCTGGCATACATTGTGCTGCGTTAGACACTGAGAAATAGAAATCCGAATCAATAAGCATTTATCAGGTACCTACTGTGTCCCAGGCACTGTACTGAGTGCTGGCAAGACAAAGGAAGTCAAAAGATGGTCCTCAAGGAGCTCACAATCTAACGAGGGAGACAACACATAGAAACTGAAAAGGGGAAGGGACGGGAGGTTCCCTCAGGTTGGGGGGAGGGAGCAGAGATGAAGTCAGCATGGGAAGTGATCTATGGAAGTGACTTTCAGAATTGATTTCATTTGGTAGAATGAAATATTAGCTACTTTATGCTCTTGTAATTTTACAGGCTTGGGAATTCCCTCCCCAGATCCACATAGCATCCTCCCAACAACTGAGCTGCCTCCCACAGCTGTGCAATGCTCTCCATCCTCACTTCCACTGCTTAGAAGCCTTACTTCCTTCAAGACGCAGCTCAAGTATCACCTTGTATATCGAGGGTTCTTAACCTTCAGATTGTAAACTCGATTTTAAAAACATAATTGTTTTCCATTGCAATTATTTGTATTTCATTTTATGCATTTAAAAACACTATTCTGAGAAGGGATCCATAGGCTTCAACAGACTGCCAAAAAAGAGGTTACATATAAGTCTTTCCTGATTCCCCCAGTTGCTAGTATCTTCCTTCACCCCTTCCTAACTTTCCTCATCTGCAAAGCACGGTCTCTCCCTAGGTGATTTCAAATCTATGATCCGATACTACGACCCTTTCATTTTTTGGTATCTAGTCTATATTTATTTATTTGTGTACACATTATCTCTCCAAATAGACTGTTGAGGGCAAGGACTGGTTCATTTTTTGTGTTTGTAATCACAATGCCTAAGTACATAGTAGGTACATAACAAATGCTTGTTGACTGATTTCTTTGAGAGTTCTATAGTGTCCTTTTAAACCTTTTATTTATTTTGTTTCTCGTCTGTACATATTTGTTTATGGACTTGTTTTTCCTGATAAAATATAGCCTCTTTGAGGGAAGGCTTTAATTTTTATCTGTGTATCCAGGATCTAGTACAGTGCCTTGTATACAGAAGCTTATTGATTGATTGCTCTTTTGAGAGTGGCTCTGGACAAAATATTTATCATGCTGTGACCAACCTGGTGATGAGTTTTTCCTAATTTACCTAGCCTGGTCCTTACATGGTTTACATTATAAGCCCACACTTGCCTTTCTAGCCCCCTTTCCAGGGAGTTTACCCTCCCTCTGGCTGAGTCTTCAATAATCCATGGTAAAAATTCCATGCCATCACTAGGCATCAAAGTAGGGCTTCGGGGAGGGGCTCTTAGAAAGGAGGGGGGTCTCTCAAACAAAAGGAATTCAAAAGTATATGCTTCTTTAAGATCAATGAGAATGATGCATTTCATCTACTCTTTCTCTGTCCCCATTAAGCTTTTCCAGAGAGGAAATGAAACACATTTCCTTTTTCAGTCTGAAACGTTTGTCACTGCAAAATGTCATTACGTACATGCAGCTTATTTTCTTCCGTTAAGCATAACAAAGCCCAGTCTCCCATTGGTAAACAAGTAATAACATTTTGTTACAGAAACTTGAAAGAGCTGAGGTCATTGTTTTAGCTCTTTCCCCACACAGCTCTACTTTATACACTACCTTGTCACTAAGACTTTCGCCCCCTTTTGGCCCAGTTTCTACACATAACTTTCTGTCACTAATGCTAATGCTACATAGATTGTAGGGCTTCTTCAAGGTGGGGGTGCAATTCACCTGGGCCTATTGCCTCTCTGCACTTCTACCTTAACCATAAATGATTTTCTGTATCCATTTTTGAGAAGTTTTCTGTGTTTTGCTGGGGGCCAGTGATATTATGCAACTGGGTAGTGGAGTGGGTATAGTGCTGATCTTGGGGTCAGAAAGACCTGAGTTTGAATTCTGCCTCTAACATTTATTATCTGTGTGAAGCTTGGAGAAATCACTTAACCATTCTCAGCCTCAGTTTCTCATCTGTAAAGTGGAATTAATAATAACACCTACCTTACAGGGTTGTTGTGAGATAACATATGTAAAGTGCTTTGCAAACCTTAAAGAAGTGTGTATATGTTATTGTTGTTATAGCTCAGTCTTATACATATAGGTCAAGGCACCAGCAGGTAACCAATTTCTTAATGAAAGTTATCCATGGCTTAAGTAGTCACTTACAGAAAACAAAATAGAATTTAGAGGAACAATCTATGGGTATGAGTAACTGCGCTTCCTTAGGTGAGATGCCCAAACATACAGAGATTTCTTCTAGACTAGGTAAGGCAGGTCTTTTTCATCTCTTTCGGGGCAGGGAAGGCAACTGGGATACTGAGATCAAATGGGTGACTTTATATTTAATCCTACTGACTTTCTCCAGATAGGAGAGCATGATGCATGCGCCAGAACAGCTTGTAATATGGTTACTGTCAGACCACAGAGCACATGGATAACTTGAGATATGTTTGTAACCTGTGGAGGAGTGTCAGGTTGGGGAAGCCTGTGAATGCTAGGGAAGGCGTATGCTCTTTTATCAGGAGCCAACAAAGATGTACTGAAGACTTTAGAGCAGAAGTAATTAGATCTATAAATCTATAAATAAATTAGGTCTATAAATATAACATAATCATGTATATTATATATAAAATATATAACATAATTATATAAATATAAGATAATTAGATCTATAAAATAAGACAAATTCTTTCAGCAGAGGTCACGAAGGACAGACTGAAGGATGCAGGGAATAGAGGCTGGAGGGCTTTTAAAGAAGCATTTGCAAAAGTCTAGGCAGGTAGTAATGAGACTTCATCTAATGATGTAATGTGGCTGGCAGTGGGAAGAGAGACAAAGGAACAGATGTGAGGCTGCAGATGGGATCGATGGGATCTGATTGGATGATGTTGTGTTTTTGTCTTTCATTTTCAAAGAGGACCGATGACATCAGGAGGGTGATGTCTTGACTTGCACCTTAAAGAAGAACCCAAGATTGGGGACAAAGAGATAATGTGATACAGTGGGGAAAAAAAATCACTGGATTTGGAACCAAAGATTATGGGTTCAAATTTCAGCTCTGCCTATTTGACTTTGGACAGGTCACTTAAATCTCAAATATCTCAAGGAGGGCGTTGAACCTGAGACAGAATGGTGGGGATAGAAGGAGCTTCCACGTGGGAGTGAGAGGGACTTAGGTTCCTATCTTAGCACTTCCTAGCTGTGTGACCCCTAAGCAAATCACTTTACTTCTCAACTTTAGCCTTGTAGAATGAGAGGGCTAGATTAAATGACCCCTAAAATCCTTTCCAATTCTAAACCTGTGTACTGAAGTGTTAGGATTTGAACCCAGGTTTTTCTGACTGGAACATTCTATTCCCACTTAAAGGATCACCAGCCATAAATAGTAGTAGGTGGTGTATTCCTTCAGGGACTAGACCCTCACTTTCTTCTACATAGAGATCTTTCAATGCGCAAACTCCCATTATCTATGCAAGATTGCACCAGTTTACACAACCCAATGGTTTAGGGAGTTGTCTGGGGTCACAGAGAAATTATGTAGCATAACAAGGGTCACAGCCAATTTGTATCCAAAGGACTTAAACCCAAGTGTTGCTCATTCTAAGGCTGGTTGTCTGAGACTAATACTAACAAAACAACTGCTGACATTCAGATAGCACTTTAAAGTTTGCAAAACATTTTAACAACCACCATCTGTCTCTCTTCTTATTAGCGCTCAGATTCCACCATTCTGGAGAAGCTCTGCTGCCATATTCCACCCCAGGGAGGCACTGTTGCCCAGGCAGGACACATTGACCTATGACTACCTTTGTGTACTTCAGCACAAAGGGACTTAAGAGGAAGGGAATGGAAAAGGGATGAAAAAGGAGACCGGTGAAGTGGCTGCTTTTCTCCTCAATTTGTCCCAGGCAATCCTAAAGACAGGCACAAGATGCCATCTTTTTTTTTTTTTTTTGTGAGGCAATTGGGGTTAAGTGACTTGCCCAGGGTCACACAGCTAGTAAGTGTTAAGTGTCTGAGGCCGGATTTGAACTCAGGTCCTCCTGAATCCAGGGCTGGTGCTCTATCCACTGTGCCACCTAGCTGCCCCCAAGATGTCATCTATTTACAAAAAAAGATCAAGTGTCCCCCTAACTCACCAGTCAAGAGCGAAGAAGAATGTCTTGGTAGAGATAGGGAATATGGACTCGTGGTGCACTGATTTGGGAACTCCCAAGTGAGGACACTCCTTCCACCAATGCAGGCTTGTACATTCTGTACAATTTAACAGCCTAAGTGAATTGCCCAGAGCACTGAGAGGAGTTAAGGGTCACACAGCCAGTAAGTGTGAGAGGCCAGACTTGGGTTTTCCCAGTTTTAAGGCCATCTTTCTATCTACTATATACCACACTGCCTCTCTAGATACAGATTGATTTACCTAAGAACAAACTACCCTCATTTGAAGAAGACAGAAATACATCTTATCCTAATTATAAATATATAATGCTTTATCCACTGTGCCACCTAGCTGTTCCTTAGATAACTCTTAAAGTATAATAAGTAACCAGGGCAGCCAGGTGGCGCAGTGGATAAAGCACCCGCTCTGAATTCAGGAGTACCTGAGTTCAAATCTGGCCTCAGACACTTGACACTTACTAGCTGTGTGACCCTGGGCAAGTCACTTAACCCCAATTGCCTTATAAAAAAAAAAAGAAGAAGAGAAGATGAGGAAGGCATGATGGGCCCCCTCACAGGTATACCACTTGGATACAGCCAATAACATGGAAGTCACTACCTGTAAATAACCTATTTTCATTGTCTGACATCTCTAGCTGAAATGAGCTGAAAATTGCCTCCCATAACTTACTCTTGGGTCCTCATTCTGCCCATTGGGCCAACACAAATTCCCTTTTTTTCTTCAAACATCTGAAAGATTTGCTCTTCTAAAACATACTATTTGACCGAACAACTCAACTCTTAAGTCTTTGCTGTCCTCAGCTCAATTAACTGTGCGTAGGAAGATGAAGTTTTCATATTCCTTATCTTTCTCTCCATCCTTCAGTGGATTCTTCCTCCAGTTTGTCACATGTTCGTAGTCTTCATTTCATTTATTCCCTATCCCCCTCAAAATTTCTGGAAGAATATTTATCATAGCACTTCCTGTAAAAACCTTCAAAGTCTTTTAGGATAATGCGATATTTCATCCTTCACATCACCAATATTTGTTTGAAAAAAAAAGCTGCTGGATTTAATGGATAAATTAATGGTTTGCTTTGCTTTTCAAATGAAGCAGGAAATGTGACTTTTTAAAAAAAAATGAGATTTTTCAAGGTACAAAATACATGATATAAGAAATAAAACAGAAAAGATACAAGTAGTCAAAGGCCCAAAGCTTTCCTTACTAGCAGTAATTCTTCATTTCTTGACACTGACAAATAAAATAATGTATTCTGTTGTGGCTTGACAATGGTCCATTATGATTTACACAAACATCCCCAAAAAGTGGTTGAGGAATAGATTGAAGAGGATCAGGAATAATTTATCATTTCAATTTTAAGGTTCACTGATATTTTGAAACAGAGCATTCTGCCACAGTCATGAAATAGACTCTTCTGATCAATATCATGTTTTATGTCTCACCTCAGGAACTAAGGAGAATGACACATTATCACTGCTTCCCAGGTCAGAAGCAATAGCCTATTAGGAAGTGATGGACAAAAAACAGATTCAAAAATAAAAGTATTATCAGCAACGTAATGGGCAGGGATGTTTCTTTTCTTGAATAGGGTGAGGTCAGAAAATGCTTTTCCTGTTTTGTTGGTTTAAAAAAAAAAGAAAGAAAAAGGTTTCAAACCTATGCATGGCTCCCTTCCTACAAATATTGCACCTTCATCCTGGATCCTTTATGTAAGATGACAGCTTCTACCATTTGGATTCAGAAGGAATGGGTAAGATGAGGTTAAGTCACTCCTTATTAGTCTAATCTAAGATAAAAAATTTTCAAATGAAAAGGATTATGACATCACACTATTTATTCCCCTCTCACATCCATATCTTACTTGTTCCTAGAATTCCTTTTATGAAATGGTGTCCAAATTCAATTCAGTGCTTTGTAAAGATTTTTTATATAAACATTTTACTAGTAAAGATGGTAAAATGAATAAATAAATTAAGGCATGATTCCTGTCCACATGGAGTTTATTGTTTGTTAGAAGGTATTATCTTTTTTTAACATTAAAAAAAAGTTTTGAGTTCCAAATTCTGTCCCCCTCCCTTTCTCCCTCTCTGAGATGGTAAGCAATCCAATATAGTTTATACATGTGCAATCATGTAAAACATATGCACATTAGTAATTTTGTACAAAAAGACTTGAATATGGGGGAGAGAGAGAGAGGAAGAAAAGAGAAAAATAGGGTCATGAAGAGTCAGACACAACTGAACAACAACATCTGGGTAGTAGCCTGGAAAACAACCTCTAATTTTCTGGCCCTGCCTTTTCTCTGAAAGGCTCTCTCTGCTCCAGAGATATCTCCCCTCTGCTTCCTTTCTTTCCACCCTTCTCTCTCTCTCTCTCTCTCTCTCTCTCTCTCTCTCTCTCTCTCTCTCTCTCTCTCTCTCTCTCTCTCTCTCTCTCTCTCCTTCTCTGGAACCTACATGTCTGGAATCATCTATGCCTAGAACCTTCCAGGCTGGATACTTCTAGCTCTCATGCAACCTCTCCTGACTGGTGTCTTCCTGCTTGTGACCTCAGAAATGGGAAACCATTCAGATGCTCCAGAATAAGTCAGACTCCCTGCACCTCACCCCCAGCCCCGACCTTCCTTTTGTATCAGGCACAGTTCTTTTGTTGGAGATTCCCTGAGTGTTTCAAACCAAAGAGCTGAAGGAGTAGCTGAAGACATGGGAAAAGTTGGGCTCTAAGGAAGGAGGGGGGGCCCCTCTTGCCTGGATCAGAGCTCCCTACCTTCTTCCTCCTCCTCCTGGGCCCAAAGATCATTCCACTCAAGGTGAGGGCCCTAAATAGCTTGTCTCCAGCAGGGAGCTGGTTGCAGCTTTGGTTTCCCAATGCCAGCGATCCCCATAGATCCTTGATCTTTCCTTTTCTTGTCCATTTCCTCATGACCCCCAAGCTCCCTTTGAGGAGATAAAATATGCCCAGAATAAAAGTGCTATTGCTTTTAGCTTCTTTCTTTCTTTCTTTCTTTCTTTCTTTCTTTCTTTCTTTCTTTCTTTCTTTCTTTCTTTCTTTCTTTCTTTCTTTCTTTCTTTCTTTCTTTCTTTCTTTCTTTCTTTCTTTCTTTCTTTCTTTCTTTCTTTCTTTCTTGGCAATGGGGGTTAAGTGACTTGCCCAGGGTCACACAATTAGTATGTGTCAAATGTCTGAGGCTGGATTTGAACTCAGGTACTCCTGAATCCAGGGCCGGTGCTCTATCCACTGCGCCACCTAGCTGCCCCCTTTCTTTTTTTTTCCTGGGGAAATCTCTAAGTTTCAAAAAAGCAGCAAGTGTGTGGGGATACTGCTTTCTGAGGCTTTCCACTTGCTGCTCCTGGTTCTGCCTTGCTGGATGCAAGGAAAATGAATCTAACCTTTCTTCTGATAGAAGCCCTTCCAATACTGGGAAGATAGATGATTACATCCCTTCGTAAGTCTATTTTCCTCCAGTCTGTTCTTCATTCCCACTTCCTTCAACCAATTGCCTTAAGACAAGACCCAAAGACCCTTCACCATCCTGTTCTCCCTCCTCTGGGTGGTTTTGAGTTTTTTTATCTTTCCTTATAAAATGTATCTATGGACACTTACTAGCTGTGTGACCCTGGGCAAGTCACTTAATCCCCATTGCCCTGCAAAAAATAAAATAAAATAAAATGTATCTGTGGGTAAATCAAATTCATCCCAGTAGAGCCTCAGCTAAGCTCCTTGTAAATCTGTGGGGAGTAGACTACTTTCCATCTACCTCGGCACTCAGCCTTACACACAGGAAAGCCTGAAAAAGTGCTTCTTAAATTGAAGGCTCTGTGGAAGGGGTCATATTTGACCTGCATTTTGACAGGTAGAGAGGTCTTCAATAGATACCACATTAGGTTGGGTGAATGATGAATGATATGGTGGGTGAGAGGCAAGAGATAGGCTTGGGAGATAATATAGAGAGAAACCAGGTAGTGCAGGCCTTTGAACTCCCAGTTTAGGAACTGTAGGCATCTATCTAGTGTTATTCTTTTCTTCCTCCTCTTCCTTACCCTATTCTACAGTTTAAAAATTTTAATGAACAAAATTAGAATTAGATTATATTAACAATTAAAAGGTGGCACAGTGGATAGAGTGACAGGCCTGGAGTCAGGAAGACCTGAGTCCAAATGTGGCCTCAGACACTTTCTAGCTGTGTGATCCTATGCGAGTCACTTAACTCTGTCTGCCTCAGTTTCCTCATCTGCAAAATGAGCTGGAGAAGGAAATGGCAAAACAACTCCAGTATCTTTGTCATAAAACCCCAAATGGGGTCACAAAGAGTCAGGCAGACTTAAAAATGACTCAACAACAATGACTTAAAAAAAAATCCAAATCTCCTGGGAGAATTGTTCTATTCTCTGGAGATGTCAGTGGGTTTATGTTTTCATCTAATAGGAATGTCTTTTTCAAAAGCATTTTGTTTGTTCTGGTAATTTCCAATTGTCATTCACATAAGGCTTCATGATCAATGCAGCACACTGCAAAAGGTAAGAACCCTGGATTTAGGATGAGAAGATCCAGCTGCATGCCCTAGTTTGCACATTCACTAGTTGTGGGAGTCTGGCTAAGTCTTTTAACTACTCTGAGCCTCTGTTTGCTCATCTGTAAAATGAGAATAATAACATCTGGTCAAACAGTGTTATTGTGAAAAAAGAACTCGTATATCCTAATGTACCATATAAATGTGAGTTATTGTCAGTCAGGTAAACAACTGGAAGCATATCATTCATCATTGAGTCATTGTTTAGATGCCATAGATATTCATTCTTTGGAAGGCAAAAGAAATTCAAGTTTACTTTAATCTAGCTTGAAACTTGTACATCCCATAGCTCTCCATGATGATTTCAGGCTACAGGAATTACTCCCATAGCCCAGGACAGAAAATTCACTGATAGACAGTAAGTAACAAATAAGGATCATGGATCTGAAGGCTGGAGGGACCTTCCAAAGCTCATCTGTAGTCCAAGTCTCTCATTTCATGGACAAGGAACCTTGGGAGGTTTGGTGAAATAGCAGCAAGAATTTGAGGAGTGCCTACTATGCACCAAGCACTGTGCCAAATCCTGGGGATACAAAGAGAGGCAAGAAATGGTTCCAAGGTGCTCAGTCTAATGGGAGAGGCGCCATCCGAACAACTGGTTAAAAACAAGATATATACAGCATGAATTGGCACTAATTAACAGGGGAAGAAAGACATTTGCATTAAGGGGCATTGGGGAAAGCTTCTTGTAGAAGATGGGATTTTAATGGGGAATTGAAGGAAGCCAGGAGATGGAGTCATTGTCTCACTGTAGTAGGAAGTAGTGGGGAGGGAATGAAGGAAGGGGGAGGGGGGAAAGAAGAAGGAAAAACAGCAGCAACAGTTATAGTTGTAGCAATAGGGACAGTAGTAATAACAATGAGTAATAATAATAGTAGCTAACATTTATATAGCACCTGCTATGTGCCAGGCACTGTGCTAAGTGCTTTAGAAAGATTATCTCATTTCATCCTCACAACAACCCTGGGAGGTAGCTCCTATTATTAGTCCCATTTTACAGATAAGGAAACTGAGGCAAACAGAGGAAAAAATGACTTAGCCAGAGTCAGGCAGCTAAGTGTCTGAGGCCAGATTGGAACTCGAGTCTTCCTGATCCCCAGATCTAGCACTCTCTCTACCATCAGAGGTATCCCTGGAACCCTGATCTTCTGACTCCAGAGCCAGTGTTCTATCCATAGTTATCAATTATGCAAGAGAAACTGTGTAAAGTCTACCAAGTAAGTTTGTAACTGAAAAAGAAAACGACAGGCTTGTCATGTAGCAAGAGTGCAGGGTAAGTGAGAGTCAGTCCCTGTGTTTATGTGAATCCACACGACTTTGAGAGAATACAAAGGAGGGCCCCTGGCACACTGGGTGGGTCCCTTGTGACACAGTTAGAGGAAGTCATGGAGGAGATTCAGAAAGGCCAGGCAGTCATGGATGAGCTGTTTTCTCCCCGCTAGAGGGGATAACAAGTCCATCAGGGTATTTTGTACACCGGTGCTCTTGGCACCAGGGGGAGGGAAGGAAAAAGAAGGGTCGAAAGGACAGAGAAAGTGCCAGCAAGTAACTGAAACTGTTTACAACTTCTGCATTGTAGAATTCTCAGGAAAGGCAAAAAAAAAAAAATGAGCCAAAAGAGAGCACAACAATGCAAATCTTTGCTGATTCCATGGGGAAAAGCTTCATCTTCTCTTTTTCCCCTAGGAAATCTGGTTCATTTTGTACATGGCCTGTCCAAATCCTAGAATGTGACTTTATTTCTCAAGCATCCGAAACTCACAAATGAAACATTTTCTGTTATTATACCTTCTCTTAAAGGAACACATCTCTCCTATATTAAGCAAATGTAAAAGCAAGCTGGGGAGAAAAAAAATTACTACCATTCAGCTAAACAGAAGTAATTGGGGAAATTAAAAAAAAATGAGTGTGATGATGGGGAGGGATCTATGATCGGAGTATGCAAGAGTAATCATGATTGCCATGGGATTGAAAAGCTAATGTATACTAAAGTATAGTTATTTTTCTTCTCTTCATCATCAATCTAGCCTCAATGGTTACTTGGTAATTTTTCAATTTTATATTAGGACCCAAGACCAATAGACTTGCCTTGGTGGAATTCTTAAAATCAACAGAGAAATTAGAACCAGTGAAAAGTTCCTTCAGATTTTTATTAAAGGAAATGCTGACATCCATAACATCTTTTGCTGTGGACTTTTTTCCTTTTGGATGTTACAAATAAAACCAAATGAGAGGGGCAGCTAGGTGGCACAGTGGATAGAGCACCGGCCCTGGAGTCAGGAGGACCTGAGTTCAAATCCAGCCTCAGACACTTAAAATACTTACTAGCTGTGTGACCCTGGGCAAGTCACTTAACCCCAATTGCCTCACCAAAAAAAACCCCAAACAAAACAAATGAGGATGCTTTGGATCTAGCACATGGTTACCCCCAATTAGAGATAATGAAAAAAATCACTGACACTTGATTCTCCCTTTATAGGGGACACTAGAACTGATGTTAGAAGAAAAAGAAGCATTTTTGTTTTCTAATGAACAATTTTTCAAATAATTAATAAGTACTTCTTTTCTCTACCTATCATGTATCACCACCTTCTTCATTTAGGGGGAAAAAAGGAAGAACAAGACTCGGAATAAATATTCATTCAACAAATTATCTCAGGGAAGCAAAAATAAACAAGCAAAAACCAAAACCCAAGATAGGTTCCAAATCTGATATTAATCTAATAGAATCTTTCTTCCAAATGAGCCATTAGATGGCAAGATTTGATTTCCTCAAGTCATTAGTTTGTCATTATGAAGTTGAATAAATTTTAATCACATCTGGTGCTTATATCAAATGAGCCACTCCAAGGACTGCTGTCTACGGGAATCAAATGCCCCCTTTGGGGAGTGCTGTGTTCATTATCTTCATAGAAGTGCGATTTCATGGCTAGAAGAGATCTTGGAGGCTCAACCCTTTTCTGAGCAGAAATCTCCTCTCTATATTATTCCCTTTACAATATCAGTCATCCACCTGTGATCATCCAGTCTCCACCTCAAGCCCTCCAATGAGGGGAAACCCCAGTACAGCCTTTGGGAAACTTCTACGGGTACCAAACCAACTTCTCTGCAACCTCTACTCATTGATCCTGGCTCTGCACTCTGGGCTCAAGAAAAACAATTCTCATCCCTCTATGAAGAGTCGTTCAAATGCTGAAGACATTTACCATTCCCCCACTGAGTTATTTTTTTCATTCCTTTTTTTCTTCTTTTTTTTTTTGTGAGGCAATTGGGGTTAAGTGACTTGCCTAGGGTCACACAGCTAGTAAGTGTCAAGTGCCTGAGGCCGGATTTGAACTCAGGTCCTCCTGACTCCAGGGCCAGTGCTCTATCCACTGCACCACCTAGCTGCCCCTTTTTTCATTCCTACAGTCCCCAAATGTCGGGTTTCTTCAAGTTCTATGCCTGGGGTGCTCTCCCTCCTTATGCCACCTCCTCATTTCCTTTAAGTCCCAGCTAAAACCCCACCTTCTGGAAGAAGCCTTTCCAGAATCCTCTTCATGCTCCTGTCTTTTGCCTATCCCCAGTATATCCTGAATAGATCTTGTTTGTCTGTGATCTCCCCTGTTAGACTTGTGAGAGCCTTGAGAGCAGGAATTGTCCTTTGCCTTTCTTTGCATGCCTAGCACTTAGTACAGTGTTTGAAATACAGTATGCACTTAATAAGTACATGTGTTGAGTTGACATCAAGTAATTCTCCAGCCACAGGCTTCTGTTATTGTCCATTGCCATGCTTGTTACCCTTCTCTGCACGTGACCCAGCTCATCATTGTCCTTCCTGATGTCTGGCACGCAGAAGTAAGCTGAGCCCCAGGTACTGATGGCGGGATTGAATGGTTGACTGCCAAGGGCAGAGAATACCAGGCTTACTACCTCCATAGGCCTGGACACTAAAATTACATTACCTTCTATAACCACAGATAGATCACACAGAAGATTCACATTAAGCTTGGCATACGTGACAACCCTAGCTATTTTTCAGAAATTTCTGTCTAGCCATTTGGATTCACCAAGTCAATTTCATGTGTATAAGACTATATTTATCCCTAATGTATTTTTTTTTAAATTAGATTAAGCCTGACATTTAGGCCTGTCAGAATCTTTTGGGATCCCAATTCTGCCAGGAGGTTGCTAGGTGGTATAATGGATAAAGCCCATTATAAAGTCCATTATAAATGGATAAAGTTTTTGTGACCTGGAGTCACAAAGACCTGACTTTAAGCCTGCTTGAACTTTCTAGTTATATGACCCTGGGCAAGTCACTTTGTCTGTCTCAGTCAACTGCAAAATGGAGATGATAATAGCCAGGTATGTTGTAAGGATAAAAACAGAGATATTTATAAAGTGTTTTGCAAACCTTAAAGCATAATATGAATGATAATTCTAGCTATCCCTCCTAGCTTTGTTATCTGCAAATTTGGGGAGCATATGACATATGCCTTTAGCCAAGACTTTGATGAAAATGTTAAATGTCACAGGGCTAAGCACAGATCCCTGGAGCATTCCACTAGAGATGTATTGCCAACCTGACATATAAGCCCTTTAACACTATTTAGGTGCCTGGCTAATGTGGAAATCTGTTTTGTATTTCTATGCATATTTGTAATGGACTTTATTTTTCATGCTTTCTCAATGGGTGGGGGAGAGGCAGAAGAAGGGAGAGGATTTGAAACTGAAAATAAAATTTAATTTTTAAAAAAGAAAAAGGGGGAACAGAAAGGAATATACCTTTTTCTCAGCAGTACATGGCACCTACACAAAAAATGACCATATGTTAGGGCATATAAATCTCACAAACAAATGCAGAAAAGCAGAAATATTAAATGCCTCCTCTTCAGATCATAATGTAATAAAAATTACATTCAATACAGGGCCTTGGAAGCAGAGATTAAAAATTAATGTGAAACTAAATAATCTAATCCTGAAGAATGAGTAGGTCAAATCATAGAAACAATCAATAATTTCATTAAAGAGAATGACAACAATGAGACAACATACCAAAATTTATGGGATGCAGCCAAAGCAGTACTTAGGGGGAAATTTATATCTCCAAACCCTTATATCAATAAAATAGCGAAAGAGGAGATCAATGAATTGGGCATACAACTGAAAAAAATCTAGAAAAAGAACAAATTAAAAATTTCCCAGTTACACACCAAATTGGAAATCTTGTAAATCAAAGGACAAATTAATAAAATTGTAAGAAAACCATTGAACTAATAAGTAAAACTAGAAGCTGGGTTTTTTGTTTGTTTTGTTTTGTTTGCAGGGCAATGAGGGTTAAATGACTTGCCTAGGGTAACACAGCTAGTAAGTGTCAAGTGTCTGAGGCTGGATTTGAACTCAGACCCTCCTGAATCTAGGGCAGGTGCTTTATCCACTGCACCACCTAGCTGCCCCCAGGAGCTGTTTTTACAAAAAGAAAAAACAATAAAATACACAAACCATTGATTAATTTGATTCAACAAAGAAAACCAAATCACCAAAATCAAACAAGCCAACAATGACCAGATAGATTCACAAGTGAATTCTACTACATTTAAAGAATAATTATATCAATAAAATTCAATATAATAGTATAAACTATGGAAAAATAGGCAAAGGAGGAGTCCTTCCAAATTCTTTTTATGACACAGATATGGTGCTGATATCTAAACCAGGAAAAGAAAAACTGGAAAAAGAAAACAATAGACCAATTTCCCTAGTGAAAATTGATGCACTTTACACTTACTAGCTATGTGATCTTAGGCAAGTCACTTAACCCCAGTTGCCTCACTGAAAAAAAAAAGAAAGAAAATAAGGAAAGGTATTTTGTATTTGAGGAAGCCATGCATGATAGCTCCCTGATAATCATTGATTCACTAACCACCCCAGTTTTTGTATGATAGGCCCTGTTGGCATTTCTCAGAATGTTTCATGCCTGACTCTTCGTGACCCCTTTTTGGGGATTTTCTTAGCAAAGATGAGGAACCAAGGCAAACAGGGTTAAGTGATTCATCCAGGTCAAACAGCTAGTAAATGTTAGAAGCAGGATTTGAACTCATAGAAATGTGTGCTCTATCCATTGCACCACCTAGCTTCCTTTGAACATGGCATGTACTTAAATACTGTACCAGACCTTGTTCTAAGCATTTTACAATTATTATTTCATTGGATCTTCATAACCACCCTGGGAGTTAGGTCCTATTATTATCCCCAATTTGCAGTTGAGGAAACTGAGGAAGACAGAGGTTAAGTGACTGGCCCACGGTCAACCAGTATTAGGGTCAAAGGCTAGATTCGAACTCTGGTCTTCCTGACTCCGGATCCAGTACTCTATGTACAAAAATTAGTACAGATTTTATTGTTAATTTTTATTTTTATATCACCTAAATTTCTCCCAATATTCCTCCCCCTCCCTGAGAGCCATATTATTAAATAAAAGAAGAGGAAGAAATAATCAATCAATTAATACAACGAAAAAGTCTCAAAAAAACAGCCAAAGTTCCACACCTGTGGACCTTCTACCTTTTGCAAAAAAAAGTAGGGAGAGGCATCTTTTCATCTCTCTTCTCTGGGGCCAAGCTGTTCTTTGTAATTTTGTAACATTCACTTTCAAATGTTGTGTGGTGTTTGTTCTTTCCATGAACACCCTCATATTCGTTTCCTATATCTTTTCTTGGCTCTGCTTACCTCAGGCTGCTCTATTTCATGGAAGCCTTTCCACTATTTTCTGTATTCATCATATTTGTCATTTCATGTAAGCACAGTAATTTTCTATTACATTCATGAACCACAATCTGTTTAGCCTTTCCCCAATGTGTGGGCATTGACTTTGCCTTCCAATCAGTACTACCACAAAGTGTTGCTATAAATACTTTGGTATATATTTAGTTACTTTTTTCCAATGACAAAGCAAGTGGAATTTCTGGACCAAAGGGCATAAGTACTCTAGTCATTTTATTTGCATGATTCCAAATTGCTTTCCTAACTGGTTGTACTGCTTCCCAACATCCCCTCTAACTAGAGCCCTTCCAACACTGATTATTCCCTGCTTTTGTCGTCTTTGCTGATCTGCTGGGTTTGTTACCGGCTCTTTCAGTGCCCTAGGACAGAGCTCATTAGTGCCTGGGGACCTGAGCATCTCAACATCAGGAAGATGCTTTCTTTTTGGGGGAGTTAAGTGACTTGCACAGGGTCACACAACTAGTAAGTGTCAAGGGTCTGAGGCCAGATTTGAACTCAGGTCCTCCTGAATCCAGGGCCGGTGCTCTATCCACTGTACCACCTAGCTGCCCCAGGAAGATGCTTTCTTAATAAGGATGTGGCAAAAATGAATTGTTTCGGAGTCCGAAAAGTAACAAGAGAAAGAGAGAGGAAAGGACGAAGTGAGGAAGAAAGGATGAAGTGAGAGGGGAAGGCCTAGGTGTCAACTTATTAATAACAATCTCTAACAAGACAGTGTACGGATGAGAATTAGTGGTCAAACTCGAATCCATAACCAGATATCAGAACAAAGGGAAAAGTTCAGTGGTTGTCAGAAAATTAAAAGACAAATTGGAACATTCTGTCAGTAATAAAACAGATTCACTTCCTAGACGAAACTACTTGAAGTAGAGTCCATAGACTGAGAGGCTTAGAAGCGATGAAGGCAGCTTAACAGCCATACAGTCCAACCCCCTCATTTTATAGATGGGGAAACTGAGTCGGTGAGAAATTAAGTGACTTGCCCAAGGTCATGAAACTGGTTAATGTCTAAGCCAGGATTAGAATCCAGCCTGTCTTGATTCCAAGTCCAGTGCTCTCCCCACTAAACCCATCTACAACAATTCACATTGATGTATCTGTGTGTGTGTTTGGATATATATGAAATAACCTACAATATATTACTGTTCTACATATTTATTCATAAATGCATATAATTGTATATATACATATATTAACATTATGCGAAAATATATATACATATGTGGATGCATGTATGTAGGTAGGTAGGTAGGTATGTGCCTTTACTTTCCTATATAGGGACTTTAAATTACCTGGGAATACCAGGTACTTCCTTTAGGCTTTTAAAACAGACTAAATAAAAGAATGAAAACAGTTATTTTACAGAATATATAAATATAGATATATACTTGTGAAACATATATGTACTTATACATATATATTTACGATACATAATTTATGACATACCATATATTTATATTTATTTCTAACATTCGTAACATATTTATACACATGTATGACTATATCACTATTTTATTATTTATAATCAGTTTTATTTTTCATATAGATACACACACATGTATATATGTATATATAAATATATATAGAGAGAGAGACAGACAGACAGACAGAAAGAGAGAGAGAATACTGAATATGGTATCCAGATGCTCAAAAATTAGCATTAGAAAACTTTATTTATTTTAGATTTATCTGATAACTTCATCAATAAGCTAGCAAATGACAAGGTGAGCAGAGGGATAAGTATCAGGATGTGTGAAGCATGTTATATTGGGAGGTGTCAAATAGACTTAATAGCAATTTCTTCCAAGTGTAAAGTCACCTAAAAGGATGGAAACTGGGCAAAAGTATGTGCTAAATTTTTTTTTAAAAGCATGACCTTTGAAAAGCCAGGAGAAAAAAGATTTAGGAGTCAAGGGAAACATTTTGGATGGTGGAAAAGAATCCCTTTGGATGATCTTGGGGAAGGAGCCTTGGGGTGGAGAAAAAGTGAGGTTTGGGTTTGGTTTTTGTTCCTGTCTTACTTAATTATGACAAAACAAAGTGAAGGAAGCACTTTGCTGGCACCATGGAGACTTAAGGCCAATCAATGGTTTTGTAAGAAATTGATTTATGGACTTTAGCCAAAAAAAAAAAGATCCTTTAATCAAATACAGAAAGGCCAACAAACTAATCTCTAATGCTACAGCTTATTACAGGGACGTTTACAATGAGACTAGGCAGAAAAAAATATCAAAAAGAAGGCGACAGAGGGGATATCAACTGATCTGTTTCTCAAAAACCCATCAAACGATCCTGATCCTGCCTAAAAGTCTCTTTATAGATGGCTGGCAAAGTCAACTTCAGATAACTCTGCTTCAGGAAGACTTTGCTTCTGGAGCTGCTAAGCATTTCACTGCATACTGTGATGTCACATAAAGCTTCCTGACCTTTGATATGCCCGAACCTACCTTGATTTGCCCAGGATTATTCATCCTTTAATCCTTCACAATTTATCTTGCTCCACAGAATCAAAGCCTGAAAGCTTTGGGTTTGAAAGGTGAGCAAACAAGCCCACAGTTAAGCTGGATCTAGAATCCACAAAATGTGGTTGTTCAAATTTTGGCACAAGATCTGGGCAGCGTCTGATAATTGTGCAATACAGGGATGGGGTGTTGGATAGACTCAGGGACTCCTAGGTTCAAGTCTTACCTATACTGACACACAGTGGTTTGTGTGACCCTGGTCAAGTCACTTATTAAATAGAAAAAAAGGGGCCACTAAACTGTACTTAAGGGCAGCTAGGTGGCACGGTGAAAAGAGTGCTGGGCCTGCAGTTAGGAAGACTCCTCTTGCTGAGTTCAAAATCTAGTCTCTAATACTTACCAGCTGTGTGACCCTGGCCAAGTCACTTAACCCTGTCTGCCTCGGTTTCCTCATCTGTAAAATGAACTGGAGAAGGAAATGGTAAACCACTCCCGTATCTCTGCAAGAAATCTTCAAACGCTGTCACAGAGTTGGACATGGCTAAGAGACGACTGAACTGAAACTATGCCTAAGGCTCTACAAGGGACACATATTGACTTAGAAAACTACATATTAATAATCACCTATGTCTTACTGTATTTTTTACTTTGTTAAATATTTCCCGATTACATTTTAATTTGATTTAGCCAGGGTTCTGTGTTTGACAGTCTAGACTAGTCTAAGACTATTAGGTGAGGATAAGTGCAGCTTTGTTGGTGTTTGCCCTTCGTTATCAAAGAGGACCATGATATCAGGGCGATGTCATGACTTGCAATGAATTGGATTGAAGTGAGGCAGGGCTGTACAATGTCACCAACCTCACTCTCTCCTCCAGAGCCATCTGGGTCCAGTGGCAAGATATACATTAGGACGACTGGAGATGGCCCTGGATGTTTAAGGCAAATGGGGTTAAGTAACTCACCCAGGGTCACACAGCTAGTATGTGTCTGGGGTGAGACTTGAACTCAGGTCCTCCCAACTTTAGGGCCAGCCCTCTATCCACTGTACCACCTAGCTGCCCAAAGCACACATATTCATTGATAAAGGAAGTTAATTATTGGGAGCTGCCTAGACTAATCAAACAACAAAAATGTTGTGTATTTTTATTTAAGTTAAAACAACTACAATAAATTAACAACAGTTATTTGGCTTTTTTTTTTTTGGCGAGGCAATTGGGGTTAAGTGACTTGCCCAGGGTCACACAGCTAGTAAGTGTTAAGTGTCTGAGGCCAGATTTGAACTCAGGTACTCCTGACTCCAGGGCCGGTGCTTTAACCACTGCACCACCTAGCTGCCCCTAGTTATTTGGCTTTTTAATGGCTTCCTAAAGATCAACAAGGTACAGAGAAAAGAGCCCTGGATTTAGAGTTCCAACCCCACCTCCTACCTGTGTGACCATAGGCAAGCAACTCTCTGGGACTCAGGATCCAAATGGGGAAGCTGAAATAGATGCCCCAGGGTATTTTCTGGCTCTAAATCTTTACTGCTATTCATTTTATTTGAAATCCCAACTCTTCGGTCTGGTTTTCCAGAGAATAACCCAACTCTATCTTGCTGCTCCCCAAACATGCCCTGCATTTCTTCACCTAAGTGCCTTTAATTATGACATTTCCCTCCAAGTGGAATCTATGGGCTTTCTGCACGTAGCTGAGCCAAGGACCAATGCAGAGGTCACCTCCATTGAAGACTTCATTCACTCTCCCCTCCTGGATAGGACCTTTTCTCTTAAGAAACCCAATTATACCTTGTGTTGTTTGTAGAATGAATTATAGATTTCTAGTTACACCCTAGTCTGGCTACTACCCCTTGGAGTTGAATAAAGGACTTGGCATGGGAAGATCTCCAGCTGAAGGGACTTTTTTTTTTTTGTGGGGCAATGGGGGTTAAGTGACTTGCCCAGGGTCACACAGCTAGTAAGTGTCAAGTGTCTGAGGCCAGATTTGAACTCAGGTCCTCCTGAATCCAGGGCTGGTGCTTTATCCACTTAGCTGCTCCTGAAGGGACTTTTAAAGAGGCTTTATGGGGCAGAAGAAGAGAAGGAAGAGTTTGCTCTGTAGGGACTCCTGAGGCTCTTAATGTGAAAAATCCATCCCATCTAGCTCAACTACGGGTCTATAATCCAGGATTCCACACTTATTGCCTCAGATTTGCTTGTTGGCTTCCATCTTGACCCTTGCTGTAGTTTTCTAGTAGTATTTCTGCATCTGACAGTGACACTAATAATCCCTTACCCACTTGGAGGCAAGTCAGTGTGGGAGTCTGGAATCAGGAGGAACAGAGTTCAAATGGCAGCCATCAACACTTAGTAGCTGTGGGACCCTAGGCAAGTCACATAATCTCTATCTGCCTCATATTCCACCACTGAAAAATGGGGATAATAAAAGCACCTACTTCCCAGGGTTGTTGTGAGGACCAAATGAGGTATTTGGGTTTGTTTGTTTGTTTTCCATATAAATATTTTATTATTTCCAGTTACATATAGAGATAGTTTTCAACATTTGTTTTTATAAGATTTCTAGTTTCACATTTTTCTCCCTCCCTCCCCCTTCCCCAAGACAGCAAGTAATCTGATACTGCATTAGTCATGTTATGAGAGAAGAATCAGAGCAAAAAGGAAAAACTTCAAAAAAGACAAACAACAACAAAAAAACCCAATAGAAATAGTATGGTTCAATCTGCTTCTAGATTCCACAGTTATTTTGTTTTCTGGATTTAGAGAGCATTTTCCATCATGAGTCCTTTGGAACTATCTTGGACCATTGTATTGTTGAGAAGAATCAAGTCTATCACAGTTGATCCACATATAATGTTGTTGATACTGTGTACAATGTTCTCCTGGTTCTGCTCATCTCACTCATCATCAGTTCATGCAAGTCCTTCCAGGTTTCTCTGAAATCCGTCTGCTCATCATTTCTTACAGCACAACAGTATTCCATTACATTCATATACCGCAAATTGTTCAGCCATTCCCCAATTGATGGGCAACCCCCAAATGAGGTATTTGTAAAGCACTGAGTATAGTGTCTGTACATAGTAGGCACTTAATAAATGCTTGTATGCTCCCCCCCCCTTTCCTCCCTTCTCCCAAATGAGCATCACAGACCCTGCCCTAGGCAAGGTCCTGGGTCCTACCCTACCTAGCCTGGCCCAATTTAGGGCTAGACAGAATGTATATACAAAGGTAGGAAAAATTTCCTCCTAACAAGGTCTTCTACATGGAATCTACTACACAGTTCAGCACTCTTCTCCTGATATACCAGAAAAATGGTGAAAGGAAATCAAAGAATTTAGAAGGAAACAAGTGGTTGAAAACAAATTAAACTAAAAAGAGAAATTTTCGTGTTGTTTTTTTTTTAAATGGTAATGAGTCAGCATGAGCACAAAAATCTTAATCATTCAAGTCCCATAAGGGTATAACTTCAAGAAGGAAGTGAAATTACTTAGAACTGTCCACAGTGTTATGTTTGGACAAAATAAGAACATGATAATGCAGAATGCACTTTCCTTAAAATTAAAAAACTTCATACTCTCAGAACATACTCTCCCATGACCACTTACAAGGTTCATTCAAAAAAACAGAGCAAATGAGGCATGAAATAAAATAGTCAAGGGAGAAAAAAGCCCATTATAATAGTGAGGGTCTAATAAATGTTCTGTGTGTAATTTACAGAAAGAAATGGGTGGGGGAGGAAGAAGAGGAAGAAGGGATAGACTTAGTTTGATGAAATTATTTTTTTAAATTAAGCTGTTACTTCCTCCCTTGAGATCTCTACCCATTCCTTAGGGCCGGCTAATTTACAGGAAAAAAAAACAACAAGAGGACAAAAACCATCCAACAGAAGAAACAGAAACATGCCTTTGTTTTATTTTCCTTGACTCTTATCCCCTTCCTGGGGGGAAGAGATAAGAGACCAGCCAATCTATGGCAAAAAAAAGCATTAACTCATTTCCAAGGAAAATGATGACACTTAAATGGTATGGTGGTGTTTCATACTTAGACTATAAGCTCTTTAGTGCTGGGATCAGGAGGTACTGATTCTGGGAGGGATCATTGGACAGTGGGCCAAGAGATGAATAATCCGTCACTCGGCAAGGAGTAGCACTTCTGTGAGGGAGTATTTCCAGTGTCCAGGGAAGGGAAAAGGAAATAAATTTTGAGGCTGCCATTGTGATTGTGATGGAATCCTTGGTAGCTAGAGCCACATCTCAGAGCATTAGTCATCTGTGGGCCAGATCAGATAAAGGGGAGCTGCCACCTGAAAACTATGGTTTAAAATCCAGCATGTAGGAAGGGGCACATTCTCACAAATTCTGGGGCTCTTTTCAAAGCAATGCAATGATTCAGGCTGTGGATGGCAATTCAGGAGATTGCTGCTTGTACTGGCCTTTATTTCATCACCTTCAAAGTGAGGGGGCAAGGAGTGGGTTCCCTTAAAGCTTAGATAAGAAAACCTCCTGGAATTCCCTGGCTTTGAATCCATAACAGGGTCTTTTGGAGAGAGGAAAAGCCGTGAGCCATTACGTGAATATGCATCTGTGAATATGCTCAGGAGGAGGACTACCACTGTCTGACTTTCCATTTCAACTTTAAGATGAGAGGCTAAAAGAATGCTCAAGAGATTGGAAATGCCCATGCATGCTCAAAAAGAGGCTTGACGGAGACAACCTGCCAACGGGGCCCTCCAGCTGTTTTCTAGCCTCAAGTCCTGGCATCCATCACCTGCAAAACACTATCTTAGAGGCTAGGTTAGGAAGGCTATTAACATAGAAACTTTCCAGACTCAGTTCCACTGCTACCTACCTTCTCAATGAGGATTTCTCCAATTCCTCATCTCTCTCTCTCTCTCTCTCTCTCTCTCTCTCTTTGTAAATTTTAAAATTTATTTTAGACTTAAATACGAAATGGGAAAAGGAAAAAAAAGTTGCCATGTATACAGCAGAATATAGGAGAGGATTCAATATAAAACAATACATTTCCTTTTCAAGAAAACCTATATAATAAACACCACATTGTTTTCAAATCTGCCCAGCTTTTCTTGCTTTCTTTTGTTCTCTGCTATATACTTTTTACTTTGTTATTTTTCCCCCTTCCTTCATCCCTCCACCATTAAGCATGAATATATATATATACATATACACACACACATATATACATGTACATAGATATCTATACACGTACACACACACACACACACACACACACACACACACACACACATATATATGTAAAACTATACTAAGCTTATTTCCACTCATCATCTGTTTCTCTGAAGGGTAGATAGCTTGTTCCTTCACAAGTCCAAATCTTTCCATGCCTTTCTTTCTAAGTCAACCATCTCTTCTACCACAACAATATTCCAATGCAATCATATCCAATCTGAGAGACTGTCTATTAAGATTTTCCCCCAATTTTCTGCATTCCTTCTATTCTTGGCTACATAGATTTAATTTATACAAGAAAAATTTAATTTAAAATAATTGAAATTGGGGGACAGCTAGGTGGCACAGTGGATAAAGCACTGGCCCGGGATTCAGGAGGAACTGAGTTCAAATCTGGCCTCAGACACTTGACACTTTCTAGCTGTGTGACCCTGGGCAAGTCACTTAACCCTCATTTCCCTGCAAAACAAAACAAAACAAAACAACCCAAATAAAATAATTGAAATTATCCATTTTACACTTCAACAATGCTCTCACCTTAAAATATAGTTTAAGGTCTGATCCTGCTGAAACTATTTTCTTTATATCTTTTTTCCTGGTTTCTTTGAAGTTCCTGACCTTTTGTTCTTTCAAATGAACTTTATTATTATTCTAACTCAGTAAAAAATTTTTTTTAGTAATTTAATTGTGATGACATTGTGTCCATAGATTAGTTAGGTAAAATTGTTATTTTAGAAATTATATTGGCTTTACCTACCCATGAACAACAAATATTGCTTAATTTATTTAGATGTTAATTTATTTGCATAAAAAGTGTTTTATGACTGTTCAGATAGTTCCTGTGTCTGTTTTGGCAGGTATTTTATGTGGTCTAGTTATTTTAAATGAACTAAAACAATATTGAATACTATTGCTGACACACAATGTAGTTTCTCTATTTTTCTCTTTTGATTAAATCTATTTTAAAACTTCAACTTTATCTGAAATCTTGATTACTATCCCTGCTTTTTTTACATAATAGATATTACTCTTGCCCTTTATTTTATCTTTGTGTGTATCTCTTGCTTTTATAATGTTTTCTGAAAGCAACATATTGTTGAATTCAAATTTTTATTTTGCTATTCATTTCTGTTTTATGGGTAGATTTATCCTATTCACAATCTAAGCTACAATTACTTGTGTCTTTTCCTCCTTCTTATTTTTCCTCACTATACATCTCACCCTAGTTTTACTCTACTCTTTCTCATGCCTCTGCTTTACTTCTACCTGCAACCTTACCTCTCTATTCCTTACCCTACTCACTCCTCTAAGAGTCCCTCCCCTATCCTCTCCGCACTCCCTCTCCCCTTTTAACCTATTCCTGATGAGAATTAGGTTCTATCACTAACTGCCCTTCCCCCTACTAGCTTCTTTTGTATCAATTTTTCCTTTTGTATGAGATATTTACTCCTTTTTATCTCTCCCTATAGTTTTATTTTTGGCTGACTCAGGTCAGCCAAAGCCTTTCTATCAAACTATCCAAATAATGACAATGATAAAAGTACTGCTAATATTTTCACATATAAGAAGCAAAAATGTTGTCCTTTTTGAGTCCCTTATAATTGGCCTTTAATGTTTACCATAAATTTCTCCTGGATGCTATATCTTGATTTTACCCTTAAGTTCTTTTTTTTTTTTGGTCACAAAAACTTGAAAGTCTTTCAATTTGTCAAATATCCATTTTTCCCCCTGTTCAGGATTATACTTAACTTTTTCTTGGTAAGTTACCCTTGTGATCCTTATTGTAGTTCCATTATATTTAAATTGTTTTTTTCTTGTTGCTTCCAGTATTTTCTCCTTAATGTGGGAGCTTTGAAACTTGGCTATGATATTCCAGTAGGTTTTTTCTCCTGGGATCTCTTTCAGGTGGTGATTGATGGATTTTCCCCCATTTTTGTTTTGCCTTTTTATTCTAGAACTTCAGGGCAATTTTCCTTGATAATTTATTGTAATATTATATCAAGATTCTTTTTTTAATCACAATTTTCAGGTTGTCTGATTACTCTGACATTATTTCTCCTCAATCTGTTCTCCAGATCAGTTATTTTTCTGATGACATGTTTCATTTTCTCTTCTATTTTTTTCATTCATTTGGTTTTGTTTTATTTCATGTTGTCTTAGAACATCATTATCTTCCTCTCACTAAATTCAAGTTTTCAAGGAATTATTTTCTTAAGTTTTTGGTTCTATTTCAAGTTGGTGGACTTTCTTTTCATAATTTTCTTTAATTCTTTTTGTTGTTCTTTTTTCCCCTATATTTCCTCAATCTCTCTTATTTGGTTTTTAAAGTCCTTTTTAAGTTCTTCCAAGAAGTCTTTCTGTTCTTGGGATCATTTGATGTTTCTCACTGAAAAAGGAGTGGCTTTTTTAGCTCCATTTTCTTCCTTTGGATATGAACCCAGATCCTCTCTGTCCCCATAATAACTATGTATGGTTGGGTTTTTTTCCCCTTTAGTTGCTAATTTTTATTTTTTTGTTTTGTTTTCTTTTTAGTACTTATTTTCTGAGGTCTATCTTGGGGCCTAACGTTGGGTTCTCCTCATCACTCCTAAACTATGGCTAGGCTAGGCTTCCAGTCACACTCTTCTGTAAACAATCCTGCTTCAATGGCTGCTAGCTACAGCTGTCCTCTCTACTCTTGGAACTGAAATCAGGGACTATGCTCTCCTGCAGGTGCTCACATCTCATAGGGTCCCCCTCCTCACTACTGCACTCAGTAGCTGTGTGCTAGCTAGCTGCTTCTGGTCAACTAAACTGTGTTTGACCTCCCTTGGCAGCCAAAGGTCTTTCAATCTTCTTCTACTCAATCCACTGGCAGGATCTGTGAGGTGAAAGTTTCTAAGGCTGAGGCTGCCTCAAAAACCAGCTGCCTCTAGGGTTTGATATTTGTTGATTCTACAGAGTTAGTCTGGAGGTGTTTGCACTTCACTCCGGCCCAATCTCCTTTACTGGGGTCTTCTCAAATTGTTTTAGGACGACATCTGCTTTACCCCATGTTTATTTCTGCTGCTCTGAAACACTGTTCTGTCTTTTTTGTGGAGGAAATTTAGAGAGCATAAAGTTTTCTGACCTACTTTGCCATCTTCCCAGAATTCCTCATCTCAAAAAAAAATACCTCATCTATACTCTGAATTTATTTATCTGTGTGTGTGTTGTACTCCCCAACTCCCTGTGCAATGTAAACTACTTGAAAACACAGACTTCCATTTCTGTCTTTGGTCCCCAGTGCCTAACACAGTGCCTGTCGTTTAGGGAGCCCTTGATAAATGCATATTAAATTGAATGACCGATATTGGTAGGAAATGCCTAACCCTTGCCCCCATGCAAGTTAGGCTACTTTTCCCTTGAAAGGCATTAAGAACACGTGGTTGGCTCAGGCTACTGTCACTGTTTTCATCATCACCTGAGAGACAGTCAATGAGGAGCTCCAGGAATTGACTGAAACTTGATGGTGGGGAACTCAGGTAAGGGATTACTTCACTCAGATGAATCAACTAGAAGTGCCCTCAATGTAGATATCCTTCTTGAATTTACTTCTCCTATTATGGTTAAGTAAATCTCCTCAACTACTGAATGATTCCAATATCAAATCTAAACTTCCAAGAAACTGGTCTGATTCAAGCCCAGCCCAGCACATTCCAGAGAGCAAGATCATCCCAACCAAATCCATTAGAATATACTCTTTTTGAGGGGAGGAACCCATCTTTGCCTTTCTTTGTATTCCCAGGGATTAACAGTGCCCAGCATACAGTAAATGCCTAATAAATATTGGATGACAGGCTGATTGACGCCACAAGGTTTGTGACTGGTGGATGGGAAGATAGCAACCCATCCACCAGTCATGCATAGATGAGATCACAGTTCCATTATCATACTGAAGTCCATTTTTTTGTTTGTTTGTTTTTTGCAAGGCAATGAGGGTTAATTGACTTGCCCAGGGTCACACAGCTAGTGTCATGTGTCTGAGGCCGGATTTGAACTCAGGTCCTCCTGAATGCAGGGCTGGTGCTTTATCCACTGCAACATCTAGCTGCCCCAAGTCCATTGCTTAAAATGCCAGAGAGAGAGCAGATGCAAGCTGCCAGCACTGTGTGAGGGGCTGGTGAAATCCTGGAATTGTGTAAAGCAGAGCCAAGGCAAACAAAGATGATATTGGCATTTTGCTCTTGTAATGCTATATCTTGTCTATTCAGCAAATCTGCTGTTACATAAACATCTTTCAACTTCATTTATTCTGCCAAGGTAGGAAGTGGATTTGAAAGCTCTGGGTCTGCATCCAATCACACTGCACCATACCAAGAAGACACACTGTCTCTTCCTCCAGGGAAGAAGCTAGACTGGTAGAGAGAGCATGGTTTTTATATAGAGCAGAGAGAGGACAGAATGCCCTTCTCTCTCCCTTGTGTGAAGCATTTGGCTTCATTTCAGTGAACTACATATAAGACTGTAGGGAATGGGAGTCAAGGCAACACAATTACAGAAATCTTAGGTCAGCCCAGGCCAACCTCCCCATTTTATAGGTGAAGAAACTGAGGCCTACAGAGGTCTCCGTTAGTTATTGGCAAAGCCTGATTCTAGAATCCCTATCTTGTCATTCCCTGAGTGTGGTTCCTTAAAGAATTACATAACTTTGGGGCTGGGATGGCATATTTCACAATGTCTCCATGACAGCAAATAGAGGTCTGGACTAAGAAGCAAGAGGAGGTGGGTTCCAATCCTGCACCCTTGATATTTACCAATTGCATGTATTAAGCAAGTAAGTGTCACAGTGGGGAGAACGCTGGGCCTGGATTCAGGAAGACCTTAGTTGAAAACCAGCCTCAGAACACATATGTGATGTGTGACCCCAGGCAAGTGAATTAATCTATTTGCCTCAGTTTCCTCAATGGTAAAATATGGATGATAATAGCACCTACCTCCCAGGGTTGTTGTGGGATCAAGCGAGATAATATTTATAAAGCACTTAGCACAGTGCCTGGCATTTAGTAGGTACTTAATAATGCTTGTTTCCTTCTTTCTCATACGTTTTGTGTGTGCCATGGACCCCTTAGACAGTCTGATGTATCCTGTGGACCCTCTTCTCAGAAGTGTGATTTTTTAATATATAAAATAAAACACATAGGATCACCAAGAAGAATAATGATGTTGAAATACAGTCATCAAAATGAGCATTTTTTCAAAGTCTACAGACTCCAGGTTGAGAATTCTTGCTTTACAATCCCACAATGTAAACAGACCAAGGATTATTACAATGATTTTGCTGATGAGACAATGGAGACTCAGAAAGTTTAATGTGACACATCACTAGCAATGACCTATTGAGGACTGAAGTCCAGACTCAAAGTTTTCTCACTCACTTCAAGTCTATCTCCTTGAATTATATAATATACTAAAGCCAACATGACCCAGAAATAAGAATCTTCGGGTCACATTCAAGATGTTTACGTTCCAACAGATTTGTTGCCAAAGGCAGTAGGTGGAGGTGAGGAAAGAGAGTGCTGTAGGCATGGGGGACAGCCAGAAAAAATGCCCGCAGCGGAAAGATGAAAGGTACAGGGGGCCACTGTCACTGGTTAGGGTAGTACGTGGTGGGGAGTAAGGCTGAAGAAGGCAGGAAAGGTGGACGGAAGGGGGAGGGGAAATTATGGGTTTTGAACACCAAAAAGAGGATTTCGCATCTGATCTTGGAGGCAACTCAGAATCACTGGAGTTTATTGAGTTGGAAGATGATATTATCAGACTTGCATTTTGGGAGAAAGCACCTTAGTAGATAAAAGGAGAACAGACTGGACTGCAGAGAGACTTGAAGCAGGCAGACCCAGCAGCAATAATCCAGGTGTGAGATGATGAGGGGCTACATGGGGGGTGGGGGGTGGGAATGGTCAGATAGGTAGGAGGAGAACTGGGAGAGAGTGATGTCTCAAAAACTTCGAGAGGAGCGTGTCAGAGAGGAGAGGGCAATCAACAGTGCCAGACTGCAGAGCTGGCAAGGAGAAAGAGAACTGAGAAAAGGCCACTCGATTTGGCAGTTGAGATCCATTGGTAATTTTGGAAACAAGATGGTTTCTAAGTGCCTTCCAGATTTAAAGCTGTGATCCTAGCATCTCATTAAGAATAAATATCTGGGGGCAGCTAGGTGGCGCAGGGAATAGAGCACCGGCCCTGGATTCAGGAGGACCTGAGTTCAAATCCAGCTTCAGACACTTGACACTTACTAGCTGTGTGACCTTGGGCAAGTCACTTAACCCTCATTGCCCAACCAAAAAAAAAAAAAAGAATAAATATCTGTTGACTAATGTAGAAATATGTTTGATGCGACTGTACATATACAACCTATATCAGACTGCTTTCTGTCTTGGGGAGGGGGGGAGAAAAGAAAAATGTGGAAGTAAAAATCCAGTGTAAACAAATGTTGAAAACTATCCTTATGTGTAATATGTAACTGAAAAATAATAAAAAAATTAAAAAGAATAAATATCTATTGATTAATTGGATCAATTGATAGAGTTCCCTTGATCAATCAGAGGCTCTTAACCCCTGGACAGGTGATGTTTGATAACAAAGGGTAGAATGGGAAGTCACAGAAAAGCCCGAATCAGACCTCTGGGCCTGGAGGTGGGAAGTTTACGGGTTAGTTTTATAACTCTGAGCTCCAGGTCATGCTTTGGTTTGATCTAATTAGTCCCAGCAATCAAGAACCCCCTCTCTTCCTCCCTCCTTCCAGGGCCCAGCGCTCTGTGATTTGAGTCTATTGAATGAATAGTTCAAGATGGCGAAGGAGTTCAGAGGTGTAGAAACGGCTCTGGATTTGGAGTCAAAAGAACTGAAGACTCATTTCTGGCTCTGCAAGAATCTGACCAGTTATTTCTTCCAACCTGAACAGGAAATAGGATCCTAAAACCATTAGTAGTTTCTAGCCCGCAGTCTGTGTCAAGAAGAAATCACAGGGGATAGAGCACCAGCCCTGGGGTCAGGAGGACCTGAGTTCAAATCCGGCCTCAGACACTTAACACTTACTAGCTGTGTGACCCTGGGCAAGTCACTTAACCCCAATTGCCTCACTAAAAAACAAAAACAAAAGACAAGAAGAAATCACAGGATGACTTTTCAATGAAGATATGCACACACACACAATACATACACAATAAGAATAAATATATCAGATTACCTCTGAGAAGGTAATCTTATATTCTGGAGACTGCAAAATGCTTTAGTGGTGCTACAATTTAAAATAAGGGAATTTTTTTTGGCTGAAATTTATATCGGCAAAGTTTTCTACTTCAGGAGGTGGCATAATGGATAAGAGTCATGAATACCTAAATTCTAATCCTGCCTTAGACACTTCCTAGCTGTGTGATCCTGGGCAAATCTATTAATCCCTCTGTGCCTCAGTTTCCTCATCTGTAAATGGACATAATAACACCTACTGTTCATAGGGTCCTTGTGAGAATCCAACAAGAAAACACACGTCCTTTACACTTTGTGAACCTTATAATACCATGTAAATACCAGTTATTATTTTTATTACCTCCCTCATTGTATCCCATAGTAGGAGAGTTACTATGACAAAGTATGTCACATTTTACTTCTTTGAGACTTAGTTTTCTCATCTGGTTTTGTTTGTTTGTATTGTTGTTGTTTTGTCCAGACTGGAGATTTTATCCATGTAGGGGGATCTCAGCATGGAAACGAGACATCTGTAATTTACATCTCAGGCACACACTATGTGTCTCAGAGGGAATTTTTTTTTTGGTGGGGCAATGAGGGTTAAGTGACTTGCCCAGGGTCACACAGCTAGTAAGTGTCTAGTGTCTGAGGCAGGATTTGAACTCAGGTCCTCCTGAATCCAGGGCTGGTGCTCTATTTACTGCGCCACCTAGCTGCCCCCCAAAACTTGTTTTTAAAACAATAAATTAACAAAGGAGTGGAAATCAATCTAAATGGAAAGGTCAAATAAGTTGGGTTAATTTAACCCGGAGGTAAAATTCCTCATTGGTAAAATGAGAAGACTGGACTAGAAAATATTTAAGATCCCTTCCGGGGCAGCTAGGTGGCACAGTGGATAGAGCACCGGCCCTGGAGTCAGGAGTACCTGAGTTCAAATCCGGTCTCAGACACTTTTAACACTTACTAGCTGTGTGACCCTGGGCAAGTCACTTAACCCCAATTGCCTCACTAAAAAAAAAAAAAAAAAGATCCCTTCCAACTTTAAATCCATGATTCTATTTATTAAGTGGACTCTGTGCCCAGTGCTGCACTAAGAGCTGTGGATGCAAAGAAAGGCAAACACAGTCCCTGCCCTCAAGGAGCTCACATTCGAATGGGGAAGACAACATACAAATCACCAAGGCACATGCAAGGTATGTACAGGGTAAATTGGAGGTAATAATAACCTGCCTTCAAAAAAGGTGTTTGTATAGAACGCTGACCTAGCTCAGCATCTGGTCTCCCCTAATGAAATAAGACAAGTGATCAATCTGCAGAGAGGAAGATTTGAGGGAGCCCTAAGGAACAACCAAAACGTTCTCTGCCTTTAGTTGCCGTTATTAGTGGATCGAACAAGAGTTGACTAAGCAGCTATTTTGGTGAAGCTGTGCAGCGTGCAGCTGTGGAAAACTTTAAGGATTGAAGACCAAAAGTCTTTTGTGGATGGTTTAGTCATTGGCGGGACTTAATTGTCTGGAAGAGCTAGCCCATGGCCATACAGCATAGAGTGGATTGATAACTAGCAATTGTATGGTATTTTAAGGTCTGTGAAGGACTCTGTTTATGTTTTCTTAATTGACACATCACTAAACTGGGAGAGTAAGACTGTTTATTGAAATGGATAGCTAACTGGTTCAGTGGATAGAGCATTGGGCCTGGATTCAGGAAGACCTGAGTTCAAATACACCTTCAGATACTTACTAGCTGTGTGACCCTGGACAAGTCACTTAACTCTGTTTGCCCTACTTTCCTCATCTGTAAAATGAGCTGGAGAAGGAAATGGCAAATACTCCAGTATCTCTGCCAAGAAAACCCTCAAAATAGGGTCACAGAAGAGTTGGACATGGATGAAATGACTAAACAATGTCAACAATAAGAAGACTCTAGTCCTTGCTCTGCTTCTTATTAGCAGTGCAACCCTGAGCAAGTCACTCAACTAACTTCTCTGAGCCTTACTTTCTTTACCTGTGAAATGGGTATTTAAATACCTGCTCAGGTCTCCCGATTCAGTCTTTTTGAATGTCAAGAGATAGTTAGCATGTGAAAACCCCAAAGAGGTATGTATAAATATTACCTTTTCCCACAGATATTAACCTAACATATTGTAAGAGGAGAAAGAGTGTGGTGTTTTCTAGAGAAATAAGTCAGAATGAGATGTCTTCTGGGAAAATAGCTACTGATAGGAGCTGAGCCCAGCCAGGCCATGAAAGCTAAAACAACATCTGAGAGAGGCCAAAATTCAGGGTCCGTGGACTTAGAGATGCATTGTTTTCACATGTATCTTAATCCTTCTGTAAAGGGTCAAATCTTTGCCTTTGAATGATCTCTCGAGAAACCCTAAACTACCTTTTCTTCTGCCCACAGAACAAAGAAATGTCCACTTGAAGGCACAGTTAGTTATCTTTGGAGGGAGGAAAACTGCTTCTGCCTTTCTTTAGATTCATGTAGCAATTGCAAATTTGTGCATAGAACTGTAGTGGCGTCAAGATGCAGGTTTCTGTGAAATGTGCCTGATTTGGGGCTGAATGTAACTGATGACTTTCCTTAACAAATGTCCCTAAGAACTCTGCCTTTGCCAACAGTAGGAATGAGGTCATCCCTCCATAAGCATCCTCTCTACAACAAACTCATCACGTCATCATTTGGATTTTGCTTGATGAGTCTAATGAGGCATATAACCCATACCCTCCTGAGGCATTCCAGGACATTTGGAATAGCTAGAATGGTTAGGATATTTCCTTTCATAATAAGTGCAACCTTCACCCTTGGTTCTGCCCTCTAGGGCCCAATACAATGAATCCAATTCCTTCTTCCACAAAACAGCCCTGCCCTTCAAATACTTGAAGATTGCTATCATCTAAGTTCCACCAACCTACCAAAATGTCCTCTTTGCTAGGCTAAACACCCTTAATTTTTTCAACCAATGAACTTATGGCAATGACTGGAGACCCCTGTTTCTCTTCTCTGTGTGCTCTCAGAGTCATCAATGCCCTTCCTAAATTGTCATTCATTCAATGGACCTGAATTCGATTGGGTCGTCATTGTTCATTGGTCACAATAAAAATAAGCAATTCACAACGGATGTGTTCCTGAAAAGATGAATTTCAGTGTTAATTAAAACTGACCATGAGAACGCCACTTAAATTTTGAAGGCTTTTTCTTAACTTTTTTCTAATTTTTATTGTCAATTGTTCTCACAGATTCGGTTCTCCTGATTATTGGAATTCCTGTTCAGTCAGTCAAAAATTTTTTTATTAAGCACTTACTGTGTGGTCAGGCATTGTGCTAAGTGCCAGGGATACAAAGAAAGGGGAAAAAACCCCTAACCATGGTTTCTTCCTTCAATTAGTTCACACTCTAGTGGGGGAGGCAATATACAAGTAATTTTACATACATGATATATATGGGATAAATTGAAGATAATCTCTGAGGGAAGGGATGACATGCATTAAGAAGTACTAGGAAAGACTTCTCACAAAAGGTAGCATTGAGACTGAAAAGACGTCAGACATTTCTTAAGGGTGGGAGGGCATAGGCATATTCCCCAGTACCCAGGGAAAGATTAAATATTAGTGAGAGAGTGGGGATGATAGGCAAACTACTGGAGAAAATTACATGGAATGAGATCAAAAGAACATGTAGAGGGGTTTGCTTTGGTAAAGAGTAGAGATGCCTCTTCACATTGATGTGGGATGGCAAATTGATCGTGAGGCGTCCCAAAGAATTACAAGACTCGGTATTGCAATACTGTGAGTGACCACCATGGAGGTTTCTCTCGAATAGGGAAAGGAAAGAGTTACATTTATAGTATGGATAAATTGATTATCAGTCTCATTATAATAATCTCTACCTTAGGGAGGTGCAGGGGTGGGGCTTATCCTAATTTGAACTTCCTGGGGTCCTAAGCCAACACCCCTGGCGCATACCTTATTCCGTGGAGGTGTGTTTTGGAGTTTACACATCATAAGGTGAACTGGGGACAAATTTGGCTTTTTCTGTGCATGTTACTTCAATTTGCCAAATCAGTGTCCCTGTGTTTTTCACTCTCAGGTCTAGTTTCTGGGTTTTAACATTTATCAGTTAGGAGTTCTAAAACCTGTCTCTTTACATTTTTGTTGTAGTTAAGGTCTCTACGACCTGCCTCTTTATGTTTTTGTTATGGGTGGTGATTAATGGGGGTAATTAATAGGAGCCGGACCTCCAGGTACCAGTTAACAAGAACCTAGGCCCTGACTTTGCTGAGGGCCCCAGTCTTAAATTATTCACTAATCCCTTTCAGAACTCTGGTCTGTAAGTTATAGCCCCACTTGGAGCTCAGATCTAAATTAGGGCTCGGATCTTAGGTTTGTCTGTTAACCCCTTCTTTACCTCCTACATCAACATGAGACAGGGGTGAAGGAGATAGCAGGTACCTCAGTGAAGCGGGAACTCTTAGAGAGTGAATGGCCTTAAATTTTTTCTGTGAAATATGAGACAAGAATTTCAGCTGAAAGGGTGAGAAAGGGGGAGCCATTTGCGGGGAGGTGTGTGTGAGAAGGAATAAAAAAGCTTTGAAAAGTGCTGTGGTGAGTGGTATGGTGAATCAATATGGAAGGTATAACAGGATTGCCTTGTCATAATAAGGGCCCAATTGAGGCTCTACAGCATGAATTTGTAATGGACCTAGTTAATGGTTTCATACTTCACTCCAGTTTCATTCAACATTGTGCATGCAAAGGCAGTGGATGGTAGGAGAAATCCCCGGTAATAGGTTGGCAGAATCAGACTGGTAATAGGATAAAGGGGTGGGGCCAAGAGATTTGAGAAAAGAGGGCAGTACTGGGTGAAATTGGCTCACCCAAGGGTTAAGATGATGGAGAAGGAAGGTGAGTATAGATAGCCAGTGCAGGGATAAGTAGAAAGAGACCTCAGAAGCCATCTCTTCCATGTAGTAGCTAACCAACCTAAGAATTCCTTCTATAGTATACCTGAAAGTGATCACTCAGCTTTGTTTAAAAACTTTTAGGGATGGGAAACCCAATGGTTCCTCAGGCAGCACATTCCACTTTCTGACAGCTCTTATTTCTCTTGAATGTATCTAATTATTTATGTTATCTCCTCCACTGGAATGGTTGCCCCTTGAGGGCAGGGAATATTTTTACCTTTCTTTGTATCCTTAGGGCTTAGTACAGGTCCTGGTACACAGAAAGTGCTTAATAATGGTTCTTTGATCATCTGATTGACCTCCAGCCAAAATTTGCCTTGATGACACTCACCCACTGAATCTGGTCCCTCCAGGGCCAAGTGGAAGTCTAAACCTTCTTCCACACAGCAGCCCTTAAAATACTTAATCACATATTGTGCCTCCCCTCACCCACTCCTCTTTATTCCTTCAACTGACCACATGACATTATCTTAGACTTTTACCAACCAGGTTACCCTTATATGGATGCTCTCTCCAGCTTAACCAAGCTGCTCCTAAAACGAGGCACCGAGAACTGAACATAATACATCAGATTACAGACTGACCAAGGCAGAGAAAAGCAAGACTATCCCTTCCCTGGCCTTGGACACAACAGCTCTCTTGGGGCAGTCTAAGCCTGACGTTCATTTTCTTAGCTGTAATCGATCACACTGCTGTTTCGTGTTGAGCTTGCCACCCACTAAGACCCCTGGATCCTTTGCAGATTCATGATTGTCTAGCCATGCCACCTACATCTGATTTTTTAAAAACTCAACTCTAAGACTTTACATATAGTCTATATCCTTGACATTTTGATGTGAGAAAATAAATGTCCCAATAGATTCTGATCTACAAAAGACCAAGGAATATGTTAACACAAGTAGAGAAAGAACTGACAAACAGACATATGTACAGCATGGTTTTACATATATATATATATATATATATATATATATACATGTTAGTGTCTAAGGGCAGCCTTCTCTAGGACAGGGGAGGGAGGGAAGAAGGGAGGGAGAAAAAAAAAGTGTACAACAGAGAACAAAAGAAAATTTAGAAGCCCAGAAAAACAGGAAAGCTAGTATTTATTGTCTAGTATTTATTACAGTTTTTAAAAAAGTAAACAGTATGGAATGGAAATTCATGGTTTCATACTGAATCCTTTTTAAATATTGTACTGTGTACACGGAAATGTTCTTTTTATCTTTTTGTATTTAAGTTCAAAATGAATAAATATTTTAAAAAACTTTTAAAAATTCATTTAATGATGAGGCAAATTTTGAACACACATCGAAGCAAAGTGCTAGAGAAAATCAATTCCCGGCTTCTGGATTGTGCTAAGTCACTGTAACCAAAAGCTGTCATGTAATACCCAGCCAACTTACATCATGCAATGATAGCTGAGTCTTTGTTTCAAAGCCCCATTAGAGCAGGTTTTGATAAAGAGCTTCAGGAGAGAAGGAAACAAAGTCAGGCAGACCTCTAGTTTAAATGGGTCATCTTCTATATGTTGATTTGAAAATGGCCAAGGAATTTTTCCAGAGAAGCCTATTTAAGCCATGATATAACTGAAATAGTATAGATCTTCTTCCCATCATTCATGGTAAAAAGAAAATGGACGTGAGGTTTAAGTGAAGACTCTACATCTCCTGTTTCCCCTCCAATCTCCCCCACTACTCTGAGTCTCTTAGCAGCACCAATGAGAACTGGGCTCCTGAAACACTTCTCATTCTCAAGGGCAGGAGGAGGCTCTTAGATTGGGCTCCACAAACCTCTGCCCAAGGAGCCCATGGATAATTGCAGGAGCCCTTGAACTTGGATGGGGAAATGATTATCTAGATGTTTGCTTGTCTTCAGTTATGTCTGACTCTTTGCAGCTCTTTGGGTTTTTGTAATTTTTTATTTTTGCAAAGATACTGGAGTTTGGTTTGTCATTGCCTTCTCTAACTCATTTTAAAGGTGAGTTAACTGAGGAAAACAGGGTTCAGTGACTTGCCCAGGGTAACACAGCTAGTAAGTATCTGGGCTACATTTGAATTCAGGTCTTCCTGACTCTAGGTCTGGAACTCTATCCACTAAGCCACCTAGTTGCCCCACCCAAGGTCATGCAAGTAACAACAAAGAGAGCCAGGATTTGAACCCAGGTCCTTATCCAATGCCTGTTTTGCTACTGATATATTTTTCTGAGGAAATAGCTTCAATACAGCTGAGTAAACATAATGATAGTCTCAGAATTACTCTTAACACTTCATGAAATAAGAGATGAGGTATTTAGTTAAGGGAGGCCCAGAATGAAATCATTCTTTTACCACTTTTCCTTCATTTCGGACTGTGATTTTGTCAGTGTGGGCACCCACTTAGTCCATAGACATACCCTCTGCCCTCATTCCAATTTAAAAAGAGGCTTCAAAAAAGCTGTTGTGACTGCTCAATTTACAGCTATGGAGCCATGCGGCTGATGAGTGAGTTCTGAATTTGGCTGGGATGCTCCTCAGACAAGAGCCACATGGCCCCTTGCTCAGCCTGTACCTGGAAGCCTTAACTGCTGGTCAAGTACCATCAGGACTTGGGATCTGCTAGCCCACTAGCACTGAAAGGAACTGGGGCTTTCCCAGGTCAGAGGTGAGGAAGGCATGGAATATAGGCATGGGGTTCTGGAGGGAGAATGTCATGGAATAATTATTGGGCCAGAATTAATAGAACAGAGTGTAGAAAGGGGAATAACATTAAATAAGACAGGGAGCCAGTTTTGGGAAGATCTTAAATGGCAGACTGAAGCAAGAGGGAGTCATTGAGGATGTGAGAGGGAGAGGGCACTGGAGAGGAGTGTGAAAGTACCACTGTGCAAGTGGCAGCCATGTGAAGGAAGGAATGAAGGAAGGAAGGAAGGAGGGAATTCTTCCACCCTTGACTTCCTTGCTGTTGACCACATGTTATTCTTGCAGGGCAAATCCTCAGTTCTGAGGAATTTCAGAACTTCCTCAATCCCTACTTCTCCACCCAGCCAAATGCTACTAGAGGAAGTCATGGCACTGTGCTGACAGCAAACAAATGTTATAGACCTCCAATGGGGCCCTCACTGCTGTGCTTCTGTGTGGATCTTTTTATTTAATTATCTCTTAGGGACTCTCCCTAGGACATCCCCCACAACAGCTATTCCAACCCTCATCTCCCAAAGCCCCTCCCTTCTCAATGGATGTATTTACTTTCTACTATATTGAGAAGCCAGAGGTCATCGGTCAACTCCCCTAACACCCTTCCTCCTCTCCTCTACACCCCTTCCTCATCTACTTCTCCTTGTCTCCAGTCTCCATCTCCCAACTCTGGGCATTTTCATTGTCCCTCCTCATCTCCACCTCCTGGTTTCATTCAAGTCTCAGCTGAAATCCCACCTTCTCTAGGAATCCTTCCTGATTCCCCTTAATTCTAGCACCTTCCTTTTGTTAATCATTTCCAATTTATCATATATTTGTTGTTTTTGTGGAGTCGTTTTTCAGTTGTGTCTGATTCTTTGTGACCCCATTTGGGGTTTTCTTGGCAGAGATACTGGAGTGGTTTGTCATTTCCTTCTCCAGTGCATTTTGACAGATGAGGAAACTGAGGCAAACAGGGTTAAGTGACTTGCCCAGGGTCATACACTTAAGTAAGTTTCTGAGGCAAGATTTGAACTCAGGAAGAGGAATCTTTCTGACTCTAGGCCCAGCATGCTATCTAGCTGCTCTTATCATATATAGAGAAAGCTTATTTCTATGTAGATATTTTCATGCTGTCTCCCCCACATCAGACTGTCAGATCTTTCAGGGCAGGGACTATCTTTTGCTTTTCTTTCTATCCCTAGAGCTTGCCACAGAGTCTGGTACATAAGAGGCAGCCCTCCCCCTTGTCTGAGAGGCTGAAATGACCCAACAACCACTACTTCCTCTACTCCATTCTCCTTGATTCTTTCCCCTTGCTTGACTTCTGTGATTCTTCTCTCCTTTGTCTTCTCCCACCTAAATGCTACTTCTCACTATTTTCCCCTAGTTTATCTATTCCCCCCTCTCCCCCGCCCCTTGTCCCTAAGTGGGAGTGTGATACATCGGGGACTCTTGAAGCAAAGAAATCTTTGACATGATCTAGTTCAACCCTTTCATTTTCAAGATGAAGAAGCTAAGGGCTAGAGAAGTACAATGACTTATCCATGGTCACACATAATAAAGCCAGGATCTGAACCCAGGTGTCCTGATTCTGGCTCTTGAGCCATTTTCACTGGACGCTGTTGTCCTTGGTCTCCCTCCCTTCCCTCTTTACTGTCTCTTCCCTGACTCACTCCCACAACTTCAGTCGCCTAAGATGACTCGGAGATCAGAGATGAAACCGAAAACCAGGTCTTCCTAATGTCCGGTCAGATCTCCACCCTCTACATCTAAGCCATGTCGAACCTGTTCTATCTTGTCTTACCAGGGAAATTTCCAAAGGAAGGAAAGGAAAGGAAAATAGTTAAGCAAAAAAACCAGCTGTCAAGGGCCAACTCATATGAGTTCTCCTCCAGGAAGCCTTCTTTGACTACACCATCCCTCCCCTCTCACCAGATGAAAGTGGCATCTCCCCCTTCAAATTTCTCATCGTGTTTTACCTGAAGCTCTCCTTTATATTCATCTGTCTCCCTCGCAGGAACTATTTGTGCTCATCTTTTTCCCCCCTATAGGTTGCAAGTGCCTTAAGAGCAGGCAGAATCTGTGTCTCCTCTCTCTTTTATTCCTCAGTACACTGCTGGAAGCTTAATAAATATTAGTTGAATCTGATTCAAGTGACTTACCTAAGGTCACCAAGTTAGTAATGAATGGTTTCAAGGTGCAACCCCTACTGTTGGGGGAAGTGTTTTTAAACTTTAAACCCAGTGCTCTCTTCGATACCACAGGTACCTTAATGCATATCTTTAAATGAACATTCTAGCTTGTCCTTTCTAAAGATGCTCAATTATTCAGAGATTCATGGTTTTTAAAAAAGGCCATTGGGAGCAGCTAGGTGGTGCAGTGGATAAAGCACTGGCCCTGGATTCAGGAGGACCTGAGTTGAAATCTGGCCTCAGATACTTGACACTAGCTGTGTGACCCTGGACAAGTCACTTAACCCTCATTGCCCCACACACAAAAAAACCAAAACCCCAAAACAAGAACATACAGAGGGCAATGGAGAGGTGCATGGTGAGTGTGAGCACACTGCAACTGATGACCAGTGAGGAAATGATCACAAATAAGGGGAAAAGGTATAATCAAAGGAAAGGAAGATAGGATGGTCCCATGGTGAGAGTGAAGAGGAACTAATGGACAATCATTGTGTTTTACTGGTACCCTCACAAGGCAAGGAAAGGAGGTGGCACAATGAATAGATCCTCTGGGCGAGTTCCTGGGAAGGTGTGGCTAAAGGTTTCATAGAATAAGCAGGTATGGATGTGTTAGGTCCTGACTAGGGAAAAGGAATTCTGTATTGATGAGATCAGACATGGAGCAAGAGTGAGTGGGGATAAGCTGGAAAAGCATGCAGAAGAGGTCAACAGGATGGTGAAGGGATGTCCACTGATGCTAAACAGGGATTGCTCAAGGGAACTGAGGATGCTTAACTTGGAGAATTGAAGACTAGAGGAGTGTGCGTGTATGTGTGTGTGTGTGTTTCATCTGACAGTGGATCATGTTAACTGCCTTCAAGTATCTAAAGAATTCTCATGAGAAAGAAGAAAATGTGTTCCGTTAGTCCCCACAGGGTCGAATGGGGCGGGGCGGGGGGTGGGGCTTAGGTGTCACAGTGGATAGAGCACTGGGCCTAAAGTCAGGAAGACCTGAGTTCAAATCCAACCTCAGACACTAGGTGCATAACCCTGGACAAATCACTTAAACTCTGTTTGCCTCAGTTTCCTCATCTATAAAATCAGGATAATAATAGCACCTACCTCCTCCTAGGATTACTGTGAAGATCAAATGAGATGATATTTCAAAAGTACTTAGCACAGTGTGGGCACATGGTAAGTGCTATGTAAGTGCTTATTTATTGTCGTTGTTATTAATTAATTTTTTTGCAGGGCAATGAGGGTTAAGTGACTTGCCCAAGGTCATACAGCTAGTAAGTTTCAGATGTCTGAGGTTAGATTTGAACTCAAGTCCTGCTGAATCCAGGGTCGGTGCTTTATCCACTACACCACCTAGCTGCCCCCCTTGTTATTAACCAAGAGCAATGGGTAGAAATGATAAACTGATAAATATAGGCTTCACATAAAGGAAAACTTCGTAACACTTAGCTCTTTAATAGGGGAATAGCCTGCCGGTTGGAGAATGCAAGGGAGGGTGTCTCTCTCACTGGAGGCCAGTCAGCAAGGTATGGAAGACCACTTAGCTATGTTGTTGAAGAGATTCCTCTTGCACAAGAACTGGTTGGATTAGCTACCCTCTGAGGACTCTGTCAACTCTGAGATCTTCTAAGTCTGTGAGATCCCAGTAAATCACAAATTGGTTAATAAACCAACCACTTGGCCTATTTTAAGCATCTGTTGTGGTGAATTCTGAGGTCTCCAAAACAAATGATGTTGATACAGTTCAAATAGTGTAGCAGGAAGAACACTTACACAAACATCCAGGCTCGAGGCAAACTCATTCTGGGACTCGAGTAATCCCATCATCTCAAACACTCATTAAACCCACCAATGCTGGAGCCAATGAACAAATAAGGATAGACCCCTGTGCCAATAAGATCAGAAGTATTGTCCCCTCTACATCCCCTCCACGTTCCCCCTCCCCCCGCAATGGATACCTACCTTCCAGAGTTCTATGAGGATCAAGTGAGATGATGTCTATATACAATGGCCTTTGCAAGCCTTAAAGTGCTCTTACAGCTGCCAATGCCCTCCTTAAAATGCTGACCAGCCCCATGCCCCCAAGGAAAGTCTCCAGTCTCCCAAGAAATCCCCACAGTGAATTCTAGAACAAGCAGCAGGGAACCTCAAACAGCAAGGCACTTGTTTGGGCAACAGAGGACCTCGAAGGTGTTCTCAGCTCTGCTGCTGCCATCCTCTCTGAGGTTCAGATGGATTCCCCTAACTGCCGGGCAAGCCCTCTGCCATTTGGAGCCAAAGAAAACTCCCCGAGTATTATCGAGTGCCTGATCTGAGAAAGGCTCTGTGCTTCAGGTATAAAGGCAAATAAAGCCCAGCTCCAGTCTAAAATGTTCTCAGTGACAGAATTTCCTGGATGTTTTACATCCAGTATTTCTTAGGCTGATAGTGTTTTGGGTGGCTTGAGTGCTGGATTTGAAACTGGGCAGAGAAGAGTTCAAATCCTGCCTCAGTCAGTTGGCTAACTAGCATTTACTAAATGCCTTACTACGCGTGGGGCAGTGAGGTGGCACAGTGGATAGAGCACCAGACCTGGAGTTGGAAGGATCTGAGTTCAAGTCTGGCCTCAGATTTGTGTGACCCTGGGCAAGTCACTTAACCCTGATTGCCTCCAAAAAATAAAAATGCCAACTATATTCCAGGCACTGTGCAGAACACTGGGGACATAAAGAAATGGAAAAGGAATACCTTGTTCTCAAGACAGTCTGAAGAGGGAGACAACAAGCAAATCACTGTATGCAATCAAGGTATATATAGGATAAACTGGAGGCAATCAACAGATTCCAGCCCTGTGACCAGGGGGAAGTCTGTCAGGCTTCATCTCAGTCTTAGTTTCCTATCCATAAAATGGGGATAGTAACAGCACCTCCTTCACAGGGTTGTTGTGCCATCCAATGAAATAATATTTGTAAAGTGATTTGCAAACCTAAAAGGGTTATATAAATGCTAGATATTATTATTATATAATTGAAACATTAAATAGCTATTTATTCAAATACAAGAGCATAAGACTTAGTTGAATGAGAAATGTAATCAGATGTCCATGGGAATTTGTTTCCTGAGCAGATGCTACATCGTCATGCATTTCATTGGGTGTTGGGGAGATACAACGGGCTGCAGTTTCTACTCTTGGGGAGCTTGCAATATGGATTAAGAGTTCATAGGGGGTAGCCAAACATCACTAAGATGCAGAAGATAAGTGCCATTAAGAGAGGAGCTTCAAAAGTGAGAGCAACCATGTCCAGTTGAGTAGATCCTGGAGGGCTTCCCAGAGGAGGTGTGAGCTCAACTGAGCTCTGAAGCCTTTTCAAGGTAAAAATGCCCAAAGGAACAGCATGAGCAAAAGCAAGTCCCAGGATCACAGATGTATGCTAGAAGGGACATTAGAGGCCATCTAGTTCAAGGTCCTCATGAAGGAGGAGAAACTGAGGCTTGGGCATGTTAAATAACTTACCAATGTCACTCAAAAGTAGTAAGGACAAGAGGCAACTAGGTGGCACAGTGGCTAAAGCACTGGCCCTGGATTCAGGAGGACCTGAGTTCAAATCCAGCCTCGGACACTTGACACTTACTAGCTGTGTGTGACCCTGGGCAAGTCACTTAACCCTCATTGTCCTGCCAAAAAAAAAAGTAATAAGGACAGGAGGTAGGATTTGAGACCCCAAGTTAACAGTTTTCCCCTTGTACCACGCAGGAAGTAATCTGCTTTGGCTGAAATTCAGGATGATCATGAAACCTGAGCCTAGAAAGGTAGGCTTTGGTTGTACTTTGAAGGGCCTTGAATGCCAGGCCCAAAATTGCAGCCTTTATTTAGTGAGTGAGGTAAAAAGCCTGAAATTTTGTAGCAGGGCAGCGATATCATAGCTCTACATTATACTGCCATTTTCTGAAGACTTTGGCATTTAAAAAAAAATCTAACAGGATTAGCAGATACTAATGCCCCCTACTTTGTCGATGAGGAAACTGAGGCTCAGAGAACTCAAGTGACTTATCCAAGGTCATACACCCAGTTTGTAGAAGAGCTGAGATTTTCTGATGCTTTTAATATTATACTTGAGGGGCAGCTAGGTGGCACAGTGAGAAAAGCACTAGCCCTGGATTCAGGAGGACCTGAGTTCAAATCCAGCCTCAGACACTTGACACTTACTAGCTGTGTGACCCTGGGCAAGTCACTTAACCCCAATTGCCTCACTAAAATATATATATATATATATATATATATATATATATATATATATATACTGGTCTTCTAGAAGTGTGAAGAACTGTGTGTGTGTGTGTGTGTGTGTGTGTGTGTGTGTGTGTGTGTGTTTTCCGTAGGGGACAAAGGGAGGACTGGAGAATGATAAAGGTAGAAAGCAAAAATGCTCAAGGCACTATTATGATAATAAAGGCAAAAAGCAATGAGGGTCTCTGCACCAGGGTGGGGATAGTGCAAATAGCAAAGATTTTGCAGGACTAAACCTCTGTAACTGACCGGATGAGTGTGTTGGGAGTAGGATGGGAGAGAAGCCAAAATTAAGTGAGATCTGAGCCTGGGAAAATGATGGAGCCATCAATAGAAATAAGGAAGTTAGGGACAGGAATTGGGTTTAGGGAGGTAGAGAAAGGGAGACCAAGAAAATTTAATATCAGAGAAATCAAGCGGTTTGCCATCATTTCTAATATTTCTAATATTTCAATGATTTCATTTGATTATTTGGAGGGAGCACGTTTTGTTTTGACATCGACTTCATTCCAATATTCATATCCCTCCGATTCCATCCTTGTCCAGGACACCTCTGTTACAAAGAATAAGAGGGGGTTTTTTTGTTTGTTTTTTGTTTTTTTAAGTGATTGAGGAAAACTGGCCAAAACTCACTGCTGACAGTAAATGCAACGTATTTATCTTTTTTTAATGAAATTTAACATCACTGAAATTGAGAGGCTTCCCATCATTTTTATCATGCATATCTACTTTTGATTCTTTATAAACTCCATCTCACAGCCAGCTAATCCATGACAAAGCATAGCCCTGCCACAAAAAACCATTTCTTGGTTTCCCACATTATTTATGAACTGTTATATGAGTTATATGAGGAAAAAAAATACAAACAAACCCCACTCCAGTAGTGGGTGGGTCACCAACAGAGGGTGGTGAAGCTCAGCTATCTCCTCTCTCCTGGAGTGTCTGGAACAAAGGCAAGTTGGCTTCCCCAATTCTTTCTATTGCCCACTTCCAAACTCTCTCCCTCTCTGTCCCACTCATTTCAATCCCACGCAGCTCTGTTCAGCAAGGAAAGGTCATCCTAAGTTCGGCAATATTTCTAACATTCTTCCCACCTTCTTTCCATTCCCACTGTTGTAAATTGACTTAATCTGGCTGGGCTAAAATAACACCACCATCAGAGTAGCATGATGGCTGCCTAACATTTCAGAGAACATCTGGGAAACACGGGTTGAATAGTTGTAGGAGTCAGAGCAATGCTGTTAAAAGGGAACCTGTCCCTAGAGCAGGGGCAAGCTTATTTTTGTGCCATGGACCCCTACTGGCAATCTGTCAAATATTCTCATAATTCCTGAAACAAAAAGCTAGGAGAGCCAAGGAAACCAAGGAAGTTGAAAATACAGCATGTCCCCAAAGTCTTAGTGCAGTATTAAGTTTTAATGATGTCAGAAGGTAAATGTCACAAGCTTCCAAAAACATCATCTTTAAGATTAATTACTTAAATTTCTTTTTCACTTAGGTGGTTTTGTGAATTTTGATGACTAAATGTTTAACTCATTTAATTTTCTGGACGGTACTTTCTCAGACTGGGGGATTGGTAGAGGGACTTCCTCTTACTTGGTCCCCTCAGTCACCTGATCTATTTGCATGAACACTTTTTCTTCTAGGATCAAAACTGTTAAGTATACATCAAAGCCTTGTTCTTTGAATGATCTTAAAGCTAGGATCACCAGTGCAATGTTTTCGATCACTGAGTAGTGGTAACTGAGAAAAGTTTTTACAAAATTCAAAAAGCAGTTTTTACAAAATTCAAAAATAGCTTAAGACTGTGGAGATGGTGAGTTTTATTTATGCAAACCCTTTTTATTTGGATACAATCAAAACTACCCATTTTATATTTCAGAATGCTCTCTATCTCTTGCTTGGTCATCAATTCTTCCCATCTCCATAGATCTGACAGGCAAACTATTCCTTACCTTCCTGATTTAATTAAAAAAAAATTTAATAGTTTAAAATTTTAAATAACCTTTCAAATTTATTTTGTAAGTTTTTAGGTTTTATTACTTCTGGAGTTATTGAAGCTCAAAAGTGCACTAAGACTTTTGGGATATGCAGAAGAAAGAGGAGGGAAGAAGGGGAGGAATGGGAGATCCAGGTTAATAAGGTTAATAAGTCCTAGACTAGAAAGAGAAATAAAGCCAACAAGTGCATCTGGGTAGACAGGGAGAAGTGCATAACAGATGCTCTCAATGTCCACTCAATGTTTGGCATCATTTCAATTGCTTACATCCTTTGGTGATGGTCCTTTTGCCCTAATTCATTCTCCCCAAAGCATGGTTTTGGGATATCCTGTTGATACTTGATAAATGAATCAACAAGCATTTATTAAGCAGCTAATATGTACCAGGCCCCAGCTGACAAGACTTGCAGGACTGAAGGTGTTTTAGATCTGAGATGGGCAACCTTTCAGAAGTATCCACAGCCCTGTTTGTTAGGGAACTCATAATAAGAAGAAAACAAGAAAGCTATGAAGTCATATAGGAAATCTTATTATGCCATTTTCTAGGGAATCAAATTTTAGCATTTATCATTAGGACTTTTGAGTCAAAGGATTATACATTTAGAGCTAAAAGAAACCTTAGAGTGAAACCTCTTAGATGTGTTGTCTCTCATATTGAAATGTTGAAAGATTTTCTCTGCCTTTCCATTTGTATCTTAGCAAAGTACTTTTTTCAATTCATGCTTTTTCATTCATTCATTTAATTCATTCTTTCATTTTCATTCAGAGGATTTATTTAATAAATAGGATGAGCATGTACATACACAAGAGGCAATGTGGCCTCACGTTTAACTCCTATTCCACAAAGGAAAGACACAGAAGAAAAACTTCCTGGATTTCAGAAGTATCTGCCAAAAATCATAAAAATTTCTGATGACTTTTTTTTTTCAAGTCAGCCAACTTTGGGGTGGTCAAAGATAGATACTGACTTTGGTAAAGATAAAGGGACTAGGGGCAGCTAGATGGTGCAGTGGATAAAGCACCGGCCCTAGATTCAGAAGGACCTGAGTTCAAATATAAAGGGACTGGTCAGAAGAACAAGAAGGTTCTAGTTTCCACCTTTCTCAGTATTACCAACACCGACCTATGGCCAATTTTCACCAAAAGGAATGTGAACACAAGGGCCCCAGCCTCTGGTTCCCAGATCATTATCCTTCCAAAGCTATGCCTGTGGACGTAGGACCAGGCAACTGCCTCTGCAGGGCTGAAGCCATACTTACTCAAGGCCCAGAAGAATAAAAAAAGTTCTCACCACCAAAGTTCTTGGTGCTGCCAAGTTGTTCAGCATCAGAAATGGATATGATTTTATCAGTGGAAATGACATCAAAGAAGAGGTAGGACCATCTGCTTTGATATTGCATCCTAAGGATCTTTCCATCTGACTTGCAACTGATACCTCTTATATGTGTGATCTCCATTACAATGTGAACTCCAACGAGGGCAGGGACAGGGTCCACTCTTTTTGTATCCCCAGTACTCTGAACATAGGCAGCCTTAATTAAAAGCTTTTTAATTCATCCATTCAGAGGATTTGCTAATGGAATAATTATCATGTACACTTAACATATACAAGAAGCAATGTATCTTAGTGACTAGAGGATCTACTTCAGAATCAGGAATATCTGGGATCTCCCTTGGTCACATACAAGCTATGTGGAATTGTTCAATTTCTCTATGCCCTTGGTAATTAATCTTACAAGTGTCAGACAAGTAGCTGATTGGTGGAAGGGGTTTTCACACCAATATTATAGTTTTAAGGACCCCCCTTCCAAACTGCTCATATATACAGTTACATAATTTTCTCATGTCTCATATTTCCCACTTGAGATTATCAGCCCTAACTGCAGGATTCTTTTGCACTTCTCCCTCATAATGACCTTGCCTGCCTCTGACTTCCTAGATATCGCTAATGGTGATTCAGGTCCTGGTACAATCCGAGTTTAGCTAACTCAGCTTCCTCCTCTTAGACTCACTTTTTCATGGGTAGGAGGGAGCTTTTCTTTGGGTCCTTACTGTGTTGTTCCTTAAGGAACAGGCAGTTCTCTTGGATGCCTCTGACCCTAAATGTTTCTACCCTGTGGGGCCTTTTAGATAATCCCTTAAGCTTCTTGAAATATGCTTTGCTGAAATTGACTTTTTAATTAACTCCTTCCTATTTCTTTTCTGGATTTTTAATCAACAAGCATTTATTTTTTTTAAGCACCTACTATGCGGAACTAGTCTGCTCCCCAAACCTTACATTCCATCAAGGGAGCCAATGGGTACGTGTAGAAATTATATATAAAGTAGAGATACAAGATGGGAAGATTAGTAGTTAGCAGTTGAGGGAATAAATAAAGGTGCTATGTAAAAAGATGGCCCTTGAACTGAGTCTTTTTTTTTTTTTTTGGCTGGGCAATGAGAGTTAAGTGACTTGCCCAGGGTCACACATCTAGTAAAGTGTCCAGTGCCTGAGGCTGGATTTGAACTCAGGTCCTCCTGAATCCAGGGCTGGTGCTTTATCCACTTCGCCATCTAGCTGCCCCCCTTGAACTGAGTCTTGAAGGAAACTAGTCAGTCAACAAACATTAGGCATGCTGTGCTAAGAAATGGGGATACAAATAAATGAAAGGACCATGGTCCCTGCCCTCAGAATGCTCACATTCTAGTTGGGAGAGAGAACATGTAAATAATTAGGTATATGGAAGATATATAGAAAGTAGATGGCAGGCAATATAAGAGAAGAAGACTTTAATGGCTGGTGGCAGGGTGGGACTGGGAAAGGCTTCCTACAGAAAATGGGCTTTGAACTGAGTCTTGAAGGATGCCAAGAAGGTGAGGAGCAGAGCATTCCAGGCTCAGAGGACAGCCACTGCTATGGCATGGGAATGGGACCTACAAAGTAGGGTGGCATTTAGCAGCATCACAGAATTGTTGGAAGAGAAGAGAGTATAAGAAGACTGCAAAGATAGGAGAGGGTGAGATTATGAAGGGTTTCAAAAGCTAAATGACTTTCTCTTTGATTTTGGATGTCATGTAGAGCCACTGCAGCTCACTGAGCATCAGAGTGACTGTCAGACTTACACTTGAGGAAAAATCACCAGCAATTGAATGGAGGATAGATTGGGGTGGGGAATAATGGAGGCAGAGAGATCATTTCAAACTAAGCATTCTAAGAGGCAGGGATGGAGAGTGAGTGAGCTCTTACTCTTTCATTACCCTTTTCCTAAACTGCCTTTATTTTATTTTATCTTTTGGAGACAATTGGGATTAGGGGACTTGCCCAGGGTCACACAGCTAGTAAAGGTCTGAGGCCGGATTTGAACTCAGGTCCTCCTGCTCCAGTGCTGGTGCTTTATCCACTGCACCACCTAGTTGCCCCCAGCATTCAATTAGCTCATATATTGAATGCAAAAAAGTGTGATGACCTAAAAGCAAACCCTATCCCACTTTGGGTATTTGTAAGACAGTATTGTTATGGGCCCATAGCACCCCAGAAGTTCTCTGGGGCACATCAAAGAATCTTCTCCTTGAGAAACTAAACGAAAGGACAGACACACCTAAAGAGATAAGTGGAACCCGATCCAGTTGAGCTAGCTTTGGGACCCCCACCCTTCATTCTAGTCTCTCTCAACCCTGGGGAGATAAGATTAGGTGTGGCTGCTTCCTTTGTGTCCTGAGGAGATGGCTTCAGAGATCTGCAGCCACCCCTCACCCAATTCCCCCAGCCACCACCAGTGGGGGATGGTCCTCCCTCACTAAGGGGACTTTCCACAGTCAGATGGTCACCCCCATCAATTCTCTATATAAGTACCTGCCAGTCTACTGCTCGAGGAGATTGGTATCTCAGAGCTACTCTCACTGTGTGCCATGCATTCTCCTCATAAGAAGTCCAAGGACTTCTTTCATGGTTTCCCTTCCCTTCCCCTTCCCCTTCCCCTTCCCCTTCCCCTTCCCCTTCCCCTTCCTCTAAATAAACTACCAAACCCCAAACCCCTACGTCCTATCCCAAACCCCTACCCCTTTCCCTAACCCCATGCCCCATTTTCCCCATGACATGGGGGAAAATAGGGTAGGGGGTTTGGGAAGGGGATAGGGGTTTGGGATTCTTAGGAATTCCTCTTTAAAGAATTACACCCTCTTGCACACAAAAGCAGTTAGAATAAGATGGTAGTTTATTTAGACGAAGAGGAAGGGAAGGGAAATCATGAAAGAAGTCCTTGGACTTCTCATGGGGAGAAAGGCACAGTGCGTTGCTCTGAGATTCCAGTCTCCTCCAGCAGGAGACTGGCAGGTACTTTTATAGAGGACTGATGGGCGTGACCATCTGACTGTGGAAAGTTCCTTTAATGAGAGAGGACCATCCCCCACTGGTGGTGGCTGGAGGAGTTAGGTGAGGGGTGGCTGCAGATCACACCTAATCTTATCTCCCCAGGGTTGAGGGAGACTATAATGAAGGGTGGAAGTCCCAAAGCTAGCTCAGTCCGATCTGGTTCCACTTATCTCTTTAGGTGTGTCTGTCCTTTGGTTTAGTTTCTCAAGGAGAAGGTTCTTTGATGTGCCCCAGAGAACTTCTGGGGTGCCCTGGGCCCATAACAGTATGACGGCCTTGCATTTGGGAGTTGAACATCCGCTTCTCTATTCTAACTCAGTGCTTTCCCATCTGCCCCAAGTTGCATCCCTAGGAATGAGGCAGATTTGAACTCAGGTCCTCCTGAATCCAGGGCCGGTGCTCTATCCACTGTGACACCTAGCTGCCCAGATTGTCTTTATTCTTGAAGACTACATACCTTCTACCTTTCCTTATCTAACCAACTTTTCTGCTCAGTGACTTTCTTTTCTTTTCTTTTCTTTTCTTTTCTTTTCTTTTCTTTTCTTTTCTTTTTGGTGGGGCAATTGAGGTTAAGTGACTTGCCCAGGGTCACACAGCTAGTAAGTGTCAAGTGTCTGAGGCCGGATTTGAACTCAGGTCCTCCTGAATCCAGGGCTGGTTCTCTATCCACTGCACCACCTAGCTGCCCCTCAGTGACTTTCTTCATCTCACACTTGCTATCCCTAGTCTCAGTTTAGGATCATAAAATGTCAATCTGGAGGGAGCTTTAAAGATCTATTAGTTCTATGAGTGAATTCTCTATCTGGCCTGTTATGCCACATTAGTCATAAAGCAAGACATCCTGTTTTCTTATTCCCACCTTTATAAGTGGAAGAAATTGTTCAAAGTTTTGTTCTTCTCTTTTCCTTCCTCTCTCTGTCTGTGTCTTTTTCAGTTTCTCCTACTTCTACTCAGAAACTCAATTGTTTTTCTAGCCCTCCTATTCCTTGGGTTTTAAGCACACTCAGGCCAAATTAGAGGGTAGAGCCAAAGTGTGTTGGGGAAGAGATCTTTCACAAGGGACAAAGGATTTCCTACTGATGAGAGGCATTCCAACATTCCTATTTGCAGATGGTGTCATACTAATTGTATCAAGCCTGGGAACAGCGCTATACAGAAGAGGGATTAGATTTTTCCTCCTAGGTCCAAGGAGCAGTGGGTGGAACTTACACTGAGCCAGAAGTTGATTGTAAGAAAAGCCTCCCTACCAACGAAAGCAATCTCTAAAGCACAATGTGCTGCTTGGGGAGATAGCAAGTTTACCAGCACTGAAGTCCTTCAAGCTAAGGCTGGATAACATATGTTTGGTATGTGATCGGGGGGGATTCCTTTTCCATGTCCTGGTTGGGACAAGATGACTTATGAGGACCCTTATGAGGACCCACTATGCAGATGTTGTCTGTGAAAGCCTTCATAACTCCAAGAAGGACAAAAGAGACTGGTTTAGCCAGCAACAGTAAAAAACCAAAGTGAGTGGAAAGTTCGTCTCGAGTGGTTGACCATATACAACAAACAGTTCAGTGGGAAGCTGGTTCAATGAAGTCCTCAGGCTGTTAAGGTGGGAAGGTATCTTCCACAAGTGCTGTAGGCAAATGGCAAACAGGTCTTGGAATGGAGGGTAAGAAAGAAAGCACCTGGCATGTATTTTGGAAAGTGGGCTGTGCTTTCAATGCTTTTAAACTGCTGACTGCTAGGGAAGTCTGTCTCTTTCACATCAAAATTCTCCCAGTCCTATGCCATGGCTGAGAATCTTACCACACCAAGAACAAAAGAGGAATGAAAAGTGATAACTCAGAGGACATGGGAAGAGGCATATGGGAAGAGGCATGACAGATAAAGGCAGATTGGCATATGATGCAGATACAAAAGGTGCGAGTGGACAAAGGAGGGACATTCATGTATGAAGAATGAGAAGCAAGGAATAGTCAGCTCAAATGGCACACAGAGACCCCCCTGCCAAATTCTCAAAGAACAAGCAAAGCCTCCATTGTGTTGCATAATAAATTCTCTTCTATAGAGGGCAAAACAATAAGAATTTCACAGGCTAATACTATGGAGAGGTTGTTCTGCACACCGGAAGAAATGGAAGGAGTGACCACTTTGATAATATCGAATCCAACCCAACACAACCCAACATGAATTTACTTAGTGTTAACTAGGTACAGGACACTCTTACTAGCCTCTTACTACAGAAAGACAAAAGATAGATAGCTAAACAAACAAAAACAAATAAGCAAACAAATAAATAAAGACAAAAGATGAAGTCCCTACTCTCAAGCAGCTTTATGATCCTATCGGAGGGCCTACCTCTTGTAAACACAGAAGTATAGAGATGAATATTTGGGGGCACAGAAAACACTAATATTTAGGGGGATAAGGAAAGGTTTCTCATAGGAGGCTGTACTTGGGCTAGGATTTGTTTGTTTTGCTTTTAAAGAAAATAACATTTCCCCCCAGTTATTTATGAATATAATTTTTTTTTGCAGGGCTATGGGGGTTAAGTGACTTGGTAAGGTCACACAGCTAGTAAGTGTCAAGTATCTGAGGCCAGATTTGAACTCAGGTCCTCCTGAATCCAGGGCCGGTGCTTTATCCACTGCGCCACCTAGCTGCCCCCATGAATATAATTTTAACATTCATTTTTTTAAAAAATTTGAGTTCCAATTTCTTCCCCTTCTTCCCCCTCCCTGGGATGATAAGCAATTTGATATAGGTTAAACACGTGCAATCACAGAAAACATATTTCCATATTAGTCATGTTGTGAATGACTCAGACAAAAGGGGGAGGAAACATGAAAACAATAACATGGGAAATGATATGCTTCAATTTACATTGAGTACTTTCTCTGGACGTGGATGGCAGTTTTCATCATGAGTCCTTTGGGACTGTGTTGGATCATTGTATTGCTGAAAAGAGCTAAGTCATTCACAAGTTGATCATCGTACAATATTGCTGTTATTGTGTACAGTGTTCTCCTGATTCTGCTCATTTAACTTTGCATCAGTTCATGTAAGTCTTTCCAGATTTTTCTGAAATCAACTTTTGAGATGGGTTTTGAAACAAGTTAGAGCTTTCTAAGAGGCAGAGGTAAGAAGGGAGGGGGCATGTATTCCAGTCATGGGAGGGGGAGGGTAGAGATATTTCAGGGTAGTTGATGATGTTGAAGGTGATGGTGATGACGATGACACACCAACGACAACAGCTACCATTTATATAGTGCTACAGGGTTTACAAAGCGCTATATATATGTCATCTCAATTGATCCTCAAAACAGCCCTGTTAGGTAGATCATATTATTGTCCCAATTTTACAGATAAGGAAACTGAAGCAAACAGAGCTTAAGTGACTTGCCTATCGTCCCACAACTAGTAAGCATCTGAGTCAGGATTTGAACTTAAGTCCCTGATTTCAAGTGCTCTGTACAATGCCCCATTTAGATTCCCACCAGGCCATGTCCTTTCCTGGTTTCAACCTATCTAATTTAAAACTTCCTTTGCTTGATCATTCAAATTCTAAGCTAAGTTTATTCCTTTCCCTATGGAGTAAATATGGTTTCTAAGCTGCAGATGTTCCTCCTGAAGCATTACTCCCTACAAAGGATGCTTAAACATTTGAGAGCTGTTGACTTACTAAATAAATAATATAAATTTGTACTGTAACCCTGCAGAAGATACTCTATTGCCAAGGGAACTATATGAAACATCTTAACAATAACAAAATATATATTAATCTCTGGGAGTACACCTTAGAGAGAAAGACTTTGATTATCAAGGATATTTAAATAAAACCACAGGCATTAAGCTAAGCACAAATTGGGGAATTTAGGTTCCAAGCAAATTCACCACTCTATTCAAATTAGTGGGTGAGCAAGCACATATGGAAAAAACAATTCTCAAAATACAGAGGAAGGAAAGCCCAGTATGTGACCAGCAATATTCACAGTTTATAATTCACAGCTTCTTCCTCTTAATTAGGTTAAATAAGGATGAAAAAACTGAAGTTACTTTTTTCTTTCATGAGTTATTCATTCGCTTAATATCTAATTTGAGTGACTGTATTGATTTAATATATATGTGAGCTGTGACTAGGGCAGGACAACTGAGACTTTGCCCCAAGGTACCAAAATACTGAGTATACAAAAATATTAAATGATTTTGAGATTGTGTAGTTTGAAAAATGATTTCCATTTTCATATTTGCATTCTTTCAACAGATTTAATTTTATTTTTTAAAATTTTTTCTTTCTTTCAACAGATTTTAGCACCAAGTTAGCAAGAATAATTTATTTAGCTAAGAAGAAACCATATATCCAGCTTCTCTTAATCCTCCCCCAACACACACATACCAGGGAAGCTCATGTCTGAATTAAATGCTCTCTGATCCCTCTGCCAAGTGGCAGCCAGCATTCCTTTTGCTCAAAGGAATCTGTCATAATTGCTTCTTTTTAATTTTAATTTAATTTTTTCATAATTGCTTCTTGAATTATTTTCATGGGGCAGCTACTAGGTGGCACAGTGGATAGAGTGCTAGGCTGGGGGTAAGGAAGACCTGCGTTCCCATTTGTTTCCTCCTCTCTATTCCCACTGCCACCAGTTCCCATTTGTTTCCTCCTCTCTATTCCCACTGCCACCAGTGAATTTCTTTGTCTCTGAAGGTTGTTTTTTTCTTTTAAGCATATAATACATTCATCTTGTAACTTGAAAAGCTGTCCAACTTGTCAGTGATTCTTCTTCACCTTCCTTCTGTTCTTTTATATGCATTTTAAAAAATACTTCAATGAGTTCTTTTCTTCCTTTTCCTTTTCTTTTTTTTGGCCTTTTAGTGCTTTAGGCCTTTTGGCCTTTAGTGCTCCTTTCCCGCTTATATCCAATATTCGAAGTGCAGGGAAATAAGTTTCTGCAGCAATCCTTTACAAAAATATGTTTCATTCTGCATCTTGGTTTCATCACTTCTGTCAGGAGGTACTACCCTAATCTGTTATAGTCCAGAAAACTTCACCTCCTCCATGAAGCCTTCTCTGATCCCTCCCCAGTCCATTCACCTCCTCTCATCTCACAAGCACTTTGTTTATAAATATTATACTTCCTTGGGCATGTAACTAAATGCAATTCAGCTAAAAATAAAAAGTGTATGCTTACCATGTATAAATATGCCATCTATATTGTGTCCTTACTATGTATATTTAGTGCTATGCTAAAGCCAAAGACACGGAGACAAAAAAGCCCAAACATTCCCCGACTCTAGGAAGCTTACATTTTGCCATCACAGTCTCCTAGGAGACTATAAGAAGACTATAAGCACAAGGTCAGTGCCTTACTGAACTTATTTATCCTACACAGGGTTCTCTCTAACAGTTATCTATTAAAGATTTGTTGGATGAAACTCATAGATGTATGTAGCACAGTGGGTTTTTGGCGGGGGGCGGGGAGGGCACACGAGGGACCACCAGGATGCCATGCCATTAGTATAGAGAAGAAGCAATAGGATCCTGGTATTCAATTCAATTAATACAGATTCATTTCCTAAGTGCAGGGCACCATGCTAAGCCTTGGGGAAGATACATAAAGAAAATGGAAAGGATAAGCCAATGGTAAGTGGCCATGCGGAGTAATAATTATGGTATCTCATTTAATCTTCACGATAACCCAGTAAGGAAGGTTGAAATTATATTATCCCCATTTTACAGATGAGGGAACTGAGGCAGAGAAAGGTTCAGTGACTTGCTAGAAGTACCTTTTTGTCCTCATAAAGGGCAGCAACTCATTGCTCATTTTTTATAAATGACACTATCACGAATATCTTAGCAACTGCTGACTAATTTTAATGTAAATTTTAAAATTTCAAGTGACTTCCCAGAAGTATCTTTCTGGCCTCTCATAAAAGGCAGCATTTCACTGCTTATTTTAACGAATGACACTATCATGTGTATCTTAGCAACTGCTGACTTTTTTTTATGTCCATGGCAACTGAAGACTGAACTGCCGAAAGAATATTTCATATTCAGAAGCATTCAATTTCCTCAAATGTGATTTTCATAAAATTGTGAACTAAGATGATTTATCATGAATTCAAGAATTAAATAGACTCAAAATATGGCAACTGAAATAGGGATTAAATGATACAATCATCAACTGAAAAGAATAAAAAAACAAGAGAAAAAACAAAGTTAAACAAACAGCTAAAGAAGACTAATCTCAGGTGCTGATACAATCTATCCAGGGTAGGTGTTTCGAAATTTCTAATTTTTAGATTACTTTTAAGGTTTCAGAGATATATACAAAATGACAAAAACTATGTGTTCAGCGGCAGATTTTTTTAATCCTTGGTATGCCGAAAGGGTGATGAAAATTGGAATGAAATAAAGTCAAGAAAACTTTTATAGGAATCAAGGCTCAAATCCACAGAGAAAAATACTTGAAACATCTTAGATTTTGTTTATAATGACCTCATCATTCGTCAGTGACAAAACTGAATCACTGTACTGATTAGTCATCAGGCTGTGAATATATACAATGTATATTCACACATGTGTAACATATAGTAATATAGGAAGTATCTATGATTTCATCAATGTGGAAAACTCCCTCTACAGATGACCACATTTGAGTGATATAGCAGATGTCTTATGGAGTTGGTAATGAAGTGGGGATTCCAACCTAGGTTTTTCTGATTTCAAGTCCAGACTCAATCCACTATCCTGCCTCCGCCAAACAGTCTGCTGTTACATAGTAGTGATGTGATTATGTCACACATGTAATAGAAACAGCCGGTCAGTTTCAAGAGAAACATTTAAAAATTAATTTCACATATGACAGATTGTTTAAATATTTGGTACAATTTGGAATCAGTTTCCATCTTTATTTCATCTTTATGAGTTTCAATCTCATCTCAGATACTTACTAGCTGTGTGACCCTGGGGAAATCACTTCACCCTCTTTGCCTCAGTTTCCTCACCTGTAAAATGAGCTGGAGAAGGAAATGGCAAAAGCACTCCAGTATCTTTGCCACGAGAATCCCAAATCTTGTCATAAAGAGTCAGACACAACTAGGTACAACTGTTTGAGAACAATAACAATTTGAACAACTTAGAAATTTAACTGTTTTGCATTTCAGCTTTAAAGCCGAAGGAACCCCAAGGTCTAACCAGTGCTAAAACCAAGTCCACAAGTTATCATTTACATAAAAAAAATTAGTCAGTAGTTACTAAGATAAACGATACTGTCACTTTCAAAGTAAACAGTGAAGGGGCAGCTAGGTAGCACAGTGGATAAAGCACAGGCCCTGGATTCAGGAGGACCTGAGTTCAAATCCGGCCTCAGACACTTGACACTTACTAGCTGTGTGACCCTGGGCAAGTCACTTAACTCCAATTGCCTCACTTAAAAAACAAACAAAACCAAACCAAAACCAAACAAACAAAAAACTCCAAAGTAAACAGTGAAATGGTGCCCTGTATGAGGACCAGAAAGGTACTTTAGGCAAGTCACTTCAACAGGTGACATGACTCACCCAAGGACACACAGGTAAATAAGGAACAGAGATAGGATTTGAATTCAGGTCTTCAGACTCCTCACTGCTTTTTTCCTCTGTATTACAGTGGATACTATTCGAAAGCTTTGGAATTTGGCATCTGTTTTTTGAAGAAGAGCTTCCCATAAACATCAGTAATTGATCTATTGTAATAACTAACAAGTTATGCATCTCTCTGAAAGCATTTTCTTTGTCAAATGTAGTAAACTAAATATTAGATGGTTTGGAAAAAAGAGGCTCCTACAAATAAACAAAGAAGACTGTACATTGGATTAGTAAGGTGTTAGTTCAATCGACTTGATGTCAGTTAAAAAGATTTTGAATTAGACTAGTTTCTTTGTATGCTACACATCATACCCCAGACTATTTGCAACAGCCTGGACAGCCATTCTAGGAAAAAAACCTACCCCCTTTTTTTTTTCTAAACTAGATTTAAGGCAGGGTATTTAATTTAACCCCTGACCACAAGAAAACACATAAGCTTCTCATCTTGGGCCCTCCTACCATCTAAAGCCAGACACCTAAAACACTTCTTAAAGTACAAATCTCTACTATTTTTCCTTTTCTATTATGACATATTGACCTCAGCAAAACTTCTGAAATTCATCCTATTTTGTGCCCTTCCAAATCTCATAAAAACTTGAATTCATTAACTTGGTTTCTTCTGGGTATTTTGCAATATACCTAAACAAGAGCACACCTTTTGCAGATACAAGCATTATTTCTAGGGCACGGGTCCTACACCTAATTATGCCATCAGTTTCTGCAAGTTGACACATTAAAAGAAGTAGGCTTGCTGGTGTCTTATTTCTTTGGAAATAATTTGTTATTTACCAGGAACCACTGACTGTTAGCAATGTATAGATTTCTTTTTTTTTTTTCCAGGGCAATGGGGGTTAAGTGACTTGCCCAGGGTCACACAGCTAGTAAGTGTCAAGTGTCTGAGGCCGGATTTGAACTCAGGTACTCCTGAATCCAGAGGCGGTGCTTTATCCACTGCGCCACCTAGCCGCCCCCAATGTATAGATTTCTTAGACTGAATGTCTTTTAGGGAAACAATACCCACAGGAGACACTGATATATTAAGGCCTCCAACTGTCAAAATCTGAACTGACCACTCCCTCCCCCAAAAGAGCTTAAGCTAAGAAATGAGAGATCATTCTTTTCTCATACTCCCAGACTTTCTTGCAAATTTTAAAAGCCTAAAGAATCATCTTCAACACCCAAGTAAAGTTTGGCACCAACGTTCTGAAAGACCCACACGGGAGGATGTGGGATAGATATTTAGGGATGCTCTAAAATTGAACATGGTTTTGTGAGGATGACTTGGAAATGGATTCGAAAAAAAGAGATAGCTGTGATGAAAAGAGGGTGTAATTGAAGAACTCCCTCTGTAACCACCTTTTCATTAGTATTTTTAGAGAGAACAACTCTTTAGAAGCTACCGAAAGAACAAGTTAGCAAGAGGAGTGATTTCTCTCACAAGGCCGGCGGTGCTGGTGGGAAGGGGTGAGCAGCCCCTGCCTCAGAATACTGGACGTTTCCCCACCCCCATGGGTCCTGTTACCTATTTCTTCCTGCTGGTTGGGGAAGCAGGTGAAGTGATATCTCTCAGATACCCCCTTGCCATCACTGATCTTTAATTCCTAACCTCTTCTCTTCCTCTTAGTGAGTTCCAACTTCGGACTTCCCATAGGTGTGGGGTAAGGCTGATGGGTGAGAAGGCAGTTGCTATTCCCTGGAGGGAAGTGCCCAAGGTGAGCGAAAATGATGCTATCCTCCTCTTCTCATCCCTACCACCACCTTTCTTCCTCCTCCATCTTCCAGTTCCCAGAGCCTGCAGCCCACAAGCAGAGTGCACAGCAGGTTGGGGAACGGAGGAGGGGGGGGGGGGACGCCAACCCAGCCGGGGTGAAGGGGCGATGCCAAAGAGGCTGAAGCCAGCTTTTGGAGCAGCCACAGCAAGCGGCTGGCTGGCTGCAGCTGCGGCACAGTCACAGCAGAGAGAGGCTGGGCGGAGGAAGGCGGTGGCATGCTGCTACCCAGAGGAGTAAGCAAGGGAGGAGGAGGAAAAGGAAGGGAGGCGGTGGTGGAGGTGGTGGCAAGTTCTTGTAGTAGTCACACGTTATAACGGAGCCCGACTAGTCATCCCTCTCCTCCTCCTCCTCCTCCTCCTCCTCCTCAGTCCCCAGGGCCAGGAGGGCGGTGCTGGGGCTGCTGGGGCTGGCACTCCTCTCCATCCTCTTCCCCCTCCTGCGGTGCGACCCCCCCCACCCCCCCGGTTCTGATTGCCCCATAGCCTTTACCTTGGGGTCCTTGGGCAGGCGGGAGAGCTGATGAGGCTAGGCGAGGGCGCTCCGAGCTGGACTCACAGGAGGCGGCTGTCCTCCAAGATGGGAGGGTCGTCGGTGGGGCCACGGGGAGGCCGCCGAGAAGCGCGGTTCATGGCTTGTCTCAGTGGTAGCAATGCGGCGGCGGCGGGGACAGAGGCGGCTTCCTCCTCCCTGTTCCAGAGCAGGACGCAGCTAACGCCCCTGCCCCTTAACAGCCCTCCCCCTCCTCCTCCTACTCCTTCCTTCTCCGCCTTCTCCGGCTGGCGCTGCTGCTGCTGCCGCTGCCGCCGTATCTGCTGCCGCTGCTGAGGCTGCCTCCAGCGCCACCCGGCGCCCGGCCCCGTGCCGCCTCTGCCTCTGCTGCTGCTGCCGCTGCCGCTGCCTCTGCTGCTGCTGCCGCTGCCGCTGCCGCTGCTGCTGCTGCCGCTGCCGCTGCCGCTGCTGCTACTGCGATGCCGCTGCTGCCGGCTCTGCAGCTGCTTCTGCTGCTGCTGCCGCGGCCAGCGCCGCCCAGCGCCCGGCCCCTGGGAGGGCGGGCCGCGCCTCCCGCCCCCTGCCCACCCGCGGTGGCGCGCTGAAATCAGCGGGACCCACTCCTGGGCCCTGGCCGTAGTGACGCAAGCCTGCGTTCCAGGGGGATCCTTCCCGCTCGCCCAAGCACCCCTACCTCCGAGCTGGGAGCAGGGTAGGCGGTGGCTGCGGCGGGCCGGACGGGCGCGAATCCCACTGGCCTGCGGGGCTGGACTCCCACTCCACTGTGTGTCCCCCTCCCACGGTGGGGGCGTGTGTGTGTGTGTGTGTGTGTGTGTGTGTGTGTGTGTGTGTGTGTGTGTGTGTGTGTGTGTGTGTGAGATTAGGCTGCGGCTGATGGCAGCGCAACGTCCCACATCCCCCAACAATGCTAGGAAAAGCTGGGGGCTCCTTCGGGTGGCCGCCCCGCCCCGCCTCTCCATCCAAAGGAGAAGCGAGCGAGGGAAAAGCTGGGACTATAAATAGCCATCGTAGGAACTCCTAGGACTATCTCAGGTGGGAAATGGCGATAATTCTGCCCCCCGCCCCTGCCTTGCCTTCCATCCTGGCCGAGCCGGCGCCTCCGAGAGAAGCAAGGGTTAAGAAGGGCAGGGCCCACTTGGGCCGGGATGTTGGAGCAGGATGGGAGGGGGGTGGGGAGAACTGCAGTTTCTTGAACCGCCTGTCCCCCTACAGTTCCCCCCTCCTCCCATGTAGCCCCTGGCTGAGCCTACTCAATCTCTACTTGATGAGCTAGTCGCTTCCCTGAAGGGACCCCCACTTTTCCTAAAGTTGCTGTCTAATTTACTGTGCGCACAGCCAGGTCTAACCTTCCAGCTCTCCGACGCCCTAGCCACGTCGGGGCTGTGCATATTGGAGCTGAGAGCGACCACATTAAACGCGACCTGGTAGCTAGTAGACACTTGGAAAACCTTTCTTCCTCTGCCCACACTCTTTTCCATCTTTAAGGCCACCATCTGTATGGAAAAAGTCTTGGGTCCAAACTGCAGACCTGGAGAGGTCGTTAGGAGACACTTCTTTCTGAGGAGTCATCAATAAAACAGGGAATCTAGAAGAACAAAACATGAAGCCACAGCTCTGGCCTGGCAAACTGTGTGGGAAACAGACAAGCAGGACGGGTATTCGGAAGCCAGAGGACTCACGCTAGGGGGCCAGATCTAACAAACAGACCTCTAGAAAATAGGTCCCGCCTCTTCTTCCTCCCCCTACTTCTGTCTCTCAGACTGGATGCGAATTATTCAACGGTTGTTCGACGCCTTTTACGGCTTCCAGGAAAGAATGGATTCATAAGTTCTCCTCCTTTAGTCCCTTCCTTATGAATCCATTCTTTCCTGGAAGCCTACCTCGAATGCCCTTAGAGCCGCTCTGAAAACCTCTCTAACTCCCACGTTATTAACCATGCCAAAACACAAAGCTGGACTTCCTCCCCCAGCACCTGAAAGAAATTCCGAAGGTAACAGATGAATGCGTGGAGCATCTGTGGGTGGAGCTTCCTAGAGGATGTTACTAGGTACAAAAAAGAGAAGAGATCATAGACATGGAGTTGGAAAGGACTGTTAAGTCACTTAGTTATCATAATCTACGTGGGCTCGACAATACCCCTGGCCCCTAGAGAAAGCCCTTAGAGACTGGCCTTTAGAGAAAGCCCCTTACCTCCCCTGGGGCAGCTCATTCTTTTCTAAAAGTTAGGAAATCTTTTTTACAGACTTAAAGCTGCCTTTGCATTTCTGCCTTCTGGGACCGACCAGAAGCAGTCCAGAGTTACTTCACAGTGGAGTATAAATTCCAGGAGGGTTAGGGTTGAGACATAATTGGATTCTGTCTATCAGTCCATAAAACACTAGAAGACAGCTCTCCTGATCTGTCCAACTCTTTTCTTCAGGCTAAACATGTCCAGCTCCTTCAAGTGATCCTCCTGTAAGCCTGGTCTCCAGTCTTTCCTGGATCATGTTCCTCTATGAGGGGCTCCAGTATATTGGTGCCTTTTCTAAAATGAAATCCCCAGAACTGAAAACAGTTCGCTTTGACCGATGGACTTCAGTTGGTCCACCCTAGGAAAATTATAGGTCCAAGTGATCTCCCTAAGACACTGGTCTGACCATGTCACTATCTAACTCAATAAACTCCAGTGACTCTCTCACTTTCAGGATCAAATAGAAAATCCTCTGGTTTGGCATTCAAAGCCCCTTCATAATCTGTCCCCCGACCCATACTTTCCCAGTCTTCTTATATCTTTCACTCCTCCCCCTTCCCACTATGTACAGTTATTACTTCCACATGGAGGGGATTAGGGCTTTGTGCCCCGCAATCTGGACAATCCAATAAAATTCTTTGGCCTTCCCTTCTTACTAGAGAAGTCAGAATTCTTATGGTATTAAAAGATAAGATGTGTTAATATTATACAATAATATACACATACATATTCTGTGCACTTCTGAGTTTCTAAACTTCTTCTGTGTTGTCCCAGGGTCCGGCAGAACTACCCCCCAAATTCCCATTTAATTTCTTCTGCTGACCTGCCATATATTGAAACTGAGACAGGGAAAGTCGAGATGGGAAAGGGATAACTACACCCTGCTTCCATCCATCCAGACTGGCCCTCCTTGCTAGGTCTCTCCACTCTAGGCATTTGTTTGTTTTTGTTTTTGTTTTGTTTTGTTTTGGTGAGGCATTTGGGGTTGACTTGCCCAGGGTCACACAGCTAGTAAGTGTTAAGTGTCTGAGGCTGGATTTGAACTCAGGTCCTCCTGACTCCAGGGCTGGTGCTCTGTCCACTACGCCACCTAGCTGCCCCCACTCTAAGCATTTGTACTGGTTGTCCTCCATGCTTGGAATTCAATCCCTCCTTATCTCTGCCTCCTGGCTTCCTGGCTTCCCTCATGACCCAGCTAAAAATCCCACCTGATACAGGAAAGCTTTCTCAATCTCTCTTTGTTCTAGTGCCCTCACTCTCTGTTGGTTTTCTCCATTTTAGTCTGTCTATAACTTGTTTGGACATAGTTGTTTGCTTGTTGTCTCTCCTGTTAGACCATGAACCCCTTGAAAGCAAAAGCTGTCATCCATCTGTCTTTGTATACCCAGAGCTTAGCACAGAGTGGTTTGTCCTTTGTTTTTTTGTCAGGGCAATGAAGGTTAAGTGACTTGCCCAGGGTCACACAGCTAGTAAGTGTCAAGTGTCTGAGGCCGGATTTGAACTCAGGTCCTCCTGAATCCAGGGCCGGTGCTTTATCCACTGTGCCACCTAGCTGCCCCCTTGTCCTTCGTTTTCCAAGAGGATCAATGACATCACAGGTGATATCTTGACCTTCAAGTGAATTGGATTTGAATGAGGCAGCGTGGTGAAAAGTCACCAGCCTCACTCTTGCTTCCAGAGTCATGGAAGTCCTTCGGCAAGACAAAAGTCAGGATGACTGTTGGTGGTCCAGAATTCAATGGATGGCCCCATTGTCCTTGATGTCAGACCAAGCTCTAAGCCCTCCACAGCACCTGCTTCAGTCGCCTTCATGGCCTGTGGAACAAATTGGTTCTCATCTACCCATTCCCCTGGGGGAAGGCTTCAGGTGCTGGGGCAGATATCTCCCAATTCACCAACAGGTTTGAGGCCTGTCAGTTACTCTTGATAACCACAATTTACTGACACAACTGACTGATCCTCACCTATTCTCCATTCCCAGGCCAATGAATTGCCTGTGGCTGACCAGTCTTTGTCCATTTCATACCCTTGATTGTTTCATGGATCTCCCAAACAAACTATCCCCTCCCAAAGATTCCCAGGCTTACTTCCTGGACTTTAGGTTCTTCTGCAAAAAGACTCATTTACATTAAGTATTTTCTATCAGTGAGAAAATTACTTTTCCCAAAGGCAGTCTCATAGCTCCCTTTGTCCTGTCACCTCTTGTAAACTCTATCTTCAGTCCCCATCTTTGGGTATTCCTAGCAATCTGCCCCCGTTAAAGCCCTCAATTCTGTTACACTGAATGTTTCTTTAATCTTCAGGTGGGCACTCTCAACATGATTTAGCCCACGGTGTGACTGATGCAGCAGCTGCAAAGGCTACAACTTCTTGGAACTACAGGTGGCAGTTGGGTGATAGGCAGACGCCAAAAGTGGATGAACAGTTTGAAAGGTCTCGGCAAGCCCTTACACCAAGGGGGCTAGGGTGTAGGTGTTTAATACATGGTTGTTCACTGACTGAAGTCCCCAGATAAATGTGGCCCAATGTCTTCTGAGGTAGCTCCACTTGGTAGGATCCTACTTAGGCTACAGGAGCCTATTATCAAATACTCCTAGCTCTGCTCCCTCACTTTTTACTAAATAATTACTGACATCTGTCCCTTGAATGGTGATGACAGCTATTGTGGCCTAGGATGAAGTCTTGTCAAGACTTTTATCTCACGTTAACATCCCCACAACCTTGGTGACACTGAGGTGCCTTAATGGCTGTCCAGCTACTATGGAAGATCAGGATACTAGCCTACTATAAAACACAGACCCTCTCAAGGTTTTGTTTTGTTTTTTTTTAAACGTATCTGGGCAGCGAGGTGGCACAGTAGATAAAGGGCTGAACTTGGATTCAGGATGACCTGAGCTCAAATCCTGCCTCAGGTACCAGCTGTATGACCCTGGACAATTCACCTAAACTCTCTAAACCTCAGTCTCCTCATCTGTGAAATGGGAATAATAACATCTACCCTCATTGGATTGTGAGGGTCAACTGAGATAATATGTGTGTGGTGCTTTGAGAGCCTTAAAGAGCTCTATCAATGCTGCAGTATTGAACTGCTGGCAGTTGGACAGCCGAGCAGGCATTCAGCTTCAGCTGAGATTCACATTCTTCTCAGCACCATCAAAGGACTCTTCATATCAGACACCTCTGAAGCCCAGTTAAACTGCCCTTCTCCTCCTGGCATGAATCAAGTTCATTCAGAATCTGTGCTTGCCCGAGCCTCCTCAAAACCCCTGCAGCAGGGTAATGATGGAAATCAAGCATCTGTTTTCACCTACAGCATCTCTTGGATGCCCTGGCTTCCTTCAAATTCCAGCTGAAATCTCACCGTCTATAGGAAGCCTTTGCTAATTCCCTTTATTTCTAGTGCCTTTCCTCTGACGTGGGGCTTAGGATGTCAGAAGAAGTTTCTCCCGTGAGAAGCAAAACCAAAGATAGCCAGATAACAGGACAGATGTATGGAGGGATCAAGGGACTATTAAAGTTTCGACTGACCAACTAGATATCAGGACAGACACACCTAAGAAGTAAGGGGAGATAAAATTCTATAGCAGGAAAGTCGCTTAGGTGTTGCTACTACCTGACTGGAGCTAAGAGACAGAGATAACCCCAAAGGTCAGGACTATCATTTCAAAAAAATCCCCCTCAACTCTCAGGAATATGACAAGCATCCAAACTTTCCCCACCCCATCCAAAAGGGAACTTTCCAGTTTTCAAGTGGACACCCCATCTTTCCTCTATAAAAGCTTTTGCCTTCCTTCTGTTCTGGGAGGAAGATGTTTTTAAACCACCTTCTTCCTCCCTGATCCCCAGTGAAGTCCTCGGAGTTGGTCACTTTCTCTATCGCCAATTAAAAGACCATTTTAATCCTAATTGGACTGTGTACCAAAGTTTAATTCTTTATAGAGGAATACCTAAGGAACCCTGTGACACCTCTATAGACCCTGACATGGAGGTTGGGACTATTAAAGTTTAAACTGGCCAACTAGCTATCAGGATGGATATACCTAAGAAGTAAGGGAGATAGTCCCATTAGACATGGCTGCTGCCTGATCGGTGTCAAGGGATAGAGATAATTCCAGAAGTTAGGACTACCACCCCTCACTCAAGCTTTCCCCACCCCAAAAAGGAACTTTCCATAGACAGGTAGTCACCCCATCTGTCCCCCACCATCTGTCCTCTATAAAAGCTTTTGCCTTTCTTCTGTTTGAGGAGAAAGGTATCTCAGAGAATCACATCTCTGAACCATCTCCCCTTGAGGCAAATTCTTTGATTTCCCTCTCCATCACTTTCTCTAAGTGCCCAAATATTTTATTCTAATTGAATTGTGTGCCAGAGGTGTAATTCTTTTTGTTTGTTTTTTGTTTTTAGTGAGGCAATTGGGGTTAAGTGACTTGCCCAAGGTCACACAGCTAGTAAGTGTTAAGTGTCTGAGGTCGGATTTGAACTCAGGTACTCCTGATTCCAGGGCCAGTGCTCTATCCACTGTTCCACCTAGCTGCCCAGAGGTGTAATTCTTTAAAGAGGAATACCTAAGGACCCCCACCACCTATTTCCCTCCTGACATATTTCTGGTGCCCAATGTGGGACTCAAGAAATTCCTCCTTCCTCTTGTCACAAAACTCTGAATTTGGGAAACCACGAAGGGCCTTCTGAAACCTGAAAACTTCTATTTTGATCTTTGATCAATGTAGGGAAGAACTTTTGTGTTTGTATGTCTCTATTCCTTGCCAGCCCATGGCTTTTCGGTTTTGCTTGTTTTTTTGCGGGGCAATGGGGGTTAAGTGACTTGCCCAGGGTCACACAGCTAGTGTCAAGTGTCTGAGGCCGGATTTGAACTCAGGTACTCCTGAATCCAGGGCCGGTGCTTTATCCACTGTGCCACCTAGCCGCCCCCCAGCCCATGGCTTTTCAATGCAATGGGCAGTCGGCGTCTCCCTCCCTCTAGAAAAGCCCAGCCTAATATCTGAACCATGTTCAGACCATCAGATTTAATATCTCTTTAGAAAGGATGATATCTGGGTAAAGATTTAAACAGCCTTATGCCAGTGGGGCAGAGAGTGTCCTGAAGGATTCCACTTTTAGGGTGCATTCTGAGGAATTGGACTAAATTTGACCTTACAACCTTGAAAAATAAATGCATGTTCATTTACTATAACACTGTCTGGCCAAAATATCAGTTGGAATCCCAAGAAAATTGGCCAATGCATGGGACTCAACTATAATACCATTTTGCAATTGGACCTTTTTTGCATGCGGAAAGGGAAATGGACAGAAATCCCATATATATTGGCTTTCATGACCTTAAGCTGGAACTCAAGGGGAAGGAACAAAGCAGGATATGTCTGGCAAAACTAACAAAACCTAAGGAGGCTATCGATACCCCTAAAAAGCCTCCTTCCTCACAAGACCTCAATGATTTATTAGATGACTTCCTCCTGTTGTTAGAAAGCCACAAGTCCATTCGACTAGCAAATCTTTCTGACACCTGCCCCCCCCTCCTCTGAGACTCCATCCCCTCCTGCTTCTCAGCCTCCCTCCTCTCCCTCTCCTTTTGCCCCCTCTTTCCTGTCCACTCCACTATATCCTTCATTCCCTATAGTTCAACCCCTGTCATCCCTCTTGGGTTTATCCTGAATAAAGCTTGTTTGTACATAGTTTGTATGTTATCTCCTCTGGGAGATACTTGAAAACAGAGATTTTTTTTTTTGGTCTTTTCTTAATATCTCCAATGTCTCGAACACTTCTGGGCATGTTTAGCACAGTTCTTGGCACATAGTAGGTATTTAATAAATGTATATTGACTGTACCCCCATCCACAAAGGTCAACCCTCCTCTTTCAACTGTTGCTCATATTGCTGGCTTAAGGGCACACAAGTGTGTCTTCCAGTGGGAGATATGTTGGGAGTTCTCCCAAAAGCACAGTTTCCCATACAAGCTGAATGGACTGATTATTGCAGGCTCAAGTCCTTTCTCCTTTCCCCACCATGGATTAAAAACAACAACAACAACAACAATGCTCTTTCCACTGCATGATGGTGGCCCCTTACAACCGAGGAAAAAAATAATAAAAAATAATAAGCTGGCATTTATGTTCCTGGTTGGACTCTTTCAGCCACACCTGGAAGGATGCCTTACTGGAATGAAACCTTTGGCTATGGAAGTGACAAATTATACATCATCATAAAACTCAACCCAGTTCTGGCTTTTAGACTTAAGCCTCCTAAAAAAATGATTCCCTGGGAAAGGGTCCGATGATGTGTTGCTTGCTCATTGTGCTGCCTAAAGAGGGGGAGATAAGGATAAAGTTGAAACCAGGGACCATTCTGGCATGGGGGACTCGTCTGGATTTCCTCTGCTATATTACTCATGTTGTGGTAAATTTCTGTGGCCAATGTACTTCCAGCCCTTTCTGGTAGTGCCCTTTACCACTGACTGACATAGAAGGCCAGAAGAGTCTAAGACTTACTGATGGTGAAAACATTGGCTATAGTGAAGACCACCATTTTTAGAAATGTTTTGATAGAAAAGTTTGTTTTGATCAAATTGTTGAAACCAGAATCCTTTTCCTATTGATCCATAATTTCAAGGATACTTTATCTTAATTGATTATGACTCTACAGTTAGCAGTGGCTGCCATGAATTAACTTTGGTTTCTCTGGGAAAGACCCTTCCTTTCCTTAGGTCTTTCTGTTAATTAATAGCTTATAAAGGAACACTTATAGGTTACTGGTAGGAGGGAAAGAAGAAGGGAGCTCCAATTTCAATGAGGGCTGTAGGGCAGAGTCATTTTTAAGCAAGGATCTTTTATGACAAGAGGATGCAAATTAGGGACCTATCTGTGAATTTGTCATCATTGTCCTGAACTCCTGGTATAGGAGTTCCCAGGACAGTGGTAGATCAGAATCCTTCTATGACTTGGTAGATGAAGCTTAGTTTCCTGAGGCTCAGAATTTAAGGAACTTAGTCCACGGTTAAGCTGAATTTGAACCCAGGTCATTATAGTTTTGGTCATCATAGTATTATTGAGAGGCAAAGAAAGAATTGGCCTTGAAGTCGGGAAGACCTGCAATTGATACATGCTGACTGTGTGACCTTAGGCAAGTCACTTAACTTTTCAATGCTCTGGGGAGAAGGTTCTAACCCACGTTGGTTGGAGTGAGTTTCTTTCCCTGGGAGTTACTTCCACCAGTGAAATCATAGGTCCAGCCCTTATTTCTAGTCATGGGATCACAGATACAAGGCTGAAAGGGACCTCAGAGGCCATTTTTTTTTTGGTGAGGCAATTGGGGTTAAGTGACTTGCCCAGGGTCACACAGCTAGTAAGTTTTAAGTATCTGAGGCCAGATTTGAATTCAGGTGCTCCTGAATCCAGGGCCGACACTCTATCCACTGCACCACCTAGCTGCCCCTCAGAGGCCATTTTGTCCAACTCTTCCATTTTATACATAAGGAAACTAAGTCTCTGAGAGGTTACATGGAAGAGCTAGGATTTGAACCCAGAGAAAATGCTTTTTAGATGGAGGCAAGCCAGGTAGCACAATGTATAGAGTATCAGACTTGGGAATCAGGAACACCTGATTCCAAATCTTTCCTCAGATACTTACTAGCTATGTGACCCTGGGCAAATGATTTAACTGATATCAGGCTCAGATTCTTCATCTGTGAAAGGGAGTAATCATTGCACCAACTTCGTGAGGTTGTTGTGAGAATCAAATAACATACCATATGTGACATGGGGCTTAGGATGACCAGATAACAGGACAGACATATGGAGGAATTAAGGGATTGTTAAAGTTTAAACTGGCCAACTAGATATCAGGTTAGACATACCTAAGAAGTGAGGGAAGATAAAATTCTATAGCAGGAAAGTCAGCTAGGTATGGCTACTACCTGATGGAACTAAGAGACAGAGATAACTCCAGATGTTAGGACTATGATTAAAAAAAAAACACCCCCTTCTACTCTCAGGAATGATAAGCATCCAAGCTTTCCTCACCCCACACCCAAAATGTGATCTCCTTCCTTCTGTACTGGGAGGAGAATGTTTGAGCCCTCCCCAGGGGTAAAATTTTTGACTTATGCCTTGATCACTTTTTCTAGTGCCAAATAATAGACCATTTTAAATTCTAATTGGACTGTGTGCAGAGTATAATTCTTTACAAAGGAATACCTTAGGACCCCCACCACTATTTCCCTGTGACAATATATGGTACTTTTAAAGTTTGTAACCTATGTAAAGTACTTTGTGCTATATTGATGCTATTATTATTTTTATTATTCTCAAGGGTACCATGCTTCCTTACTCCTGCACCGGAAATTCGACAACACTGCCTCTAAGTGACATGGCATGACATGAATAATCCCCTCTTAATTAATCTGGTTTTGGTTTGAACATTTTAGGTATTCCTCTACTGTATTTTCTCCAAGAGCTGGAAGGGAATACACACACACACACACACACACACACACACACACACACACACACACACCCATATACCTGTCTACCTGGAAAATAGTGACATACCGTATGTGACAAATGGATGATGATTCCAGAGGACATGCTATCCAGAGGTAATAGACAAAAGTAGAATGAAACATACATTTTTAGACATGATAAATGTGGGAATTTATTTTGCTGAATGATGCCATATTTATTATAAGAGTTTTGTTTTAACGTTCAGTGGGGAGAGTGGGAAAGAGAAATAATAAAGACTTGTAATTTTTAAAAAAAGAACATTTAGTTGGCAAACTTTGTAGTTATTTAATTAGTCCCAACTTTTTAATAAAATCAACATTCTATATTTAACTTTGAAACTATGTACACACCCAAACTCTAGACCTCTTCTAAATTACTCAAGCACCAGATTCCTGAGGAAGCCAGTGTTAAAACTAGGCTTCTGGATATTGCTTACAAATAGCCATTCTATCTTCCCCTAACATTCATTCACTACCAAAGGTCCAAAGGTGGTTAAACTCTTGACTTTTCAATCTAGGATTTTCACTAGTACTTTACTGCTATGAGGCAGATTTATGGGAGAGCACAGACACAGAACACAGGACACAGTTCTCCTCAGAATACCCAGACACGAATAGGCTGCAATCTGTACATTGGAAGGAATAGCCGCATCAATTAATCATGGATGTGTCAAAGTCAATATTTTTTTTTTATGTATGAGGTATTTTATTTTTTCCATTACATGTAAAGATAGTTCTCAACTTTTGTTTATACATGCTTTACAATTTCAGATTTTTCTCTCTCCCACCCCTTCCTCCCCCCTCCCCTAGACAGCAGGTAATCTGATATAGGTTATATCTATATAACTCTATACATATACATATAGATATATATATATACACACACATATATACACATAATAACATTAATCCTATTTCTGCATTAATCCTGTTACAAGAGAAAGAATCAGAGCAGTGATGCAAAACCTCAAAGTAGAAAGAAAAAAAAAAAACCAACAGCACCCAAAACAAAAGAAATAATATGGTTCAATCAGCATCTATACTCCACGTCAAAGTCAATATTGCCCATCATGCTGTCTGAAAACTAAAACTAACGTGGATTCCTTTGTAAAATGTCGTTGATTGCACCCGATAATAATAACAAAACTAACACCTCCACCCAACCCATCCTGCCCTACATCCTCTAGCTTACACATTCTGAGACTTTCTGAGTCTCGAGGGTGTGCCTCTGGTAGAAAAGAGTATAAGGCTGTTCTGAGTTCCTCTTCTTTACTACATCTGCACCAGTTAACACTTTCTGAATAAATATTGAGCTAACATCCACCTTTTTTGCATGTTTTGAGACTGAAATCCTTGTTTTTAAAAATGCCAAGTGAGGGCACGTTAAAAGGTTCCCTAGAAAACTTTCTATAAACTGAGAGTTGCCTTAGAGGTGAAAAGCCCTGTCTTGAACCTAAAATAACAAAGCTGGTTTGGTGCCAGAGGATAGGGTGGAGCCATGGGCCTAAAAATAAGCCCTCCTGGAGACTTTACTTCTAATTCTTCCGAAGGGAGCAGCGTGTCTTTGCACACTGAGAAATGAGAGGGTTGGTTGTTCCCACTTGCATGCTAGGCTTTTCTCCAGGCAGGCAGACAAGGTTCACTTTAAATTTGTACTTGCATGTTCCACAAGGTTCCTGAGGCCCTTCCCCCAGCAGTGGGAGACAGTCTAGCCATCCTTGTCTTCCACAATACGGTATTCATACCCCAAACACGCTCCCTGAAAGTGGCACTTGTTCTCTCATAGTTTACTCTTTAATTCAAAAGCATTTCATGGCTGAAAGCAGGACTCTTAATTAAAAAGATCGTAAAGGGAATGGCTGTTCTGGGCTTTGACAATGGCGAGCGGGTACATCTGGGAAGCTAATGAGGCGCTCTCAGGGAGAACACAGCGCACATCCCGAGGATCTATGGCTTGCCTTGGTAACCAGATCAGAGAGGTAACAAGAGGAGCTTAGAAAATGCACATCTCCCTCCTCACACCTCTTTTTCTCAGAGTCCCTTGTTCCCTTTTCAGAATTAGGTGCCATCACCTAAAGTAGATCTTTCTTTATCTCCACCCTAATTCCCATTTCTTAACATTCTCCTCTGCAAAATTAGTTTGCAATCACGTTATATTGTGCATTTTAAATGCCTGTGTGTCATTCCCCCTCAATGGCTGGGCACTTAAATGGTTGTTGGAATTGAATCTGGGTGAAATGCCCTCCATCTAGGGCAGAGGCTGTGGTCAAACATTCTTAGCAGTGTCTTCTTTTGGTGATGCCCAAAACATATCACCACTACTACTCTGCTGGAGTCCTGCTCCCTTGCTGGAGAATTGAGATACTTATATCCGTAGGGTTAAGGGGAAAAAATTAATGCTAACATTTCCTATAACATTTGAAGGCTCACATTATTTTTTTCCTCAATCCTCCCCACCAAGTACTATAGATATAGCACAAATATTATTATTCCCATTTTATAGATGAGGAAGATGAGGCTCAGAGTAATTAAATGACTTGGTCCCTATTGCCAGGTTGTCAGAGCTGGAATTTCAATCCAGGTTTTCTGGCTTTGGACACTAAATAGCTATATGTTTTTCCCTAATTTCTGCATTATACCAGTGGATAGATGTGTGGCATCTGACACTAAATGCTATGTTTACCTTCTTTCTGCATCATCTCAGTGGATAGATGCCTACTCCTAAGCAAGTTATCTGATTATTTCTAGGAAGACTCCAAATAAACAATGTAGTCTTGCTTTCCATCAGTAGCTGGCTGTGCGACCATGGGCAAGATACTTGTCTGGGTGTCTCAACTTGAACATCTATAAAATGGGGAGGGGGAAGGTAAGACTTAAAGCCTCCTATGTCTTCTAGCTCTAAATCTATGGAAATGGGAAGGGAGAAGAGAAGGGGCAATGGAGGTGGGGAGAGGACATGCTGTTGGTTTAGATGACCAGCAGGACCCAATTGAGCTCTAACAAAGGCTAGAACAATGCAGGACTGATTTAGAGACTTGCTAAGGAGCCTACTTTTTTTTTTTTTTTTTTTTAGTGAGGCAATTGGGGTTAAGTGACTTGCCCAGGGTCACACAGCTAGTAAGTGTTAAGTTTCTGAGGCCGGATTTGAACTCAGGAACTCCTGATTCCAGCGCCAGTGCTCTATCCACTGCGCCACCTAGCTGCCCCAGGAGCCTACTTTTAAAATACAGAAATGTGGTTCTGGTGCCTTCTTTGCTTCTGAGACCTGGTGATCACTAACCCTGGATGGAAACCTTAGCAAAGGCAGCATTACTGAGGCTACTCTTATTTCACACATAAACTTGATTCCATTGCTAGAAACTTACCTGTAAAAGTTCTTCATTTCAGAAAATACTTATGAACAAGCCCAATTATGCTCTCTCTACATTGAAAACAGGATGCATTTTCTAGTGCTCTTCTATATTTAATGTCTCTTAATTTCATTGGTTTATAATGTTCTCCTTTAGCAAGAAAAAAAAAGGCAACTTGGAATGCCTATTTGACTTTCCCAGTATGGGGGTAGGAGGGAAGGGGAAGTCTTTAAGACCTTTGGCTCTATTTCTTGGAAATTTTTAGGTAAGCGGGTGGTCACATGAGTTAATTTTGCAGTTGGGAACATTGCCCATTTTATTTTATTTCATTTTACTTACTTTTTGGGGGGGCAGGCAATGAGGGTTAAGTGACTTGTCCAGGGTCACACAGCTAGTAAGTGTCAAGTGTCTGAGGTCATATTTGAACTCAGGTCCTCCCAAATCCAGGGCCTGTGCTTTATCCACTATGCCACCTAGCTTCAGTCACACAAGTTAAAATGTGATAGCCTCATCACTGGTTTGGAAGTCAGTATTGGTGATTGTGGCTTGGTTTTGATGGATTTTTTTCCTTTTTATTTATGCTGTCATAAGAGATGGCTCACTGGGGAGGGAAATGGAGAAGTTGATACATTTGGATATGAAGGGGATTGTAAATGCAACTTGTGGGTAGCCAATGTAGGCCCAGTCCTTGAAGCAAGCACAGTATGTTTCCTGCAGGCAATCTGAATGGAGGCTTGGTGAGTGTATGGTGGGATAACCATGGAAGAACCTTTTCAATACAGAGCATGGACAGGTAGGTACCTGATGATTGTTTCCTGTTGCCTTGTTAATATGAAGACAGAGACCCATTTGACTACTGAGCTGGAACTGTGTGCTTACAAAACGCAAGGACAGACAAAAGATCTCTGTCTGTCTCTCTTCCTATCCCTTTCTTCCTCTCTACTCATTCCTCCCTCCTTTTCTCTCTCCCTCCCTCCCTCTCTCTTTCTTTCTGTCTCTTCCTCTTCCTCTCCCTTTCTCCATCTCCTTTCTCCTGCCTTTTCTCTCTCCCTCCTCCTCTCTCTTTCTCTGTCTCTCTGTGTTTATCTATCTTTCTGTCTCTCCGTATGTGAGGAGGACACAATGCTCTTAGTTTTCAGGTGGCAGTCCCTTTCTCACCTGGTCACCACTAACCTCAAACAAACACATGGTACTTTTGTTTCTTTTCTGTCTGGTGTGTTGATTCTTTACTGATCCTAGGTTAGTATACACCAGGGAAACAATGACATTGTGAGCTTCAAAAGATCATAAGCTCACCAAAGGAAGATAGGAGTCCACAGTAATCAAATTTGATAGCCAATGTAGCCTTGAGGAGTAATCTTCTTGACCCAGCTCAGCAATACAAAGGCTCAGCAGCTGAGACATTGTGTCTTGCAATCAAGACAGTGCCTAGGCTATCAGCTGTACTGTACCCAGAAGTGAACTTGTTGGGAGGACTAATTTGTAGATAACTCCCTCCCCCCTCTTAAATTTAAGCCCAATCTCTCCAGAGACTGCGATGGTAGAAGAGAGTATACCCCCTTTGGGGGGAATATTTTGTAGGGTTATTCTACTCTTCTGGGGCACCAAAGTGTAGAGGAGAAAGGATGAGGACGCAGGCCCTGGTTTGCTTTGCTGAGACATTTTTATGATTACTTGTGTTCTTTTATTTTCTCAGTAGACAGTCCTTTGTAAAAGCTATTTGGTTTTCATTTATATCAGGATGTCAACTGGCCAAAATGCTATCAGGGTAGTAATCTCCGGAGATCCAATTGGGAGCTGAAAAGATATCTCAGACCCTATAGGGATACCTATAGGGAACCCTATAGGTTCTAGTAGCTGAACTCTGGGAACTAGACCTCTGTGTGTGTGAGTGTGGGGTAAGAGAGATGGGAGAATGGACTCTGAGCCTATTTGCTACATAAAAATTAAAATTAAAAACAATTTAAAAAGACTTTTAATAAGTAAACATTTTTATTTAAACTTTTGAGTTCCAAATTTTATCCCTCCTTCTCTCCCTTCCTTTTCTCCTCACTGAGGTGGTAAGCAATCAGATATAGGTTATACATATGCAATTATGTAAAACATTACCATATTAGCCATTTTCTATAAGAAAACATGGATAAAAAATGAAAGAGTGAAAAATAGCATGCTTCAGTCTGTGTTCCATCAATATCAGTTCTTTCTTTAGAGGTGGATAGTATGCTTCATCATTAGTCCTTTGGGATTGTCTTGGATCATTGTACTGCTGAGAATAGTTAAGTCATTCATAGTTTTTCATCATACAATATTTCTGTCACTGGGCACAACATTCTCCTGGTTCTGCTCATATCACTATACATCAGTTCATACAAGTCTTTTCAGGCCTTTATGAATTCATCCTGCTTGTCATTTCTTATAGCACAATAATATTCCATCACCATCATATACCACAGCTTGTTTAGCCATTCCCCAATTGATGGGCATTCCTTTGATTTCCAATTCTTAGCCACCACAAAAAGAGCTGCTAGAAATATTTTTGTACAAATAAGTCTTTTTCTCTTTTTGGGGATGTCTTTGGGATATAAGCCTAGCAGTGGTATTGCTGGATCAAAGGGTATGCACCATTCTATAGCCTTTGGACATAGTTCCAAATTGCTCTCCAGAATGGTTGGATCAGTTCATAACTCCACCAAGAGTGGATTAGTGTCCCAGTAAATTTTTTAAAAGTCAGCGTCTGATATATCACATCCCAACCCTGCAAAATCCTCAGTGGTTCCTTATTTCCTCTAAGATAAAATAAAACTTTTCAGTCTGACATTCAAAGTGCTTCATAATATACTCCTCACCTGCAGTGGTCACTCAGGAGCCTGATCCCAGTACTGACTGTCATGGCAGCTTTAACCTGCTTCATTTTTCTGTCCTGTTCCATATTGCTTCTTAGGCAGCCTAGTATCCTCCACTCCTGAGGGCTTCCCATATTGGTGCTGGGCCTCAGCTCTTCTAGAGCTCAAGCAAGCCACCAGCCACAGCCTTTCCAGCATCAAGGACTACAGGCCTCTACCAATACACCCATCTTAACAGAACTTTAGATTCCCCCTCTGTGATTCTTCAGGTTTGGCTTGATTATTCTCCTCATCCCTGCCTCCAGGAATTTATAACTTCTTTCAAAACACAGCTTAGTTTTCAACTTTCTGCCTGAACTCCACTCCAGTCCCTCTTAGTTAGGACAGACTCAGCTTCATTTTGTTTTTAACTTTGTATCCCCAAGGCAGTGTTTTGACACAAGGCAGGAGTGTAACAAATGTTTACAGACTCAAATTCTTACATGTTAGCACATGACACAGCCCTGTTTATCAAGAGATGCCTAGCTTGGTAGACCTAGAAGTTAGTTATTAGTTGAATAACATGCCATGGCTTTCTTAGGCATTCTTATTTTTGTTTGCCCCCTGACGTTACATAGTCCCAAGCTCTTAAATGTTACTTCCTACAGGTGCCATTTTGTGTGTGTTTGGGGGGGCAGGGATGGATGGGGGGACAAGTCTGGATCTGTGATAATTGGCTAGAGAGCTCAGGTGAAGAAATTCATTCTACCAATGGAGAGATGCTACTCTTCTACAACTTATACTCTTTTTTGGTTTTGTTTTGTTTTGTTTTGTGGGGCAATGAGGGTTAAGTGACTTGCCCAGGGTCACACAGCTAGTAAGTGTCAAGTGTCCGAGGCCGAATTTGAACTCAGGTCCTCCTGAATCCAGGGCCGGTGCTCCATCCACTGTGGCACCTAGCTGCCCCCCTACAACTTATACTCTTAAAGGCTTGCCTTGGAGCAGTGGGAGAGTAATTCACTTGGCTAAGGTCACACAAGCAGTACACATCAGAAACAGGACTGGAACTCAGGTCTTCCTCAGGTTTTCTCTCAACCATTCCACATTGATTCTTCAGGCACACTTATAGGCCTATATACCATAATCACACCAACACTCTCCATTCACATTTCTGGATATTTTCAGAATAGCTCTATTAATAATGATGATAATATTAATACAAATACTAAGAAATATACCGTTTCTAAGAGGACCTGCTTTAGACTCACTCATTTTACAACATGATGAGTGAAATTTCTTCTGAAATTAGAAAACATTTTATAGCATCCTGTTCTTTTTTATTTAACTTATTTCAAAATAAATTCCTGTAATAAAGAAGAAAAGCTGAGCTCACTCATCAGTTCTCATTAAGTTAATGTTGAAAGTAGAATGGACTTTAGAGGTCAGGCAAGATTAAGTATACCATGTGACCACAAGGCACAACATTCTTTGTGTTGTTCTTACTGAGTCATTTTTCAGCTATATCTGACTCTTTATGACCCTATTTGGTTTTTTGTTTGTTTATTTGTTTGTGGCAAAGATAATGGAAACCAATAACAGCAATAGCTTTTGTTATAGTCAGTTAACATTTGCAAAGCACTTTCTATTTATTCTCTCATTTGATCAGCACAACTACTGTCTTAGGCAAATTCAATGATTACCTATCTCCATTTTCACAGATGAACAAACTGAGGCCCAGAGAGGATGATTTGCCAAGGGTTTAAAAACTGGTGTCTGAGATGCAATTTAAATCCAATCCTCCCGGACTCCAAAGTCCTGATCTCCCTATCCATCCGGCTCAGTGCTACCCCTTAAACTTCTGGTCTCATTTAGATGACTGACATTCTTTATTATTCCAATGTTTTCAATTATAAATGTTTCAGGAAAAATCAGTAACAACACACACATAGATACTCCCTATCCCTCCACTGGGTCTCATAAATAGGCAATGCACACTATAAGTCACATCAGGTAAACAAACCACTGACTCTGGCTGGTCTAGGGTGCTTGACTCCAATGCTTTCTGTAAGTGATTCTTCTGATTATTTGTTTTGTAATTACTTCAGTTACCTTGATTGAAAAGACTATGAAACATTAGAATGATATGTTACTAGCAGAGACTGAAGAACATCTTGCTCTGGAGATGGTAAGAAGAAAGTAGATTTTTTTGATAATTTCATTTGTTTTTTGTTTTTTTTTTGGTGAGGCAATGGGGGTTAAGTGACTTGCCCAGGGTCACACAACTAGTAAGTGTCAAGTGTCTGAGGCCGGATTTGAACTCAGGTCCCCCTGACTCCAGGGCTGCTGCTCTCTCCACTGCGCCACCGAGCTGCCCCCCAATTTTTTTTTTTTGTGGTAATTTCAATACTAGTATCAGGACTTGGATGTTTAGTTTTCTAAACTTTAACCCTATAATTCTATTCTGCAAATTCTCATTTTAAAAAAGCTCTGAAAATGTTGTCTTTTTGGAGAATTAGAAAGGGGAGGGGGAGGAATACTTTCTTTTCTCTTCTTACTGGTAAACCTTATGCCAGAATTTTTACCTGCCTTGTGATTTATGTTTTCTAGTTATAAATTTAGGAGTTTGCTCCTCATCCCCTCTTGCATTTCATAGATATATGAGAGTCAGTGTTAGGAAATCAGAAACACCAATGAAGGCAACTTGAGATGGAACAAGGATTGGTATTCTGAAGCATCCCAACTTTTAAATACATCTCTTTTCATGAGTCTTCCAATTATTCCCACAGAAATCTCCACAATGGATGCTGATTTTAAACCTTTAACATTTAAAGAAAGATGACAATTCTTTACCTGGTGAGGCTTACTTTATCCATGGTGAGTGAAGGTTGTCAGATCCAGCCAAAGAGCCGATAAACTGGATTGCTCTGCTATAAGTACTTTGCATTATGACGTTGCCTGGGCTAACTAACCTCACATCACAATGCTTTCCTCAGACCAGACTGTCAAACAATGAAGACAAAATCCCAGCTATAGATAAAAGCCCAAAAAAGCCAGTGGGGGAAAAATGGTCTGGGGAAAATTTTGAAGATTTTTGTTACTTTTTTCCCTGAAAAATGAAACCATTTGGGAATTATTGTTTACATGAGAATTTGGTGTTTTTTGGTTTTTTACCATGATGAACAAAATATTTAAATTACCTTATTTTTGTTTTGCTATCTGACCTTTATTCCTTTCCAAATGATTTCTCACAAGTAAACAGCAGGAAAGCTTTTATGTAAAACCAGTCTAGGCTACTATAATTTACTGACTGGGAACATGTAATCTCGTACAACTCTGAAATGCAAAAGCAAGTAGAGTTTTGGTATGGAATGACTAGATGGGCCTTTGATGGGCTCTATTCCAAGTTGGGGAGTCTGTGATTCTCTGACAGCTGCTTAAAGAGGCCATTGATATTTCCATGAGAGAAGGAAGAAAGCTTCAGTACATTTATTGCTCATAGACTTTTTCTTTCTAGTATGAATGAATGAAAGCAGGAATCAATGAATGAAAAAGCATTTATTAAGGGCTTACTATGTGCAGCATATTGCTTTATGCACTGGGAAGGGCAAGACAGACCTGCTGTCAAGGAGCTGATTATGTGACACAGACACAATTTGAATTCATGTAGAAGAGCAAGGTCTCTGCTCTCAAGGAATAAACATTCTAATAATAAGTAACAGATGCAAAGTTTGAACTCAAGTCCTTAAATTCAAAAGTCAGTTGTTGTTGGGTTTTTCCTTTTTTTGTTCAAGATTAGAACTCAAAATGAATGTTGAACATTTTCTGCCTGGGTGTCCATTACGGATTTGCAACTTCTCCATGTCCCAAAAGGAAATCTTTTAGATTGATATCTGTTCTGTTATCCTGGCTTGCCCTCAAAGAATGAGGATTGGCACAGAGTTGCTGTAGCATTCCTTTACTCCTATACTGATCTGATGGTTCAAAGGGATATTTCATTGTTGTTTAGTTGTTTAAGTAGGATTCAACTCCTTGTGAACCATTTGGGGGGTTTTCTTGATAGAGAAACTGGAGTAGTTGACCATTTTCTTCTCCAGCTCATTTACTGATGAAGAAAATTAAGGGAAAGTTAAGTGACTTGCCTAGGGTCACACAGCTGGTCAGATATGAAATCAGGACGATTGTGAAGGACTTTAAAACCCAAACAGAGAAGTTTGTATTTTATCTTAGGAGCTAAAGGGAGCCATTGGAATTTCTTGAGCAGGGGCATGTCCTGGTCATATCTGTGCTGTAGGGACATTACCTTGGCAGCTGTGTGAAGAATAGATTGGGGAAGTGAGACAAAAAGCAGGAAGGCTAATTAGAAAACAATTATAATAGTGCAGCTGAGAAGCGGTAATAGATTAAAGTAAGGTTGTAGATGGTATTAGTAGAGAGTAGAGGGGATAGATATGGGAGATACTCTGGAGGTTAGAATCAATAAAAGTTGGCATCTAGTTGAATTTGATGAAGGGAAGGGGAAAAAGGAATTGAGAATGATACTGAGGTGGTGAACTTTGGGGACAGCTAGAAGAATGTTGTTCTTACCAGAAACATAAATGTTCAGAAGAGGGCTGGGTTTGTGGGTGGTGGTGGAAAGATGAGTTTTGTTTTGGAAATGTTGAGTTTGAGATGCTTATGATACATCTAGATGGAGAGATCCATTGGGTTGTTGGTGGTACAGGACCAGGGGTCAGGAGAAATACAGGAGCTGAGAATGATTTGGTAATTTTTTGTGCAGAGAAAATGGAATCCCTGAGAGCTGATGGGATCACTGTAAGAGAGTGGAAAGAGAAAGAAAAGACCAAGGACAGAGACCTAAGATGCAACCATGGAACATGAAAGATAATCTAGGAAAGTAGATTGAGAAGGAATAGTCAAGCAGGAAAAGAGCAATGTCACAAAACCCAGAGAAGACAAAGTATGTAGAAACAGAAGCTGGTTAACGGTTTGAAATGTCTGTAGAGAGGCCAAGAAGAGTGAGGACTGTGGGAGGGCTACTATATTAAATAACTGCCACTTGGTCACTGGTAACCTCCAGAAAAGTTTCACTTGAGTGATCTGAAACAAGATTGCAAGGTACGGTTGGACAGTAACTGGGAGGTGAGAAAGTGAAAACAGTGTGTTTGGTATATCCTTGGGATTTCTGCTCTGTGAAGGGTTTCATTATGATGACTCTGTATGTGATCAGCAGCAGCAGCTATGTTGTTAACATTTTGGTAGTGAATTAGTGGGAGGGAAAAGAGGAGGAAAGATCTCAAATGAATTACTGTGTGTGATTGTGGACAAGCCACTCCCATTCTGTGAGACTTCATTTTTTTATCTTTATGATGCAAGAAGTGGACTATATTACCTCCAAGCCAAGGGTTCTTAGCTTGGGGAGTCTGTGAACTTTTAAAAAAGATATTTTAATAACTGTTTCAATATGAGTCATTTCCTTTGCAATCTTATGTATTAGTTTTATTCACTTAACAACATTACTCCGAGAAGGGCTCTGTAGGCTTAACCAGACTGTTAAATCTCTCTCTCTCTCTCTCTCTCTCTCTCTCTCTCTCTCTCTCTCTCTCTCTCTCTCTCTCTCTCTCTCTCACACACACACACACACACACACACACACACTAACCCTTGCTCTAAGCTCTTAGTAGCTGTGTGTCCCTGAACAATCATTTAACCTTTCTCTGCCTAAGTTTCCTAATCTGTAAAATAAGAGGTTTGACTTAATTGACTCTAAGGTCCTTCTGTCTCTAAATCTCATGATTCCTGAGAGTTCTAAACCCTATAATTCTCTGAGCTTCATTGCCCCTTGCTTGTGCTTGCCTACAAGGCTCTGAGGTCCTGGCTGGTACAAGGGGAATAACTCTGACACCAGCTTTGAATTCACTTCAGTTCAGTTCAAATAAAAAAAATCATTTATTGAAAGCCAACTATTTGCCACATATTGTGCAGGGCCCTAGGCAGAGGGATAGAAAGTTAAAAAACAAAACAAAACCACCTAGTCCCTGCCTTCAGAGAGGTTATATTTTGCTAGGAGTGGTGTATGGTGGAAACAACATGTTTCCAGATAAATATAAAATAGATATAAATACTTTGAGGGCAGAGCAATAACTCCTGAGGGAATCAGTGAAGGCCTATACTAGAAAGGGGTACGAAGTGGGCAGGCCACTTAACCCCAATTGCCTTAAACATCTGGAACCATCTCTAGTCATCCTGATGTATAACTTGCCACTGAACCCAGATGGCTCTGGAGGAGAGAGTGAGGCTAGTGACTTTGCATAGCCCTCCCTCACTTAAAAATACAATTCATTGCAAGTCATGACATCACCTCCCAATGTCATGGTCCTCTTTGAGAACAAAGAACAAACAACAAGGGAAAGAAGATAAAAAACAATTTATAAATTTTAAAAAATCTAGAAAAAGGGAAAACAAAGTTTTTTTTTAAAAGTGTACTGCTATATGCCTGTGCATTAACTGGTAAAGCATACCCGTATAGTGTTCTGTATCTTGTTCTAGAATGTCCCCTCCAATAAGATAGGCCTAGGGTCTCATGTATCTTCTTTCCAATGCCTTCTACTCATGGGGGATTAATAATTACTAAGTGATGAAAGGGGAGGGGGAAAGTAAGATACAAGAGGCTCAGGTTCCCTTGAGCTCTGGGAACAACATTCTGTACTGTTTCCTCCTTCCTTTTTTCCACATAAATACCCATCCCTTTCCCACTATCCTTTGTACCAGATCAACTTTCATCCTCTTAAAAAACTCAACACCTCCCTCCTCTCCTCTTTCCCCATTACCAAATGAGGGTGATAATCCCAAGGCTGTCTTCCCTACACTGTTTGGGAAGGAAGCTCACTGAGGCCTCTCTGGTATACTAGGAAGTTCATAGGACCCTAAATCCTGTGAGTTGGATCAGATGACATTCAAGATCCTTGCCAACTCTTTTTTTTTTCTTTCCAGTTTTGAACCTTTAATGAGGAAAAAAAAAAATAACAGCTCTGTGTGGTCTGGAGCTCAGCGATGGATGACAGCTCCGCCTGGATGATAGGGGGGAAGGTGTGTGTGGGGGAGCTCCGAGGCCTAGGAAGTGGTCTCTTCACCACTCAGCAGCATGTTGGGGATCCCTCAGCTGATGGGGAACAGGCATCCGGATTCTAGGCACTGCAGGGTGCCCTCGACCACCTCCACCTCTAACAAGACGTGGGTGCACCTTCTTCAGAAACTCTTCATCCTTTTCTAGCCCTCCGCCAGCTGCCGGGCAGCTCAGACAGGTGTCCCAGGCTCTTGGCCACTTCCACTAGTGCCGGCCACCCCATCTTGGGAATCATGTGCATCACGAAGTTCCAGTTGAAGTCCACGGGGTTCACACAGATCTCGGTGGCCTGGACATGCAGCGGGAAGCCCTGGGGCCCCACCCCACACATGGGAGCTCAGCAAGTTGTGGGTCAGCAGCTTCATCCCGGCATCCTTGCCAACTCTTGAGATACTATTCCCTAGATCCCTATAGTTAACATTCTTCCCTTCCACTCAGCTGAATTTTTCTTAATTACCTCTTGTGTCATTTTCACATCACTAATTACAGAACTGAGTTGAGGGCTGCATTCTCATGTTATTTGCCCCAGGCAGTGTTTGCCCCAGGCTTCAAATCCCTAGTTGTGTTTTGGCTCTGTCTGTACCATTGCGGGGTAGGTCCTTGGAATATTCCCCTGGCAGCCCTCAGAGTTGCGGGGGGAAAGGGGGGTAACCATTGCTTTACAGAGGATGGTAGAAATGCACCCAGATTACTGCTTACCAACTTCAGCAATTCACCATAAGGACAAATATTATCCAATCAGCCATGGAAGGAATTATTGGAGTTGAGGTCAAAGTGGAGGAAGAAAAAGAGCACCTCATTTCAAAAGATATGCTCATTTAAGCACTAATAAAGGGTAAGTGGTCTTTGGGGACATTTTTATTGGGGGAAGATGGAGATCCCTGTATTTTAACTTAATCTATCATTCCTACGATTAGAATAATCTTATATTTATGACAGCATAATAAAGGTGACGAGAAAGAGTTCCATAATAATACTGAATGTTTAAACATGCTACTAATCTCTTGACAAAGACATTGATTTTATTTGGCTGCAGATGATAAGAACCAAGAGTGATGGGTCAAAGTTGTAAAGAGGCCAATTTAAATGTGACTCTCAAGAGTCAAAGAATTCCACTTTCTTGGAGGTCTTCGAGTCGAAGCTGGATGACCACTTGTTCTGTATGTTATCCTTTGTGTGTGGGATGGACAAGATGGCCCCTGCAGTTCATCCAACTTATACAGTCCATGATTCTGAATTCTATGAAGACTAAGATACTCTGGCTCTCAGGCAACATCTCTGGATATCTCTGTTCTTTTCCCTTCCTTTTTCTGTTTTGGAATTGTCAACTATTTCCCTGGTTTGGGGGCTTAGCTGTTGCCCCAATTTTTTAGGGCGTCTGTGCCATTTTATGTGAAGCTAGGTGGCTCAGTAGTAGATAGAACCCTGGGTCTAGAGTCAGAAAGACTCTTCTTGAGTTCAAATCTGGCCTTATCTACTTACTTGCTGTGTGAACCTGGCAAAGTTGCTTAACCCTGTTTGCCTCAGTTTCCTCATTTGAGCTTGTATAATGGCAAACCCCTCCAGTATCTTTGCCAAGAAAATTCCAATGGGATCACGAAGATTGGGACTCACCTGAACCACTGAATGTTCTCTCACTATTCTTTCCTTGTTGCCCCTGCCTCCCCCTAGTGGCTCTCTTGGGTGTTTCTAGTTAAAATACATGGCTCTCCCTTAGTTATACCAAATACATTCTCTGTATTGCTCTCATCAATGACTGACTCTGTTGACTTCATCTTCAAATCCCCCTTAAGGCACTAAGGAGTTAGGTGACTTGCCCAGGATCTCACAGCTAGTAAGTATCAGAGGCAGTATTTAAAACTAGAATTTCCCAATGCTGAAGTCAGTGCTTTCTACCCATTATATCATACTGCCTTTCCCATATTCAATAGTCCTTTTTGGTGTGGAGCCACCAGTCAGAGACACTGAGAGAAGGTTCACACAGTTTCTGAGTAGCAAATGCAGCCAACTGCCCAAGAGCACCCAGCAGTTCCTGTCCTTCTCACTTTACCTTTCATTGACTTGTAGAGTATTAGAAATGAAAGGGATTATAGACCATCTCCCTCATTTTACAGACTAGAAAACAGAGGTCCAGAGAAGGGAAGTTACTTCAAGGTCATACAGTTAGTCAATAGCACATCCTCCATTTTCAGATCAGTAAATTTCCCATGGAAGCTTGAAAGAATCTTTTTTTCTTAATCATCTGGCGTTTTTATCTTCCTAATCTGAATAGGAGTCTGGAGATTCAGACATACGCTATAGTCAGTATCCTGCGAAAGTACAGCCAAAAGCAAAATAGGATCTTAGATGCTTCAAGCTAGACACAGTGACCTGAAATATTACACTTTAAGTTTTATAAAGCACTTTACAAGTATCATCTTATTTGATCCTCACAACAACCCTATTCTTAGTCCATTTTACAGTAGAGGAAACCAAGGCAGGCAGGGTTATGTGATTTGCCCAGAGTAAGTATCTGTGGCTAGGTTTGAACTCAGGTCTTGCTGACTTCAGGACTTGTGCTCTAGCCACTATGCCCTCTGTCTGCCCATTGAGTCCTACTTCATTATGCAGGTAAAACCTTGAGGCCCTGGAAAGAGAAGAGGCTGGCCTTCTCTCCCCTCCCTTTCCCATTCCTCCTTTCCCTTCTTCTTCTCTCCTCCCTCCTTCTCTCCTTTCCTTTTCCCTTTTTCTTTTTGGGAGTGGACTAGAACAGTGAGCCTGAGCCTATTATGAATAAGCATAGGAGTTTTGAACTGCCTTTTCCCCAGCCTTAACTGCTTAGCCCCTTCTTTGGTAGTCTGGTAACCTCCACTCCTGAGGGCTTATCATATTCTATCCGGACTTATTTCAGACACCTGATCAGCTTTAGGCTATTGTAGCTCAGATTTGCCAAACTCAAGAAATCCATCAACTTCATTCTCCCAAGCAGTAGGGATTATAGGCATGCCCCGCTGTGTCTGGCAAGTGCCAACTTTGTGATGAACATCTCTGAATCTAGAGCTAGGCTAGCTTTCAGAGGACAGACACATATTTGGGCACTATGCCTATTGTTGAAGCTTGTTTAGCTTGGTAGGCCCTTGTGAGAGCTTTTACTCCATTGGCATAATGATTAAGAATGTAGAGTCACATGGGTGCAGCTAGGTGGCACAGTGGATAAATCACTGGCCCTGGATTCAGGAGGACCTGAGTTTAAATCTGGCCTCAGACACTTGACAATTGCTAGCTGTGTGACCCTGGGCAAGTCACTTAACCCTCATTGCCCAGTCAAAAAAAAGAAAAAAAAAGAATGTAGAGTCACCACCATCCCATGATGGTTTGATCGGTTTCCCCTCTCTGATGTCCCAGGCAGGGAGGAACCAATTGGCGAGGATAGACATTCCCAACATGGAAGATTCCTGAAAAGTGATTGCTTGGGCCCAGTACTAGGCAGAAGGGAAAGGGTATGTGGAAAGCAGAGACATCCTGCCCAGTCCTGGGCCCAACCAGTCACACAGTTCAACAAAGGCCAGAGGTTTGGGGATTATCATGACAGTCCCAGGAAGCCTCAGTAGCCAGATTCTCCCTGCAAAGGAGACATTTTATTATATTATTATTATTATTTTTATTTTGGTGAGGCAATTGGGGTTTAGTGACTTGCCCAGGGTCACACAGCTAGTAAGTGTCAAGTGTCTGAGATTGGATTTGAACTCAGGTCCTCCTGAATCCAGGGCCAGTGCTCTATCCACCGTGCCACCTAGCTGCCCCCAAAGGAGACATTTTAGATGTCGTCAAGACCTATTTATTTTAAATTAAAACCACTGGGAAAATGGTAACATGTAGACCTTTTAGAGTTGCCACCACTCAGTAACTTGGTAGCTAACAGAGCAGAAGAAGGGCTGGGCAGGGGAAGCAGGAAACCTAATTTTAATTCCATGTTGCCACTCACCAGCTCTGTGGCATGAGGCACTTACATTCTCTACTCCTGGGTGTCCTCGAGGGCAAAAGAGGTACAATACCTGTGTAGACCTCTGGCAAAGGGTCATGGTGAAATGGAATCAGGAAGGCTTGGGTTTGAGCCTCTCCTCTAACACATAATAGCTGTGTGCCCGTGGAAAAGTCACTTAACCTCTCAGTGTCCCCAGGGAACTTTTTATGATTTGCTGATCCTTATTAGTAGAGAAAGTTTATACACCCATCCACACCCACACCCACCCACATATATATATCAATATAACATGTAATATATCAAACATGTGTGTATGCATACATATGCAATGCACATAACATAATACATTTATAACATATACATTAATATAACATTAAATGTACATGTACATATGTATATATGCACATGTGTGCACATATATTTTAAATAATAAACATTTTATTTATAGTTTTGGGTTCCAATTTTTATCCCTCTTTCCCTCTCTCCCCTCCACCCTCCGTGAGGCAGCATGGGTTATATACATACGATTATGTAAAACATTGCCATATTTGTCATTTTGCACAAGAAAACTTGATTAAAAGGAAAAAAATGAAAAAAGTAAAAAATAGCATGCTTTAGTCTGTTCCATCAATATCAGTTCTTTCTTTGGCGGTGGCTAGTCTGCTTCATCATTAGTCCTTTGGGATTGTCTTAGATCATTGTATTGTTGAGAATAGTCAAGTCATTCACAGTTTTTCATCATACAATATTGCTGTCTCTGTTTACAATGTTCTCTTGATTCTGCTCACTTCACAATACATCTTTTCATACATGCCTTTCCACGACTTTCTGAAATCCTCCTGCTTGTCATTTCTTATACCACAATAATATTCTATCACCATCATATACCACAGCTTGTTCAGCCATTCCCCAATTGATGGGCATTCCTTTGATTTCCAATTCTTAGGCAGCACAAAAAGAGCTGCTATAAATATTTTTGTACAAATAGGTCTTTTTCTCTTTCTTGGGATGTCTTTGGGATATAAACCTAGCAGTGGTAGTGCTGGATCAAAGGGTATACACCATTCTATAGCCCTTTGGGCATAGTTCCAAATTGTTCTCCATAATTGTTGGAGCTTTTTATATGTGCATATATTGACATGTGTATATATGAACACATACCCACTCATAAATGAAGACAAAATCCACATTCACTTTTTTTGCCTGCTGTATTTCACTGTGTGGAAATTTATTTTGATTTGGGGACCCTACCTTTGGGCTGAGATTAGAAAGCCTTAGGCCCTCAGGTTTTTCTTCCCTGTGTGGGAGGGGCTAGTGCCCCTCCCCCTCAGCTTCAGCTGAGCCAAAAAGCCCTGTGGGCTGAAATGCCAGGACAGACAGCTGGGGGGAAAAAGCCCCAGCTCCCTCCACCCTGAGAGGATCTATCCCAGAGATCCCAGGCTCCTCCAGGCTGGCCTCTGGTGTAGCCTGTGCAGAGGTCCCTGGGTGCACAGCACGGGGCATGGGCCCCTGGAGCCCTGGGTGTGGTACAAATGGGACTTGAGCATTCCCCCCCCCCCCAGCCACAGCCCTAGTGCAGTAAGCGGATTAGCTTGATGTGTGTGGGGGCGCAGAGAGCCCAAGATTTGAGGGGCGAGAAGGAACATATAAAAGGAAAATGCCAAAGGACTAGGAGGAAGGGGGCTGACAAGATTAAGGAGGATTGTAAAGACTAGAGACCCTAGGGAGGAAGGGAGAGGCCGGAAGGGTAAGAGGTTGGAAAAGAACGGACAGAAAGGGGCCAGAGGACCAGGAGACAGTGGAGAGCACAGAAGCGGTCAGCACAGGGTACAGGTTGGGGAAAGCAAGGGGCGGGGGTGGGGAAGGGAATGCTGGAACACTAGGGGAATGCTAGAAGAAGGTCTGTTGGTACGCAGGAGGAGGCTAAAAATGTTCCAGGCGCAACAGGTGGAAAGAGATGTGCCGGAATGCAGTCAGGTTGTACATTTTATTTCCCTGTATTGTTAATTTAAAATTGTGTCTTATAAACAAACCCTCTGCTGTTAAAATGGAAGAGGCTTCTTATTCTTTTGCTTATAAATTTGGGAGCAGTGTAGGGAACTTTTTAAACGGCACATATTAAGTTAATAGCAGTCAGCCAGTGAGTCGAGGACACAGATTAGTCCTCCAGTCAGATTAGTCCCCCCAAATTAGGCAGTAAGTTAATAAAATATTCTTACATTTGAATGGTGACCCACATGGGACTTACGGCCCAATTATAATTTTTCTAAACTTATAATTTTTCATAATTCCAATTATATAATTTTTTTCAGACTAGCTAGTTAATTAAAATTTTTTTTACAACTGTTGACCTATAGTGAGTTTATAGTCCACTAAGACCTCAAGATCTTTTTCAGGTAAAGTGCTATCCAACCATGCTTCCACTATCCTTTAGTTATGAAGTCAAATAAATACAAGACCTTACATTTATTGTTACTAGATTTTATCTGCTTCCCTTAGCTCTAGGGTTTCATGCTGTCAAGATCTCTTCGTATTCTTACTCTATCATCTGTAGTCAGTGATCCCTCTCAGCTTTGTGCTTTCCATAGATCTGATACTCATGGAATGCATGGCTTTAACCAAGTCAGTGATAGTAATGTTAAATAGTGCCAAGTCAACCACCCGACTCCTTCCAAGCTGAAATGGAACTAACAGTGGTCCTCTAGTTTGAATCAGTCAACCAGTACCAAATGGTACTATCACTTAGTCTATATATATCTATTTTTTTCCACAAAAGTAGCATGCGATACCTTCTCAACTAGTTCATTAAAATCTTAGTAAGTTGTACCCACAACATTCTTCTGATCTACCAGTTTTATTAATGCTATCAAAAAAGGAAGAAAGGTTAAGCCAATTATGTTCAGTCACCTTGGTAAAAGTAAACAAAATATTTGAGCAGCTCTGTTTTTTCCTGTTGTTCATCACCACCAAAACAAAAACAAAAACTTGATTTTTTAAAAGCTTTTCTCACCAGCCTTCACTCAACACTCTTGACAGCTGCCATATTCATCTTTGGTTACCTACTCTTGTTCCTATCTTCTATATATGTCTGTCTTTTAAAAATCTAAATTGATTGGAGAGTTCCCTGTGCATCCACATTAGTATATTTGAACAATTCCTATTTTTCCCTTCCTGAAAGACTGTAAGCTCCTTGAGGCCAGGGCATGTTTAATTTTTGTCCTTGTCTCCCTAAATCATAGCATAGCATATAACTATATGGGTATATTGATTGATAAATTTATTGATTCCTCTTTTTGTTTTTTTGCAGGGCAATGAGAGTTAAATGACTTGCCCAGGGTCACACAGCTATTAAGTGTCAAATGGTCAGATTTGAACTCAGGTCCTCCTGACTCTAGGGCTGGTGCTCTATCCACTGCACCACCTAGCTGCCCCCCATGTTAGTTTTGTGGAAGCCATAGACCCCTTCTGAAAATAATGGGATTTTAGCAAAATTTTATAAATATAGGAAATACCAAATTTCAATTACAGATTAGTGAAAATAAAGAGGATTTTTTTCCTCCAAATTCAAAGACACCCTGAAATCTCTTTGCAGACCCCTTCCAAATCAAAACCTTTCATCTAGATAAACACAGTTGTTATGTTGGATTTTGATGTGAGAGTTCATTCTAAGGGGAAACAGAATCTAGAAGATTATTGATCAAAGTTACTGTAGAAATGACTATGTGAATACAGAATAGATTTGCACTTTCATGTGCAATCAACTTTTTTTTTCTTTTGCAAGGCAATGAGGGTTAAGTGACTTGCCCAGGGTCACACAGCTAGTAAGTGTCAAGTATCTGAGGCTGGATTGAAACTCAGGTCCTCATGAATCCAGGGCAGGTGCTTTATCCACTATGCCACCTAGCTGCCCCAGCAATCAACTTTTAAAAAATATATTATGTTATGGAACTGCTTGTTTTATTCCATACATTAAAAATTAAATAAATTAAGAATAAAAAATAAGCAAATAAAGAAAAAAAGAAATGACTGTGACATTAGTCTTTGAGTTGGTGAGGAACTATTTTTTCCCATGAGAGTTCATTTCATATGAAAAAAATACATTTTCTCTCTCATCCCACATTTTTCTTCAGCCAGTAGGCAGAGTGTGACATTCAGGATTCAGTGTCTGCTGAAGTAGATGACCACAGTGGGTTATGATGCAATGGTTACTTAACTTTATTCCTATAATATGTACCATCCTGGGCAGAATAGAGGTCTTTGTGCCATGGAGAGCCATTGGAAAGTTTACTGGGACTAAAAGGGTAACTGGTCACTGAATTCAAAGATACAGAAGCTTTTTGTGAACTCAGCCAAAGTCTGTTGTACTTTTTTTATTAAGGCAGATTTTGATTCCTTATTTAGGAAGGATTAACTAGGCATCTCAGAAATGACATTCCATTTTAAATTTTGCTTGGGCACGAGAAGGCTGCAGATCACCTGCAACAAATACTTTCAGAGAGTACCCTTAATCACAGTTGTTGGCACATATGATCAGAGAATCTTAGAGCTAGAAGGGATGTCAGCAGTCATCAATTCCAACTTGTACCTGAACAGGAATCTCTCCAACCACATACCCAATAAGTGATCACCAAGTTCTTTCTTGAAAACCTGAAGTGAGCAAAATTACCTACACATTCTTGCACCAGTCCATTTCGCTTTTTGAATGGTTTGATTGCGGGGAAACATTGAATAGCAGATAGAAGGCTGGCCTTGGAATCAAGATAGACGGGTTCAAACCCAACCCTGATATGTAGCCAAGTGCTGATTAGTGCAAATAATGACTACATTAATTGGTCAAATTATTTGAATTCACATTGTATATTTTCACTGGGTTGGAACCAAGGACCATACTTTACCTAATTATAACTCAGATTAGTAAGAATTCAAATAAATATGACTACTTCACAGGATTAATTATCTGTACTAATTGAGACCTAGCTGTGTGATCATGGATAATTCAATTAACCATTCAGTGAGCTAGAAGAGTATAAGTTGCAAATAATTATGTCGATCTATGTTGGTAAAGAGAATTTCCATACTGGGAGTGCCCAAAATGATGAAATTAAAAAATTCAGTTTTTCCAACCCCTTTCCTTGGTCTCTAAATCACTAGGATTTTTTTTCTTAAGTTGAAATTTTCCTTTTTGTAACTTAAACCCATTACTCCTAGGTCTTCCCTCTGGTGTGAAATATTATACATTCATTCCTTCTTTCATATGAAAGCTCTTCAAATACTAGAAAATGACTATCATGTCTCCCTTAAGTCTTTTTGTCTTAGGGATAAATATATCTATGTTTTTCAACCAATTCTCAGATGACATGAATTCAAGGACCTTCAAGATCTCTTTGCAAAATAGGCCCCCAGAACTGAACACAATGCTCAATCAAGATGATGGTTTGACCAAAACAGAGTATAGCAGTATAATGGCACCCCCCCACCTCCCCACCCCCAAGTTCTTGACAATGTAAGACTGCATAAGCTTTTCTGGCTGTCATAAACATATTGATTCATGTTGTGTTGGAAGTTCACAAAAATCCCAGATATTTTTCAGACAAACTGCTAACTAGTCATACTTCTCCCCTCTGGTACTTGTGAAGTTGATTTTTAAAAAACTCTAATGCAAGTATACCATGACACAATAGATAGAAAGTGGAATCTGGATTCAGGAAGACCTGGGTTCATGTTCTTACACTCATTTACTTTGTGACTCAAGTTAGGTCACTTAATCTTTGAATCTTATTTTCTTCATCTACAAAATGGGCATAATAATACCTGTTGTGAGGCTCAAATGAGATAATATATTTGTAAGGGGATATCTGAAGTTCAGCAAAGATGAAAGTTGGAAGGGACAAAAGACAGATAAAATGAAATGTAAAGGATAAGGCCTTTCAGTTAAAAGAAAGCACTGCACACCATAGTAAGAATCTGAGTCTTGAGTATCTTGACCATGTATGGAAAGTCCAGCAGGGACAATGAACTAACTTGCCCCTAGAGCACAGATTGCCAGACACCTTTGTTGTCAACAACCTCTCCTCTTCATAAGACCCAACAAAAATCTAGGAAGTTTATCTGGGATATTGACTATAAGTAAAGGTGGGTGGGGTTCCTCCCTGAGAGAGCCCCAATCTGAACCAGAAGGTTTGTCAAACAGGGAGTCCCTACATGAGTCCCACCTGCTGTCTGGAGGTGACAAAACCTCAGAGCTAAAGTTCTGAGATAGTCAGATAGGTGAGACTTCTTAATCAATCAATTAATAAACATTTATTAAGCACTTACTATATAATAGGCATTCTGCTAAGCAGTGGGGATACAAAAAGAGGCAAAAACTACTCTTGTCCTCAAGGAGATTACAATCTAATAATGGAGACAACATGCAAAAAATATGTACAAAGCAAACCACATACAAGTTAAATAGGAAATAAATAAAAGAGGGAAGACGCTAGAATTAAGAGCAGTTGGGGAAGACCGACCCTAGGCTGTAGCCTTTGATGAAAAGACCATTGCAACAAACAGCCATAGGCTAGAGGTGGGAAACACTGCAATTACACATTAAAAGCAAGTCCCCAGGGATTATAGCAAATTGTCCCAATCTGCAGATACCATGCCCTGAGGGGAGACCAGAGGCCAAGTATTCTGACCAACCCAGGATTGAGCAGTAGCCCAGTTGCCAAGTGACCGACTCAAACCTATTTGGTCACAGACCACCTGGGCCAGGCCAGGCCAGTTAACAGCATTAGCCAATGGCTGAGCAACCTTCCTGGTCCAGGCCAAGTGAGGAGCTAGTTTAATAACTGGGCAACCTCCTTCATGCATCCCAGCAGTAGAGTAGCCTGTCCACCCAAGATAACATGACCTGAAAAGAATCAACCAACTCTTCAATGCCCTGCCCTGCAATGAACTTCATGAGGACTCTCCAGAGAAAGAAGGCCCTGATGTTCCAAAGTTGTGAATTATTTTGACCAGTTGTGTTCCTGACATGTGTGTCTCATGACCATTAAACTTTGAACTTATACCCTCTCTTCCCCTCTGGACTGGTGTATATTTATGGCAGAGTATGCACCAGGTTTTTCAGGGAAATGCTTTATAATCACTATTCTTGCTATGCTATTTGAGTAAAGACCATTTCTAATAAGCTAATTGAATCTATTGGCCGATCATCATTAGGGAGACACACTAGCAAAGGCTCATAAAGTACAGGGTTATGCTTAAAATGCAAAAGAGGAGTTGTTTATCTGGGGACCCAACTTACCAGTGCTAGTGTGAGTTGGGGAAGGTAATGCAGAGAGGGTGATACATATTCGATGCATTCTTTAATCTCCAAAGTGCTATATGTGTGTCAGCTTTTGTTATTGTCCTTAACTATTATGTTTATACAGGTTTGGAATGTGTATAGGACATGGAATGAGAGACTCACAAGGCTCAAAGGAATCTCGGTGATCTTATATTTCATTATATGGTTCTTTTCTCATTAGCTAAGGCACTTCATGTTCTGGCCAACTCATCTGGCAAGTATCCAAAATGAAAATTCACTTTAGGTCTTAGATAAGCATTATAGAATGACCAAAGGAAAGGAAAAGAAAGAATCCTTTAAAATTATTTTTTAGGACACAATTATCATCTTGACACCTAAATCAGGGAGGGACAAAACAGAGAAGGAAAATTATAGACCAATATCTCAAATATGACTATTGCCAAAAAAGTTAAATATTAGCAAAAAGGCTATACCAACACATCATACATTCTCACCAACAACCAGATCTGTTGTGAGCCAAAACACTCTGGAGCAGCCCGGGGGGCTGTTTGAGTTAAGGTAATTCTTAGGTAGATTGACCTAACACCCAGCTGTGGATCATTTAGATGAGGCTTATATAAAGGTCAGGTAAGGGCCCTTTAGGCAAAGCATATATAGAGAGCAAGGAACTCTAGCTGTCTGTTAGGAAGCTCTGTTGACCCCAGGTGAATTCCTTATAGCCTACCTTTACCTTCTAATTAGCTTTTATCTCCTTTTGGACTTTTTTTTTACCTGGGGGTTACTGCCTATATATATATATATATATATATATATATATATATATATATATATATATATATATATATATATATATATATATATATATATATATTATTGCCCAGGGTCAAACAGCTAGTTAAGTGTTAAGTATCTGAGGAAGAATTTGAACTCAGGTACTCCTGATTCCAGGGCTGGTGCTCTATCCACTGCACCACCTAGCTGCCCCTACTGCCTATATTTTTATTAAAGAAATTGTATAATCTTTTTTTTTTTTTTTAGTGAGGCAATTGGGGTTAAGTGACTTGCCCAGGGTCACACAGCTAGTAAGTGTTAAGTGTCTGAGGCCAGATTTGAACTCAGGTGCTCCTGACTCCAGGGCTGGTGCTCTATCCACTGTGCCACCTAGCTGCCCCGAAATTGTATAATCTTAATCTTGGGATTGTTGCTTTGTATCAGATGTGAAACCATGGCAGATAGTTCATAGATGTATTCACAGAAATCTGGAGAGACTTATATGAACTGATGTAGAACAAAGTGAGCAGAAACAGGAGGATAGTTTATAAAATGATTACAACATTATAAAGAAAAACATGTTTGAAAGACTTAAGAATTCTGATTGAAGGCAATCACCAATCATTACTCTAGAGGATTGAAGCATGCTGCCCACCTTCTTACAAGGAAATGATGGGCTGGAGATGCAGAATGAGGAAGATGTTTTCAAGCATGGTCAATGAACAAATTTATTTTGTTTGTTTATGTATGTTATTTGAAGCTTTTATTAATTTTTTGGTGGGGAGAATAGGGAGAGAAAAGAAGATGTGATAGGGAAGACAAAAAACAAAAGAAGAAAGAAAAGAGCATCAATGAAGTATTTTAAAATGCATAGAAGAGAAGAGAAAGTAGTTTCAAGAACAACATGGACAAGAAGGATAGCTCTGAGACCAACGTGCCTAATTATTATGTACTTTTTAGAAAGTTAAGCTATAGGCAATAGGGATTTACAGTTTCATATACAACCTTTTTTTCTGGTTTTTTGTATATTAAAATGTTTGTGGTTTTTAGTGTTTAAGTTCAGAATATTTTTTTAAAACAAAGAGTAGTAGTTTGTTGTTTTTCTGTCATTCCAGTTGTGTCTGACTCTTTGGTGACTCAATTTGGGTTTTTCTTGTCAAAGATATTGCAGTGGCTTGCCATTTCCTTTGCCAGCTCATATTAAAAATGAGGAACTGAAGCAAACAGTTATTAGTGTCTAAGGTTGGATTTGAATTCAGGTCTTCCTGTCTCTAGGTCTGGGGCTCTCTCCACTGTGCCACCTTACTGTTAGTGCTTAATAATGGTACATTGAATTTAACTTATTACTTACACTTGTCATATGTTCCACTATTGCCATCTGCAATTTTGATTCTTTCATGAAATCCATTTGTGTGTGTCTGACACACACACACATTTACTTATTTATTTTTTCATTTACCTCTTTGTCTTTCCCAATAAACTGTAAGTTCTGTCAGGGTCTGGGCACTGTGTCTTGTACTTAATAAATGTTTGTACTCTCCCTCCCCCTCCTTACATTTCAACTCTTGGCTTTGAAACCCAACCTGGTTTGAACTCGTTACAGTTTATGGCACTATCTATTAGTCAGTATAATGAAATTTCCAACAACAATAGACTGACTGAAGCTTGAACAACTACAGAGAATTCCATTCTATAGATTTTCCTATCTGATATAGATTAACAGGGTCTACAATCTGTTTCCGTTCACAGTATGATGCAGTAACCATCTTCTTGTTTTTTGTTTTGGCTTTTTGGTAAGGCAATTGGGGTTAAGTGACTTGCCCAGGGTCACACAGCTAGTAAGTGTTAAGTGTCTGAGGTTGGATTTGAACTCATGTCCTCCTGACTCCAGGGCCCATGCTCTATCTACTGCACCACCTAGCTGCCCCAGTAACCATCTTCTGAATCTGATTCTCTTTAGTGAAGCCTCAACTCAGAATGGTTATTTTAATATTCCAATTGCTGATATTTTTATTTTTGCATTTATCCCAATAATGCAATTTTGCATTTAGTTCCTGAGCCTGGATTTGGAGAGGACTTGGGTTTAAATCTCAACTTTCTTCTTTACTAATTGTATGATCTTGGAAAGTAATTTTAACCATTCTGGACCTCAGTTTCCTCCTCTGAGTAAAGTGAGAGGGTTGGACCATATGACCTCTGTGGTCTCTGGCTCTAAATCTGTGACACCATACTTCTTCATCAGTCAGTCATTTAACAGTCAACAAGCATTTATTAAGTATTTTCTGTCTGTCAGGTACCATGCTAAGGGCTGGGGAAACAAAAAGTCAAAAATCCAGTTTTTACTCTAAAGGACTTCACATCCTATCAGAGGGAAAAAACATTCCAACAACTATGTATACATATACATATACATATATGTACATGTATACAAAACATATAGAGAATAAGTGGGAGGCAATTCTCAGAGGGAAGGTACTAGCAGTGGAGGACACTGGCAAAATCTTCCTGCAAAAGGTGGGATTTGAGCTGAGTCTTGAAGGAGACCAGGGAAACCAGGAGGTGGGGTGAGGAGGCAGAGCACTCCAGATATGGGAGGACAACCAGTGAAAAAACATGGCAAGGAGACCAGTGTTACATGTGTGGAAGGGGTAAAGTATAAGAAGACTAGAAAGCTCCTAAGGGGCCAGGTTATGGATGACTTTAAAAGCCAAACAGAAGGTTTTATATTTAATACTGGAGGTAACAGGGAACCACAGAAGTTTAATGAGTAAGGGTGTGACATGTGAATGTCATAAGACCTGTACTTTAGGATGGGTCTTTCCTGTTCTGTTCTGTACTTTCCTAAAAATCCATGCTTTTGGAAAATTGGTGAAAACAACAAGCAGTCTATTGTAATAGTTCAGGCATGCAGTGATGAAAGCCTGCACCAGGGGTGGTGGCCATATGAGTGAAGAGAAAAGGATGTTTACAAGAGATCATGTTTCAATAATTCAAGCATCTGAGATTTTGTCAGTGCAGAGGGATCCCCATGTAGACCTCAGCCCTGTTCCAACTGAGTAGATGGTCCTTGGGCATTGCTTTTCTTGAAAAGCTCACATTAAGGGGGAAAAATAAATGCACTCGAGGGTTGAACTCATTAATGAATATTTTTCTTCTATTCATGCTTCCTTGCCATTCTCAATGCATTTCCCAGAATCCTTATATGTTAGAGTTGACAAGGACCTTCTTCAACCCTTTTGCTATATTATCTGGAAGTGGGGATTATGAGAACACTGACATAAATCAGAGATCAGAAAGTGAAAGGCTATCTCTAAGATATGTAGGACATCACCACCCACACATGATTTGTTCTTCCACACAGGCTATAAAAGTACCGAACAGATTCCAAGGGAGGTGAACTTGCACTTGGATGTTCATGTACCAGGGGCAATTAACTGCTACTCCTGAGACACTGTGGACATAATCCTGGGCCTGGAGTCAGGAAGACCTGAGTTCAAATCCAGCTTTGAGGAGATCTGGTCTTATGACCCTGGACAAATCACTTAACCTTTGTCAGCCTCAGTTTCCTCATCTGTAAAATGAGGATAATACTAGAACCAGCCTTCCAGGGTTGGTAGGAGGATCAAATGGATAGTATTTGCAAAGCACTTTTCAAACCTTAAAGCACCATATAAATGCTAGCAATAATTATAATAATAATGATTAATATTAATATCTCTTCTCATTCACTTAATCAAGGGCCTCATTATCTACGAAGGCAAGAGCCCATCTTTGACTTGATTTATTTGGCTCTGGAGATCAATGTGGAAGAAGGAGAAACAAGAATCAAGACTGAGAGCCAGGATTCATTTGTTGTTGCTGTTTTGTTGACTAGTCATGTCCAACTCTGCATGGAGTTTTCTTGGTAGAGATACTGGAGTGAGTTGCCATTTCCTTCTCCAGCTCATTTTACAGATGAGGAAACTGAGGCAAATGGGGTTATGTGACTTGAACAGGGTCACACAGTTTGGAATCCGGGTCTGAGGCTGGATTTGACCTCGGATCTTCTTGACTCCAGGCCCAGCTATCTATTGTGCTACTGATTCTTTAACTTATTTCCTATATGACCTTGACTGACTCATTTGTATTCTCTTGAGTTATCCATAAAGTGAGAGAGGAAGGCAGGCAGGTAGGAAGGCAAGAAGGAAGGAAAAAGGAAGGAAGGAAAGAAGGGACGAGGAAGGAAGGAGGGGGAGAGGGAAGGAGGAAGGAAATAAATAAGCATTTCCTCTGAGTTTTCCATATGCCAGGCTCTATATTAAGGCTGAGGATAAAAAAAGAAACAAAAAGAAAGAATCTCCTGCCCTCTGGAACTTACATTCTAATGGTGGGGGGAGGGGAAGGGATGGAAGGGGAATGAAGGTTCTTTCCAAGTCAGACTCTATTGAGAGAATTAGGGCTAAAGAGTGGACATGATATAATGGAAGGTTTCGTAAAATCTCAGTGTTTCAGGGTACTTTAGGGTCCATATGGTCCAATTCCTACCATAAAAGGGACCCTCTCTAATAAGAACAACAGCTCACATTTAGGGTGCTTTAACATTTGCAATGTGCTGTACATATCTCATTTGATCCTTACAACAACACTGGGAGGTAGGTCAGCCAATTCCATTTTCAACCAGCTCAAATTATTAGAAAATTCTTCCCTTTATGAAGGAGAAATTTGGGGGCTGCTAGGTGGCACAGTGGATGGAGCATCAGCCCTGCATTCAGGAGGACCTGAGTTCAAATCTGGCCTCAGATATGTGACACTTACTAGCTGTGTGACCCTGGGCAAGTCACTTAACCCTTATTGCCCTGCACCCCCCCAAAATGAAGGAGAAATCTGTCTTCCTGACACTTCCCCCTTTCTACCCACCCCTACTCCCCATTGCTCTTGGTTCTGTCCTTTGTAGCTACACAGAGCAAGTCCCACCCCTCTTCCATACCATAGAACTGTCCCCCCCCCCATAAATCATGTTTTCTTTCTGTAAAATACTTGGTCTTTATATGGCATGAGTTTTATTCAGTCCTCTGTCTCTATCTTCTTCCTCCACACTCTCTCCAGTGTGTCAATATTCTTCTTAAAAAGTGACTCCTAGAACAATACTAAAAAATGATTATTTTTTGGCCTTTCTTTGTATCCCCAGTGTTAATAAGTGCTGATTAACAATTTGCATGTTGTCTGACAATTTCAGCCCAACATAAAGAAAAGCTTCCTAATAATTAGACTTGTGTGTTGGTAGAATGGGGTGCCTTGGCAGGTAATGAGTTCTATGGCTCTGGAGACCTTCTAGGAAAGGCTGGATGATCTCTTGGAGAGAATACGGTAGGTAGGATTTGTAATTTGGGACCAGAGGACCTCTTAAGTCTTCCAACGCACAATCTACAATTCTATGACATTCATCACCAGATGTCATCACTAATGTTGGTCTCCAGTTCTAATCTGGAGGAAAGGAGAGAGTAGAGGGTGGTTGGTCCTTTCCCAGGCCTCCTTAGTCTTAATGCTTTCCCTCTGTGATGATCCTCAATTTATCCTGTATATATCCTGTTCATACATAAGGTCATTGCATGTTGTCTCCCCATAAGACTGTGAGCTTCTTGAGAGTGTAGACTGTCTTTTTTTTTTTTTTTTTTTGGTGAGGCAACTGAGGTTAAGTGACTTGACCAGGGTCACACAGCTAGTAAGTGTCAAGTGTCTGAGGCCGGATTTGAACTCAGGTCCTCCTGAATCCAGGGCCGGTGCTCTATCCACTGTGCCACCTAGCTGCCCCTGTGTAGACTGTCTTTTGAGTGTCTTTATATTCTTACTGCTTAGCACAGTGCCAAGCACATAGTAGGCAATTAATAAATGCTAGTTAACTGATTCACCCCCAGTAAAGTAAATAATAAAGTAAAGTAAGTAAAAGAGAGAGTTTCCTTATTTTATTGGTCTATTAAATCACTGCTTCTGTTTCCAAAGAAAAAGAAATCAATTGAGAATCTATATTCTGGGAAGAGCCATTTTATAAATCATGTTGCCTTCATCAGTGGAGTTCAGAGGGTAATACTGGAGGACTCTACAGATTGCCTGCCCTACACTGTGTGTATGCCTGGGGGACAACTGCCCTATGGGGTCTAATCACACGACTAGAATAAGTTATGCCAAAACAAGGATTGCCATCTCAAAGATTCTCAGGTTGGGGGTAGGGGGATGCTAAGGGTATCCATGCAAGGTGACTTGGCTTGCAGCTTTCCCCTCCTTATTTGTGTGCTCAGTCTCAGGGACAAGGCCAGGGAAATAGTATCATCCTTTCATCGAAGAGAGAGGGAGCCTGCTTCATGTCTAGCAGAAGAATTTATCTGAGACCTGGCGTGAATTACAAGAATGATCCACCCCTTTCCCCAAGTTTAAATCAATCACTTTAGCCCATGCCATGTTGGTGGGGGTGATGTCACCTGGCCCTTACCATAAGACTAAAATGAAGGCCAGCATTTTCTTGTTATTAAACAGGATTCTTGGGGGAATTAAAATAGAATCTAAATACCAGAAAGAAAACCACAGTGGATTGGCAGCTGTGGCTCCAACTTGGAGTGTTTTGAAACTAAATGCTAATAACTCTGAATTACTGTGGTACTTACATGAATGATAGGGTCAGAGATCAAGGGCTGGAAGGGACCCCATAGGTCATCTAGTCCAAAGCTTCTTAAACTCTGGGCTGAGACCTCAGATGGGGTCATGTAACTGAATGTGGGGGGTCAAAAAATTGGCAGCAGTAAAAGGTTATATATACCTATTTTATATACTTATAAACCCAGGGCTGTATAAAAATTTCTCAGGTGAAAAGGGGTCGTGAGTAGAAAAAGTTTAAGAAGCCCTGATCTGGGGCAGCTAGGTGGCGCAGTGGATAAAGCACCGGCCCTGGATTCAGGAGGACCTGAGTTCAAATCCGACCTCAGACACTTGACACTTACTAGCTGTGTGACCCTGGGCAAGTCACTTAACCCCCATTGCCCCGCAAAAAAAAAAAGAAGCCCTGATCTAGTCCAACTCTTTGATTTTACAGATAAGTAAACTGAGGCCCAGGGAGGTAAAGTCATATAGTTATTAAGCATTAGATTAGGATTGGAACGTATTTATCTAAGGATGTGCTGGTAAATGTTTAAAAATTGTCTCCCATTCATATATGTGGGTATAGATGTACATACACACATATATGAGCTCACAACACACTTTTAAGTTTGGTACATATTACTAAAATTTCTCCATCATTTTCTTAAGTCTAGAGAACCAACAAACAATAAATGAAGCTCTGATTTGTAGCATTTGCTGAAGATTTAGCCATTAAGTCTTATGAGCCAATAAGGACTTGTTCCAGCATACCCTAGCATTATCCAACAATACTCATGCAGGGTGAGATGACCGGTATCTCATGACATTCCCCTATCTTCAGTTGCTCAGTGAAATACAACCCATATAGTTTCCAAATATAACAAACAAAAAACTACTGAAAAATGATTTAGTTCCCTGTGTGAAATGTTTTTTTTTAAATCACATGTATATTATCTGACATTTCAAGTTTCTAGGATACATAGAAACTTTTCAAAAACAAGAGATAATGTTTGAACTCTAAGACTACATGGGTGGACAGCTGGCCAGGATTGGGGTGGGGGTTGGGATGGAGATGCCAGCAATATTGACACCTTGGCACAACCAAATAAAGGAAGAAAGGAGGAGGCAGGCCCTAAATCCTGCAAAAGACACCTTTAGGGAAACCAGATATGAAGAAAATAGTGACTAACAACGTGGAGAGTATTTAATATGAAGTCTAATGTGAGATCTAGAGATAGGTAGCATATAGGTAGCAGTAGGCTACTCTCAGGACTCAGTCAGAAAGACCTGGGTTCAAGTATAGTGGGTGACAATTTGTATTGGTAGAATTTCTTCATTGGAAGCTCCCCACATTGATGAAATCATAGTGCCAGTTGAAAAAAATAATGTAGACCTGCCAGTGATTTGGAAACTTGCCCAATGGCATTCTGTGGCCATAGAAACCAGAGAAAAGTTAGTTAGAACTGGGAGTGGCATTCCAGTTAGCAGCAGAAGGAATTCCTGTGTTCTCTCTCACCTCTGTGCATTCTCAGAGGGGTTTGGTCAATTCAATCACATGTCCAGAGGGCATATTTCATTTCTCTGCTCTTTGGGAGAGTGACCTCCTGGAATGCCACTGGTCATGCCAGTTCAGGAGCAATCAGTATGGAGATGAGAGCATTCCAATCATTGGGAGAAGGGATAGGGATGAAATGAATTCCTCTCAGATTTTACTGAGTCTTCTGTGATTGAGAGACCTAATGGAGGTCTTCTCCCTTCTTCAAGGACAAGGACTGTAAATTTAGTTCTAGCTTTTATGCTAATAAGATATAAGATTAGACTAGTTAGTGCCATAGGAATGTTGGTTATAATTATTTACAGATGGGCATGTTCATTCTGAGAACTAGGATATCTCTAAAAAAGAAGGGAAGGAAGGAAGGGGAGGGAGGAAAGGAAGAGGAGGAAAGAAAGGGAAGGGAAGAGGATGAGTATGTATAAATGCATAGCAAGCCAACCAGAGTGATTTCATGGGGCCCGGGATATCTGGAAAGACAACACTGAAGTGTTTAAGGGTCTAAGAATTCAACGGCTGAGCAGGACCTTAGACAGAGCCAAAGAGTGTTGGAAGAGACCTCGGATATCATTCAGTTCAAGCCCTGTCCAAGTCCCATCTGTAATAACACTAGTCAATGGACATCTAGCCTCTGCTTAAAGATTTCCAGGAATAGGACACCCTCTACCTTCTGAGGCAGCCTATTTCATTTTTCTGACAACACCCAGAATTACAGAATCACAGAATCTGAGATCTGGAAGGGACTTCAGAGTCCAGCCAGTCCAACCCATATTGGAAAGAAATTGCCACTTTTATAGCATTCCTGACAAGCTCTAATTATTAGAAAAAGGTTTTTTTTTTTTATCAAGTTGAGCTCAGATCTGCCTATCTGTAACTTCCACATTTAAGTCTTAATTCTGCCCTTTGGAGGCAAGCAAAACAAGCTTTTTCCTGCTTCCATATGACAAGTTTCCATAAGAGGAGGGTACCCAAAGGATGAAAGAGGAAAATGCCAGAGAACAGGTCTATAGGATCAGCTTGGACTCCTGTATAAGGGAAGATTTTTCAAAATATCTATTGGATATGTGTCCTGTGGCCCAGAAATAACTCTTCTTGACTCCTCAGAAGGTAGTCAAATCTTAATGATAATCCTCATACTGCCTCCTTCACTGGCTTCATAGGATCACAACTCCAGAGCTGGAAATGACCTCAGTGGACATTTAATCTTTCCCCCTAATTTTTTCAGGGGAGGAAACTGAGTCCCAGAGACTTGAAGTGACTTATGGAGGTAGTGATTGGTCCCTTTAGGATTTGAACTTAGGTCATAAGATGATAAAGTTAGAGATAGAAGGGACCTTAGAAGCTATCTAGTCTAACCTCCTCATTTTACAAATGAGGAAACTGAGGCTAGAGAGCTCAGACACATCAAAACTATCACCAGCTCTTAACTCAGGGCCATTTCATTTAGTATCAAGGGTTAAAGTGATTCACTTGTAAGTTTTTCAGAATTCTCTAACCCAGTTTGCTGAGGATTTGGATATTATGCTTGGTGAGAGGGGGCTGGTGAAACCACTGGGCTGTCCCTCACAAATCCTCTCTATGTTTATGCATTTTAATAAATCTTGTTACTTTTTTGGTTCATCTCTAATCCTTTTCCATACCTCCACTTAACTTGGAAGTCCCCGGCTAGAATATTTATTAAGTGAGGGTGAGCAATGTTACTTGTTGGTCTTAGTCCCATTGCCATTAGACATCTCAGTGTGATATCTTTTTGAAAAATTATGGAATTTTGTGATTTCTTCTCTGTGGCTGAAAGGCTTTCTTTTGATTCATTGCTTATCAAGTAAGGTATTTCTTAGGAATAGTGTTTCTAGCACAGTAGTTAGCCACCTATCACTTGTCCCAGGTGATGAGGGAGCAGATGGTTGTCCAACTTTGTTAATCACTGTCCTCCACCTAACATTGTCATTTCTTTAGGTTTCAGTTCTAGGGAAAAGCTGACTTCTCGGTAGGGAAAATAGGCATCCCAATTCTCACATTCACTGACTCTTTCCCCTTTCCGGAACTTCCCAAGGAAAGTTGCTAATTATAATAATGTTACTTTTGGTACTAGTCTAGGCTTCTCCCCCTCCCCCAAATATAATAAGTAAAAAGTTACCCATTCCACAAATGTGGATCAGATTTATAACAGGTAGTTTATTCCCATACAGAAAAAAGAATGCTAAGCAATAAAAAATCAAATAATGATTCAAGCAGAATTCTACTGTTCTGTAAAATAATTTAAGAGGCTAATATTTAATCCCTATTGGGACATAAACAGTTTTTGCAAGGCTGCTAATCAATCAATTTACATTTCCTCTCCATTGGTCATGGTCTGATAAATTCCAAGTAGGAATCTTTCTCTCTCTCTCTCTCTCTCTCTCTCTCTCTCTCTCTCTCTCTCTTCACATACACACATATATTTATCTCTCTTTCTGTATATATGTATATAGAACACATTTCTCTCTGTCTTTCTCTGTTTCTCTCTGTCTCCTTTTCTCTCTCTCTCTTTCTCTCACACCAACTTTTTATTTGGGGCCAATCCACTCCTGCCATTGCTTAGACCCTCTCTTCTGGTGCTGATCAAACTGCCCTATGTAGGAGTTCCAGGGGATGCTCTTATCATTGCCTTGCCCATTAGACTGAAGTCATCCAGGCATCTCCAGTTCTCACAGATCTAGTACAAAAGGTGACATAAAGAAGAGGTGGCCCGCCAGGCACAGGCTTACCAGTGCAGGTCAGGGGGAGTGATTTTGCTTTCCCCCACTCTGTCTGATTTCTCTAGAGCAGGAGTTCAAAACCCAAATAGCAATAGGTCTCTGGGCTGCATATTGACTTTAGCAAACCACAAATTAACATTATCTGTGTATTGGATTTTTACTTATTTTGTTAAACATTTCCCAATTACATTTTAATCTGGTTTGGGCCCTCTTTGGGAGTTTTGCAATGGGACCTCCGAGGACATCTAACCTAATCCTCTCATTTTAAAGATGACCACACTGGTATCCAGAGAAGAACTCTAGAAAGGAACATGAGCTTTGTCTATCCAACAGAACAAATGATTACATTTGGGTGCTTTTCCATCTATCAGCAGTAGAGGGAGATAGAGAGCAAAACATGCATCATTTCAAATCTTTATTGCAACAAACAAACAGTGGGTGTTTGTTTGGATGGTGTAATTTTTCACCCAGTCTCCTTAATGGAAGGGTTTTAAAGATAAATTGTGGCAGAGCTGTCAGTCTTACTGCCTATGGACCATAAATGGCCTACAAAACTTCCGAGTGCAGACAGAACCAGATTAAAATGTAATTGGGAAATGTTCAATGAAATAAATAAAAATTCAACACAGAAACATTAATTTGTGGTTTTCTAAGTCAATATGTGGTCCACAGGGATCTCTTTCTATTAAAGTTTGACACCTTAGCACCTTGCACAGGTCTGGACTAGAATAGGCACTTAAATACATAAAAGAATTAAATAAAAGCCAGCATCTATAAAGCCCTTCAAGTTTAACAAAGGCTTCAATATTAACTTATTGAATCATCACAATAACCTTATGATGTAGATGCCATTATTATTCCCATAATACAGATGAAAAAACTAAGGCAGGCAGTGGTTAAGTGACTGTCCAGGTTCACATAGATAGTAAGTATCTGGGGTTGGATTTGAACTCTGGTTTTCCTGACTCCAGATTAAATTGGATTCTACCTCCCAGGGTTGTTATGAGGATGAAATTAGATACTATTTGTAAAGTGCTTTGCAAATGTTAAAGTTCCATATAACTAGTGATGATGAATTGTCAAGTAAACTCACCACAGGGCACTGTCACATACAATAATGGATATTTGGAAAATATTCCCCATTTCTTTTATCACACACTCAAATCCTCCTAGTTTAGGAATGTGCTAGAGCCAGCTTGGATTGGCTTGAGAGACTGTCAAATTTTCAGTGTGAGCATTTACACCTTATTAATTGGCACACACTATACATCAGGGATTAATTTGCTGTTTTGTTGATTGTCTATGCTCTAAAAAGTACTGGAAAAATGTTAATGATGTGGATTAAACCAAAAAATGTGTAGTGAATACATTTGTTCCAAAAAGCTTGTTCTTAAGCATTTACTAGCATATCACTAAAGCTAATTGGGAGGGGGGAAAAGATAAAGAATAGCCAAGAAAAATAAACTTTACTTCCCAGAAGGAGACATCCATCCACTTAATAAGATTCAATCAAATGAAATTCATTCCTGAAGAAAGGAATGAATACTTTTAGCTGGAAACAGCATTTGTTAATGAGGACATGAGTTCGAGTGACAGAACTTGACCAAATGAATGCAGAAGAGATTTTGAATGGAGACAAACCTTTTTTTTTTTGGGGGGGGGGCAGGAATCTATTTTCAAGTTATCTTATGATGAGAAGATACCAAAAGAAAAGATCACCAATTTTCCCCCAAAATGGTGACTAAAGACACATTAGTGACTACTGACATCAGTAACACCTGCTCTCTTTCTTGCATTTAGAAAATCTTTTGGAGAATATTTGGCAAGTATTCTACATTCTACACAAATAGTCATGACTAGCAACCCACTGCATTCATTTGGAGGGAGTTTATTTCTTGTAGCGATAATCAGGTATAAACTAAATTAGTTAACCTTGCATTTTAGATACTAAACTTATTTTGTTGTTTCTGTCTTGTGTCCAATGTCACTTTGTGACCCCATTTGGGGTTTTCTTGGTAGAGATACTGAAGTGGTTTGCCATTTCCTTCTCCAGCTCATTTTAGAGATGAGGAAACTGAGGCAAACAGAGTTAAACGACTTTAGCCAGGGTGACATAGCTGAGGCCAGATTTGAACTCAGGAAGATGAACCTTCCTGACTCCAGGCCTGGCACTCTATCCACTGTGCCACCAGCTGCCCATAAAACTTTTAGGAGAAAGAAAATATGTATGCCCACCCCAGTAGCTGATCTGCTCTGCAGATGAGATAACATTTTAAAAACATCCCTTATTTTATCCAATAATTTTAATTTCATCCTTCATCTACTATTTTTCTTATTGCTAGACTATGTATGTTGTATTATAAACTTCTTGAGGGTGGGCAGGGTCTAGTTTTTGTTTTTTTTCTTTGTATCCTTTATCAAAGAGAAAGGGGAGAAATCTGTATATAAGGATCCCTGTAGACTGCATATTGACTTAGTTTCAAAATATAACATGTTTTATTGTATATTTATTTTGTTAATTATTTCCCAATTACATTTTAATCTGGTTTGAGGGGCACTCAGGAATGTAGTAGCCCTATGTATTTGACTCCTCTGACCTAGTAGGCACTTTAATAAATGCTTGTTAAATTTAATTAAGTCAGAGATGCTGCTAAGTAGCAATTGTGACTATCTTGATTCATTACCTTTTGTTCCCAATTTTCCATCCTTTAATGGGGGTGCTAGAGAAATTCTATGGAATCATAGTGGTTATTGTTTGTCCGTTGTTTTCAAAGATGACCATGACAACAGGAAGGTGATGTCATGACTTGCAGTGAATTGCATTAAAGTGAGGAAGGATTATGCAAATTCACCAGCCCCACTCTCTCCTGGGCAGCCACCTGGGTCCAGTGGTAAGACTTACATTAGGATGCCCGGAGATGTCCCAGATTTGGTGTGAGATTTTGACTTTTTTTTGGGGGGGGCAATGAGGGTTAAGTGACTTGCCCAGGGTCACACAGCTAGTAAGTGTCAAGTGTCTGAGGCTGGATTTGAACTCAGGTCCTCCTGAATCCAGAGCCAGTGCTTTATCCACTGTACCACATAGCTGCCTCTGTCATTTTTCATATTTATATTTTTAGATACTCCTATTATGGTAATATACCATCATTGACACTGACTTTGGAAATCTCCACTATGGAGAATAGTTATTTCTGTGAAGATTGTAACATATTTCTGTGAAGATTGTAACATATTTTTGAACCTCAAGTGTAAGCATATCCTGATCATTATGTTATTAGGAGTGCAAATTTTACTAAGGTGAATTTGATGAGCAGGAGAGTGAGGCAAGTCACTTAACCCCAAATGCCTCACCAAAAAAAAAAAAAAAAAAAAAAAGCAAAGGCTTCCCAGCCACTTGGTATGCAAATCAGCTGGATGGAAAAGGCCACCACCATCTTCTCATTTTATTGCCTTATTCCTGCTTCTCCACCCATCACGTTTGTGTTTAATAGGAGGAAATGGTAAAATAACTTTCAGCAGCTAGGTGGTACAGTGGATAGAGAGAGCACTGGGTTTGGAATCAGAAGGACCTGAGTTCAAATTTGGTCTCAGACACTTAGTAGCTGCCTGACCCTGGGCAAGCCACTTAACCCTGTTTGCCTCAGTTTCCTCATGTGTAAAATGAGTTGGAAAGAGAAATGGCAAACCACTGTAGTATCTTTGCCAAGAAAACCCCAAATAGAGTCACCAAGAGTCAGACATGACTGAACAACAACAATAAGAACTTTAACAGTTGATTCAATGTTGAATAAAAGAAAGTTGGAAGGATGTTGTGGAGGGTGTGCCAAGGAGGACGCTGAAGAAAAACCTTGAAGTCAAATGATTCAATGAAACAAAACAAAGCCAACTTCTTTTTTGTTTTGTTTTTTGTTTTTGTTTCGTTTTTGTTGTTTTGCTTTGGTGAGGCAATTGGGGTTAAGTGACTTGCCCAGGGTCACACAGCTAGTAAGTGTTAAGTGTCTGAGGCCAGATTGAACTCAGGTCCTCCTGAATCCAGGGCCGGTGCTCTATCCACTGCGTCACCTAGCTGCTCAAAGCCAACTTCTTTCAACATTTAATCTGTTTTATTTTTTCATTATAAATGCCAACTTTTTATTTTTCAGAAAAGAAACTTTTAAAATTTGTAAAGAATTGATCAGTTGAGTAGTTGTTGGAAATTCCATCAAAAAACTAGGATGATGAGGAGGGACAAAAAAATTGTCAAACCATTATGAAAGCCCTATTTTAAAAGAACTCATTCCTTTTTTTAAAGTAAAAATGATTTTTATTTATAGTTTTGAATTCCAATTTTTATTCCTACTTTCCTCCCTTCCCTCCCCTGAGGTGGTAAGCAATCAGACATGGGTTATACATGTACAATTATATAAAACATGACCATATTAGTCATTTTGTACAAGAAAACTTGAATAAAAGAAAAAAAATGAAAGAAATTGAAAAATAGCATGCTTCAGCCTGTGTTCCATCAATATCAGTTCTTTCTTTGGAGGTGGATAGTATATTTCTTCAATAGTCCTTTGGGATTGTCTTGAATCATTGTATTGTTGAGAATAGTTAAGTCATTCACAGTAAAAGAACTAATTCCTAAGGAAGAGACTTCATGCCAGATTTAAAAAAAAAGCTTCCTCCGCACATTTTCCAGTTTTGTTTGTTTGTTTAAAGAGCAAGAAAAGCGGGCAATCACAATATTAAAAACATAACTGGGGGTAGCTAGGTGGCACAGTGGATAGAGCACCGGCCCTGGATTCAGGAGGGCCTGAGTTCAAATTTGGCCTCAGACACTTGACACTTACTAGCTGTATGACCCTGGGCAAGTCACTTAATCCTCATTGCCCCCCCCACCCCCAAACAACAAAAACAAAAACACAAAAATAAAATGTAACCAAATGAAATTTCCCTCCAAACTGGTTTCTCAACATTGGTGCAGTATTTCATTGAGAAAAGTTCACTGGAGTTTTTAGGGATCCTCTCCAAGGGTGAGGTTTCATATGTCTTTACACATACTCACACACTTTTGCATCCTTCCAGTTGTGATACTGCTGTTAGGGGACAATGCACAGCCCCCACGGGCCATTAGTCCCCTCCTGTGCCCACCTTTCCATTAAATAATGCTGAGTGCTAGAACGTCAGAACTCATGTGCAGAATAGAACTCATATCCAGTTCCCCTCTGGCTTCCACTATAGCCTCTGCAGAAGCTTTCCCAATCCACAACTTTCTTTTATTCAACATTGAATCAACTGTTAAAGTTCTTATTGTTGTTGTTCAGTCATGTCTGACTCTTGGTGACTCTATTTGGGGTTTTCTTGGCAAAGATACTACAATGGTTTGCCATTTCTCTTTCCAACTCATTTTACACATGAGGAAACTGAGGCAAACAGGGTTAAGTGGCTTGCCCAGGGTCAGGCAGCTACTAAGTGTCTGAGACCAAATTTGAACTCAGGTCCTTCTGATTCTAAGCCCAGTGCTCTCTCTATCCACTGTACCACCTAGCTGCTGAAAGTTATTTTACCATTTCCTCCTATTAAACACAAACGTGATGGGTGGAGAAGCAGGAATAAGGCAATAAAATGAGAAGATGGTGGTGGCCTTTTCCATCCAGCTGATTTGCATACCAAGTGGCTGGGAAGCCTTTGTTTTTTTTGTTTTTTTTTTTGGTTTTTGTGAGGCATTTGGGGTTAAGTGACTTGCCTAGGGTCACACAGCTAGTAAGTGTTACGTGTCTAAGGTCGGATTTGAACTCAGGTTCTTCTTAATCCAGGGCCAGTGCCACCTAGCTGCCCCAGCCTTTGTTTTTAACACTAGACATTTGGCAATGCTTATTCACATATACCTTATTCACTTCATCCCGTTTGCTTCAATTTCCTCATCTGTATGAGCTGAAGAAGGAAATGGCAAACCCATCCAGTATCTGTGCCAAGAAAACCCACAGGGGAATGTTAGACATGATTCAAAAACTACTAATGGTAGCAAAGCTTTACGTACTGTCTCTCTTTGATCTTCACAATAACCCCATGAGGTAGGTATTGCATGCAATGTTATATGCTCATTTGATAGATGAGAGTACAAATTTAGGGAACTGTTAAGTGATGTGTTCAAGGTCACACAGCCAGGTGGTAGCAATGCTAACCTGAGCTTTTTTATTCCAAATCCAGGATCTCTCCATTCTGGTGGGCTACCTTCCTTATCATAGGAAAGCATCTCATCTTGGGATTTCATTTCAAGTATTTTTCATGAGTCCTCAAGCACTAATGAATCATATTTAAAAGCTATTGGGGGGGGGCAGCTAGGTTGTGCAGTGGATAGAGCATCAGCCCTGGAGTCAGGAGTACCTCAGTTCAAATCCGGGCTCAGACACTTAACACTAGCTGTGTGACCCTGGGCAAGTCACTTAACCCCAATTGCCTCACTTAAAAAAAAAAGCTATTGGGGAGAGTGCAGGAAAGGTTATGGGTCCCCATAAGTTTCTAGACCAATAACATTTTTTTTTTTTTAGTGAGGCAATTGGGGTTAAGTGACTTGCCCAGGGTCACACAGCTAGTAAGTGTTAAGTGTCTGAGACCGGACTTGAACTCAGGTACTCCTGACGCCAGGGCCGGTGCTCTATCCACTGTGCCATCTAGCTGCCCCGACCAATAACATTTTAACATTATTTTGTAACAGAATATTTGGATGTTGCTGGGAAAATTTTATAGATAAAAGAAAAATGTTGGGAAATTTCAAAAGAGAAAGGAAGGCAATAAGGTCACACACAGAGTTGTCATCCAGGCATTTTAATAACTTCTGAACCAATCAAAGAGCATTCAGTTTTATAATTACACAAAATTATAAATCATGACAGTACTTGGATTGTGGAAATGGACGGTCTTTCTCATCAAATGAGGATACCATGCCAACAAATCTCCTGTGTTTCCCACTCCTGAATCATCCATCAGCTGGGATGTGTCTCTTCAGTTGAGTCCCTGGGGAGCTCGATTCATCCTGTTTAACTTCCTAAATACATATTAATGTCCAGTGGCAATGCAGGGTATGATTAACTTTTCCTTTTCCACACTAGACTAGAAATATGTGGTCCATAGAGAAGGTCTTCAGATGGCATCCTGAAAAAGGTCTAGGAAAGTTGACCAACTTTTTACCAAGAATGTCCAATTATCCCACGTGCAATTTGAATGAGTTTCAGTATTTAGCTTCTCTTTAGTAGGTCATTATGACTGAGGAAATGAAACATCTTGACACTAGAGATCATAGTGAAAAGGGAGCTATTTTGGCATCAGTCTACCGGATTTGGGAAAGAAAAACAGAGGTAACAAAGACTGAAGTTAGTTACATTTTTATGAGATTATCTTTTTATGAAGTGAATCTGTTGCTGAAGTAAACCATGTCTTTTGTTCTTTGTAAAAAGCCATGCTTTTTGGCTGAAAATATATGGTTTAAAAATTTTTAATTAATTTTTAATTTAAAAAATTTTAGTGGCTACAATAGTTTTAAAAGTGTAATTTAACACATTTTCTTTCAATATTTAAAATTCTCTTAGTCGGTTGTAGAATAAAAGTTGGCTTTTAAAATAGTCTTAAAAGTTCTTCCTTCACCAACCTGCCAACTAATAGCTCAAATTTAGTGTAGCCATAAAAATAATAATAATTCCACTTACAAATGAGGATTATAAGTGTGGATAACACCTTCTTCTGGTGGCACAGATGGCCTTGTGCCAATGCCTGAATAATGCTACCTGAGATACCTCACCAGTTTTTTGGTGGGTTTTTTTTTTTTTTTGCATGTGTCATTGGCCAGATCCTTCTGCTAGTAAGTTCTTTCCTGAAAGTTAGTGCAAGGTAGGTGCATAGATACAGAATTACTTGTAGGGGATTTAGCTATCCAGGTATAGTTGCATTAATTCAATCTGGCAGCTTGTCACTTGCTAAGAGCAAATTAAATGTGGTTAGCTGAGTTGTAGAAAATTCACATCCCATTAAGTAAACCCCACTTCCTATTTTTTTCAGGGGGGAGTGGTGGTGGTGGAATTAAAGTGTTAAAATAAAGGGCTAATTTTTATTGTTCAGTTATGTCTGACTCTTCATGACCCCATTTGGGATTTTCTTGGTAGAGATATTAGAGTAGTTTGCCACTCTCTCTTTGAGATCATTTTATAGATGAGGAACTGAGGCAAACAGGGTTAAGTGACTTGTCCAGGGTCACACAGCTACTAAGTGTCTGAGGTTGGATTTGAAATCAGGAAGATGAGTTTTCCTAACTTCAGACCCAGTGCTCTATCCACTGTACCACCTAGCTGCCCTTATGGTCTAATTACATGGTCTGAAAGCATTTCTATAGCTCCCCAAGAGACTGAAAGACAGAGAGAATGACCAAAAATAGGGGCAAAACCTAAGACAATATTTTTTTTTATTAAAAAAATTGGAAGATTTTGGTTCTGTATTAAATAAGCAGTATTAATTTATATGTGTATACATACATGAAACTCTACCTAGATATATGCATATGTACATATATATACATATATACACACGCACATATAGCAAATGTCTCTATGTCACCATATTTACCTATGATTTATCAGTTGGGTTGTTACAATTTTTGGTCTAGACCTTCCATTGGATGGTATTCCTAGAAGATTCCTCCATTCAAACACCAGCGACTTATAATAAGTTAAGAGTTTCAGAAAATTGTCTAGGGTTGCTGGGAAATGGAAAAATTTGCCCATGATTACATAGAGAAGTGTCTGAGCCAAAATGAACATGGATCTTCCTCTTCAGTAAACTCAGCTGCTTGTCATTAGTTAGGACTAGAAGGCATCTCTCTTTATATAACTCTCCCCATCTATATGTATTTATCACTATTTGGATATGTATATTTGTGTGTGCACACACACACACACACACATATATATGTATATATATATATACACATATAGGTATACCTATTTACATACACATATATCCACAGAGACATATGGATAGAAAGTACATATGCCCCTTATCGGGATTGTGTGTCTACTACCTATGAGTTTCTTCTAAAGTCTCAGAACAGAATCTGACCACCTTTTGTTGGGATCCCTGAGAACTTCAATGCCCTGACTATAGGGTTTGGGTAAGTCTGGGTGAGGAGGGAGATGTCATCCTATTCATTCCCCTTCAGAAGAAATGTTAAAAGCCTCAGCAGCCTAAGGAATTTTGCCTCTTTTCCTCTGGCCAACTATTCCCCCCCCACCAGCCCTTCTGTTACCTGTACCACCATCCTTGAGAAAAGCAAATAAGCTGGATCTTCCCATGATTGAATGACTGATCTGAAGCAAAAAGGCAAATTAAGAAAAATAAAAAAACCTCATGTATACAGGGCTCTATTCCCCAAATGTTTTCCAGTGTGAACAGAAGAGTGGGCCAAGAGTCACGATGGTTTAATAACTTTTTTTTTTTTTTTTTTTTTTTTTGCGGGGCAATGAGGGTTAAGTGACTTGGCCAGGGTCACACAGCTAGTAAGTGTCAAGTGTCTGAGGTTGGATTTGAACTCAGGTACTCCTGAATCCAGGGCCGGTGCTTTATCCACTGTGCCACCTAGCTGCCCCCTTAATAACTTTTTGAAAATTATTTTTTCTTTATTCATCTCATATTTATATATATGCTATAGTACTGTAAATTAAAAACAAAGGAGTTATTAATATTGAAACCCCTTCGTAACTTTTGGCCCACCATGTAGATTAGCTCCTCATTGAGGTGTTTTAATGCCATGTTACACTACAGAAAAAGACATTAAAATGTATACTTCCTGAAAGCGTGCCTATCGATTTTATTCTTTATTTTTGCAATGTTGCATACAACAAAAGGCAAAACACGAAGTTCTTTATAGGAAGAAGCAGATATAAGCTTAAAGAATCAGATAAAGATGTAAGATAAATTTCAGTGTTTAAGTGACATATCATTTGCAATTTTGAGAACTCCATGAGCAAACATCAGGATGGGGCATAAAATTTTTGTCATGTCACTGTAACTACACATCATGCAAATGGAAAAAAATCTGATGTTTTGAGTTAATAGTTACTAATTTTCTGTCAAGTATTAAATTAAGATTAAAAAGCTCAATTCTATACCTCCCTTCTCCCCTTTCCCCGAGGTTGGTTTTTTGTTTGTTTGTTTTGCTTTGTTTTTTGCAAGTAAATAAGAATTTGTACCCGTACAATAGTTCAGCAACTGGGGAAGAAAGAGGTAGACTTGGAGGATCTCTCTTCTCAAAAGCAGGAGTTACTACATAAATACACCAGGGGTCCCCTGTCACCCCCAATGAAAGACTAGTCTTGTTCCTACCTACGGTAGCAAATGAAAGCAATTGATTATAGATGAGTAAAAGATTGATGAACTGAACACAGCAGAAACCTGAGAATCCTACTAAAGAAGCAGAAACAGCAAGTATGTTATTAGCACGTGCTCAAAGAAATAGGTGATTTCCCTAGATCCTCTGTACCTTAGAAAAATGAATCTCCTTGGATTCTGAGTCCCCAGTTACATGATATAAAACAACTGTACGTCATACATTCCATGAATATAAAACTTTGGGGTCAATTTTTTAAATGGGGCTTTGGGGAAAAATGGGGAAGAAGGGAAAAGATTTTTAAAGATCATGCAAGTTTTTCACCTTTCCCAAATACCCTGTTTGAGAGTTTGTGCAATGGCCTAAGGCAGGAGATTTGTCAGTGTTCCCCACTTTTCCCCTCCAGCAGTGAAAAGAAGAGTAAGGAAGACTGACCAACAAAAAGAAGTTAGTGTTAAGAGGAGGAAACATCCACCTCTTTGACAATGCATCCAGGCTAATATGTTTTAAGAACATTAAGCAGTCAGTGGTGAGGATGTTTTCATCTTGGTGATTTTAGTCTTAAATGTTAAAAGTGCGAGAGAAAGTCATTTAAATCCAGAGATCTGAGAGAGCTAATTGGGAAGGGGAGGGCAAGAACCCCACTCAACTCTTCCAGTTCCAAAGACAAGTTGGGGATGGTTTCAATGGCTGCCTCTCCCCACAAAACCACTGCCTGGAGCAGCTCAGTAAGTTAAAGGGTGATTACTTCCAGACAGCACATACTCTTCAGTATTATTTTGTGTGTGTGTGTGTATGTGTGTGTGTGTGGCAATTGGGGTTCAGTGACTTGCCCAGGGTCACACAGCTAGTAAGTGTCAAGTGTCTGAGGCCAGGTTTGAACTCAGGTCCTCCTGACTCCAGGGCCAGTGCTCTATCCACTGTGCCACCTAGCTGCCCCTTCTCTTCAGTATTATTAATATTTTTATTTTTTACCCGTGGGGTTTAGGGCTAGCTGAGACATTGTGTTAGTAAACCATGCCACAGCAGGTCATCCCGTACTTATGCATAGATCCTCCCTATCAGCTTTTATTCTTTTCAAATTTAAGAAAAAAGATTTTTTTTAAAAGCAACTTTTCATTCAAAGTCCCAAGGATGATTTCTTTTTTGTTATGATTTTGCGACACAGTGTGTCTCCTTTCTTAGTTCAACATTTATCCAAGCACGTCTGCAGCCGTTCTGTGGCGGGAGGAGACAGGGTGTTCAGCAAGTTCTCTTCCACAAACACACAGCTCCGCTTCAGGGAAGGACATGCTTCCAGCTCCGGAGGGAGGACTTCCAGGTGGTTTCCAATGAGCTCCAACTGCACCAGGTTTGTCAGCTCCCCGATGAGGGGGGGCAGAGTCATCAAGCTATTCCTCCCCAAGAGTAAGGTCTGCAGCTTTTTACACTGAAACAATCCATTTGGCAGCGTTTCAATCTAAGAAGAGAAAAGAGGAGAGGGCAAGTGAATGCTCAGTTCATGGAGGAAGAGTCTCCTTTGATATTACCCCATGCTCTAGGAAAGACAACCCAGAAGAGTCCCTAGAGCAGAGGATCTTAACCTGGAGACTGGGCACTTAAAAAATCAATAGCTGAATTTAAATATAATTGGCTTCCTTTGTAATCCTTTGTATTTTACTTTATGCATCTAAAAACATGTTCACAGGGGTCTGTGATGACAAAGGATCTCTGTCATCAAACTGGGGTTGAGCCAGAAAGCAGCAAAGGCAGGCTTATGTGTTAGTAAATATCTTACTTGATTCCCCCAAGCGACTAACGCCCTCCCAGCCAAACTATCTTGTGCTGAATGTTTTTGCATTTATTATATATTTGATATCTCCCCCGTTAGAATGTGAGCTCATTAAGAGAAGGCATTGTTTCATTCTTTACATGTATCCCCAGCATCTAGCACAGTGCCAGGAACAAAGAAGATGCTTCAAATAAACACTTATTAATTAATGATCCGGACCTCTGCAGTCCCTCTCTGATTGCAAACTCCCATGCTGGCATCAGTCCATTTACTTACCCTTTCTAAACATAGGTAGACTTAGCAGGAAGGGGACCACAGAGGACACTGAATCCCAACCCCAAGTTTTACAGATGAGAAAATTAAGGCAGAAAGAGGTAAAGTGATTGCTTACTAAGTATCTAAGGCAGGATCTGAATGCGGGGCTCCCTAGTTCCAAGCTCAAAACTCTCTCCTCTACACCATGCTGCCTCACAATGACATGCTCTTCATCATCACCATGTCTTCGGTCCTTCTCATTCATCTCTTCTCCAGTCATATACCATCTTCTATCCTTGGATCTCTTAGCCCACTGTCCTATTGCACTTCCTGACTGGCCAAACCCCAACATTCATTCACCTTGCATTCTCCTACTCAAACGCTATTGAACACTGCTACACAAGTCAAGTGGAATCAAATTATCATAAGCATGGCTGATCCAAGAGAATAAATACTGATTTAAGAGGGTAGATAATCTGGGGCAGCTAGGTGGCAGTGGATAAAGCACTGGCTCTGGATTCAGGAGGACCTGAGTTCAAATCCGACCTCAGACACTTGACACTTACTAGCTTTGTGATCCTGGGCAAGTCACTTAACCTTCATTGCCCTGAGCAAAAAAAAAAAAAAGTCAAGTGACCATGTTTACTAAGTTCATTACAAATTTATGTAATTTATTTTTAATAGGGTCATCACTGCTTCATGACCATCCCTGGCTGACCTGTGGCGCAGTGTTGGGAGAAAGGGAGGGAGATAGTCCACAACTTAAAAGGTAACAAGCAATATATAAAATTAAAAACAAAAACAAATCCAACATGTTCAAAGCAGATATCACTGACTTTCCTACTAAACTCACTCTCCCAAACTTCCTTCTTCTTGCTGAGGGCACCATCACCCTTCTAGTTACTCAGCTTTGTAATACTGATGTCATTCTCCATCTTTTACTCACCTTACATGTCCGGTTTCTGCTAGGAGGCAAATTGTTGGGTTTTGTCTTCTTGACTATCTGGCCATTCTTTTATGTTTTATTGGGAAACAATCCATTCACAGTTACAACTGTTAGATATTTATTTAGATATTTAGTTATATTTTGTATTGATTACCTACCTTAAAATTTTTTTTTTGTTGGACAGTGAGGGTTAAGTGACTTGCCCGGGGTCACACAGCTAGTAAGTGTCAAGTGTCTGAGGTCGAATTTGAACTCAGGTCCTCCTGACTTCAGGGCCGGTGCTCTATCCACTGCAACACCTAGCTGCCCCAGATTATCTACCTTCTTAAGTCAGTATTTAGTCTCTTGGACCAGCTCTGCTTATGATAATTTGATTCCAGCCTCCACCTCCAAGCTTTCTCTATCTTTTCCTCCTGTTTTCTTTTTGTTTTCCAAGTTTCTTGAATTTACTTAAATTTTTATTTATCATTATATTCTAATTGCTTTCCAACAGTCTAGTATGGTTCAGAGTTCTTAGCATTTCATTCCACCACCCTTATCTCCATCAATTATTTCTTTTATACACTGAGTGATATCCATTTGTGGCATCCTTTTCCAATAAGTGTTAATTTACGTCTCTGTTTTTATTTCTTTCCACTTAAAGTCTAATCTGAAATCTAGCTTGCCTTTCACAGCATCATAGGATCAGATTTATAGTTTACCCTGAGAAGCATGTCTCCTGAGATACACCATGGCCCCCTCTGCAAACAAAATACATTTTTACATCACTCTCTCATATTCCCAGGCTGGTCAAAGAATCCAAATGAAAGAGACTCTCTTTCCACACCGCCCTGCCTTTGAGAAGAGACTTAGAAGTGTCTCCTCCAAATAATTTCTATTTCATACCTCATTTCTTCCAACCTCAGGGATTTTCCTCAGAGTTAACGTCCCACTTCCCCTACAAACATAATGATTCATTTATGATGTAATGTGGATTTTAGTCCCTAGACTATTCATTATACTCTTTCTCCTTCACATGGCGCTGTTCCTTTAAGTCTTCAGTCTTAGATCTTTGCTCTTTCTCAATACAAGATAGAGTGCTGGGCCTGAAGTCAGGAAGACATGCGTTCAAATCCAATCTCAGATATTTTACTAGCTGTGTGACGGACCCAGAGCAAGTCACCTAACTTCTGTCTGCCTCAGTTTCCTCAAGTATAAAATGGGGATGATAATAGCACCTACCTTGTGGCATTGATGTAAAGATCAAAAAAGATATTTTTAAAGTGCACAGTGCCTAGCACATAGTAGGTACTATATAAATGTTTATATACTTTTCTTCCTTTCTCTTAGGTTCTTCACCAACATGAGGGAAAAACCCTGAATAAATAGTGTAGTCTTGATCTAGAACCATGGGGTAACTTCTTGTTTAGTCTTTCCCTGTTAATAGTACTTATTTAGCTTTCTTCTTATGTTTCGCCTGTTTAACATGTTTACACGTTGTAGTCTGTTCACTAGTCGTCTCTTTTGGAGGAATGACCTATTTCTTGAATGTCTATTTCCGTTGAAAAGAATGTTCAGCTTTGCAAGATGTAATTTTAGCACGCATCTCATCTTTGGGAGAAAAAAGATATTTTTGAAAATTAATCCTTTATGTCATTGTTTTCCTTGTAGGCAAAGTGTATTCTTGGGTTATTCATATTTATTGTCTTAATAGTTAAAGGCTATCTTAGTTACTTGCAATACCTTTCTTTTTGATACAAGTATAACCATTATATTCCTTAATGACTGAACCGCAAGGTTATTTTCTTTAGGTGATTTGTGGATTCTATAAATCAGAACTTTTCTTTCAGTTTTCAATTATTTCTGGGCAATTTTCTTGTATTTTTCCTGAAATATGGTAATTAGGCTTTCTACTTCATCCTCATTTTTTTTTCTCCATGAGACACAGGTCTCACATAATTTATGAATATACTATCTTCTTCTTTTTTTTTTTTTAGTGGGGCAATGAGGGTTAAGTGACTTGCCCAGGGTCACATAGCTAGTAAGTGTCAAGTATCTGAGGTCGGATTTGAACTCAGGTCTTCCTGAATCCAGGGCCGGTGCTTTATCCATTGCACCACCTAGCTGCCCCTGAATATACTATCTTCAATGTTAGTAACTTTGATTAGAAAGTGCATGTAATTTGTCCGATGATGCTACTTCAACTTTTTGTCAAAATTTCCTCTAGACAGTATTTCTAAGGTTTATAGCTTCATTTTCTCTTCAGAAACTGTACTGTTTTGAAGACATCTTTTGCCATGTGTTCTAAATTACCTGTTATTTTCATTTGTCTTATTTCCCAGATTTCCTCTGCTATGACATTACTTTCTTACCTTCCCTATCTTTTTTTTCCCTTCAGTTGTTTCTAGTCATCATGACCCTATTTGGTTTTTTTAAAGATACTGGAGTGGTTTGACATTTCCGTCTCCAACTCACTTAACAGATGAGAAAAATGAGGCAAACAGAGTTAAATGGCTTGCCCAAAGTCACACAGCTACTAAATGTCTGAGGCTGGATTTGAACTCAGGAAAATGAGTCTTCCTAACTCCAAGCCCAGAACCCTGTGCACTACATCACCACCTAAAGGCCTAATCTTTACCTTATAGTGAACTAATTCAAATCCCCACTGTCTTGTGCTCTTGGATTTCTTGCCCCGCTTTCTTATCACAAATCATCCTCTGCCAGTCCCCAGCCCCAAATCCCTGCCACCATAGGCTCCTCCCACTCCTGTACTCCCATGCTGAATCAAGCTAGAAGTCATGCAGTTGTATTTACAAATCCAAGTCCATCTAACTTCAACTGGGCCCTCCATGCAGCAAGGCAATTCTTGTTCTTCCAGTGCTCCCTAATGGATTCACAGCTTCACTCCCCAAAGACGCCATGTAAAATCTCCTCTTTTCTCCTCTCAATCCCTTCTGTGGTCACCCAATACTCACCCTCTCAGGCAATCACATCACCACTTCCTCCTCTTCCTTAACCTCCATTTTCTCTCTGCAACCCTTTGTCATCTGGCTTCTGACCTCATAATTTAACTGAAATGCTCTTCCCAAAGCTATTAATTTACTAACTTCATGGTATTTTTTCAGTTCTCATAATTAAAAAAAAACAAAAAGAAACCAAAATCTCTTCTACCGTTCCTGTTCTCCCTTAATTCTAGTGCATTTCTTTTGAGACGACCTCCAACCTATTTTGTATGTACATAAGTATTTGCATGTTGCTTCCCCCCCATTAGATTGTGAGCTCCTTGAGGGCAAGGACTGTTTGTGTATCCCCAGCACCTCGCATAGTACCTGGTACGTGATAGTTGCCAAATATATGCTTGCTGACTTGACTCTGCACTGGCAGTTGGGGGTGGGGGTGGGGCAGGAATTGCAACATCGATGTCTATTAGAGCAAATTCCAGAAGTGAAAGTTGGTTGTTGATTGGTACAGAATGACAGGGAGTTCAGTCACTTTAGGTTAATCAGGGAAAGAGCCTAAAAGAAGCAGATTTTGTTGATTCACTGAAGATGAGAAGTATGTAGAAAAGTGGCAAGAAAAAAGTTGATTTGCTCAGGACACAAGCAGCCCAGACACTGGGGAGGAGAACAGCAGTTAAATTGGTGGGGAGAATCGTGTGTGTGTGTGTGGGGGGGGCGTGCCTTAAAGCACCACCATTTACTCTGCATGTATCTACTATCCACTCGATGGATTACATGTTGTTTCCCCCATTAGAATGTGAGTTCCTTGTTTTTGTCTTTTTTTCATTTGTCCATAGCTTAACACAGTGCCTTGGCACACATGTAGATGCTTAATAAATGACTGGTTGACTTAATGATATTTTATGGACAAATCTATTCTATTTCGCTACATAGTCTCCTTCTTTGATTATAATCTCTGAGGCAAGAGTCAGACAGTATCTAATCTGAAGGCATCTCATCTAGAAGTGGGACTCCTAGACGTGTTTTCCGATTTTAAACTATTAACATTTGTTGGACACTGTATGCAAGCACTGTGCTCAGTAGTGGGGGTGTCCCCTGTCTTCATGCAACACGTCTACCAATGACTATAATGAGAATACTATGCTCACATTCTTATGGTCTACAAAACACTTAAACACCTCATTTGCTTGGCACAATAGCACCAGGATGTGCAAAATGAAGTGCCATTGTACCCATTTTGCAGATGAAGAAACTGAGAGTTCAAAAGGTTGACCTTCCAAAGTGCACATAAAAAATAAGTAGTGTGGGAGGGTGTAGCTAGGTGGCACAATGGATAAAGCACTGGCCCTGGATTCAGGAGGACCCGAGCTAAAATCTGGCCTCAGACACTTGACACTTAACAGTTGTGTGACCCTGGGCAAATCACTTAACCTTCATTGCCCCCACAAAAAAAGTAGTGGAACTGGGGTTCGAACCCAGCCCTTCTTGCTTCAAATCCAATGCTCGGTAAGTATATGAAAGGTGGAAACAAAATGTGATATGAAGCCCAGGGGGAGAAAAATCATTAACAGTTGAAAGGCAGCATGGGACAGTGGAAAGAGTATTAAAAATGAAGTCAACATTGTTAAATCCTGCCTTTCCTGCTCACGACCTGTGTGAACTTGGGCGAGTCAGCTGATTTCTCTGGGCCTGTGTCCTCAACTGTAAAAATGAAGAGGGTGAACTAGATGACCTATTTCTAGGGTCTTTATAGCTGAAGACCTAGGATCATAGGGTATCTAGGATACCCTCAAGGATGGCTTTGTGGGAGAGGGGCTTCTAAATTGGCCTTTGAAGGAGAAACAGCCATTCAGTGAATGGCAAGGGAAGGAAGAGTATTCCAGACATCTGAGAAGCCAAAGGAAAGGCAGGAAGGTGAGAAAGCTAAGGGTCTAAGTTGGAGAAGGAGGACAGAAGGTCATGGGATCATCTCCCTGGACATAGGTCATAGAAGTATTACTGCATCCATTTGATAGATGAAGGAAAGTATGGTTCAGAAAAGGAAGTGAGTTACCAATGGTTAAGTGACTTAGTAATTGTCAGAGCTGGTACTTCAGTCCTGATTTTCTAGCTATAGTTCAGTTCTTTCTCCCTCCTGTCAGATTCCAGTAATCACTGGATGGTGATGCCCTATGAGCCCATGTGTTCCTAGGAGAATCCTGCCAGTGGGGACCAGTTATTCTGCAAATGAGAATCCCACTTGAACAAAAGAGCCTCATTTGTTCAAGGTACAATTTTTTTCTTTTTCTTTTTTTGGGGGGAGGGGGGCAGTGAGGGTTAAGTGACTTACCCAGGGTCACACAGCTAGTAAGCGTCGAGTGTCTGAGGTCAGATTTGAACTCAGGTCCTCCTGAATCCAGAGCCTGTGCTTTATCCACTGCGCCATCTAGCTGCACTTAGTACTATTTTTTCAATGGATATTCCTGGATCCTATTCCCATGACTCTCTCATAGAACATATAAGCACATATTCTGATGACCAATTCAGATTTGAGTCTCTGAATTTCCAAGATTGGCAAATGTCAATTACTCCAAAGGATAAACTCAACCTAGGATCCGATAACAAGTAAATCACCTGTGATTTATGAGTTCTGCCCCAAATGACACTGATCCATATTTGGTGAGTTTCTTATAAAATCATTCTGAGTTCCTCCTAAGAAGGGGTGCATAAATGTTAAAAGGATAGCTACTACCTGAACACTTAAGCTTCCTCGGCCAGGGACCCATTTCCAGGCCAGCTCTAATTAGTTTTAGAACCCTATAATCTTTGAAACACTTGAGATTTCCTTCTATTTTTAAAACAGCTTTGTACTAAAGTGTCAAAATGATGACTGAGATAACTCATCTTGCCTGAAAAATAAGTCTTAACATTATCCTTCCCAATTTTCTAGTCAATCTCTTATGCTCTGTGGCATTCTCAAAATAACTGCAAGGGAACAGATGCATTTTTTAGCCAAATCATACAGAACAGAGTGCAACAGAGGTAGCTTAAAAACACATTTTGGAAGCCAAAGAACAAGGTGCTTCAAGTGGCATTTTTTTTTTTTTGGTGAGGCAATTGGGGTTAAGTGACTTGTCCAGGGTCACACAGCTAGTACGAGTTAAGTGTCTGAAGCCGAATTTGAACTCAGGCCCTCCTGAATCCAGGGCTGGTGCTCTATCCACTGCGCCACCTAGCTGCTCCTCAAGTGGCATTTTACAAAAAAAGCAAAGCACCAATGTTAGGTCTGGGATTCCTTTGACATAAGAATTGAGATTCTGTGATTATTCTATTAAAGGCCAGACCTTAGCTCAGAGTACTCATGAGCTACAGCCAAAATGGACTACTGGATATCTTCCTTGCATTACCACTTAGGTGTCACAATGGAGAGAAAGCTAGTCCTAGGGTTAGGAAGACCTGGGCTCAAATGCAGCCTCAGATATGTATAAGGCTGTGTGACCTTGGGCAAGTCATTTCATTTTTGTCTGCCTCAGTTTCCACATCTGTAAATGGGGATAAGAGAAGCACCTACGTCCCACAGGGTTGTAGTGAAGCTCAAATAAGATAATGTTTTTTAACTACTTTTTAAACTTTAAAGCACTCCACAATCGCTTGGTCTCGCCAAGCACTAATTGAACAGCTCCTAATTCAGTGTATCCAAGACGGAGTTCATTATCTTCCCTTCTCTCCCATTCTACTCTTAACTCCACTATGTCTGTGAGGGCACCCTCATCTTTCTGGTCATCCACATTTTCAATCCTGGGAATTCTTCACTCTTCTCTCTCCTCTTCACCCCTCATATCCAATCAGGTGTCAAGTCTTAGCAATTCTACCTCCATAATATATGTCTCATTCCTGCTCTCCACCCACATGGCCACCATCCTCTTTCAGACCATTATCTGGTCTACTGTCAAGATCCTACTAAGAGGCCATCTTGAATTCAACTCCCCCCCAATCATTTTATCCTTCAATCCAATACCAGGTTATTATCTCCAAAGCAAAAAGTCTGATCATAGTCACTTCCCCTAATCAAGAAGTTCTAGTGACTTCCTCCTGCCCCCTCTACAGAATAGCATCCCCCCATTTGGCTTAAGGGTCTGCTGCTCCTGTTTGGTGTTTTTCGGTCGTGTCCAACTCTTTGTGATTCCATTTGGGGTTTTCTTGGCAAAGATCCTGGAGTGGTTTGCTATTTCCTCCTCCAGCTCATTTTACAGGTGAGGAAATGGAGGCAAACAGGGTGAAGTGACTTGCCCAGGGTCACACAACTAAGAAGTGTCTGGGACTGGGTTTGAACTCAGGACTTCTTGACTCCAAGCTGGAGTGCTCTATGTACTATGGCGCCACCTAGCTGTGTCCTTTGTGCACTTGCTGTTCTTAGGCAAATAGGTCTCATTGTTGCACCTCCCAGATGACATTCCATGTCCTGCCTGCTTGTACCTTTGCCTTGGCTGCCCCCATGCCCACAATGTAATCTGTGTGCCTTCATCCTTCACTTCCTTCAAGGCTCAGCTCCAATGTCACTTCCTAGAGAAATTCTAATCTGATTCTTCTCCCTTATTAATTCGTGCCTTGTGCCCAGAAATCACTTTGTATAAATTCTAGCATACGTGTTTCATGATGTTTTCTCCCTCGCTTGGTGTACAGTAAGTGCTTAATAAATGCTGATTGAAGGAACCTCCTCAGTACTACTGTTTCTTCTGTCTGAGATGTATCCATGTTCCTGGTGTTCTTCCACCCCCATCTTTGGAAATCCTGCCCTGCTTCAAGAGCCGGGTAATATCATTTCATTCACAGGGAGTGATCTTTCCCTCGGTTGAACTCAAAGCACTTGGCCCTCCTTTTATGGCCCTTATCATGTTCTATCTTGCATCACCTTTGCACAAGTTCCCCAGAACCTTTGGCCAAAAGGCAGGTTATCTTCTCAATAATCACAGCTTGTGTTGGTGCAGCAAGTTGAAGGCTTAAAAGTCATTTCCACACAATAATCCTCCAAGTCAGGTAGAAGGTTCTCCCCCATTTTGCAGATGAGAAAACCAAGGCTCCAAGAGGAACAATGGATGCACCCAGGGCTACACCAGGTTCCAGATTTTAAATCTCTTACCCCTGTTTCTAATTCATGCCCAGCTGCTACTCACAGATCCTCATAATACCATCGGGCACAGCAGGCACACCACCCACTGCAAACACAGGCAGTACCCAGGCTTTCATGAAGGCCAGGATGTCTCCCCCCATGGGGAGCTCACAACCCAACTACAACTCCATGGATAAAGCCGAGGGAGTTACTAGAAGCACAGAAAGGTTAAGTGGCTTAAACATAGTCACACAGCCAGTGGCAGAGACTGAGATTTGAAGCTGGGGTTTCCTGGGGCAAGACCAGCACTCTAACCCCTGTATCATGCTGCCTCGATACCCATGACACACACATGCACCAGATGGCTTGTTTTTGGTCAGGACCTGTGATATCCTTGGGGTAGGATGCTTCAGGGGAAGAGACTTCCTCTACAGATGCAGCTCTGCAGTCTCTTGGTAACTTAAAGCCTTAGAGAGGTGCCCTGGGGTTAAGTGACTCGGGGAGGGCCACAGAACCAATGCATGTCAGAAGTAGGATTTGTGCCCACGTGTTCCTAACTCCCAGGGCCAGTTCTCAATCCATTATGCCACTTTTTTTCTCATATAACATATACTGTAGGTATTATCTACCTACCTGCGTACCCAGCTATCTGCTTACCTGCCTACTTTTCTGCCAGTTTCTCTGCCTCCTGCCCTACCTCTCTGCCTTTTTCTTCTTCTTATCTGTCTCCTTCTCACTGATCTGATCTGCCCATCTACTTTTCTGCCTACCTTTCTACCTGTACACCTACCTACCCATCCACCTATAGTGAATTCACTGGAAAACAATGCCAGAATGCTGAGAAAAGGAGTTGACCCAATCCACTTACATAGTTGTCTGTCACCGCAAAATACAGCAGGTTCGTCAGAAACTGGATCTCTTCGGGAATGAACGTCAGGTTGTTGTAGCTGAGATCCAAGTGGGTCAGTTTGGTGCAGAGGAAGAGCTGCAGTGGCATATTCTCAATCTTGTTATGGTCCAGGTAGAGCTGCTCCAGGTTGGAGAGGGCGCCGATCTGGGCAGGAATGTAGGCGATGTGGTTGTGCCACAACTTTAAGCAGGAAAGGTTCTGGAGATGTTGGAAGCTGATAATCTCTTCAATGGTTTTAAGATTGTTTTCTTTTAAATTTAATTCGTGCAGGTTGATGAGGCTGAAAATGGAGTGAGGAATGCGCTCTAAGTCACAGTTGATGAGTTCCAGGCATTTCAGATTTATCATCTTTTTCAAATTATTCAATACCACCAGTTTGTTCCCCTCATTATCAAGGGACAACTTCTGTAGTGCAGGCAGCGTATCGGTGATCACCTGGGGGATCCGGGAGAGAGTACTCTTTAAGTAAAGTGTCCTCAGGTTCTTGAGATCCTGAAAGCCCTGTGTGGGGCTCTGGACCGGGCTCAAGGTGCTCATAGTCTCGGACATAATGTAGCCAGACACATACAATTCCTTGAGGTTTTTTAGGTGAAATATCCAACGGGGAATCTTCCCCCTTTCTGTAAATTTCAGCCGTAGTATTTTCAAATTCTCTTCCAGGAAGTTCAGTGCAGGACGGTCAACCAGGAGGGAGGAATGGTAAATATTTAGCTCTTTGAGGTTGACTAGGGTAGAGATGGTGGGGGGCAGCTTGACCTCAGGAATCAGCTCCAGAGTGAGCACCTCTATCTCAGTCAGTTCAAAGATGTTATCTGGGAGCCCGCTCAACATAAAGAGATGGAGTTCCACTTTGTCCTGGGCATTCCTCACCAGCTTGTTTTTGAGCTTCTCCATGGTCCATTCATTGTTGAGGTTGATCTGTTTCAGCTTGTTCTCGCTCACCTCCGAGAGAAATATGGAGAAGCGCTTGGAATAGAGAGGATCATACTGGTCCGCGAGGTGAAGGATGAATGCAAAGTCATTCTTGACGTCAGGGATGTCGCTGTAGTTGCTTTTCTCTCTTAATGCCTCAAAGGAATATTCCTTGAGGGAACTCCTCAGCATCCACCACAAGCTGTAGGAAGAGGTGAGCCCATAGAACAGAACCATAATCACATAAAAGGAAGCGAGTACCTGAAATATCTCTGCTAAGGCATAGACGCAGTGGTAGCGCTTATATCCTGTAAAGGCCTGCATGTCAATGAGGCAGTCAATTTCTAGGGTGATATAGGTCAAAAAATAGGGGACATAAGCTATGATAATGATAAATAAAATGACTTTGATTATGATCTGCCTCATGTACACTCGATAGATGACATCCTTCTGCTCCACGTGCAATCGGAATCTTTTTACTTTTTCAAAGATGGCTTTTGCTTGCTCCCCTTCTTTTTTGTCCAAGACGCTGGAGGTTGGGCTTTCGAGACCGGACTCCATGCCCGCCTGCCCAACGTGTAGCGACTGCTTACTAGTACTGATGTTTGTCGATAACCCAGAGGGTGAAAAGAGAACTCTGGACTTGTTGAGGGGAACCCTTACCGACTGCTCAGCTACGGTCTCCGAAAGGGCGCGAGTGGTCCAGGGGGAATCAAAGCACTTATGGAGGATGGAGACAAAATGCTCGATTCTGGAACTGGTGCTGGGGTAGTGAAGCCAGAAGTTACTGCACGCGGCAAAGATGAGTGTGTGCAGGAGCACCAGATAAGGGAAAAACTTGGCGAACCAGTGGAGCTGCTTCTCATAGCACACGGCGTCGATGTAGGAGTATTGCTGCTTGTGAAGGTCATTCTGGATTCGGATGGGTGGCGTCACCTGGGTCGGGGAGCCCGAAGGGGTGCTGTTGAGCTTAAGCACGTCCAAAGGCACTACACAGCGGTTGTTGAATTCTACTTTACACGGAAGACAGCACAAAATTTTGGTATCAGCAAGCTGGAGAGCGCCGGACAACACCGCAACCAGCAGCATGATCAGGGTGAGATAGTACCAGAAGACGTCCCACCATGGTTTCAGTATGTGATACGAGGACTGGGCGTCTGCTATGTACTTGAGCTCTGAGAGTGAGAGCATGACGTCGGCTCAGAAGGAGACAGCAACTGGAAAAGAAGAGCAAAGGAAATCAGCCAAGCAGGGAACCTCCCACCAATATCCACTTCCAACCATGTGAGGGAAGGATGTGAGGCTTGTACTTTAAGGTCTACAGAGCACTTTACAAGTATTCTCTCACTTGATTCTCACAACAAGCTGGTTGGTAGGTGCTATTATTATATATAATATTATGATCATTTCTGAAATGGAGAAATCAAGGTTGAAGGAGGTTAACTTTTTTGCTCAGGGTCACACAACTAAGTAAGGTGGATTTGAACTTAAGTCTTCCTGACTCCTGGACAAGAGCATTCTCTCTACCTTCTCCTCCTCTTTCAGTCATTTTTTTTTTCTCAGTTGCGTCCAACTCTTAGTGACCACATTTGGGGTTTTCTTAGACATATAGGAAAGGTTTGCCATTTCCTTCTCCAGATCACTTTACAGATGAGGAAACTGAGGCAAACAGGATGAAGGGACTTGTCCAGGGTCACACTTGCCCTAGGAAGTGTCTGAGGCCATATTTGAACTCAGGAAGATGAGTCTTCCTGACTTCAGGCCTGGCATTCTGTCCACCGCAGCACCTAGCTGCCCCACCACATCACCTACCTGCCTCTAAATATAATCTCTGCAACCAGAAAAGAGATAAAGGGCTAGACAAACAAGTTTCTTTATCAAATGTACCACCCTCTTAAGAAGGAACAAGTTGAAGGCAAGTGGGTGTGTTGACTTGTCAAAGAGAGACCCAGTTACCTGGTTTTTATTGGGATTCTCTTAAGGCCATCCCAGGAAGGCCAAAACCTGTAGAGGGATGAGGACAGACTTGGTTTGGAGACCTTGGTACATACCCTTCACTGTGAAAGCAGGAAAGTTGTGGCACTTGATAAAGGACCCTTTACCCTCACCAAATTCTATTCAAAGTAGAGCTTCTAAAGAAACACAGACCAATTTTTAAAAATTGACAATTGGAACATTTCCAGCCTAATTTCTCCTCCTCAAGGACTCTGAATAAAACCCTTGAGAATTTGGAGCATGTAGTCCCCAGTGAGCCTGACCTTCATTCAGCCCAGAATATCTCCTTTGTTGCACACAACCCTTTGGAGCAGCGTTTCTCAGGCTGTGGCCCATGGAAAAAGCCCATGGAAAGAATCGGGGGGAGGGGCGGTCTGTGAATTTGGGGGGGGCAGTTACATCCTTCTTTAATTATAATTGGTTTCCTCAGTAATCCTCTGTATTTTATTTTATATATTTAATAACATTTCTCACAGAAGGGGCCCATGGGTTTCACCAGGTTGCCAAAGAGCATCCAGGACACAAAACAGTTAAGAATTGCAGTGCTAGAAAGCTCCCTCTTGGGCTTATAGACCCACTTAGCACATGGTCTCCTTTAAAGTCCACTCGGGGAACACGTCACACTTCCGTTCTCCTTTGAGCAAGCGATCTTTGAACGATTTTGGTTCCACATCCAACTTCCTCATCTTTGAAAGCTGGGCAAACAACAGGGTCAGCCACCAGAAGGGATGGAAAAGAGTGACCTGCCCTGAACAGACAGCTGCATTCTGAGAAGCGGCTCTCTTGCACAAAATGATCTGCAGCTTTGAAGATGAGCCCCTGGCTTCTGAGTCACAGATTATGACAAATGATTAAGTGCTTGGCACAGCTGGGTTGGACTCTGTTATTTAAGTAGTGTTTTCTCTTTAGGAAAACAAACTGGATTTTCCAGCTCAAAGTTAGAAAGCTATTTGTCCAATCTGGATAGGAAAAGACTCCTTCCTTCCTTTGCTCTGCCTTGTACGCATCGCTAGCTCTCCCAGAATCATGAGTTCCCCAAAGCTAAAAACCGCTGCTCACTGGCATGTGGCAAGACCAGTACAGTGGAACATGGGATGCCGGGTATCTAAGCCTACACAGGCAGCTCTAACTTAACTGAGTGGGTCAGTGGGAGTTGTAGGGTTGGTAAGATTTCCCCTCATGACTGTGTTCTCAGAGGATGGGTGGTTATGGAAGGATTGAGATTTGCATCACAGGAAGGCATATCCCCATGGATGAGATCATAAATCCCTTGAAGTCCGGGACTACCATCATTGATGTAGGCCCAAATTAGTGCAAACATTTTCTTTTTCTTTCTTCAAAGCTACTGAGGGGCTCTCAGATGAGATTTAAAATATACAAAAGACTAAAGAAACATCACCAAGATCCCAAATGCCCCAAATTCATATGAACCTGTAATAATACTGCCAGGAAGCAAAGGAGGTAAGACTTGTGAAAATGAGAAAAAACAGAAAGGGATCCAAGAAGAGGAAAAATAAGTGATGAGACTAATGGCCAGAGAAAATAGCATGGAGTATAGATAGAGAAACCAGGATGACTCTTACATAGCTTGTCTTCCTCATCAAAGGGAATGACCTCCCAAATGGGACAAGAAAGAAAGGAAACAAGTTTGTCTTAGGCACCTATTATGTTCCGGGCACTGGGCTAAACTCTTTATGCATAATATCTCATTTGAGCCTCACAACAACCCTGGGAGACATTATTATCATCCCCATTTTATAGACAAGGAAACTGAGGCAGGCAGAAGTTAAATGAATTGCTCAGGGTCATACAGTTAGTAAGTGTCTAAGGCTGGATTTGAACTCAGATCTTCCTGACTCTAGGCCCACTGTTTTAAAATTATTAACATGAAATTGAAGCTTAAAATGGAAGAAAAGAGGATAAGAGGGTACCCAACTACTTTGAAATGTCCAAATGTCTTATAATAGGTAGCATTTCTATAGAACTTTAAGGCTTGAAAAGCTACATATGCACGCACATCCCCCCTCCCTCTGCCACCATGTCTACATGAAAGGCAAACATGAAAGAGTCTCTGGTCTTCAAAGAGCTTACCTTCATCTAGGAGGCATCAGCATGTACACACACACACACACACACACACACACACACACACACACACACGCACACACACACACAGGTATACACAGGAAACCAAAGTCATTTCAGTGGGTCCGGAAAGGGTTCCTGCAGGAGGCAGCACCTGAACAGACCTGAAAGAAGCTAGGGATGGTGGGAGATGAAGGTGAGCAAGGAGATATGTGACACAAAGGTGTGGAACTGGGAGATGGAACGCCTCCTTCCATGTATATTCTATGAGTGCACACACGGCAACTGACATGACAAATGAATATCCCGGGTCTCTCCTTGAATGTCCCTGCTTATGGCATAAAGGTAACCTGGGACTAAAAACAGGGAAAAGGAGAGTCCAGAAACTTGAGAATTTTAATCTTGAGATCTGTCTCTAGAAAAACTCTAGAAGAGGCTGGAACAAAACTGACTAGAAGATACCATGCCATGGCTTCTCAAAGCATGGAGTTTTTGCCTGGGGTTCTAGAAGGCTCTGTCAATGCAGTTTCAAAAGGGAAGTACTTTTTGACCTAGGACAGACTGTATGTCTACTATCTAAGAAGCGGCCCAGCTATGTTCAGAGGTTCACTGCAAAGAAATGGTTTTCTATTTTGGCCATGCAATTCTTTTTGTTTTGGTTTGGTTTTTGTTTGTTTTTTTTGGCCATGCAATTCTTGAAGGCCATTGAAGGTTTGCAATACTTATTAGGGGACTGAGGATCCCTATTTTAAATTCTTTAAGGATGGGTGATTTTGAAAATGTGGGTTCTACCTCCACTGACACTGCAAAGCTACAACTAGACCTGTTAGATTGCAAGAATGTAAAAAATGAAGGGTACTTGATTTAAACAAGGCCTAGGAAAATGTCTTTCCTGGTATCTTTGTGGAAAAAGATGGAGAAATGTAGGGAAGAGAAGGCAAGGGAAGGCAAGAAGCATGTCTTAATTACCTACCCGGTAGTGTGTTAAGTGCTTTGCAAATACCTCGTTTGTAAAAGGCACAATGTGGACTGGATGAAAATACAATCAGGTGGATCTGCAACTGTTTTACCCAAAAGAGGGCAACTGAATGAACTGACACAAATCTGGAGGGTTGTTGAATTCATAGGGCTTTTGTCCTGTTATCATTTTGTTGGATGAATCACATTAATCAAATTTGCACATGAAACAATGCTAGGAGAAGTAATGAATACAGTGAAAGAGAAAATGAATATTTAAAAACTTCAGGAAGCTCCAATGAACCTAAAACAACAAGATGGATTTCAATAGGGATAAACTGCAAGGCCTGTTTAACTCTGTAAGTACAAGATGGAAAGGCCTGACTTGACATGGGCAAGAGGATTCTATGTTTTAGCTGACTCCATATAAGCTGGCAGTGTTATGTACAAAAGCTGATGCAATTCTAGGCAACAAAATAGAAGCAGAACGAGAGTAGACTCTCCCCATTGGTCAGGCCACAGCAGGAGTTGGTTATCCACTTCTGGTCAGATTTTTCAAGAGGGTCACTGACAAACTAGAGCATGTACAAAAGGAGGACCATGGTGGGTATTGGAAGGCTCCAAATTACATCCTCTGTGAAATGATTGAGGGAACTGGGGTTTGGTGTGGAGAAGAGAAAGCTAAAAAAGAAAGAGACAGGATAACAGAGCTGGCTTTAAATATCTGAAAAGCTGTTATGTAGAAGGAAATGTAGGCTTATTCTATATTTAAGTGCAGAGGGGACAAGTCAAAAGGGAATGACATCTCTAAAAGAGAGCAAATAGCCTAACTGTTGACAATGGTATATAACACAAGATTAAATGTTTCATAGAGATTTTCCTAAGTGTGTCCACATGTTATTGGAGTACAAGATAGCACAGATGGAAATGCACAGTTTCAATAGTTATACTTACTACACTGGTGAAAGGAAGAAAAGTAGGTGGGCTACTCTTCAGTCAGGAGGTCTACACCTTTTGAAGTTTCTTAGGCACACCATCTCTGCCTTTGTCTTCATTCTAGATGGAAAAAATAAAGGCATCTTGAAGTGGCAACAACAATTGAAATAAATTTATCATCTCTAGGGCAAGGCATCCCCTGCAAGACAAGGCATAGAAAAGAAGTTCCTATAGACTCATTCATTCTATTTATACATTATGCACCTTTCAGGAAAGTTGTTTGCCCTGGAACTTTCCCTGACTTCCAGTGCAAACCCATAACATCCCTTCAGGATCCCAACATTCTAGACAAGGAGCTTTCTGCTTAGGTCAATAGAAATCCCCACCCACCAACACCCCCCACCTACCTCCCCCTATGCCATTTCCAAATGAAGTGAGTCATTTGACCAACATTAGTTTTCAAATTTGTGATCAATCCATACAATCTCTGCCCCTCCTGGCTTAAAGGGCACACACACTAAAATCTATCACCCAGGGAATTCCTAGTTTAATAAAAAATTCTTGGCTTCAAGTTTTTAATCAAGCAGGCCTGCCCTCAGCATGGTTCCTGACAACGAGTAGAACTCACTAGCTGGAAGAGACACCTGGAGAAACTTTTTCAGACTCAGAAAATGGAAGCAGGGATCAATTTCTGCTCAATGAATAAAGATGTTACAATCACTTCTAGTGTAAGGGAACCCTGATGCTACTTAACTTTTTTTCAGTCAGTTAATAATTTCTAGGTCAAGAAAGAGTTATTGGACCCCTAAATATAACTTTTATATCATTCAATTCAATTAAACAAGCATTCTCTAAACAGCTACTTTGCAAAAGACACAACCATGCTATGGGCTGAGAGCTGAGTTAACAGAGATCTCTGAATATGCTTGGTCTATTCCCAAAGGCAACGAAAAGTCCAGACATTGATATGTCAGTGGCCCATGGACATTTGTAGTGCTAGAGGTGGTGCTGTAGACAGAGTACTGAATCTGGTTTGAATCTGGCCTCAGATACTCACTAGATATGTGACCCTGGGCAAGTTATGTATCCTTTACCTCAGGTTTCTCACCTGTAAAATGGGAGGTAATAACAGTACCCACTTTCAGGGTTGCTGTGAAGATTACATGAGATATATTTGTAAAGTGTTATGCAAACCTTAAAGTACTGTATAAAAGCTAACTATTACCACCACCACCTTCAATAAGGTCCTCAAATGTCACTTAGACTGAAATTTAGAGACATTTCCATTCCAAATGTTCATATGGACTATTTTTGCCCAACCTGCGGTAGAGTTTTCTGAGCTCTGTTGGTCTGTCTGATCAGCCACATTTGGACACACTGTACACTGACCTTGGCATAGTACTGTCATTTTGGTCCTGTTCAATTATGAAGGGGAACAACCAGTATCATTTAGAGATAAGAGGATAGGTCTCTTGCCCAAATTTGATGTCTACCAGTGAGAAGTTTTATAATGCAATGACTATGTTCCCTCTTTTTAAGTTTGAATTGGTGCTTTTTCTCCCCTCCCCATCTAGTAAATGCCTAGTTATTGGGAGTGTCTAGTAAACAGAAAGTTTCTTTGCTTCCCCTCCCCCACCCCTACCTAAACCCCCAGTGGCAAAGGAAACTGGCCTATAGCTTGACCAAACATTTTTTAAAAGTAGCTTTAGCAATTCATATTATTTTTTCATATTTGTAAACATTCAAAGACATAAAAATGCTGGATGTAACATCTTAGGCAATAGTATCACAAAGTCCTATCATTGGATAATGTGAAATAGCAGTATAGCCAGAAATGAAAATAGCTTCTCTTTTTAACAGCATGCACAAGTCAACAAGTTGTAGAACAGGGCTATCATATTTGCCATCCTTGAATGAAAGCTAGATCACAGGACAAAGTACTGAACGGACAGCAACAGATAAGGGCTCTATCACGAACTGACACTAGCAAGCTCTTTTACTGTTATCGTCCCCCCCCCCCCCCCCGCCGCCCCTTGAGCCTCAGTTCTGTGGTCTACAGCTAGAACACAAGACTTATCAGCCACCTTCCAAGCTGACAGATGGCTGTTAAAATTAGATATTATCTAAAAATAATTTAAAGGGTTGTCCAGAAGCCAATATATGAATGTAGACACCAAAATAATATTACCGTTCAATTAAAAAAATTATTAAGCCATTTGTAGTCACTTAATAAATGTTTATTGACTGGAAGACTTCCAAGGAACTCAAAAGCCCTTTGCAGAGAGGTTGACTAGGAAATTTTCAGGACATTAAAAAATTATTGATTTTCTTTGAGTTAGATAATTAGGGGAAAAAAATCAACCTCGGCAAAACATGCTACAATTAACTAGCTGGAATTGACTCCTATAATTAACATCAGCTAGACTATTTACTTTGGGATCTCTAAGTCATAGTTTTTTAGACTTAGAGCAAAAGGCTTCACTTTGAAAAAGTGTCCATTTTTTTCTCCCAAAGTTAAAGGATTCTTTTAAAGGAATCTTTGCAATGAGCTGTGTTGTATCTATCCATCTGCACCCCAGAGAAGGCTGCTCAGGGCTTTGGGGCTGGGGTTGTTTCCTCTGGGAAGAGACCATTGCTTCAACATGGTCAGCTGGTTTCTGATGATTCCCTAGGTTGAGAATGAATGGGCCAATGGAAGAATTAAATTGAATTTGTTGAATATTAAAATATAGCTTTTGTATCAGCCTGTCTCCTAAAACAGATCAGAGAAATAATGTTTAATCTCTCCTACAAATTAATAAACAGATCAGAGAGTGGGGGCAGCTAGATGGAGCAGTGGTTAAAGCACCGGCCCTGGATTCAGGAGTACCTGAGTTCGGATCCAGCCTCAGACACTTGATACTTACTAGCTGTGTGACCCTGGGCAAGGCACTTAACCCCCATTGCCTGCAAAACAAACAAACAAACCCCAAAACAAAATAAACAGATCAGAGAAATAACAACATCTTATATCTCCTACAATGAACCAGATCAGAGAACATGATATATCTGCCTGTCTCCTACAAACAGATCAGAGAAATAATGTTTAATTTCTCCTACAAATCAGAGACAGACTAAAATCATACCTGTCCTCCTATGAAAACAGAGACAGACAGAAAAAACATAAATATCAATTTAATATTTTATTGTCCCAAGAAGAAAGTTAACAAAACACATGATCATATGGAGACTTCCCTCCTAAGAGAGAAGCTCAGGGACCCTTCTTTCTAAGGGGTCCTTTAAGTTACCTGGCTCACAGTTTACAGAATCACTTCATTGGCATGATACAGATCAACCCATCACAAATGTAAATCAGTCAAACAATACAAATCAGTTTATTAGCTCAACTTAAAGTAGATGCTAATGAATAGATAGGTGGAAACAGGAACTGGTATTATCAGAGACAAGGTGGTCTCTCTTCCTGGGGAAGAAGATAGTGAATGGGAATTTCTAAGGGGCATTTGAGTTTGTTTATTCTCTTGGGGAAAGTAAATGGGGACTGTCTGTTCCCTTTGAAGTCTGAGCAAAGGGCATCTTGCTCCTGTTAATCCAGGATCTCATAAAATCCACTTGGATTGTAAGGTACCTCCATCAAATCCAGGTGATCCATATATTCATATTAACAAATTCAACAAGCATTTATGAAACTTACATTTTACTGGGGAGGGAGGAAGAAATACAACACTTACATGGATTGACAGTAATGATGATGATAGTAATAACTAGCTTTTATATAGCACTTTAAAGTTTGAAAAGCACTCTATAAACATTTAAAAAAATAAATAAATGTAACGTAATTTGTGGAGGTAGAGTTCACTAACAACCAAGGGAGAATGGGAAAATCTTTCGGGGTGGTGGTATCTGAGTTGAACCCTTACAAAATCTAAAGATGCTAAGAGGTAGCACATTCCAGATGTGGGAGACACAGCCTGGGCAAAGGGCCTGAGGTGGTAGAAGACAGACTCTGCCACAGAGGTGACAGACTTTGGGTAAAAGCAGTTAGGACAGGTTAATTGCACTGCTGAATTTGGAATAAGGAGCTGTGTGAAACCAATACAGAAAACAAGACTGGGCCCAGACTAGGAAGGGCTTTGAAAATGCCAAGGGGAGGAGTTTGTACCGTTTCCTAGAGGCAAAAAAGGACTACTAAAGATTGTTCTTAAAATGAGGAATGATGAATTCAGACCAGTGCTTTAGGAAGACGATTTTGGCAACTGTGTGGAAGATGGATTGAAGGAGTCAGTCAGGCAATAAATATTTATTAAGTACCTACTATGTGCCAGGCACTTTGCTAAGCACTGGGGACACAAGTTCAAATAAAAAGCATAACACTCCCTGCTGTCAAAATGCTTACAGTCTAATAAGGGTAAGACAATACACAAAAGGAACCTGAAAGGGACAGGGGAAGGAGGCCCCTGAGGTCCCAATGTTGGAGAAGTTCAAAGAAGTCCCAAAGGAGAGGAGCTAGTGGGAAGTGGGAGAAGATTGGGATGAGCCCCCTTCTTAAATCGAGGACCTGGAGGTCATGACCTTGCCCTCCCATCAGAGGGGCAGAAGGAACTGATGAGATGTGAGGGCCAGGCACAAGATGAAGAACTGGGGAAGATGCAACATGGAACCCAATGGGACCACCACTGCACGAGCTCAGGTAAGTATTGGTTTCCAGCTCATGGATTCATTTTGCTGCCTTTTCATGTAGCAATAATATTTAGGAGAGTTACTGCTAGTCTCCTGTTCAGGGATTAACCTCTGGGAAGTTTTATTTTCCATTCATAGAAAATAAGACCACCGTTTTCTAGGTTTGGGCCCCAGAAGGATGTCTAGCCATAGATTCTAACATTCAAATAAACTAACTGAATGCAACCATTAACTGACCTCATTTCACTGCCTGAGAGAATGACCACAGGCAGAGACACACTTAGAAATGAAGAGTACTGACTGGCACAGAGGATGCAGTTGAGAGATGGGCACCCTCCTTGGGCACAAGAGAAACTTTGGAGCCTGGTATAATGTAGCCTTGGAGGGATTTATAAGGCAAATAAATGGACTGTGTGACTTTAAATTTCTTCTGTCAAAAATGGTGAGTGGTAAAAGTTACAGTAACAAGAGAGGCTTTAGCAATAGAAAAATGATATGGGCATGCAAAGGAATGGTTGGGGAGACTTGATTCACGTGTTTCCCCTGGGGGATCATGTTTGGAACAAACAGCCCACAGAGTTTGAAGGAAGAAAAAAAATAGGTCAGAGTATTTACTATTTCCCTAACATGGGAGCAGTAACACACCTCTGTTTATCTCAAACATTACCAAGAAACCAAAGTATGTGATGAAAATGACAACTTTACTCTAGCTACAGCCTCATGTTCTGTTGCTGAAATCATCCACGTAAGGTCCGCTAGATTCCATGATCAAGCACCATCCAAAATAAACTATCCATATAAAACATCTACAGCACCCACCATATAAAACCAAGCCATTTAACTATTCCCCATCACCCTCCTCAAGGCCAATGGCATGGGGCTATGGCCTTGACAAGAGGGGAGAGATGTTACCTATGAGATGCTTGACTGGCAGTAGCTCATAATAATAGCTTAAAAATAGCTTAAAAAATACAATGCCCAATCACATTCATGTATGGAGTGCGCTAAAGACATTTGGAAATGGGAAGTTATTTTACATTGTGTTCTATAATGGAGACCAAAGATAATTAGTGCATAATTCTAGAATCTTATTTGCTCTTTGCTGTCTTCAATATATTTTGTTGAAATATATACTTTCTCCAAAACATCTTCATCTCCATAGTTCTCATTCTCGTTCTCTCTCTCTCTCTCTCTCTCTCTCTCTCTCTCTCTCTCTCTCTCTCTCTCTCACACACACACACACACACACACACACATCCACACACACACACACACACACCACCCCTCTGTCTGCCCCTGTCTATCTCTGTTTCTCTCTGTCTCTGTCTTTCTCTCTCAATACAACCTACACTAAAATGAGGGAAATATGAGCTCTTAGAAACTGGTGATATTCTCAAATGATCTTAATGAGATCACTCTGTAAACTGATCTGTTAGGGAACAGGGATAGGAACAAAACCCCGGGGGATGCAATCTGAGCAGTGACTTTATCCAAGCTTTCCTTTTCACCAGATGTTTCTGTGTTAAATGTGTGTGTATATATTAAACTAAATTCCTGCATCTGAACTCCCATTGACATGATCCTTTATCGACCATTGCACAAGATACAGCAAAAAAAAAAAACAAAACCCAATATCAATTTCCCCAAGGTTTCTACAGGACTTATCCAAACCAAGTGTTCCAATACACAGTCATGGCTTTGGCACACCTCTATTATTAAAATAAGGGATGTGTAAGAGGGTTGTCATCCTTGTGACCCAACGACCGTGGCATAACAGGTTTTCTACTCCTGGGGGGAAAAGAATTTGGATATTCGATTTCATGTGGTATGCCCAGGAATAGGCACAGTCTGATAGGTGGCTTTACTTAGAGTGTTGGACTTTGGAATCAAGAAGACCTAACTTCACACTCTAACCTTAGACACTTATTAGTTGTGTGACCCTGAACATGTCACTTAACCTCTGCCTGCCTCATTTTCCTCATTTATAAAAATGGGGATAATAATTGACCCTAGCTCCCAGGTTTTTTGTGGGGATCAAATGAGATATCATATAAGAAGAACTTTACAAACCTTGAAAGCTTTCCATCAATACTCGCTATTATTGTTAGACTATACAGTATGCTCTCTACTTTCCAGTTGTTTTACTACAGAATTCACACAAGCAAGACCTTATTTAGACTTCAGCACTGTGTAGATCAGTGATTTGTTGGTTCGGGCACTCCCTTTCACCAGTATAGATCCATCTCTTGGTAAAGAGATGGTTTGGTAAAAGGTCTTCAAGAGTCCGTTTGGCTGAAAGTTTCCTATTCCTGAAGAGGACCTGGCAATGAGCCCCTCTGACATTTGCCAGGCTGGCTGGTCCTTGGAGCAGAGAGATCTCATCTATTGCCAGGCCCCTACTCAAGGCCTTCTGAGCTGGGCACAGACTGCCCGGGCTTGTGCTCTTCTTCTGGAATAGACAGTGAAGTGCCAAGGCTTTCCTCTAAGCCACAATCAGGCTATCAGCATGGATCTTTTGTAGAGTCTCCAAGATTTTAATATTGAAAATGATGCCCCATCTGGATCTGATGATGGATAACAAGTCTTAAAGACCCTTGTAGTCCATGTGATGCTTTTTTCTCGTTCCAGGGCTAACGAGAATATTCAGAAAATCCCCTTTTCTGGTCTTGCTGCAGTTATTTGGTTCTGGGTTCTTAAGGGACTCTGTCCTCCTTTCTAGCTCCCAATGGTATCTTAGCAAACCACCAGGATTCAGTCCAAATCAGATCTTGATTTTGAATATATAAATGTACTAAATCAGATCAAAGAAACAATGTGAAGTGAACGGGGTTTTATGGTCTTAATCCTATTCCCTTTGCTTTCCACCTTCATTATAAAGCCATAAAAGCTTTTCAAAGTGCATGAATTCATCTGGCAATCTTACCCCTAAGTCTCTCAAACTGAAATAACAACAATAAAGCGAGGCATATTTATATCCCAGTAATCTTTACTTTACAGTTAAAACTCTAAAATAATCAAAGAAAAATATACAAATATGAGCTACAAGTATTTATATTCATAAGATCTCAAGAGCTTGAGGCAACTTCAAAGATTATTTAAGTCTTGGTCCCTGGTCTCTAGTCACGACTTCAGCAAAACAATTCAAGTTAGGTGGCATAATGGATACATCACTGGACTTCTGAGTCAGGAAGACCTGAGTGTGACTCCTCCCTTGGACACTTACTAGTAGCTAAGTCACTCAACCACTCTGAACCTCAGTTTCCTCATCTGTAAAATGAAGGCCTCTAAGCCCCAACCAGCTCTAAATCAATGTACCATAAAGGGCTGTTTACTCTGTTCTTATCTAAGGTCTTAAAAGATTTCAGTTTCCCAGCAAGAACTCTTCTCATTATCTCCCTGTTACATTTTTCTAGACCATTCCTTTATCCCTATCCCTCAATAATCTTTCCTCTTCTCAATCAACAGGTATTCCAAAATCCATGCAATCTTCTTCTCTTCCTTCTTGCTCTATCTCTGTTCACATCTTTCAGTTACTCTCTTACTTTTCCGGTGACTGGTGCAGAGCCATCTTTTTAGAAGGCTGGCAGTGAATGGGAAGAGTGGGGACACTAGCTTGAGGGGGTGGGTACAGGCAAGGGAAGAATCTGTTGCTTGTTTGCTTTTAAAGCATGGGGAAATGGGAGACTATTTGCAAGTTGAGGTGAAGAGTCATCGGCAAGCAGAGATGAAGGGATTTGAGGAACAAAAGCCAGATTAATTGAACAAGATCATGGAGGGGGGTAGAAAATAAACACTTATATAGAGCTGTGTGCCAGGTGCTGGCAACTATTATGTAAATATTATTTCATTTGGTTCTCTCAACAACCCTGGGAAATAAGGACTGTTCTTATCCCCATTTTGCAATTGAGGAAACTGAGGCAGACAGAGGTTAAGTGATTTGCCCAGGGAAAATGAGTGTCTTGAGGATGAATTTGAACAGCACTCCTTCATTACACCACCTAGTAGCTGGAAATGGGATGAGATGGGATGGGATAAGATGAGATTAGATGAAGGGGATATGGAGCAGGGTTAGTTTTTGTAAGGAAGAATGTGATTTCTTCTCTAAGACTAGAAAAAAATGAAGAGGGAAGAGAACTTGAAGAATAAAGGTGACAGTCATTGAATTGCCACCATCTCAGAGTGGAAGGGAAGGAAGAGAGAAGAGTTGGGTGATGGAGGAGAGAATATTTAGGATGATATAAGTCAACAAGAAGTATAGTAGCCTCTAGCAGCACAGGAGAGGAATAGAGGAGGCAAATGAGAGGAGTTACTCTGGGTTGAGGATGAGCAGTACAAAAATGGCAGTGGTTCAAGGGAAAAAAGGACTCAAGATGGGAAGAGAAGGCATTGGCCAAGTGACTGACCACAGGGTCAAGAATGGATAACATACAAACATGGTTGACAGATTGAGGGGATAGGGTGAGATTTAGGCGGGCAACCATTTCAATCAGAGATACGCATGGGAGGAATGAGGGAATGTGAGGTGAAGGGACAGGAGATTATGGAGAGATGGGGACTTAAGTGTACAGAATTTTAGAGGCACCACAGTTTTGTGTGATGGTGATATCATAGAAGGTAAGTTCCAAAAATTGTGAGACTAGGGTATTTATTAGGAAGAATGTTGAAGTCCCTGACAATGAGAGAAGGAATAGAGGTGACAAAGATAGGTGCCAAATTAACAGAAAAATAAGAGATTGATTGGGAAGTTGGTAGATGATATAAGAATTTTGAGATGCTGGTTTAGTCCAAGGGTTCCTAACCTGGAATCCATGAACTTGTTTTAAAAATATTTTCATAACTGTATTTCCATAATTAATTTCCTTTGTGATCCTATGTATTTTATGAATTTAGAAAACACTATACCGAAAAGGGAAATCATAGGCTTCATGAGACTGATGAAGGAGTCCATGACACACAGGAAGACTCAGCTCAAGTTCCCATGTATGAATTAGAAACCACAGTTCTAAGTCTTCTTTTTGTATTGAAATTAACTTTATATACAGTTCTCTGTGTCCATGGATAAGACCCAAGCTCCTTGAGGGCAGAGACTGTTTTTATTTTGCCTCACCCTTAAGAACTGCTTAATTGATGCCTATAGAACTGACAAACCGAAGCACAACACAAGGAAAATGAGTAATGAGAGAGCTTTAACATTCAGAGCAAGAGAGAAAGGACCAGGGGAGGTTTCCCAGAGGAGGTGGCAGCTGGACTGAGCTCTTTCCTATACTGGTTATTTATTACTAGTATACAAATGGAATTCAGAAGGAAACTCACCATTTCATGAGTTCCAATCTTCGTGTCACTTGGCACATTCTACTATCTGTCTTGTTCACTTCCAGGCCTGGACTTGTGTTTTTTCCATCTTCTTTCTACCTACCAGATTTCCTACCCATCCTTCTAGGCCCAAGACAAGTTCCAATTCTTTCATAAAACCTTCTTAAAGCATCTTTGCTCCCATCAAAGTCGTCCCTCTTCTGAACTGTTAGGGCACATATTGTCTGTACCTCATTCCCCCACCTAGTGTAGTGCTACTATGCATGCAAGAGGTACTAAATAAACACTTTGGGGAATGTCAAGACCTTGTTCCAACAGGAACTTATATTTCAGTTCTCCAGGAAAAGCCCATTCCAAGAGCTTTCAATGATTAATAGGTACAAGATAAGTGTTTTTGCTATTTTTTGAGCTAAAACGTTCCCTCCAAAGGAGAAAACTAATCTTTTGTCCTAGGTGGCCAGTTCCTGTGTTTGATAACCCTGATAGTTCCCAATTTTCCTTATATCCCATCTGAATTCTCTCCTGAAGAAAATGAATCACACTTCTTTCTGTTCAGTGTTTTGTGGAGATGGAGAACAAGCCACAAGTACTCTCTCTCTCTCTCTCTCTCTCTCTCTCTCTCTCTCTCTCTCTCTCTTGTTTTGGTGGGGCAGTAAGGGTTAAGTGATTTGCTCAGGATCACACAGCTGGTAAGTGTCAAGTATCTGAGGTCAAATTTGAACTTGGGTCCTCCTGAATCCAGGGCAGGTGCTTTATTTGCTTCCCCACGCCTTTATTAGCTTCCCCACGCAAGTATTCTCTTAATAGACTTCCATTTTCTTAAACTTGATTACTCAGTTATCTTTGAGGAGCTTATTTCTTATCTCTGCTAAAGACCCTACTTTTGGTACGGATGTGACTCCAGTTTTTCAAATGCTTATAAAAGTAAAATACACATTTTTTCAGGTCAGATTAAATCAGACTAGAAAGAGACTGACAATATGTATTGATTACCTTAGGCCGAGCCTAACTAAGCTCAGATAGGAACATCACAATAAAGTTGGTCATCAGACAAGTGCAAATTTACTCCACTTGCCTGAGCCTCGGTTTCTTCATTTCTAAAATGAGGCATTTAGACTAAATGAGCAATGCAGCCCCTTTGAACTCTAAATCAGTGGTCCTGTGAGTTTTTAAAAATCATAATTTATGAAAACCATCTATGAAGATAGAGAAGTATTGTGATTTGCAATCATGGAGAGTACACACCTATAAAATTATAGTTCTTTAAAAATGGAATTCTTTTCTTATGCCGGGATATTAGAATTAATATACTAATTAAGTTGCTAATACAGGTGTATTAGTTATTCTAGATAAGCAATGTACCCAGAGACAGTACAATAACTCTATATGTGAATTAACCAATGACCTACCAATAAATTTTAGTTTAAGGAATCAGCAAAGATCCCAACCTTCTAGAAACAAGGACTACCCTAAGCTACTTTTGCTAAGATGTTTACAAGTCTGAATTATATTTGAATTTTCCTATTAGAATTATGGTCAAGATGTCTACAAAATTAAAAATAATTGAGCTGTGCATGGTTATAGAGAAAACCCTAGAGACCTTCCAAGGCCTGTTGGGTATTTGCAGGCCTTCTTAGGAGCTGTATCTTTGAAACAAGGCATCCCCAGAACTCAGAGTGAAATCAGGCTTGTGATGCCCAATATTTTTCATAAGCTGTTGGCACTTGAACACAATTCTCCAAAATGTTCGAAGCCAATGTATAAATCATTTGTCATAAGAAACCATAAACTTTTGTCATGGAATAAAAGGAAAGATTCATCTTTCAAACCCCTAAAAGCAAAGCAATGCTTTAGAGAAGTAAACCTAATGACCCAGGATTTGTACATTTTCCATACTATCTTCTACAGTTAGGGGAAAGCAAACCAATGTTTCTCAGGAAAAGAGCAATGCCCCTAAATCATATGAGTCATGGTGATAGCAGAGTTGGTTTCAGGTCTTTTTGTCATTTTACATTTCCCAGTATTTTAAATTCTTTTTTTCTTTTACTTTAAATTCTTTTAAAGCAAATTTTCAAATAGGATGGATGACTTTTTGAAAAGTAAGTTCATGCAAATGACTTCTTTACTGAAACCTAAGTAGATGATTTTTTTTTAATCTCAAGAGGTTTATTCAAAATGTCTTAAAAACAGTAATAACCACTATTAACTAATAGTAATAACTTCATGGTAAAAAAAACAAACAAAACCTAATCAATGATTTTGTATGCCCTGAGTTCTTTCAAATATCATAAGCCAGTCAGTCTTTATACTAAGGTTGGAAGACATAAAAAGATTGCTAAGAGCTTACAAAATAGTGAGGGAGTGAGGATCTACACATAACACAAATAGAATGTGAGAAGCATAAGTGAGGTAACAAAGCAGTATACCAGGTGAGGAGAGCAAGAGATCACTTCTAGGTAGGGGTGTGTGTGTGTGTGCGCGTGTGTGTGTTGGGCAGGTGTGGGGGACACCTTATGTGTGCACACATATAAGGAAAATAAAAATATTGGTTGTACCCAGATTGAAGACACCCTTGAACACCAGGCTAAAGAATTTGTACTTCATTTGGTAAGAATTAAGAGGAGAGGACATCTGCCTGGAAAGAGAATTTGGAGGTTCAACAAGAATAGAAAAGATCTGGAACAGTCACTGTGAAGAATGCATTACAGAGTCTGTAAGAAGAAAAGTTTGGCTGAACAGCAGCGAGGGCCCATGGGAGATTAACTAAGACAAAATTTTAGTAGAATCAATGAGTATTTTCATGACTGAGTTACAGAGTTGAAAGGCTCCCTAAAAAGTCATTTAGAATAATGAATGTCAACAAGAGTTGTCTCTATAATGCTCAATAACTAGTCATCCAGTTTGTTCTTGAAGACCTCCAGAGAAGGGATGCCCACCATCATGTGAAGCAGACTGTTCCATTTCTGGACAGTTCACATTTTTAGAAGGATATTTCCTTACACTGAATCTAAATCTATCACTGTGAAACCTGTATCCTTTGGCTCCTGGTTCTTCCCTCTTAAGCAAATTAGAATATAATCCTCCCACATCATAGTCCTTTGAATACGTGAAAACAATGATCAGATTCTTGCCCCCCCCCCAAGAACTTTCTTCTCTAGGTTAAACAAAAAGGAATAGTTCCTGCCCCAAAAGAACTTCTATTTTGTCTGGGGAAACATGCACAGCCATAAGTTGATATTAAAAATACACAAAGTAAACGTCAAGTATTTTTTCAGGAGCTGGGGATAGGTACTCATATAGAAAATAAAGTTTTAGCTGACCTTTGAAGAAGGCCAGGGATTCTAAGCTAAGATCTGAAGATGAGGACGGAGTTGTGTTCCAGGCATGGAGGACAACCTGTGAAAAATCACGGAGAAAGAAGATGGAATATCCAATGAGTGGCAGCAAGCAGGTCAGTGTGACTACCCTGTGAAGTGCATGATGGGTAAGAAATATCGATACACTTGGAAAGACAATCAGAAGCCAAATGGCTTTTCCAACATCAAGCAAACCCATTTTTATTTGATCTTAACAATCAACAGAAGCCCACTGGAGCTTTTTTTTTTTTTTTTTTTTTTTGAGGCAATCGGGGTTAAGTGACTTGCCCAGGGTCACACAGCTAGTAAGTGTTAAGTGTCTGAGGCCGGATTTGAACTCAGGTACTCCTGACTCCAGGGCCAGTGCTCTATCCACTGTACCACCTAGCTGCCCCAAGACGCCCACTGGAACTTCTTAAGCCAGAGAAGAACTTGATCTGATCTGTGCTTTAAGAATGTCATGTTGGCAACTATGTGAGGAATAGATTAGAAAGGGGAGAGGATGGAGGAAAGGAGACCAATCAGGAGGCCATTATGGCAGTCTAGAGGAGACATGTCGAGAGCCTGAAGTGGAGTGGTGGTTGTGTGAGCATAAAGGAGGAGATGGCTGTGAGAGATGTGGTGAAGGAAGAATCAAGATGACTTGGCAGTTGATTAGATGTGAGGGTTGAAGATAATTCCAAGGTTACAAAGCTAGGAGAATGGAAGGTTAGTGTTGTCTTTAGCAGAAAGAGGAAAATAGGAAAGAAGGATAGGTTTTGGGAAGAAGTATGACGAGATGTTTTGGACATGGTGAGTTTGCAATGCCTACATGACATCCAGTTGGAAAAGCCCAATAGGCATTTGGTGATGTGGGACTGGGGTGCAGAAGAGATTGGGGCTGGACATACAACTCTTCGGGAGGTATCTGCACAGAGATGAGAGATGAAGCAATAGGAATCAATGAAATTTGACATCAATTGAGAGAGTGTAGACAGAGAAGAGGTCCCAGGATCTAGCAATGGGATATACCCACAGTAAGTAGGCCTTAGATAGATAAAGATAAAGCAAAGGAAACTGGGGACTGGTCAGAAAGGTAGAAGAATCAAGAAAGCAGTGTTGCAAAAACCTAGGAAGGAGAGAGCAGACAGGAAGATTATGTGGCCAGCAGTGTCAGATGCTAACAAAAGGTTGAAAAAAGGATGAGGGCTGAGAATAGGCCATTTGATTTGGGATCTATTGTACTGGTAACTTTGGAGATTGATGAGCTTAGAAGCAGGATTGCCAAGGGCTGAGGAGAGGAAATGGAAACGAAGAGTGTAGACAACTTTTTTTCTAGTTTTACTGTGAGAGGGAGTAGAGACAGGATATCTACAGTGGGTGGGATCAACTGTTTGTGTTGTGTGTGTGTGTGTGTGTGTTTTAAAGGAGGGGGAAAACCTGGCTGTGCTTGTAGGCAGCAGCCAATAGATAAGGAAAAATTGGATCTTCTCCTCCCTATTGGATTAAAAAGTCCAGGAGGCCAAGGACCCATCAATCTTTGTATCTCTCTCCAAGTATTCTCAAATGTACAGACCAACCTCACAGCTAAGCTACCATATGCTTTTTGATGTATTTGTACACCCCTACTGAATGGGGATGAACCATATATTTGTACTTCGTTGTCTTTTTTCATGGTCTAGGAGTACAGAGAAGTTAGAGAGCAAGTGACTGTGTAGGAATGTTGACAGAACATCCCCAAAGCTGCCACATATTTGGAGGCTTCCTCATAGGCAGACAGTGAACCTGAGATTATAGAATGGACCAATGAGTTTGATGCAAAACAAAGAAGGGTGATTTCATCCATTTCAAAATGGATGAGGGAGTATTCACAATTTCTCCTCTGGTTTATATGAGATCCTGACATTGTGATGTGGGGCTTCTGACCTACAGAAGATCATGAGTGAAGCTAGATCTGGGGAACTCAGGCCCTGAGGTAGTTTTCCTGTGTATGCACTTCCCATTGCCTTAACGTGCTATCTCATTTTTCATTTGTCCTTGTAAATAAAATATGGCAACGCATTTCTTATGATCTTGAGTGTGTGTTCTCAGGGGATAGGAGGAGAAAGAGGATGTGGATACTAGAACTGGGTTTGCATTTACAGGGGCAGTGTCAGAAGGGGGAGGTGTTGGGTTTGTCAGCTCTCTGAACTCAAGAGACTAAGAAGACTCTGGGACCAAAAGTTTCTGGAGCCTAGATTCCTCAAACTGGAGAGTTCAGTGATAATGGCGAATTTGGGGGGAAAAAAGTGAAAGGTAGATAGCCCTAGAGTCAAAGACAAAAATCCCCTCAATCAGTAAGTTGTAAATTCCTTGAGCAAAGGGAATGTTTTGTCTTGTACCCTCTAACCTAATAGCAAAGGACATTTACATATTAATCAGAATTTGCTGATTTTAAAGAAACTGAATACTCAGAAAGTTGCCTGAGATTTGTGAGGCCAGAAGTTCAAGACTAGATTCCTCTTTTTAATTTGTATTTCCTTATTTACCTGTGCCTAATCTTCTACTATTCAAAGGTTTCTTTGACCCTATTAAGGCCCAGTTATTGGTTAGAGACATATAGAAAGAGAGTAGACAAAAGATAAATGGGAAAAGTTAGCAGCTGATTTTTGTGCTTTGGAAATCCTGAAACCCCAGAGAGGCTAGTGGGGCTGAGGCTGGTAGTAGATAGCTCCAGTAGGTAGGCAAAATTGGGAGTTCTGGGGGGAAGTCTGGGCTTCAGTCACAAGGAATACAATTTCCCTTTCCCTCACTTGATTCCAAGGCCTGGACTTACCCTCTGAATGCTGGTCAACTAGAAGCTCAGCAATTACAGTTTCTGCTGGAGGAATTCCTAAAGAGAAATCAGAGACATGTTGTTATAGTTTCTGTATGCAGTACAAATATCAAAGACAATTTGTTTATCCATCTATGCTTTTTTAAAGTTTTCAATACCCACCTATACAGCAATTTTAATTATGATAAATTTATAAACATGTACAAGTGTTAGATTTTAAATGTCCACTATTTTTAAAGAGCTCCCTACCTCATTCTTTTTTAAAGTCTTTGAAATAATATGAAGGGTGTTTCTCTAAATAAGAAAACATTGAATATACTATGTTGATCTAACTGTAGGAATTTTGAAAGTGTTATCATCAAAAATCAAAATGAGACTATATTATTCATGTAGAACATTACAACTAATAAAGTATGCATTATACACCTGAGGCCCAATCCATTCTGAAACTGCAGGGTCCAGCTGCTGTGCTCTCAGACATTTACCCCTATCCACAGGGACATTTTGCTGGGAATATACGCACAACAAATGCTCTCTCATGGTGATGATAACCCATCATCCCGGGTTCCAGATATTACTCTCCAATGGTACAAACAGTGAAATGTGGCTCCATTTTCCAATTAAGGTTAATATCATACCATGTGACCTGGTTTTAAAATGTTTTGTTGGTGCCTTTTGTCTGTAGCTCATAGTCATTAGGAGGAATCTCCTCCCCACTCCCACCTCCTACACAGACTAAACTTTCCTCTTATTTTGTGGGATAAAAATAATTAAAGAGAAATGCCTGATATAGTAACCACATCCACTTGTATACATACCATTGTGCTCTAGCTAATACCATGTCTGTTTTGGCTTTGAGGAGGGGGAGTGTAAGTAAATGCCTGCTTTTAAAAAGCTAAAGCAAGCCATCAACCCCTCTTTCCTTCCCCTCACCAGTGACACACATAAAATAAAAAAGTAAGGAAAAATGAAAAGCCCACAAATATTTGTAGTCAGACAAAAATGAGAAAAGGATACAGTGGTTCTGAGAGAACCAGCTGCCTACACAGTCTGCAAAGACAGCTATTTTGTTGCCTGAACACGATACATTGGACTTCAGGCTGATGTAAAGCTGACTTTACCCAATCCATCACATCCATCTCCTCCCCCCAAAAGAAAACACCAAAGAATGAAGGGAGGGAGGGAGAGTGTTTGTCTTCTTCAGCCCCAAGAGGCAATCTCCCAAATGACTTAATAATATGCATATTGGAGAACCTGCAACTGATGATCAGAGTGATTCCCTTTTTAACGTATTACCTGTGGTTTTTATGTTGCTCAACAACACCCCAAGGAGAGCAGCAGCTCTTTGCAATGGCCAAGGATGAGACCACAGGAGGCTAATCTGCTTTGGAGTAGAACACAAGGCCAGAGACCTTTATTGGGAACCGTGAGTGATCTGCCTTTGACACTACACCTGCTTCCTTCTGATTAGCTGGGTTCCTTCGAACTAACAAAACCTCTCGATGTTTCAGCAGGTCCATTTCTATCCAATGCACAACTCAGTTCCACATCTTGGAGTCTCAGGGAAGGTTCTCCAATAGTAAACATTTGCCTTTTACTTTAAGTTTGGAAAATCTTGTAAGACAGAGAGCTAGAAGTCCCACGGACTCCAAAAAGGTCTGAACTCCATGTGAATGGACAGTTCTCTCCCACCATCTCTTCAGCTAGGTGTATGTAGAATGAATAATCACCCAGGGTTAACAAGCTCCTCTAGGTTAGCCAAGGAGGCTAACTAACTTACAATGCCATTTACTGGCCTTAGAAGGTTCCATGATGTTTTTCTGGGGAAATCATCATCCTGAATAATAACAAAAGATTCCCATGCTAGCTCTATTAGGTCATGGTGGGATGGTAGAATGAAGAGCTGAACTTTAAGTCAAGACAGACTTGGCTTCCAGTTCCATCACTAAGTCTTAGTAGCTATATGATCTTGGTGAACATCTCTCAAATCTTACTTTCTTCATCTGTAAAATGGGCATAATGATACCACGAGGCAGCTGTGGCTCAGGGGACAAAGAGCTGGCTCAGTCAGAAAGACCTGGGTTCAAATCTCGCCTGACACAAAACTTAGTGACACTCAGTGTCCTAGGACAAGGCTTCTCTAACTTTTCCCATGCAAGACCCCTTTTTGCCTGAGAAATTTTTATGGGATCCCACCTATATAGGTATACAAAATAGGTATACATAACCTTTTACTATTGCCAAATTTTTTGTGACCACCACATTCAGTTGCACAAGGACCCATGTGGGGTTGTGACCCACAGTGTAAGAAGCTTCACCCTAGGCAACCCTCTAAATTTATAATTTGCAAAGCAGGGGCAATTTGCATTGGTGAAAGATTTTTCCTTGCTGGAATTTCCCTCTACCAATAAAATCAGAGGACTTAAAAAATTACCTGTTAAGTGCCCACCTCTCAGCATTGTTGTGACAAGGAAGTAAGGTGATGTCTCTAAGTTGTAAAACTTAAAAGTCCATTAGAGGGGCAGCTAGGTGGCACAGTGGATAGAGCACCAGCCCTGGATTCAGGAGGACCTGACTTCAAATCTGGCCTCAGACACTTAACAATTACTAGCTGTGTGACCCTAGGCAAGTCACTTAACCCCACTTGCCTCACCAAAAAAAAAAAAGTCCATTAGAAATGTCCACCCCTGGGGGCAGCTAGGTGGTGTAGTGTATAAAGCACTGGCCTTGGATTCAGGAGTACCTGAGTTCAAATCTGGCATCAGACACTTGACATTTATTAGCTGTGTGACCTTGGGCAAGTCACTTAGCCCTCACTGCCCTGTGAAAAACAAAAAAGAAAGAAAGAAATATCTACCTCTATTATTAGTGGGGAAGCCAATTGTCTGCCCTAGGTCAAGGCCTTGTACACCATGCCTGCCTGCCAGGAACTCATAACCAATTAAAGGGAGTCGTTCTTAGCTTAGACTGTAGAGGTTTTTTAATGTGGGGTCCATGAACATTTAAAAAAAAATTGATGGGGCAGCTAGGTGGTGCAGTGGATACAGCATTGGCCCTGGATTCAGGAGAACCTGAGTTCAAATCAGGCCTCAGACACTTGACACTTACTAGCTGTGTGATCCTGGGCAAGTCACTTAACCCTCACTGCCTAGCCCCCCAAAAAAGACTGAGGATCTCACTTCCAGAAAGTAAGGCAAGCGTGGTGAATTCCGTATGCTTTGTGTTTGTGCGCAGGTACATGGTGTGTGCTGGTTTAAATAAGAAAAGCCTCAAAGAAGAAATAAGAAACAATGCCCAGGATGATGAGAAACAACAGAGAAGAAGTTGCCACTCAACAATTATTTTGCTTCTGTCAAGAAGAATGATCTCTGAACTGGAAAGGGAAGTTAGAAATGACTAAGAGGCAGCTGAGGCTCAAGATGAGGAGGGAGCATGTGAGAGAGCCCTCAGCTTCCGTAGAAAGGAAGCACTTAGTTGTCCCTGATGAGTGCTCAAGTCTCCAGATGTCAATAAAATGATATCCTTTGGTATTAAAAGAACTGGCCGAGATGGGAGAGTGGAGCCATCCTAAGGAGATGCTGGAAGCACTGTCAAGGATGGGAGAGGGATTGATGGATTAGAGATGGGTGGTTGTCCTGATTTCCACCCCCCACAAAATGTTGTATAATGATTAAGTGTTGGAGGCAGACTTTGAACCCAATTCCTTTCTAACCCTGAATCCAGCATTCTGTCCTCCATGTGCATGCTCCCTGATAAAATGAAAATACACACTTTAATTTCTTTAATCTATACAATCCAACAAAATCTTTTAAAAAGATATTATTTAGACCAGTAAGTGGACAAATTATTGTTTACCTAAACCTTAACTCAATATCCCAGCAAATCAAATACTGAAATACGTCAACTGCTTTCTCTATCTTCCCTATAAAATAATTTAATATTGATATTCAGCCAGAAAGAGAATGCAGTGTCATTGTACAATCTCTTGAAGGGAACAATGAGACTCCAAGATTTAAGGCCATAGTATGTAAAGAACGAGAGTTTCATCTACAGAGGCAGCATGGTAGCTTGAATGGTGGCCTTTCAAGGCAGGAAGACTTGGGTTCAAATCCTACCTTGGATACAATCAGCTGTGTGATCCTGGACAAGTCACTGAATTCCTCTGAGCTTCTGTATTTTCAACTATAAAATGAAAAGGCTGGATTACATGGCCTCTGATGTCCCTTCCAGCTCTAGGTTTATGATCTAAATTTCTCCTCTAGCATTGTTTTTGTTTGGTCCTTGAACAAAAAAAGACACGTAGATAGTTTATCATAATTTCACAGATTGAGAGTTGGAAGGAACCTCAGAGGCCATCTAATCCCAAATCCTTATTTTACAGAGGAGGAAATTGAGACCTAGGGAAGTTAAATCACTTGCTTAAGGTGACATGATTAGGAGTAAGCCTTAGGGGTGGGATTTGAACCCAGGGCCTTGGATCCAATGTCTGTGCTCTTTCTATCACCCCATCCAGCAAAACTGGAAGCTTACTGTGTCTTAATTATTGAACTAAGTCAACAGATTCTTATTAGGATTATTACATGTTATACATTTAATTCTTATTCTGTATGCTCCTTCAACATTCAGAGGCGCTGTTCTAAAACAAAGTGTTTAATTTTAATCTGATCAGCATTATATTTTGGTATTAAAATACTATGCTGTAAATAGAAATATAGAAGACAATAGGGGATTTGGTTTTCTACCTGAATTAGTGATTCCCATGCTGAGTTTCTAACCCAATTAGTATTTCTAATTACCTCCCAGCACCTTACACAATGTATGCCATAGGCAGTTAATGTTTGATTTGAATGACTTCCAAAGAGCCTGGGAACATAATTGACTGGCATTAAAGAACAATCCTAGCTAAATTGAGGCTGTGTAGTCAAAAGGCTGGTGACCAGGTGATAAAAACTTTGGCTCCAGCAATTCCAGAAACTGCTTCCTAAGGTTTGGAGAAGTTTGGGCTGGAGATCCTACCCAAAGTTGTAACTACGGTGAAGTGATCAAGGGCTTTGCCACAGATGGAATATTTAGATTGCTCCAACAGGATCATCCTAGTATGTCTGTCCTTCCTTCCTTCCTTCCTTCCTTCCTTCCTTCCTTCCTTCCTTCCTTCCTTCCTTCCTTCCTTCCTTCCTTCCTTCCTTCCTTCCTTCCTTCCTTCCTCCCTCCCTCCCTCCCTTCCCTTCTTCTTTAGCAGTCCTGCGCCAGTAACCACTTTCCCCACATTCAGAATTCTGCTAATTAGAGCTTTAATGAATGCATCCACATGAATGTAATCCTTCATCTTTGCCTGCACAAAGACACATGCACTTCCCATGTTCTACTGGAGCCCTATACCAACACATCAAGGAGAATAACCCTGGATTTTCTAAGGCAGTGACCAAATGGTTGAAAAATAGTACATCATATGGGAAACTGGGAGTCAAAAGAGACGTCAGATGTCATGTAGTCTGACCCCTACAACATTCATAACAAATGGCCATGCTACCACCACCATCCCTCCTCCCCACCATGCTTAATTTCTTATTCATTTATGCTAAATAACCCCTGATTCCTCAAAGATGGTTGAGAAAGCACTTAGCACATTGTCTGGCACACAATAGGCACTACATAAATGTTTGTTCTCTTCAGTTCCTCTATAATCCAAAGACAGGGAAGTAATTTACTACCTCAAGAGTTAGCCCATTGTACTCTGGACAGCTCCAATGGTTAGGTCCTCATCTTCTGATCCTTGAATGTGGGCGTTTTCCCAACGGTCTGTCCTAAACCCCTTCTTCCTCTGTTTTTTGAAGGCAATTCCTTCCTTTCTTCTTCCTTCCCTTCCTCCCCCTTCTTTTTTCTTTTTGTTTTTAAGACTGGTTCCCCATCTCAACCAGGCTGAAATGTAGCAGCCACTCGTGGGCCAATCCCCCCACTGACTAGCATGAAGCTTTGACCTGCTCTTTTTAACCTAAGCTGGTTTGCCCCAGATTTCCCCTTGTCTGTCTCCTCCCTGCTCCCCAATTCTCACCATATCCATGCCAGATTGAGCGCAGATATCTGATTGACTTTGGTCCTACTATAGCCTAGAACCCCAGAGTTTAGGAAATCCACCAGCTTTAGGTCTACCCCAGCCCAGAAGCAGGGATTACAGATGTGGGCCACCATTACTGGCTATGACAGTAGCTTTCACTTGCCACAGTTTAAACAACCACACCCTACTGCAGATGACAGTCAAATCTTGACCACAAGCTATGACTTTTCTGAGCTCCAAGTGGTTTCTAAGACATATCCACCCAGATGTCCCATGACTCCTTCAATTCAATGACTAAAACTAAGCTCCACAGCTTTTCCACTAACTCTTCTCTTCCTCCTTCTCAAATGACTATTTCTGTCCAACAGTGAATGCAATAATCTCCTCATTTTCCATGTTTGTATCTTCAGGAGGTCCAGATTGTGGCCCTTGCCTTCTCTCACTTCCATTCAACAAATACATATTAAACACTTCTATTTAAAGCACTGTCCAATCAATGACCAACTCTTGTGTACCATTTTCCACACAGATCTTCTTTCTAGTCCCATGTCCACCACCCCAGGAAAGGTCTTCATTACCACCTATCTAGACAAGTAGTTTTCAATCTTTTTGGTCTTAGAACGCCTTTACAGGTTGAAAAATATTGAAGACCTCAAAGAGCTTTTGTTTGTTTGAGTTATGTCTATCAGTATTTACCATCTTTGAAATTAAAATATCTTAATATTATTAGGAAATAGTTTTGAACTTGGAAATTCCCTCAGGAGTCCTCAGACTTTCTTTGAGAAACACTGATCTAGATTATTGGCTCTTTAAAGAGCATTCAGCCTCAATTCTCCTTCCACCTACTTCCAATTAGTCACTCATCAGTCTAACAGATCAAGGTGCTATATATCTACATCTGATTTTGCTAATGAAGGACTGAAAAGGGTTTATTAGACGCTTGCTATGTGTCAAATATTCTGCTAGGCTCTGAGTATACAAACAGAAAATGGAGATCGTCCACTAATTAGGAGACAACACATATAATAGTGTGGCTGCTGAGGATTGTAACTTCAAAATCTTGTCACTTCTTATTAATGACCAAGTCAAGTTCAAGTTCCTTTCCCTGGCATTCAAGGCCCCTCACAATCTGTCACAACTTTACCACAGCTCCCTTCCAAGCACTCAACATCCAGCCAAAGTGCATGACTCTGCTCTCTCTCATACTCCTGTGCCTTTATTTACAGATCTCCTTTTTCCTAGATTGTCCCCTTTTCTCCTTCACATCTTAAATTTCTATCCTTTAAACATTTTTTGGAGGCAATTGGGGTTAACTGACTTGCCCAGGGTCACACAGCTAGTAAGTATTTTATGTTGGATTGGATCTCAGGTCCTCCTGACTCCAGGGTCGGTGCTCTACCTGCTGTGCCACCAACTGCTCCCCTACTCTTTAAACTTGAATTAAAATGCTATCTCTTTTAGGAAAACTTCCTTGCTTCTCTGGGTCAGGAATGATTTTTCAGACTTCACATTGCACACTGCCCTTCTCTAACACTTACTAAATCAGGCCTATAGGTAGTCTGGTGTCTAGAGCACTGGACCTGGAAGACTTTAATTCAAATCTGACCTCATACGAGGTCCAGTTACTAGCTACGTGAGTCCAGACAAGTAATTGAATCTCTGTCTACCTCAATTTCTCCATCTGTTATGGAGAAATAACAGCATCTACTTATCACTGTTGTTGTGAAGATAAAATAGATGGTGGTAAAATTCTTGGGAAACCTTAAGGTGCTACTTTTTAGAAAGGTTATCTATTATTCTAGTGTGGCACAGTACATATAGCACTGGGCCTGGAGTTAGAAAGGCTCAGCTTCATGGATTCAACTCCAGCCTCAGACACAAGCTATGTAACCCTGGGCAAATCGCTCAACCCTATTTGCCTCCATTTCCTCATCTGTAAAACGAGCTGGAGAAGGAAATGGCAAACTACTCTAGTATCTCTGCCAAGAAAACCCCAAATGAGGTAACAGTCAAACATGACCGAACCAACTCAACAACAGCAACAAATGATGACACTGAGAGGTAACTATCCCCTCTACTTGACTATAAGCTCCATGAGACCAAGGACTTGTTCTTCTCTAAATTTTCTCTTCCCCTTGACCTTTGCACAATGTTCTCTCAGAAGTCAGAATAATAAATGTTTGTTGTTATTTATTGTATGCCTTTGGTGTTCCTCTGAAAGACTTAGCGCCTAGCTGCAAATGAGGAATGCTTACTTAATGTTGAAAAGCTTGCCTTCTTGTGCCCATCCACCCAATGGAAGTGGGTGTGTAAAAGGCTAATTCCCGAGGGCATAACATTTATAAGTCCTTGTCTGGCAAAAAGGCTCCCTTTGCAAAATGGTTTGAACAGGGGGTTGTCTCTGGCCTTGGAGCTTTATCTTGAAAGGAAACAAAATCATCTAGAGAATAAACTTGATTTTCAGAACTTGGTCTCCAAAGAAGACAAAATAGCAAACATTCCAAGGTCAATGTCATTCTCTGGCATCCAAACTCTTCACTGGAGTCAGCAGAGGGTTCTAAAAGGCTCAGCCCAAAAAAAGCAGCTCCTTCTTTCACTGTTGAAATCCAACAATTTCTGGGTCATCCTGCCATTCCTCAGTCCAGTTATGCAAGGTAGTAGTAACAGGCTATTATTTTTCTTAAAATGACATTTCATTTAATCAGATGTTCTAAAATCCCCAATTTCTCTGGCTCATATTGTCAATGTTTCATGCACCTGTCATAAATGAGACACTGTCTCATGACTAGGCCAGAAAAATCAAAGTGACTTTAAAAGTGTTTTCCTGAAAAAATTGTTCAAACTGATCCTTTCACATTAAGTGGACCAGCTGGGGAGGATGTATGGGACAGTATGGCATAACATAAAAGGCACTGGATTTGAAGACAGTAACCTGGGTCCAGATTCTTCCTCTATCGCATAGTGGCAATATAACTTTGGACAATTCACTCAAATCAATCTGGGTGTAAAATAAGAGGCTCATAGACAAAGATGCCCCCGAAGATCCCTTCCACCTTCAAATCTGTGATGCAGTGACAGCAGCAGGAATCGTACAGGGCATTGAGAGGGCATGGATGGATGCATGCATGTTGGAGTGGGGGGCAGCACCCACAGAGATCGGCTTTCAGCTCCATCAAGGTGTCCAAGGATGTTGTTAATGAACTGAAGCTAAATCAGGCTAGGCCACTTCTTTACCACTTCCCACAAGAAGACAGATGGAGAGGTTCTGGGTATGAATACTAGGTTAGAAACGGGTCAGCATGGGGAAAATAAGCTCCCATGCCAGGGAAGCTTTTAGCCTCTTCTGACCAATCAGTCACAGTTATCTCCTCTTCGCCTAATGGACTGCTTCACTTTGTCAAAATCATTGGTTCTTGCATTACTGCTCCGGCTGCGTCAAGACAACTTCTGGTTTATAACAGACAGTCTAGGTTTTTCTTGTTTTCTTTTTGTTTGAACTTGGCATTATGGCAAGAAAAGGGCCTTATTGACGAGTTCTCTCAATTCAGAAGAGCTGACTCACCGGGGATGTGGTGAATAAGGGCACTTGACTCAGAGCCAGAAAGATCAGGGTTCAAATCCTACCTTAGACACTTAATAGCTCTTTCAAAATTATCTCATATTTATATTCTATATGCATGTATGCTTTCATGGCTCCCCAAGTAGAATCTAAGCTTTTTGCGGCCAAGGATTGTTTCCCTTTTGTTGTTGTATTCCCTGAATCCAACACAGTGCCTGGCACATCGTGGGTACTTAATAAATGCTTAACAGTTTGACTGGCTATCTGTTAAGCCTGCCTCCAACAGACCACCCATAACACATCATGGCAGGTAGTTGGAAAGGAGATAGTCCCCTAATAAGTTTGTGATGATGGCCTTTCTTATATAAAGCCATCTAATATAGGCCTTACCTGGGAATATAAGCACAGGATTTTGTAATCAGGGCAAGGTCCTGCTGCAGTGCAGTGACCCAAATTAAGTCGTGGAACACTAATCACATGGCCCCAGAAAATAATTTATCTTCCCTGGGAACTGATGCCCAGTGATTGCCTAGGAAACAGATGTGTGAGGAATGGGATTTTCCCCCCCAAAACTGCCATGACATACTTCCTTCTGTTTTCCTTTGTCCCAACTGCATAATCCATATTCAAGAAATATTTTTCTATTTATATTTGAGAACACCATCTGTTTCCATTCTCTTTCTCCCAGAGGAAGGCAATGACCATGGAAGGTAGGTTTCGTCTGTATAGGCTAAGAAGTGAGTGTGTTGGCTCCAAACGTAGCTAGAATCACAGCTTCAAGGGATTTGAGAAGTGGAAGGACCCTCCAGGGAAGAGCTGGACTGGCCTCCCTCATTTTACAGATGAGAAAACAATCCTCAACAGATGAAGAGCCTTGCTGAGGACCCCCAAGAACAGAAGGCAGGGTCAGGATTCAAATCTAGGTCCTTTTGACTTTGGATTTTGTGCGTTTCCATTAGCTATTAAAGTCTTCCCAAATTGGAATGGACCGTCTCAGGAGGTGGTGAGTTTCCCATCACTGAAGACCTTCAATCACTGAATGGTTGCTTGTACCATAAGTCTTGGAATTATAGAATCAAAGACTTGGGGCACATCTGAACAGCAACATTTATTGTTCTGTGTTCAGAGGAGCAGCAGGAGAGACAAGAAGTCAGTCAGTCAATAAACATTTATTAAGCACCTACTGTATGGACAGGCTTAGCAGTGAGAGGACATTACCTGCCACTATGAAGCAGAGGATGGTAGGTTTAGAGCTAGGAGGTAACTTTGAGGCAGTCCAGTCCAACCTTCTCATTGTACAGAAGAAGAAAACAGCCCCCCCCCAATAAAGGGACTTTCCCAGAGTTCCACAGTGGCAGATCCAGGATTTAAAACCAGGTCATCTTTGGATTACCTTTTTTTTTTTTTTTTTTTTTTTTTTTTTTTTTTTTTTGCTTTGGCCTCCAAATGCAAGGCTCAGATAAGACACAACCCCAAAGGGGAACAGAACACACATCATTATGTCAATGAGAGAGCGTATACCTGAGGGCTAAAGAAGAAGGCCCTTTCTTACTAACCAGGAAGGATCACTCAGAGAAGTTGGTGGCATTCCAGTGGGGCTTGAAAGGAAGATAAAAATTCTAGTGCAGGGCTTAGAGTCAGGAAGACTCATCTCCTTGAGTTCAAATCTGGTTTCCAACACTTACTAGCCATGAGATCCTGGGCAAGTCACTGAACCCTCCTTGCCACAGTTTTCTCATCTGTCAAATGTGCTGGAGAAGGAAATATCAAACTGTTTTTATATCTCTGTCAAGAAAATCCAAATCGGGTCATGAAGAGCCAAATACAACTAAACAACAAGAAGAATCCGACAAGAAGGGAAAGGAACGAAAGTTCCCTCTGTTCCTAACAGCTGACACACAATCATCCGGTGACTGAAGATCTCTAGTGATGGGAAACTCATCACCTTCTTCTTTTTTTTATTATTATTATTATTTTAACTCACCACCTTCTAACATAGTCCATTCTAATTTTGGACAGCTTCAAGAGTTAGGAAATTTTTCATTATCCTGAGATAGTCTCCCTAGCACAATAGATAACTGGAATACTTAGTAGTAAAGGACATCAGAGTATTTCATAACTTGATCTTTTGCTTTGTGTGTCTGTGTGTATAGAGGTATGTGGATAGATATAGAAAGATATTATAATGTATCTCACATGTATAATATGTGTGTTCACATGAACATATAAATAACATACATACACCTGTTTATTAATTGTGTATATTGTATATACTAATATATACACATATCACAACAGGCCACACTTTTACAAATTCGCTAATATTTATAGACAAGCCCCTATCGTCAAGAATCATAGTCTGTTGGGGAAGTGAGGCATACATAAATGGCAAGTCTCTTAAGCTACTGGGCCTTGGCAAAACAGGGAAAACAGCAGCACCTGCCTCTTGGGGTTATTGTACGGATCAGCTCGGATAACATAAGTAAAGGTCTTTGCCAGCCTGGAATGCTATAGAAATGCTGGCGATCATTACAGGATTGGACTAAGTGAACTCTGAGGTCCCTTTCCAGCTATAGGACCGAATGACCCTATGACCTCAGTCTTCCGCCTTTCTCTTCTTCAATAATCATTCTAATAAATGATTTAAAAAATCATTAAACTCATCCTGTGTGCTAAGCCCCGGGTGATACCAACAGAAAAATGAGAGCCCCTGCCCTGGAGGAGCTTACATTCGGACATTTCTAGAGGTCTACATCTCATCGCCTCACTTCTCTGCTCAAACACCTGTCCTACTCACATAGGATAAACTATCAACTCCTCAGTCGGACACTCAAAGCCCTTGATGATCTGGCTCCAGCTTCATGCCTAGCCTGATTTTATCCCCATCTTCTTTGTGTTTCTTTCACGTGTTCCAGTAAGAGCAGGCTACAGGTCACTCTTAAAATTTATTAAGTTGTTTAAATGATGTCATAATGTTAAAAGTTGGGAAGTCCTGCTAGAGAAAATCTAGGCTACAATTTCAGAGGGGAATGGTAGAACAATATGAGAAGGACTTCAAAGAAGAGATGACTAAGCCAAGCTTTGAGGAATGGTCAGAATCTGGATGGAGGAGAAAAGGAAGAGGAATGAGGGTGCAGAAGATCATGGGGTCAGAGATTTCAAGTTGGAAGGGACCTTTTAGAGAGCCCCTTCTCTTTGTAGATGAGAAAAACAAGGCCTGGAGAGGTTAGATGACTTGACTCACATCACAGGGTAGGTTTGAACCCAGGTCTTGGAATCAAAATCCATTTTTCTTTCTACCATCAAGCTGCCTTATGGAGGAGTAGGAACATGAGAAGGGACCCAAGGAGGGTATTCACTGGGCATCAAGCAGAAGGGTTCCTATAGAAGGGAAACAGGAGGTATGGTTGGAAAGAGTACCTGGGGTCAAATACATAGCTTAATACATATTTAGGATTTCCCCCCCCCCCCGGCTTTTTTTCTTTAAGAGATGGATCTCTGGAAGGGCAAGGTTCTCTGGGCTTCTACCTTGCAAAATGTAGGTGACATAAAAATATAATTAGAAAAATAAAATGAAGTTTTTAAAGTAGATGTCTATTGATTGGGGAAGGTCTCAACAAATTGCAGTAGAGTCACAGAATGGAAGCAATAGATATGATGAAACTGGAGAAGCCTGGAAAGACTTATATGGACTAATGTGACTGTCATGAAGTCAGCGGAACCAAGAAAACAACATGACAGTGACTGCTATGATGTAAAGGGAAAGAACCACCACAAACCAAATGAGTCAATCAACAAACATTTAAACAAACAAATAATTGAACACTCAATAAACATTTAAATAAGTGTTTACTGATTGACTGACTGAAGGAATGAAAATGCTCTTTGAAACATTACAAAGAGTGGGAGTTTGGCACCCTAGAAGAGACAGCCCACTCTTTTGCAGAGGTGGAAGGGTCCATGGCTATATATATGATACATAGAACATCAGATGGATTTGATTGGTTTTCCTAAATATTTTTTTCCTTAAATCTTTATCTCCTTTCTTTAAAAAAAGATCCTTTGGGGGCAGCTAGGTAGCTCAGTGGATAGAGCACTGACCCTGGATTCAGGAGGACCTAAGTTCAAATCTGACCTCAGACACGTAACACTTACTAGCTGTGTGACCCTGGGCAAGTCACTTAACCCCAATTGCCCCACCCCCACCCCCCAAAAAAAAAGGAAAGAAAAAAATATCCTTTGCTAGTGATAGAAGATGGCTCTCCAGGAAGGGAAGGAATAAGCTTTTTTAAAAAACATCTACTAAATGGAAGGTAATGTGTTAACCAAATATTAACTCATTTGATCCTCACAACAATTGTGGGAGGTAGATGCAATTGTAATCCCCATTTTATAGCTGAGTAAATTCAGTTGGATAAAGGTGAAGTGACTTGTCCAGGGTCACACAGCTAGTAAGTGTTTGAAGTTGGATCTGAACTGATGTCTAACTGATCTAGGCCTATAGCTCTAACCACTGGGCAACCTAGCTGCCTCATGGGAAGGAGATGGATTGAGGGTGGGTCACAGAAAAGAAATTTAGGTGATATTTAAAAAAAGATAATAAAATTCATTTTAAAAAATAAAATGAAAAGTTTTAAAATGAATCACAGGGAGGGTCTTAAATGTGATGCTAAGAGGCTTGGCTTTTTCCCTTCTGGCGATAGGAAGCTATTAAAGGATTTTAATAGCCTGTTGGCATGAGCAAGCATGAGGAAGATTAGCCTGCAGGATGGATTTAAGCAGGTAGAGACTAGAGCCCAGGGAGGGCAGGGAGGAGGCTATTACAGGAGTCCAACTGTGAGATCAAGCTTAGAGTATCAATAAAATGACAGGCTTGAGGGAGCCCTTGTAGTTTCCTATGCCTTTGAACAAAGAAAAACAGACATGCTGCAAAATGTAGACTTTCCATACGATCATGAAAAGAGACAATGCCATTAATTGGGTTGGGGGGAAGAAGGGTGGAAGCAGGTTTTGTTGTTGGTGGTTTTTTTGTTTGTTTTTTCTTTCCAAAAAAAGTATTTGAAAGAGTCAAATCCTTCTTTTAAAGCTTCCTACCTGTGGGGCAGCTAGGTGGTGCAGCGGATAGAGCACCGGCCCTGGAGTCAGGAGTACCTGAGTTCAAATCCGACCTCAGACACTTGACGCTTACTAGCTGTGTGACCCTAGGCAAGTCACTTAACCCCAATTGCCTCACTAAAAAAAAATAATAAATAAAAAAAAATAAAGCTTCCTACCTGTGTAACCTTGGGTGAGTCCCTTAACCTCCATGGGTGCCATTTTCCATGTTTGTAAAATGAAAAGGTCAGATTGGATTAGATGGGTTCTGAGCTTCTTTTTACTTCTAAGTCAGTCAAAAAATATATACTAAGCACCTACTATGTGCCAGGCACCGTGCTACATGCTGGGGATATAGAGAAAGGCAAAAGACAGTCCCTGCCCTCAAGGAGCTCTCAGTCTAATGGGGTAGATAGCATGCAAATAACTTTGTACAAACCAGGTGTAGAAAAGATAAATTGGGAAGAATCCACAGAGGGAAGGCCCTAGACTTCAGGGGGATTGGGAGCGGCTTCTTGTAGAAGGTAGGATTTTAGCTGGCACTTGAAGGAAGCCGGGGAAATCGGGAGGAGGGAAGGGAATTCTAGACCTGGGGCACAGCCAGAGAAAATGCCCCAGATGAGGAGGAGGAACAACAAGGAGGTCAGTGTTACTGGATCACAGAGTACATAGGGAGGTAGATCATAGAAGGATACTGGAGTAGGGAGAGACTTGGGGCAGGCAGACCCACCAGCAGGTTACTGTGATCATCCAGGATTGATGTGCTAAGGGGCTGAACAAGAGAGGCAGCAGTGTCAGAAGAGAGAAGAGGGAGCACTTGGGAGACATTACAACAGGCCTTGGCAACAGATTGGATATGGGAAGGGGTGAGAGTGAGGAGCCGAGGATGACATCTGGGTCATGAGCCTGGGCAACTGGGAGGAGGTGGTACTGTCCACAGCAATAGGGAAGTTAAGAAGAGGGGAGGGGCTGGGGGAATGGGTAGAAATAATGAAATCAGTTTTAGACATGCTGAGTTTCAGATGTCTTTGAGGCATCCAGTTCAAGCTGTTCATTCATTAGGTGGTTGAAAATGAAAGACTAGAGGTTAAGGCTGGATAAGTAGAATTGAGAATCATCAGCCTTAGACATGATAATTGGGAACAGCAAGGTAGCACAGTGGATAGAGCACCGGCCCTGGAGTCAGGAGGACCTCAGTTCAAATCCGGCCTCAGACACTTAACACTTACAAGCTGTGTGACCCTAGGCAAGTCACTTAACCCCCATTGCCTCACCAAAAAAAAAAGAGATGATAATTGAATCCACAGGAGCTGATAAGATTACTAGGTGAAATAATATAGAGAGAGAAGAGAGGAGAGGAAAGGAGAGGAGAGGAGAGAATAGGGTCAAGGACAGAGCCCCATGGGATACCCAAAGTAAGCAAGTGAATGAATGATCCAGCAAATGGAGATGCAGCAAAAGGAGACTGAGAAGGCACAGTCAGATAGGTAGGAGAAGAACAAGGAGACAGGAACCTCAAAGGAGAAACTCTAGACATGAGAGCATCAAGGAGAAGTTGATCAACAGTGCCAAAGGCTACAAGCTAGGTCAAGAAGGATGAGAGCTAAGAAAAGGCTGTTCGGTCAATAAGCCTATGATCCCTCTAGGGAGTTTCTAGAGGTCAAGAGAAGATATCTTTTAGGAATTAATATCTGCAGCTTCTTTGCAGTTGGTGTAGTAGAAATTCATCTTTGACTCATCAGAAAGAAAAGGGGTTTAAACTCCACCTTGGCTACTCAACATCTTCACCCCTCAGGGCTCTAGGCAACTTGTTAATTATATGTGGCAGAGATGCTGACCTGCACGCGCCAAGGGGGTATTCCTCACTTGGAAGTCTTCTATTCTCACAAAATCACAGGTCCAATCCCTATCCAGGATCTTCTTTGATATACTTGAGATCATGATACAAGTCATTCAAAGGAAGAAACTGACAGAGTAATTTCTACTCTAGATTTTTTTCCCCCTGCAGGTTTAACCAGTGGATTCAATTGTCATCTCTAATGCTGATGATTCTCCATTCTACTTATCCAGCCTTAACCTCTAGTAAGGGATCCAGAAGGAGAGGGTGTTTCTCTACAAATGTAGATCTGGGATCTTTAACTTGCTGTTATTCAAGAGGGAAGTTAAGTGATTACCACATGTTACCCAGCTCTCTGCTCTGTGTTAGATCTTGAATCGTAGCTTTCTTGATTCAATGGTCAACACTTCTATGATTTATGCCAACCCTCCTTCTGACTTTTATGTTCACTTTAAAACATCACAGACCTGACACAACACACCCTAATTTCCAATAAATACTCAACAATAGCAACACATAGGTCACCTGTGTTTTTACATGAATCACTGGACAATGACACTCTTTCCACAGCTCCTAGGATCAAGTTATAGACACTGTAATTAGGTAACCAACATTTTATTAGTTTCTGCCATGGGTGCTTCATCTAACAGCTGTTTGGAGGAAGTGATGGTGATTTTACAAAGCAAAATTAATTCACTTCACAGCCCTAAGAAGAGATTCCTTCCGATGAGGGATTGGGTGGTTCAGGTTATCCAAATGTTAAATTTGGAAAAATTATTGCAATGCCAAAATCTGATTTGAACTATTTTGAGAAGTGAAAGAACAGTCCCTCCATTATCTTACACATTCATTTCCAGAAGGCTTGGGGGGTGGGGGCCGGGGAGGGGGAAGGGAAACCAGGAAATGAAACAGAAGAGTCTATCCATTGTGAAAGGCCTAGTCAAAGAAAGAGGCCCATTTAAATGAGCTAAGTCACGGTTTAGATTTCATTTTAAAATCCATTTCCTTGGAAATATCAATATAATTAAGCACTAATAAGAGAGATTTCAAAAGCTCAAGTCTTTGTTTGTTGCTTTGGCAATCTCTACTGCTGAGAAGCATCTTGGCAAATTCTCTTTTCCCCCAGAGCAAAGCAGGCTGAAGCTGGCCTGACAGAATTCCTGGTTATGCTGGGTGTGGCCCTAGGTACCATTTCATTTGTATTCTATGGGAATTTCATGAGAAACCAACTCTACTTTATAACTTATAGTATAAACTCATGATTTACCAAGCATTTTCCTTAAGATAACATTGATCACCATTTATTAACCTCTGCCTATGTCCAGGGCACTGTGCTAAGTGCTGGTGAGGTGAAGACACAAAAACCCAGCAAAAAGCCTGCATAATGCCACCCAGACATATCCAAAGCAAACACTCTCTCTGCATCTGTTCACCATAAAGACACTTCATAAAAAGAGTGTAGACTCAAGGAAGAATCCAGGGAGAAACACCCATGCACAACCCACAAGCCCCTCATCACACAAACTCCTAGAACTCTTAGGCACATCTATTTATGTAAACTAAAGTTAAAGATGAGAACTTATGAATTGCAGTCAGTCATGCAGTTGTTTCCTTGCAAGAGAGATCAGAACACAAGACTCATATCATTAAGGCTATAAAATTAATCTCTTATTGCTCAGTCTTCTATTACAGGCACACCTCATGTTATTGCACTCTACAGATAACGTGTCTTTACAAATTGAAGGTCTGTGGCAACCTACATTGAACAAGCCTATCAGTGCCATTTTTCCCCATGCATGTGTTCACATCGTGTCTCTGTGTCACATTTTAGTAATTCTCATAATATTCCAAACTTTTTCATTATCTGTTATTATTGTTTCATATATCTGTTTTGTTTTGTTTTTGTTTGTTTGTTTGTTTTTTAGTGAGGCAATTGGGGTTAAGTGACTTGCCCAGGGTCACACAGCTAGTAAGTGTATAAGTGTCTGAGGCTGGATTTGAACTCAGGTCCTCCTGACTCCAGGGCTGGTGCTCTATCCACTGCACCCCCTAGCTGCCCCTAATATATCTGTTTTAGTTATCTCTGATGTAATTATTTTGGGGTGCATGAAACCATACCCGTATAAGGCCGAGAACTTAATCCATAAAAGTGCTATGTTCCTAGACTGTTCCATGGACCAGCCCAGTCCCCAGCTGTCCTCCTCCTCCTCCAGCCTCTCTATTCCCTGAGACACAATAATATTGAAATGAAAGCCAATTAATAAACCCTACAATGGCTTCCAAGTATTCAGTGAAAGGAAGAGTTGATCAATGGGGCAAACTTCGTTATTATCTTATTTTAAGAAATTGCCACAGTCATCCCAACCTTCAACAACCACTGCCCTGATCAGTCAGCAGCCATCAGCATTGAGGCAAGACCTTCGATGAGCAAAAAGATTATGACTCACTGAAGGCTGAGATGATGGGTAGCGCTTTTTAGTGATATTGTATTTTTAAATTAAGTTATGTCCATTTTTTTAGACATAATACCATTGTGCACTTAATAGATTACAATATAGAGTAAACATAACTTTTACATGCACTGGGAAAGCAAAAAGATGGTGTGACTTACTTTGTTGCACTATTCACTTTATTTTGGTGATCTGGAACTCAACCTGCAAACATCTCCAAGGTATGCCCATACTTTTAATCTGGTGACTATGAGATTTGCTGGAGCTTACATATAAACTGGCCAGGTTTACAGATATAGTCCACATTGGCCAGTTAGCCTCATCAGCAAGACAGCTTCCAGCCAGCCTTGGTTTCCTCTTGATGGGACAGTCCCTCATTACCTTAAATTCTCATGGCCAAGGTGGCAGAGTCTGGTGGAAGGGAGACAGACCAATTGGGAGGTCACCAAAATCCAGTTGTAAGAAAAAGATCAATGGTTTAGAGTTGGAAGGGATCTTATACTACTTTGTGTCTTCATTCTGGTCTAGGGTGATAGCTGTGGAATAGAAAGGAAGGGGATGGAGTCAACAGGAGATATTATGAAGGAAGATCTGGAGGTAGATGAGATACTGGTTGGGGAGGGGCAAGGGAAGATTATTTTTTAAAAGGGACTCCAAATTTTTCACCCTCAATGACTAGGAATGTGATGAAAAATGTTTTAAAAGATAGCTTGATAGTGAATATACATAATACATACATACATACATATATAAAACCAGGAAAGGCAGTGATTAAGTTCAATTTTAGACTATAAATTTCAGCTGGCAATAGACCATTTAAGTAGAAATACGATGATAATTTGATATACTGCTGTGCTAGCCTGCATAGAGAAAAATCATGCAGACCAGGCCACACTTTGGGGGCCCTGGGATTGAGTCAGTGGAACTATGAACTATGTGGGCTATATCTTTAAGCCTGGCCAGCCTATGCATACTTACACCTTGGATCATAGGGAAAGAACCAGGTGAAGGAGTGTGGATAAATCTGTAATTGTTACTGGGGAAATGCCCCTAAAGTCAGGACTTGCCATCATTGGATAATACAAGGGAGGAAAGACAAGATGGTGGTTGGAATGAGCACTGGATGTGCTCATTCAAAGAGAACCAATTCTTCCAGTTTAGCCTGGTGACAAGTCAAAGATTTCTTAAGAGCTAAAATAGACCAGAAGTTCATCTAGTCTAATCCCTCCCTCCTCCATTCTACAAATGAAAAAACTTAGTCCTAGAGAGGTGAAGAGACTCCCCCCCTCCCAAAGTCACGGAGGACACAAGTAGCAAGGGTAGAAGTTGAACCCCAGTTTTGAGAGGAAGCAGAGTACAGGGAGAAGAATGCTAGATTTAGAGACAGAAGATCTGAGTTCAAATCCTAACTCTGACACTATTTCTCTGACAGCCTCAGTTTCCTCATATGCAAAATAAGGATGTTGTACTGAATGGCCTCCAAGATCTCTTCTAGCTCCCTATCTATGATTCTAGGTATTATCTTATATAAACCAGGGCCAATATTATTACATCTCAGTCATTTAAACTCTAAGACTCCCTTTCCTTATGTGCCAAATGGATATGATTGTGTGATCATGACTCAGAAAGCATCCTGTCAGTTATAAAATGCAATGTAAATACGATTGTTATGCAAGATAACACTTTCATTTTGTTCTTGCTCATTAGGGCAGAGGGATTTTTATACTCAAATGGGCTATCAATACAGGCAAGCCAGCAGAATGATTAGAATGATCCTGGATATGGGACAAAGTATTCGAATCTGGAGCGACAATTGGCCATTTTAAACACTGTTCTCATTGATGTTACTTCCTTCCCCACCCCTTGCCTTTTTTTTTTTGGCCTTTCTACTATTATGGTTACTGGAATCAGAGAGAACTCACCTTCCACACAGCCTAACATCTAAGTTCTGGGAGTACAGGACACTAGAGGTAATTATAGATCTGAAAAAATAACATTTGATAACCTTGGGAGTTGTTGACTGTCAAGCCCCATTGGTCAGAAGAAGCTATCAAACTGAAGCAGTCAGGAAAAGAGAGACTAGGCATGCTTAATTTTATTTTGTAAGAAACATGAAGTTTTCTCCTTCTCATCTGACCCTTTGAAGCAAATTCTGCAGGAGTAGCTCACTCTTAGCAAGCTCGCCTATGAGTCCTTCCCACACCTCCTCCTTTCTTGGTTTCATCATTAGCTCCAAGGAATATTGTTCAAGTGTGTGTGTGTGTGTGTGGGGGGGTTAGGAATGGCCATAGTCAAGAGGCACTCATGAAGGATTGGGGACTTTAAAAGAAAGTGGGTAATGACTTATTCTGAGACACCAAGTTCCAATAAGACATTTTAGAACGACTCCATGTCTTGAATTTGTGACAACACTAGGGAAAGAAGTCTGTGTATGTGGGTGAGTGGGCATGTGCAAACAAGTATAGCTTAAGGGTGTGAAAGGTACTAGACTATAGCTCAGATTTTAGTCTCCCTCATTTCAGATTATTCTTTCTAAAGAAAGAATTCTTAACCTTTTTATATCATGGACCCCTTTGGGAGTCTGATAAAGGCTAAAGCCTGGTTAAAAAAAAACAACCCTTCTCAGAATGTTTTTAAATGCATAAAATAAAATACATAGAATTACAAAAGAAATCAATTATAATGAATTATTTATCAAAATATTAAAAGTTCCAAGTTCATGGACCACTTGAAATCTATTCATAGAACTCATGGGGATCCATGGACCCCAGATTAAGAACCTCTGTTCTAGAGTATCTGATCATGGTCAAGTCCATAAGCAATTACTAACTAAAGTCAGACTATGTGACAGATTTGGGCAGCTAAGTGGCATAGCAGAGTACTGCATCTAGAATCAGGAAGACCTGAGTTCAAATTCGACCTCTGATACTTGCTATTTCTGGGACCCAGGGAAATTTATTTATCCCTGTTTCCCTCAGTTTTTTTTCATCTGTAAAATGAGCTGGAGAATGAAATGGCAAACTACTCCAAGTATCTTTGCCAAAGAAAACCCTAAATAGGGTGACAAATAGACATGATTGAACCACAACAAATATGACAGATAATATGTTAAATTCTGCTGATACAAATAGAAACAAAGAGAAAGTTAGTCCCTGCCCTGCAGGAATTTACATTCTAAGGGACAAAGACAACACTTCCCAGAGGCAAGTACCCAGTGAGGATATTGGTGTGTGTGTGTGGGGTGGAATTTTAGAGAAGCAAGTTATCACAATCCAGAGCCTAGCCAGAGAGAAAGGAGAGAAAAGGAGCTCTGGGGTGTCTGTCCCTAAAATGGGAATTCCTTCAACCAATCAGAGGAGGTTGAATGTTCTGATAGAGGAATCTTCTAGAAGGAGAAATCTACAAGAATGGAGGAGGAATCTTCCCAGGAGAGAAGTCTGGAGCAAGATTATTTATAATCACAGATCATAGGAAGGAGGCTGTTTTCACCATCTGGGTTCTTCCAAGTTCTTCTGCTCCACAATCCACTTTTCCTTTCTTAGGGAGTCTAGAATTGGTTTGTTAAAACAATTAAATGATAATGCTTAGCCTTTATGTTCCATTTTAAGGAATACAAAGTGCTTTAGGTATCCTATCACATATAAGATAATTATAATAATAATAGCTAACATTTTATATAGCACTTTTATAAAGCTTCCAAGGTGTTTTATTGATGCTATCTCATTTGTTCCTCACAACTCCTCAAAAAGGTGCTACTTTTTAAAATTAAAATTTTATTTTATTTTATTTTTGTGGGGCAATGAGGATTAAGTGACTTGCCCAGGGTCACACAGCTAATTAGTGTCAAGGGTCTGAGGCCGGATTTGAACTTAGGTCCTCCTGAATCCAGGGCCTATGCTTTATCCATTGTACCGCCTAGCTGCCCCTTAAGTGCTACTTTTATGCTCACTTTACAGATGAGGAAATTGAGACACTGAGACACTGAGTGCCTAGCCTAGTACTACATAGCTGAAAAATGCGTGAGGCAAAATTTGAAGTCAGGTTATTCCTGAAATCCATGTACAGGTCTCTCTCCCCTAAACTTAAAAAAAAAAATAAAGAGAGTGAATGGGGAAATGAATCACTAAGCTGAAACTATCATAAAGCCATACTGAGCCATCTGGGAACACCACCTGTTCCTGAATGCTAGCAAGTGTTTCTATATGTGAGAAAATCAAAGTGGACCATAACTTAATGGTTTACCAAAGGGGGAAAAAAATCAGTATAGCCTTAATCACAAATTTCCTTAGGTACCAACCCACTTTTTGTCTCTTGCTCACTCAAATTTTGCTGCCCCAAATCTTTTGATAGAACTTACTATTCAATTTGGAAGCCATTATTATTTTCTTAACTGGTTCACACAGATGAGTCTGGGGTTGGAAAGCCTGTTTCTCATCAAATAAAATCAGGGACGTTGCTATGTGCAGTTTACCATCCTATTGGGCCAAAGGATCAAGCTGCCAGGCTCCCTTAGGGCACGGGGGGGGGGGGTGCAGAATGTAAACAACCCAAACAAAGAAAACCAATTGACTCCCCCCCCCCTTCTTTGTGAAGGGATCGGTGCTGGGGAACAGTCCTTTTGGCAGACGACAACCATGTATGCAGCCCCAGCAGGCCTAAGCAGGAAGAATGAAAGCAAGTTATTGCTCAGCTAGCCAGAGCCACTCGACAGCTGTGAAACCCTCCGATTTATTTTCAGTTTAGCAGAATTGAATCATTGCCAAGGGTAAAAGGAGCAGCGACCAGGGCAGTGGGAAGTGTGGTTGTCAAGTGAATTGTCTTCTGTGCAGATGGCCTTAGCCTGCTCAAATAACTGAGGCATTTGGAATGAGTCAGCCTATAAATTAAATTAAGACTCCATCGGAGGGACTGAGGTCATAGCTTAGTTTTACATACAGTCCTGGTTTTCGAGAGCCCAGTAGAACAACAGGTCTTTCTAATTACATGTGTGGGCATCAGAGATGATGGAATGTATCCTCTTGTCTTATCCAGTGTAATCGGCTAACTAGACGGATGCATCTTTCTCTAACAATCTGTGGGTACCATTTCTTGATTTGAAGTTCATCATGTATGTAGTTTTCCATCCAGAAAAATTGGCTTCTATAGAATTTAACACAGATAATTCCAGTTACCTAAGCAAAAAGCATGTTGGGGAAGGAAAGGGATTCTCCCATCCAACCAGATAGGAATAAATAAAATACTTTAATCTGTAGCAGTAAAGAATCAGGGTAAACAAGGGCTGCCAAAAAGGAAAAAAACAAACATTATATGTATTTCTACTTTGAGGCCATGTCTGTGAGAAAAGAGATTTGAGACAGTTATAGAGATAAACAGGTACTGTACAAGAGATCCTTCCTATTCAACCACTATGGTTGGAAGGTGGGGTAACATGCATGATCAAGAATGAGGAAAACTCTACTGTCAAGCAATAGATGGGAATCAAGAGTCAAATTCAGGTCACCACCAGGTTGACTGGAGTGAGAAAGAAAGAAGTTAGGGCACGGGTTAAAATAGATGTAACCAGAAATGAGGTCAAGATCATGTTAGAGTTCAGATGGGTAAGTGACAGAACAACACAGGTCAGAATAGATGGAATATGATTTATTATTCAGTTGCATCCAACTCTTAATGACCCCATCTGGGGTTTTCTTGGGAAAGTACTGGGGGAGGTTTGTCATTTCCTTCTCTAGCTCATTTTACAGATGAGGAAACTGAGGTAAAATAGGGTTAAGTGACTTGTCCAAGTCACACAGCTAGTAAGTGTCTGAGGCCATATTTAACTTGGGAAGATGAGATCTTCTTGACTCCAGACCCAGCGCTCTATCCACTGGTCCCACCTAGCTGTCCTCATAGAATAAGAGAGGAAGAGAGAATTAAAACATGAGTAGAAAATGTTAAGGTGGTTCAACACCAGCTGCCTCATCAGCATCAACCTGGTTTGAAGGTTAAAGACTGTGCCTGGCTCTTCTCTTACCCTGCAGGGGGCTGACACTGTGAGAGATGGAATTCCTCTACAACATATGAACAGAAACTACAGGAGGTTATTAGAAAGCCGCAGAGGAAATGAGATTGGAGCCCTGAAGGTCATCTGAGTTCCAAAGAGACAGCTGTGTCAGAGTAGAAGAACCCCAGCCTTGTGAGCCAAGGGAACTGCTTCTAATCACATCTAGTCTCCAAGCTGGGTGACCTTGACTTCTCAGCCTCCCAGCCATCTTGGGGTTTAGAGGGATGTGATTTCTAAAATCCTTTTCAGTTTATGGTTCTGTAAGTCCTAACTCATATATCTGATTGAGTAAATGGTACCCTAATTGATGCAAGTAACCACCTTGGCTCAGGGAGAAGAAAGTCTGATCTTGGATCACCTAAGAATATATTTTTCAGCTCTTGTGACTGCATTTGAGATTCTGGGAAGTTTTCTAAAAACCTAGTAATTTTTTTTCCCTTAAAGAAATCAAGAATCTTGCCTTAAGTATACTTTGTATCTTCCCCATGCTCTGCAAACAGCAGGGACTTAATAAATATCTGTTTGATGGTCCATAAGAACAGCCAATAAAGGCAAAAAAAATACAATAATGGCTTGCTAGTGTCCCTTATAATAAACACAAACTTCTCAGTCTTGGATTAAAGCCCTCCCTAATCTGGCTCCCACTTACCTTTCTAGTCCTTTTTTCATTTAATTCCACACAAAGGACAGAGGAACTTGAGTCTGAAGTCAGGAAGACCAGAGTTCAAAGCTGACCTTTTATTACTTCCTAGTTGTATGACCCTGGGCAAATCCCTGAACCATTGTCTACCTCAGTTTCCTCATCTGTAAAATGGGGTTATTTTATTTTTTAACTGCACCAACCTTTCAGAGATGCTGTGAGAATCAAATGAGCTAATGTTTGTAAAGAACTTGGCAAACTTGAAAGTGTTCAACTAATGCTTCTTCATGATCGTGATTATTCTCCTTCCAGGCCCTTGTGATCCTAGTCAAACTGACTTGCTGTTGGTTGTATCCCAAACATGACACTCCATCTTCCACTTCCACACCCCTGCACAAGGGTTCCTCCATACCTGGAACATATGCCCATCTTCACCTCCACTTCATAGGATCCACAGGTTCCCCTGAAAACAGAGCTGAGGAGCCCATGCCCACCAATTCCCAGCCAGAAGGTAGCATGGACAGCAGGAGGGGGGTCTTGAGGTCCAGGGCTTAAAATCCTATCAATGCCATATCAAATATGGCTAACAAGCCTGGCTCTATAGGGATCAAATTCAGTTCATTTCAACTGAGAGAAGGAGAGCAGTCAGTCAACAAGCATTGAGTGACTACTACTACTATTAATAATTCTTCTTCTTCTACTACTACTACTACTACTACTACTACTACTACTACTACTACTACTACTACTACTAGAACTAATAGTAGTATGCTGCTGCTACAACTGCTACTAGCCTAACCTTTATTAAGTGCTTATTATGTGCCAGGCACTGTACTAAGTTTGGAGATACAAGGAAAGGCAATAACATAGCCCCTGCCCTCAAGGACATCAATCTAATGGAAGGAGACAGCATAAAAAATAACTACGTGCAAGCTCCATACAGTGTAAATATGGGAGGTCATCTCAGACAGAAGTCCTAGCTGGTTGGTGGCAGTGGTGGAGGAGGGATGAGAAAAGCCTCCTGCAGAAGGAGGGGAGATCACTGACTGTTCCTTTCTACAATGAGACTCAAGACAACATGAAAACAACTCAGGAAAGAAAGGAAGTCCCTGGCCCAAAATGTCAGCTGCTGGGTCCTTTTCTCCCATAATAATGAGGAGAGGAAATAATGGGAGGGCACTAACAACTGGAAGGGGCTGGGGGAGGGCCATAAAAGAGGGAAAGGGCACAGCATGGGAAGGTCATGAAAACAAAACTGTCTATTCCAAAATATTAGCATGACTTTAACGTTATCTTCAAATGGCTCTTATACATATAAAATATCTCCCAGGGCAACTCCTTTCTAAAACACTTGTGATTTCTGGAGGGAACTATGGCTGTGATCATATGAATTTTATTGCCAAATTTGAATTATTCAAGAAAAGTGTCAGAAGCAAGTGTTCTAAAACCATCTCCTTGGAGTAGGGAGATGCTGTGGAGTTGTATTTATTTATTTTAGGTTCACAGACAAACTTTTAACTCCTCTGCAGAAGCAGCTAAGAGCCAAACACTGACCTAATGTCTTCAGCAGGAAATGACAATTAGCAGACTCACCAGTGTTATGTTTACATTTCTATTCCCAAACCTAATTGTTCAGGAAAGGATGCTGCCTTATTTATAAACAGCTAGTAATTTTAAAGTGTTTTCATATTCATAAAATTTGCATTTGACACCAGAAAACCAGAATTTAGATCAATACTTTTGTGCTTTCACAGTCTAATTTTTGAATCTTTCATTTTATTGTTTTTTGGTTAACAAGCATTTGTTTTCTTTCCCTCTCATCCCCACCCCCAACAGTAAATGAAAAAAGAAAACAAAAAACCCAGTAGTAAGCATAAAGTGGCATGCTGTTTCCTAGCACATAAGTGAGACAGTCTCCTTTCAGTGGCTGCCTGCATCTTAAACTTATGACATTGAATTGATCATTTCCAGCATCTTTTCAACAACTCTACAGTACCTCTCACATTGGGTGGGGCATTCATATCTACCCATGAGGAAAGAGTCCCATATCAATGGACTTTGGGACTGGGGTTACATTTCTCCCCTGGACAAAACCTTTTTGCAGTCCCTTGGAAAGATCAGCTGAGGAAAGTCCAGAATCCACCAGGCACCCTGGCTTCTCAAGGCTTCTATAAGGGGCCCTAGCTGGCTGCAACACCCCTCCTGCAATCCTAGCTTCAAGACAGACATGGCTTAAACTCATAGTTACCATGGGAATCGCCTCTTGCATTAGAAACTAAGGGCAGCAGAAACAACCATAACAGAAACAAAAACTTCCAGATCCATTTCTTGGAGTCTGGGTAAAAGAGGGACAATTTACAGTGTTCATGCTGGGCATGGCAGCTGAGAGCATAACCAAAAAGATGGTGGAAAAGAGAGATGACCAGCTCAGTCTCACCAGTTTTCAAGATAGTCATTTTTCAGTTTTGTATAAACAGGACCCCATTTGGGGTTCTCTTGCAAAGATACTGGAGTGGTTTAGCCATTTGCTTCTCCAGCTCATTTTACAGATGAGGAAACTGAGGCAAATAGGGTTAAGTGACTTGCCCAGGATAATACAGATAGAGATGAGTCTTTCTGACTCCAGGGCTAGCACTCTATCCACTGCACCACGTAGCTACCTAGTTTTAAAGATGCAGAAAGCAATCAAAGGAGGTTATCTCACTCATACGAGGTATAGGGTATTGGGGCAGCTGAGTACACTCAAAGCCTGGCTACACATCCGTGCAATCAAGCAAAAAGAAAATTCTACATTGTCCATGCCCCCAAATGTGCCCATTCTATATCAATGAGGTCATTACATCTCTGGCAAGAGGTGGGCAGCACATCATCACATCTCTGGAAACAAGTATGGTCATGCATGGGATGGTCAGAGTTCTTAGTCTATCAAAGTCAATGCTTCTAATATTAAGGAATATTGCTTTAAACTCATAATTAGTATTGACAGTAGGAAATGAAACGGAACCTTGAATTTGCTAATTATTCTTTCTTGTTTTGGTTCCTTAATGTTTGTGTCTTCCAGATAATTCTCTTTCAAGATTATAACTTGTGAAATAGTTTGCTGTTCTGAATTGGGAAAGGGAGTTCCTATCTTAGGTCCAGAGCATGGACTTAGTCAACCTTTCCCAACAGACAGCATACTAACAAAACTCAGTCTCCTTTCTCCCTTTCCTATATCACAGCAATTACCACTGCCTATTCTTTTTCCTTGTCAATGTCAACCTTTCCTTTCCATTCTCATCTGTCCCCAGCCCAGTCTGGGCTTTTGACATCCCACCTGATCTCCCTGCCTTTACTCTTCCCCAGTCCATGTGTACCAAATATCACCACCGCATTAATCTTCCTGAAATATTTTCAATATACGCCCCCCTGAATGGTAGCTCCCCATTGTCTGTTGAATTAACAATCACATTCTTTATTCTCCTGGACCTAGGCAATCTGCCCACCTCCATCCCCACATTATCCAGACAACCTCTTCTCCCACAGTTCCATATCTCTTAAACCATATCTCCTTCACAGAAACATCAAGTTAAAAAAAAGCTACCTCTGCCCCTTTATGCTAATGTGCTTTCAAAAATTGGGATATTCTCCTTCCTCTTCTTTGCATATCCAAATCCTACTGCTCTTACATCCAATTTTATAAAGCCTTCCATCTAAATCCAACTGCTTTAGTCCAGATTGGTTTTTACTATCTTTGGAAAGATTTTATTTTTAGTGAACAAACATTCATTAAGTTTCTACTATGTACAACCATTTTGCCAGGTGCTAGGGAGATATAAATACTTCTGCCTGCCCTCAAGAAGCTTAAAGTCCAATGGGGTGGTTATATATGTGCACATATACATTCAATACTTGATAACTACTGGGAATTCTCAGCCTTTCTCCTTAGCAATCTTCTCTCCTGAGTAACACTGACATATTTTTGTTTTTAGATATCATTGATGTTTATGTTTTTTGAAACTAGTCATTTTTCAGGTTTCTGCCCCTTTCCTATACCAAAAAAACCAGCAACAGTTAATCAAAATCGACTAACACAGAGTCTGATATGGTATGCAGCATTCAGCATCCATAGCCCTCCACTTCTTTCCCAAGAAGAGAGAAGTGTTTCATCTCCATGTCCTCTGGGAACAAGATTCATAACTGTATGATAGTAGGAGAGCCAATAATTAGACTTCAGCTGCCTTTTACTATCATTTTCATCCCTGTGACTATAATCATTGTGTATATTGTTCTCTGATTCTGTTTTATTCATTTGACTCAAGTTCCTACAAATCTTTCCATGTTTCTCTGAACAATTCATATACATCCTGTCTTATGGAGTTCTAGTATTTCCATTACATTCACCCACAGTTTGGTCACCTGTTCCCAAATTTATGGCCACCTGCTTGGCTTCCACAAAAAGCCCTGCCTGCCATTTCTTAACCTTTTTTTTCTCCAGTTGTTTCTTTCTAGCGGATGGATTTGATTGACTAAGCTCCTTGATATCTTGATCATTGGAACTTCCCCCACCCTTAGCTCCATGCTGGAGTCCAGTGTCTGTAGCTGCTCACTTTTCCTACATAGATATAACAGAAACCATGGAAACGGATGAGATCGCCAAGTGAAACAGTTCAGAGTGAAATGAGAAGAGGATCTGGGTCAAGGCCTTGAGGGGAAACACCCACTGTGCATGATATGGATAAAGAACTAGCAAAGGGGCCTAAGAGGACATGGTCAGACAGAGTGATGGATGACAAAGTAGTGTCACAAAAACTCAAACAATATGCAGAAGGAAGTGAATGGGGTCAAAGGCTGCAGAGGAGTCAAGAGGAAGAAGACTGAGAAAAGGCAATTAAGAGATCGTTAGAGGGGCAGCTAGGTGGTGAAGTGGATAGAGCACTGGCCCTGGAGCCAGGAGGACCTGAGTTCAAATCCGGCTTCAGACACTTAACAATTACTAGCTGTGTGACCCTGGGCAAGTCGCTTAACCCCAATTGCCTCACCAATAAAATAAAATAAAATAAAAAATATAAAAAAACAGATCATTAGTAACTTTGGAAAGAAGTTTTGATTGAATGCTAGTGTTGGAATCCAGGCTGCAGGGAGTTTAGGAGAGGGTGAAAGGTAAGGAAATGGAGGCATTATGTGTAGATGGCTTTCTCAAGAAGTTTAGCCACAAAGGTGAGAAAAGGTACAGGATGATCTTCAGCTGTGATGATAGGGTCTAATGAGGTGTTTAAGGATGGAGCAGACAGGAGCACATCTGCAGCAGCAGCAGCACAAGGAGTCAGGAGGAAGATAAGTGTGGGGATGACAGAGTCCATTTACTAGAGAAGACAAAGGGATGGAATCCCTTTTGAGGTTTTGAAAAGAAGAATGGAGTGAAGGAGGAGATAGTGGGGGAAGATGTTTGAATGATGAGAGAGAAGGGCGAGGGGAAAAAGGAGGGATTTCCACCAGTGGTCTCATTTTTTCCCATGAAGCATGCATGAGGCCAAGTCTTCAGCTGAGAGAGTAAGGGGAAGTGTGTCACTGTAGGCTTCAGGAAAAAAGAGAAGGTTCTGATGGGCCAATGGGGGGAGTCAGATAGCAAATAGATTGTGATCTGCATTAGGGGGAGTTCTTTCACCAGGGGTTTCATATGCTAGCCAAATGGGAGGCCTTCCATGTATTCTCATATTAGCCTGGTAGATGAGAGGCCTGGGCATGTATCTTCATTTTACTCATGTAATTAATATATATTGACTTCAACAATGTGTGTGACAAAATTTCTCCTGATATCCTAATGGGGAAGATGGACAAAAAGAACTAGGTGACTTCATATGTAACTGTGCCTAAAGATTGGGGATTCATTATTGACTGTTTGGAGGGAGGGCTCTAATAGCAACTCAAAGCTATTTTTCCTCCTTAAGCAACAACACTGATGATATATAAGACATGCAGCTAACCCAAAGTTGGGGGAGAACAAAACTATGGAGATAAAATTTGGATAGGGAAAATTGAAAGTCCTTTAGTAGGTTAAATGCCTAGGTATAAGAGAGAAGAAGATCTGATTAGCAATTCTTCATATGAAAGGAGAGGATTTGAATACGTCCATGTAGGTTAGTATACCAGAGAAGTCCCTTCCCCCAAATAAAATTAAATCCATTTTACGACATACTAATGGAAGTAGTGTGTCTGGAATGAGGAAAGTGACAGGACCACTCTCGCTCTGAATTTGTCATAGCCCAGCTTGAATGTCAACTTCCATTCTATGTGTCACATTTTAAATTTAAATTGTTTTAAAATTATAAATACCCAGATTAACTACAAAGGCCATATGAAGGAAGATGCTATCTATATGCAGAGAAAGAACTGATAAATAGAAGCATCTATAGAATAATTTTACATATCTATATTTAGTTGTGTTTCATGGTAGTCATCTCTAGAGTGGAGGTGGAGGAAGAAAAAAAAAGGAACTTATACATGATAATTTTGTTGTATATTTGAAAGAAAGAGCAAGTCGCACATATTAGACTTACAGTTCCATGTGTAATCATCTTTTATGATGGTATTGTATTACAGAAATGCCTGTTTTATTCCATAAATTTAAAATAAATTAAAAAAAATCAAACATTTGTTTCCTCCTTCTCTTCCTCCTCCTCCTCCCTTAGGGGAGAAAGCCCTCACAACAAACCCTTACAGCAAAGTCAAGCAAAACATTGGTCAAGTCCAAAAATGAGCCTCTTAGTCTGCACCCCTGTCTGTCAAGAGGTAGGAAGCACTTTTCATCCTCCATCTCTTGGCATCATCAACGAATCATTGTGTTGGTCAGAATTTTTCAACACTGCTCATTTTTTACAATATTGATACTATGGAATAAATTGTTCTCATGGTTCTTTCCACGTCAATCTGCATCAATCCATGCAAATATTCCCAAGTTTCTTTGAAAACATCTCTTTAGGGGGCAGCTAGGTGGCGCAGTAGATAAAACACTGGCCCTGGATTCAGGAGGACCTGAGTTCAAATCTGGCCTCAGACACTTGACACTTGCTAGCTGTGTGACCCTGGGCAAGTCACTTAACCCTCAATGCCCCACAAAACCAAAAACAAACAAACAAAAACAAAACAAAAACTATCTCTTTATTTCCATTACATTCATAAAGCATCACTTGTTCAGCCATTTTCCACCCCTTTAGTTTCCAATGCTTTGATACCACACACACACACACACACACACACACACACACACACACACACACACACACACACACACACAGCTATTATAAATATTTTGATACATACTGGGACTTTTCCTCTTTCTCTGATCTCTTTAGGATATGTGTAGTAGTGATATTGCTGGGTCAAAAGATTAAGTTTAGTTACTCTTCCCCAATTTTTCCAAATTGCTAGGCCAATGTACAGCTCCACTAACAGTGTAGCAGCATTTGGTGTTATATTTTAAGAAGGCCATTAACAAACTAGAATTCTTACAGAAGAGAGCAAATGTGAGCTCTGGATGGGATCTGAATGAAAGCATGTCACATAAGGAATAGTTGAAGGAAATGAGGGTGTTTAACTTGAAAAAGAAAAGACATCAAGGTATGACATCTATCTTTAAGATTTGAGAGCTTTGCTGTGGCAAAGAGATTGGACTGTTCAATCCAAATGACAGAGCTAGAAATGATGGGGAAAGGGGCAGCGTTTGATAAGTTTGAAGAGTTCCAAGAATAGCAGCCCCTCCCCCAGCTCCCAGATCACCAGCCCTGTTTTGAGCACAGCCCCCACAGCCACATTTCTGGAATTAACCCCCATGCAACTGCCTCTGCATAGGCTGAAGCCCTCATCACCTAAGCAGCCACAACAACTATTGACTCAGAAAATTCTCATCTTCAAAGACCTTAACACCATCAGATGATTCAATATCAGAAATAGCTATCAGTGAAAATGACATTAAAGAAGATGAATCACCATCTGCTTTGCTGCTACACCCCTAAGTAAGGGCCACTGGGATCTTCTATTCAACTTGCGACTGAAACCTACTACACATCTTGTCTCCCCTTATTAGAATGTGAGCTCCTTGAGAGGAGGAACTGTCTTGATTTTTTTATTGGTTTTCCCCAGCTGAGGGAATTGCGGGGGGAGGGGGGATTAGAACAGCAATTGGTAGTGAGAATTCAGGTGAACCACATTGACTCCATCTTGTGACTCAATTCTGCAGCTCAGTTCCTTTTGATTCATGTATGGATCTAGTCTAATTTCTGTCTTGTGAGAAAATTTTATTCAGTTGCAGGAATTGAGAGAAAACTGTTGCATTATTTGAATCCAGCCCTGTGGTTGGGAAGCTGGTCGACCTCCATCCACTGCTTAGAGTCCCTTAACAAAGGACCTAGGTTATCTTGATCAGAAACCCAGTCAGATCTGAAGACTGTGATGCAAGAAGTTTTCTCACAATTATACATTTCAAGCAAACCGTTGGTCTAATCTGAAAACTGGTCCCATAATGATCAGTTATTGTTCCCATGTTTCTTTAATTGATCACAGACACTTGGAGGGGAGTGGGACACCTCTTTTTCAGAATTCAGGGAATTGCACTGGTTTATTCTCCTCCACCCAACTTTGAAAGTCCATAATCTTTACTCCAATTGGAAATCAGATGAACAAATGTATTTTATTTCCTTTTAATTAGTTAATTAATCAGTTAATTGATTAATTAAATTATTTCGTTGTTTTTAATGTATAAAAGTCTGTCTCTGCTTGTATTTGTGGTCCTGTGCCAAAGTTGAAGAAGGCAACTGATTTCAATCTGTTGGGCAATTGCATGCATTGCTTAATAAAGCAATATGCTTCCTCAGTCATTTCATCTTTCACCCACCACACAACACAGTATGATGCCTAAGCACATAGTAAGAACTTAATATGTGACTTGATCTATTCATTCACGGGCAGCTAAGGACTAACAATGAAAGTTGTCTAAAATGAAATAGGCTGCATTATTAAATAATGAGCTTCTGGGCAGGAGTTACCGAGAATCACCTTTCAGGAACACTGTTACTCCCAATATGGGGGAAAGGTGGGGTTAGGAAGCCCATATGGACCCTTATGACTCCACGAGCTTGTAGTTTCTACTAGTTATGCCCCAAATCAAAGACAAAAGCTGCATAGTCCATGTCATCAAGAAACTTTAGATTCTACTGGGGAGTCTGACAGTTATAAATAATATAAGATATGAAGTGATGGGAGAAATGAGAGAACCGTACAAAGCACCAGAGGAATATTTGAGGTGAAAGTGATTATTGAGATCTTGAGGGGATGTGGGAAGGTAATCCTGCCATCCCTTCAAGCTACTGTCAGTCACTGAGTAAGCATATCCCATCTCTTTCCTATTCACAGCCTAACTCCTAGAAAGTTGTCTTCACTCTTTACCACTGTTTCCAGACTTTCACTACATCTCAACCCCTTGACATTTGGCTTTGGATCCAATAACTATTACCTGCAGTGTTGCTGGTGGCCTCAACTCTCCATCAAATGGCCTTTTACCAACCTCCAGGCACTTGCTTGACTTCTCTGCCATTTTTGATATGGTGGACTATTTCTTCTTTCAGGATATTATCTTTTTTCTTAGCTTTAAAAAAATCTGTCTCCCAATTCCCCCCATCTGACACTCCTTGGTTTATCATAGAGAATCATCATCCATATCACACCTACTAAACATGGTTGACTCACCAAGGGCTCCCTCCATCCTGGGTCCTCTTCAGGACTGTCTTGCATATAACAAACAGTAGGAGCTTAATAAATGTTTGCTTCATTTAGTATTTGGTTCTAAATTCATTAATTTAGAGCTGGAAAGGAACTGAGGCCATTGAGTGCAGCCCTTTCATATTACAGATGAAGAAGCTGAGGCTTGGGGACATGAAGTGATCTAAGATCAGCCAGGTATCCAAAGAGGGACTTAAACTTAGATCCTTTGACTCCAGAACCAGTGCTTTTTCCTGCCCTGTGCCATACTATGTATATTCCATTTCCCCCAGCCCACCCCCAATAATATTAGGAATGACTCAATGGCAAAGACTAAGTTGTATATTTTTTGGGGGGTGGGGGACAGGAGGAATCCCATCCAGCACTGAGCACAGTCTTGGATATAAAGGATCATATAACCAGACCTGGAAAGGGTCTTAGATTCCTGATAGTATAACCCCTTCACTGAAATGAGGCTAAGAGAGGAAGTGACTTCCTGTGAGGGAGCCAGGAATTTAATGGGGATCCTTTCTCCATGCTGTAAGCAAATGGCCAGATCAATAAATAGCCATCAACCTGGGCCATGGGGCAGATCCCTTTCTAGCCCAGTCTGGAGGGGCACAGGCAAAAAATCCTCAGTATTCCCAGGCAATCCTGTCAATATCACATCTTTCGTCACTTCCACAAGACATCCATTGAATCATTCGATTTCATCATTTATAGTATTATTCTAGCTCATACAACCAACTTCCCTGCCTAGATTATAAATAAGTTCTTTGAGAGCAAAGTTCTACCTTATTTTCTATTATATGTCATTCTGAAGCTGCTGGTGGCACAGTGGATATAAAGCGTTGGGTCTAGAATCAGGAAGACCTAGTTCAAATTCAGCCCCCGGACACTTGCTAGTTGTATGACCGTGGCCATTTAACCTCTGATTGCCTCAGTTTCCTCAATCAATATAAAATGGGGATAATAACAGCACCTACCTTCTCAGGGTTGTTGTGAAGAACAGAATGAGATAATATTTGTAAAGAGCTTAGCACAGTGCTTGCCACACAGAAGGTGCTATATAAAGGCTTATTTCTTTCCCTTCCTTTATTTTTTGCATCCACCATAGTTCTTAATAAACACACTTTCAATTAACTGCTAATTTCTCTAGGATAGGATCAAGGGCAATTTTTTTTTTGCTTTCTTAAATTTGATACCGAAATTTTTAGGGAGAATCTTCACTAAAGTCATCTATGCCAGAAACCTTTTAAGACAAACTGGTCTGGCTGTTGGCCTTGGAACACAGGGAATCATCTATTGTTTTGGGGTCCCCAAGTTTCTGAAAAACAAGGGTGAGAGTGTCAGCAGAAAAGAGAGCATCAGAGGAGATTCCCGATCTACCAGTGGCAACAGTAGATTTTGAGATTTTGGAGGCTTCAGAAGGGAGAACAAAGGGACGCCCATCAGAAGCACTCTAAACAACTCTCAGCTGCCTCCTGAGCCACAAATCAAACAAAATGCAGAGTTCCTCATCATCTGACGCCCATTTTTCCTAATACATTAGAAACAAAGCAATTAGCATCCCTGAGGCATTTTCCAGTTCTTTGACTTTTAAACTCTATTCTGATATATCTACTCTCTTTGTTAAAAAGCATTCCATTAATATCAAAATATAAAAGCTGCCAGATGATGCCTTCATCTAGAAGAAAAGACAATGGCTCCCTCAAAAAAAAAAAGCTTTAGAAATCACATTTGGAGTGCTTTGTGTGAAAATTAGCAGGCTGGTTGTCTTTCAAAATGATAATAGCAATCATAGCAATAGCTAGCATTTCTATGACACTTTAAAGTTTGGGAAGCACTTTACAATGTTGTCTCAGTTGATCCTCATTAAGAATGCTTCGAGGTAGGTGCTGTTATTACCTCCATTCTATGGATGAGAAAACTGAGGCTGGGAGCTGTTAGATGAGTAGCCTTTCCCAGAATGACACAACTAGTAAGAGGCTGGATTCGAACTCAGCTCTTCCTGACTCCAAATCTAGCACTCTCGGATGCTAAAAATCCAACTATTAAAATGAATCCTGATGAGTGAAGGCAATATATTGTTTAGAGAACCTGAGATGGTGCCTTATCCCATCCCCATAGAGGACTTCCTCTCAGAGGAAAAACACACCAGGACATTATCCAAAAGAAGAAAGCGTGGGCTTGGCTCTTCCCTTGATTATGTGCTGAAGGGAGCAAGTACTCTCTCTCTCTCTCTCTCTCTCTTTTTTTTGGGTGAGGCAATTGGGGTTAAGTGACTTGCCCAGGGTCACACAGCTAGTAAGTGTCAAGTGTCAGAGGCCGGATTTGAACTCAGGTCCTCCTGACTCCAGGGCTGGTGCTCTATCCACTGTGCTACCTAGCTGCCCCCAGGGAACAAGTACTCTTGAACTACACTTAATACAAATGCCAGAGTTTCTGTGAAAGGTGAATAATGGTTTTAGGTTCCAAAGTGTTTAGAAACTTTTTTGATCCAGTCCCCCATGGTCGTTTATTTTAATGTGTCCTAAGTGTTCCTGTAGGGTCAACAATTAGGCAGCTCTAATTTTATCCACACCAAGTAATTTGGCCACATTTCAAAAACAACCTTGGAAGATCAAATGCAGAGCATGGTAGAAAAAAAGGCGGGTTCTAAATCGCAATAAGTAAATCCATGAGAACCCTCCCAATAAATCAGTGGTAACATATGTGGTGGAGGAGGTTAAAACAAAATCAGTTGAGGTTTAGTGTGTGCATTCATAAAAAAATTGATATGAGTCTGAAAGAATTGATTAATCCCATGTTTAAAGGGGCTACAAGTGTGGACAATTGAGCTCCCCCAAGGGACAAGAGTACCATCATGAAGAAAAAGGTGATATAGTGAACAGGCTGGATCTGAAGTCAAAAGGCCTGATCTCACCCCTGACTTTCACTCCTTATTTACAATCTGTGTGGCTTTGGGACAAGTCATTCAGCTTTTCTAGGCCTTCATTTCCTCAAGTGAAAATGAGGAGATTGCATGATATGCCTGTAACAGTCCTCCCTTCCAAACCCAAAGTTATGACCTCTAGGGGATAATTTGGGGGGGGGGCAATGTGGGTTAAGTGACTTGCCCAGGGTCACACAGCTAGTACGTGTCAAGTGTCTGAGGCTGGATTTGAACTCAGGTCTTCCTGAATCCAGGGCCGGTGCTTTATCCACTGTGCCACCTAGCTGCCCCTCTATGGGATAATTTGAGGAAAGAAAGGCTGACTCTAGCTCACAGAACCCAAGAAGATCTCTAGAACACAGGTACCTAAAGAAGAGAATCCCATCAACCCCTGCAGTAGTCAGTCACCCAGGTTTTTTTTTGAAGGCCTCCACCATGTCCAAGACATTTCACTTGTGGATAGGTTACAATGTTAGTGAGCTTTCCTTCTACAACAACAAAAACATGGAGGAGCCTGTGCATGTCTCTCAAGCTGAGACCCTGGAGTGAGTCACAGGAAACAAAGAGAAGAAATGGAGCCCGGGCAAAGAAAGACAGCTGCTGGAAGGATTTGGGCTTGTCTGTTTGTTTACAGGCTCAAGACAACATTGCTCTCAACCCTGTGGCTGACTGCTGCCCAACACTGCCTAGCTTGGAGAATAGCAGTCACTGATGGGCAAAGTCCTTCCTCTAAAAGTGACTAACTACCACTCTCACAGTTACAGGCTCTTCAGGTGGAGTTTCCCTGGAACAGGGAGCCTGGGGGCTCCAACTGGCGATTCTGTAACTGTGGCTTCCTGTTCATGCACTTCCATGGAACCAAAGCCTGATACTTCTCTGCCTTGCTTCCAAAACTCACCCTGCCTCCCTTTGTGTAGGCTTATTTTTGACTGAGGGGATGCCAAACCCAGTCTAAATTTGTTTTTTTTTTTTCAGCAAGTCATCTGACAGTCTCAGTTTAACCCTGTGAACAAAAGAAGAAATAGGGGTTGGATGATAGGACAGTTAAGTGGCTTAACAGATGTCTGGACAACCACACCCAAAGAGACCAATACCAACCCCATCTCAGATCTCTTAGTGCATGGCAGGGAGTGATGCTTGGCCTTGTCCAATCCAACTGGATGACTGTTCCTTTATATCAATTGCATTGGAACAAATTTGCAATTTCAAAAGAAGTGTCAGAACAGAACTAAATGTATAGGTCACACCATGCTATTCCCCAGATTAAATAAGCTTCAACTATTCCCCACCACCTTTGGGCTAAAAAGCAAACTCCTTCATCTAGCTTTGAAGGCTCTAAATACTAGGGGCAGTGGCTAGAGTACCAGGCTGGAGTCAGGAGTATCTGACTTTAAAATCTGACCCTGGACAAGTCACTTCACCCTGTTTGCCTCAGTTTCCTTATCTGTAAAATGAGCTGGGGATGGAAATGGTAAACCATGCCAGTATCTCTGCCAAGGAAACCCCAAATGGGGTCATGATGAGTCAGATATAACTGAAAACCGGCTGAACAACATTATACAGGTACCTTGACAGCACAGCAGATAGAGCCTTGGACCTGGTCAAGGAGACCTGAGCTCAAAGCCAAATAATAACAGCATCTACCCTTAGTTCTATTGTGAGGATAAAATGGGATAATATTTATAAAGTACTCTGGAAACCTTGCAGCTTTATATAATATGAGCTATTATTGTTCCTGAATTAGTGTCATTGATGTTACAGTCTTCCTTGATCCCTCCAGATGCTTACTCTTACAGGCTTACTGTTCTCTCAGATTTTCCCAGAGCATTCTATCTGGTTCTCTCATTTGTCCCATCACTCCCCTACCCAATATGACATTCATCTGGGTCCATGGAGTTGTGAGCTCCTTGGGAATAGGGGCTGTGTTATATTTTATCTGGCACATTTGTTTTTTATTGGACCCATGATTGTATTAATGTAGAAAACTTCCAATGAAGGAACACCCTCTGCCAATACAGATCTGCACCCAGCTCTGCAATTTAGTCTTGGAGAGTTACCTGGGGCTCAGAAAAATTAAGTGAGTTGCCCAGGATCACAAAGTCAATTTTTCTTTTGCTGTATTAGAGATACAAAACCATCATGCCTAATCTAAAATAAAGCAACAGAAAGGGAAGAAATTGAATAGAATAGAAAAATAGAAAGAAACAGAAAGGACAAGAAAGGGAAATAATTGTAAACATTTGCTGAGAAAGAAGTATCTCAGACCTCCTGCATAAAGATAGATCAGTAAGGTTTTCATTTCAAATGGTCACACATTGAGATAAATGGTTTTTTAAAATTTTTAATCAATTTAACGGTCTCAGGTTACGCTGTTTGTAACCTAAAACCATGAATTTTTGTCATTTTAAGAAATGCTGAAATTATAGAGACTGAAATCACAATCCAAGGTGCTCTTTTGTTTCCATAAGAGTACTCAATGCTGGTGGCATCAAGCTCCTAGAAGCACCAAGGAGGACTTGACTTAATCTAGCCCCATCCCGCTTAAGTGTTCTTCATACAGGCAAGATCTCTGTCATCAGTTACTCTTTGACAAACCCAAATCAGAAAATAAATCAATGTCATGGTTCCATCTGATAGCTCCAAAAAAGTTGGTCAAAAAATAGATAGTGACATCTTTTCTCCCATCTCACATTAGTTAATTAATTAGTTAATAGAGAATGATTCACATGATAATTTGGGGAAGGATTTTTTCAACCAGCTCATTCATCTAACGTTTTATAATTGCCTGCCACATACATGTGTACTGTCTGGAGTGGGGGATGGAGGGGAGAGAGACTGGGACTGAGACTCAGAGTTTAGATAAGAAATACCCTCACCCTCAGGGAGCTTGCAGGCTGAGTGGCCATAAGACTCAAACACAAATAAATATAATACACAATATTAACTAAGCTCATGTGAAAGCCATAAAACCAAATGCATGTGAGGCTTAAGGAGAAAGGCTGCTATTGATAGAAGGAATTTGGAAAGGCTCACAGAAGATGGTGAAGAAAACCAATACATTAAGGAGGTTGAGGGTGTGGTGAGAACACCCCAGGTATGGGCAACAGTGGGAGCAAAAGGCAAGGAGGCCAGAATGTGTAAGGCATGCTAGGAAGGTGGGTGGCTGGAGTACAGAATGTCCAGAGAGGAATCATATGGCCTAAGGAAGAAAAAGTAAGATAGCCCCAAGAATGGGAAGCCATTCATCCTCAGTAGGCATCTGGGAGCCACTGAATACTGCTGACTAAAGACCACATCTATTCACAAGGAAGGTAGATTATTTTGGCAGCGGTATGAAGGACAGAGGCAGCAGCAAAGAATGGTGGGTAGAGAGTTGGTTTGGGAGTCAGGAAGACTGGTTCAAATCTTACCTCTGACACATACTGACTGTAAGTGACTAGGCAAGTCACTTAACCAGTGCTTTAGACAACCGAGATTATGAACTGAAGAGAAGGTGACAACCCACATTAACAGAGGGAATTTCCTCCCTTGTGATTCCCTAGAAATGAAACCACTGGACCAGTTCCTAACCCCAAAAGGACAGATTGGAGGCAGGAATAGAGTGGGGGCTGGAACATGTGTTCTTCTAATAAAAACTTTGTGACTTGAAATTTGAAGACTTTGGAAGTTCAAAGGACAAAGATATGTGCAGAGTGATTCTGAGAAGAAAATGTCCATGTTGGTTCTAAAGGGGATGGTCACTCCTCAATTTAAGACCACCATGTGGTCCCCTTTATTGAGGATAGTGAGGAAAAATCTTGGTTTGGACCATGCAAACCTGTTCCTTAACAGAATGCATTGCCCAAGTGTGTGTGTGTGTGTGTGTGTGTGTGTGTGTGTGTGTGTGTGTATCATGTCTGTGTTTACTTTTCTGAAACTTCTTAAGACTTATGTTTTAAGGCAACAGTCACTACCAAGAATCCTAGGATGTGAGATGGAGGGACTCTAAGAGACATTGGTCACTTAAAAACATTTATTAAACACCCACTATATGCCAGGCACTGTGCCAAGTGTTTGAGATACAAAGAAAGGCACAAAGTCCCCACTCTCAAGCTCACAAGTGAATTGGGAAGAAGATACACAAACCTGTACAAACAAGACATATACAGCACAAATTTGGGATAGTTTTAGTGAGAAAGTACTAAAATTAAGGAGGAATGGGAAAGACTTCTTTTAGAAAGTGGGACTTTAGCTAGAGACTTAAAGGAAGCCAGGAGGCAAAGGTGAGGATGGAGAGAGTTCTAGTCATGTGAGACCGGCATGAAAACTGAGGGGAAAACTCCAGGTTACAACATCCTTAATATCCAGCTTCTACTTAAATATCTCCAAAGACAGGGAGCTCAGTAACTCACAGGTCATTGCATCATGCTATTGAACAGCTAAGGTCATGTAAAAGAGAAGAGGAGAGAGGGAGGGAGGAGAGAGAGAGAGAGAGAGAGAGAGAGAGAGAGAGAGAGAGAGAGAGAGAGAGAGAGAGAGAGAGAGAGAGAGAAACGAAAATCTGCCTCCTTTACTTTAGGGACCAAAAAAGACCACTCTATTTCCCCCTATAACAGGCCTTCAGGGACTTGAAGAAACCTACTAAGTCTCCTCTTATCACTTCTTTTGTTGGTTCTTTCAACTGTCAGTTACATTGTTGCTGGTCCCTGCACTGCCCTAGTAACTTTCCTTTGCTCTTTCCACCGATACTTATTGAGCACCTGACCCTATCCTCAAATCTCTCTCTCTCTCTCTTCTCCTCTCTCTCTCTCTCTCTCTCTCTCTCTCTCTCTCTCTCTCTCTCTCTCTCTCTCTCCCTCCCTCCCTCCCTCCCTCTCTCTCTCTCTCAGCCCAGTTTCATCATTTGCAAAATGAAGGAATTGGGCCATACGGCCTCCATGGCAGCTCCTTCAAGATCTCAATCTATGATCCTATGATATAAAAAAAGAGTGAGAGTTAACAGGGCAGTCCCCATGCTGTACTGGTACAAACGGACTATTAAAAGATCAAGAGGAAGACCTCCAGAGCACAGAATGAACAGCCTCCAGCAGATTTACAAGAGGAAATGATGAAGTACAGCATGAGAAGGCACAGATGGGTTGTGACTTGAATCATTTGAGGAAGGCCCACATTGAGGAGATCATGGATCTACTGAATCATTTAACCATAAACTACTGAGGGAGGGAGGAAGGGAAGGAAGAGAAAGGGAGGAAGGGAAGGAAGAGAAAGGAAGAAAGGAAGGAAGGAAGGAAGGAAGGAAGGAAGGAAGGAAGGAAAGGAGGAAGGGAAGGAAAGGAAGAAGGAAGGGAAAGAAGGAAGAGGAGGGGAAGGAAGAAGGAAGGAAGGGAAGGAAGGAGGGAAGGAAAAGAGAATCAAGGAAGGAAATGGGCAGGAAGGAAGGGGGAAGAAAAAAGGGCAGAAAGAAAATTCTTTTTTTTCCTGTCTTCAGCAGGTTTGTGAATTCTTGGTTCGTTCAAGCATTCCTGATGTGACTCTTAAAGGTTCAAAATATTTCCTGATCAGTGTCCAAAAAGTCAGTCAATAAACATTTATTAAGCCCCTACTATGCTTCAGGCACTGTTCTAGGCACTGAGGATACAAAGGACGAGAACAGAATATTAAGAAGTACAGCTCTTTGCATTATATAAAAAATAGCATTCCTGATCGATGCCCTCAATATCGTTACCAAAAAAGCATGCTTCAAAGCCTGTAACAGGTGAAGCCCAGCATCATCAACAGGGTTAAATTTCTTGTGTCCAGAAGAGCCCGCCAGGACTCCCTGTTCCTGCCTCCCACTTCTGAGCTCAGGCTGGTTCCTTCATTCAACAAGAAGGAAAAGTTGCCCAGGGGAGACTGAAGCACTGAGATACTAAGTAGATTCCTAAGTGATTTATTAAGCAAAGAGCTGGAACAGGCCAGATGATTCCAAAGAGATTTTTGTGGCAAGTTAATGTCCAGACAGTCACAATGCAGCCTCCCCGAGTAGGAGCAGAGGTGCTACATGTTAAATCACAGACCTGAGAGTTCAGGGGGACCTCGGACAGCCTTTCATTCACACCATCATTCTGGAAGAGACATGCAACCTAAACCACTTCATGTTAACTTCCATGTTTTTTGTTTTTTACCTGAATTGCTTTTTGATCAGGTTTCCATCTCAGGCTATGCATACCAAAAGGAGGGGAACAAGAAGTCTGTCATGGGCTATGGAAATAGCTAAGAAAAAAACATTACCCAAAAGAAATTAAACTATTTTCTCATGTGCATATAGGTGGCAAATTCTATTCTTTTGTATTAAATATGGAGCACAGGGAGGAAGACTGTGAAAGCCAAGAGGTAAGGGAACTGAAAAAGTTTAGGAACCTCCGCTTTAGACAGTTAATCCTTGGTGTCAGTAAGATCTGGGTTCAAGGCCTGCCTGCAACATATACTTGAAGTATGACCTCTCCTTGACTTAGTGCCTCAGATCTAAAATCCCCTTCACAGAATTTCATTTCAGTCTACTAGCTGTTGCATCAGTCAACTTCTAAAATTAGAAGCTGCAGAAGAGTTAGTGATTTGCATTGATCAGCATTAAGGTAGTTTCTACATCGAAGTTGTCTGAGAACATTGCCTGAGATCTCCACTACCCATCCCACCACACAATATGACTCCAAAAATAAAATACCCTCTATCATTTTTGTAAGTGTTTAGAATTTCATATGATTCCATATCCCGCCATGTCAGTTTTATAAATCCAAAACTTATCTCCCCCCAAAGTATATGCAGAAAACAAAAGGAACTGAATAAAATGTTATAAGGAAAAAGACATGCTGATAAAATCTTACTAAAAGATCACTCACTGCATATTAACTTTCACAGTGTTCCTGAAGCATCATGCTTCTGATGAACAAAGAAAACCTATTAATAAGATTGCTATTTTGAGTGTAAGATTACCTAAATTTCTTCTAGAAAGGTTACCTGTAGCCAATTAATCTACACCTAGCCTTTCAGCAAGATGGTGATTTTCTTTGTAATTTTCCCCAGCCCCCTGGAAATATTTCATCAGAAACCATGGCTCTAAGCCAAAACTTCTTAGTAATTTAGCAGGCCTGTAAAAATCCTGAGCCAGGCCCATAGTCAATAATGTTGATCTGATTCACTAGAGGAACACAGATGTCTGAGAGGGGAATGGCCTAAGCCAGTATTAAATGGTCTGCACTTGCTTGCAACTGGACAAAAGATGAGCAACAGGATGATAAATAATGGGGGACTTGGTGAATCCCACAGGCAGTCCAAGATCCCCCAGCATCACTACCCCCAGTACGACCAGTTGGCTGAGCATTTGTGTCCCTTCAGTGGCTAAAGGAGGAAAAGTCAGGGATGGGGCACCCAGAAATTCTCCAGTCACTTGTGTGTATCCTTAGTGGAAAGACAAACAATGGAGGGAGGTGGGAGGTGGGACTCTCAGGGGTTTCCCACTATTCCAATGATGCCTGTGTCCTGAAGCAGCTGTATCCAGCTCCACTGGTCTAGTGATACAGCTGATAAAGAACGAGTCATGCCTGAAAAGCCTTGTGTCTTTTTAGAATTGTAAAACATGTTGGGAACATACATTCCATCTGCTTTGTTCTCTATTTCTACAATGCCCATCGCCATAGTAACAAGGCGCAAAGATGGAACGGTAGGCTAGAAATACCCCAGAAAAGGCACAAGGGGAAAAGTGAGCCAAAAGCCACATCTAATCCAGCAGTAAAAGGATCCAACCTAGTAGAGGCAATTTTTAGGAGCACTAAGAGGGAAGTTTGGATGAAAAGTCAATTCAATCCAAATATTTAAGTACAAGGAACTATGTTTGGCACTAGAGATTCAGACAGAAACAAAGTAGTCTCTGCCCTCAGAGATCCAAAATTCTACTAGGGGCATATGATGTGTATTTCTAATTATAAATATACATAGTATGTATATAGATATACATTCATATCTGAATATGTATATATAGACACATATCCGTAGATATCTACATACACACATGTATGTATGTGTATTTACACACATGGATTTTCTATATATACATGCACGAATATAATTATACACCCAAGTAAGTATAAAGGTAATTTAAGGAGGGGGAAAACATTAACTGAGGTGCAGAGAGAGGGTGGTAGTGGGAGAAAGATGAACCAGTAAAAACTTGAAAAGGAAGTGGCAGCTGAGAGAAGCCTGGAAAAGGTTACAGATCTTAAGGGGCAGAGGTAAAGGAGGAGTGCATTTTGGGTATCTGGGGAAACACATGGAGGTAGGAGATAAAATATTGAAATCAATGAACAGCTGGGACAGAGTATAACAGAAGTGACAGATTTAGGATGCAGAATGTGTCATATATATATATATTTATATATAACCAATGAAGGAATTTGTTTTTCTTGATGATGTATATTTGCTGCAAGGAATTTGTCTTTCTTCTGTTTTTCAATGGGGTGGAGGGTAGGAAAGAAAATAGATTTCTGTTACTTAACATTTTAAAAATAAAATAGGTGGGGGTGCTACAGGTGTGGAATTTTACATGCTCTTCAGATGAAGTCACCGTATTATTAGTTTTGCTTATCTGTTTTACTTTGTTACAAGAGATTTCTGAGTCAGGGAGGGGGTAATCTGTAAATGTTTATGATGAAACAATAAACATCAAGTAAGCTTTATTTTTCTTAAAAAAAAGGTCTTATAAAATATATTTGAAGGATAGGTGAGAGTCAGATTGTGGGAAATTTTAAATGGCAGGTGGGCAACTTGTAATTTAGCTTAGATTAAGCAAGGGGATGCTGAAGGTAAAGAAAAAAGTGACTTGGTCAGGCCTATGTCCTAGAATGATTCATTTGGAAGACTGTATTGAAACTATCCTCCCAAATTTGCTAAACTGTCAATTAGTGACAATATTTCTGATCTTACAACCCAATAGAGGATAAAAAAAAAGAGGAAGGGGATCTATATGTACAAAAATCATTATAGTACTACTTTTTGTTATAGAAAAGATCTGAATGGGCAGTTAGGTGGCACAGTGGATAAAGCACCAGCCTTGGATTCAGGAGGACCTGAGTTCAAATCCAACCTCAGACACTTGACACCAGCTGTGTGACCCTGGGCAAGTCACTTAAACCCAATTGCCTCACCAAAAACCAAAAACAACAAAAAATAGATCTGGAAACAAAGGGGGTGCCCAGCAACTGGGGATGAATGAGTAAATTATAGAATAAAAATACATAATTATATTATTGTTCCATAAGAAATTATGAAGAGATAACCTGAGAATACATGTATTAACTGCTGCATAGTGAAAGGAATAGAATCAAGAACAGAATGTGTACAATAGCAATCCTGTAAGGGAACACAACTTTGAAAGCCCTAAGAACTCTGATACTATGTTAGTAAATGGTTAATAAACATTTACTAATTGCCTATTCCCTGCTGGCAATTAGATAGAAAGAAACACAAGATAATCCCTGCCTCCAAGAAGTTCACAGTCTAACAGGAGAAGACAACATATAAAAAGAAGCTGAGTGGGGCAGGGAGAATGGAGGATGAGATCCTGCAGCTGTGTTGGGAAATGATGAGGTTGCCCTGGGTACCCTCCTTAAATGGAGGATCTGGGAGGAGCTCTCCAATGTCCATCCTCCACCCTCTCCAATCAGAGGGAGGGAAGGAGGGAAGGGTCCCAGGGGCAGGGGAAGCTGGGGAGGTTTTAGTTTCAAGATGATGAATTTCTGGGGATTATGAATTTCAGGAGAGGAACCAGGTGGGAAATGACAGACTACAATTCCATAGTCCCTAGAGGAAACATGCTACCCATCTCCTGACAACAAATTGATGGGCTCAAGGTGCAGAATAAGTAATCCATTTTTTGGATATGGCCAATGTGGGGATTTGTTTTGTCTGACTGTGCTTGCTTATGAGGACTTTCTTTTTTCTTTTTCTTTTGCCAGTGTGGGGAGTGGGAGGAAAAAGGGAGATAGCTGTAAGGTCCTTAAAAAGGAAAGAAAAGAAAGAAAATAGGGTCATTGAAGCATTTTTTTTAAATGCACAAGAGGGAACATAAGGCCAGAGAAACCAGAGAGGCAGCACAATGTTGATAATTATGGGTTGAATTTATTATACAACTTTGCACATAATAGAGATTTGCAATTTCATGCACAACCAATCCTCTTTTCTGTTTTAATATATTATGTTTTTTAAATATTGCTAAAACTGTATTTTATAAATTAATTGCTATTGCTATGTTTTTTCTATTTATATATTAACTGCTTGTTGCACCAGTTTTGGCAGTAAATATTTATTATTAATATTATATATCAGTAGAGTATTGACTGCATGTCTCCCTAACTTCTCATGGTCTCAGGCCTTGAGACCTACATTATCCTAAGAGGAAGAGCGTGCATTGAGAGAGAACAATCAGATCCATAAGAGGAAAGCAAGAGAAAGTGAGGTCCTGTCCCAGTCAAGGGTTTTAACCTCTTTAGATAAAGAAGGGTCATTATACATTGACAAAAGCTAAATGGTTATAGCATCATTCAGTTTCATTGATTGACACGACTTGAGGGTGGTCTAAATTAAAATGAACTCTACAGATGACATCAGAGAGAGTATGCAAAAGACACCCACTGAAGGGCAAAGTCCAGTATCTAGGTGTGGTTCTTCACTGAGCTAGACAAAAGAGTATGTCTCCATTTCTTTTGTTCCCTTGAGCTTTTTCTTAGGCAAGAGCTGAACGTTCTGGAGTGGGGGAGAGAAAGGATTGAAACAGATCTCTGGGTCTCCCCTATAAATTCATTATTAATAATTATTTTCTCACATTATGGAAATGCTTGTTTTATTTTGTTGTTAATTTCAGAATAAGAATAAAACTAAAAATAATTTGGAAAACTATGGAAAATAAATTGTAAAGAAAAAAGAAAACAAAGGAAAGATTATTTAGGAAGCCCTTGGAATAGTCCAGGAAAGAGGTGATAAGTATCTAAAGCAATTGAAAAGAAAGAAGGAAACAGGTATGGGAGATCTTTTCAAGAATAACTGCCAGTGGAACCAAGATGGCAGAAAAAAGTCAGGAAGTTGCCTGAGCTTTCCTATGTTTCTCTCAAAAACAACATTAAATCAAGCCTCTAAACAGATTCTGGAACTACAGAACCTACAAAAAGACAGAGACACAATACTCCTACTTGAGATAATTTAGAAGACTTTGGGCTACGTTTCTCACCTGGGTGAGGGTGGCTCAGCACAGCTGGACACAGTGGGCAGCTCAACACAGCTGTAGCCCAACACAGCTGAGAGTGGTAAGAAGCTTGCAACAGTGAGCCCTGTGCCCCAGGAGCAGATCTCAACTTTATAAGTTTAAAAATAGGATACAATATGAGTAAGAAACAAAAAAAGGACCCTTACCATTGACAGCTTCTATGGTGAAAGGGAAGACCAAAACTCAAACTCAGATGAATTTGTCAAAATGGCTACAAGTAAAGACTCAAGTGGGAAGACGATCTTGTCTCAAGACCAAAAAGCCTTCTTTGAAAAGCTCAAAAGGGTTTTTTAAAAACCACGTGAGAGGGGCAGCTAGGTGGAGCAGTGGATAAAGCATTGGGCTGGATTCAGGAGGACCTGAGTTCAAATCCAGCCTCAGACAGTTGACAACTTGACACTAGCTGTGCGACCCTGGGAAAGTCACTTAACCCCAATTGCCTCACAAAAAAATAGATGAACAAAACAAAGAGCCACAAGTGACAGAGGTAGAAGAAAAAAATGGAAAAAGAAATGAGAGCTACGCTGGAAAAAGAAGCACAAAAATTGACTGAGGAAAACAATTCCTTAAAAAATACAATTGGTGTGACCTTGGACATTGTCCCACCCCCCAAAAAAAATACAGTTGGCTAAATGGGAGAAAAAATTGGCCAAATGGAAAAAGAGGTACAAAAGCTTACTCAGGAAAATAATGCCTTAAAAATTAAAATTTGGCAGATGGAAGCTAATGAGTCCACGAGACACCAAGAATCTGTCAAGCAGAATCAAAAGACTAAAAAAAAAATAGAAGAAAATGTAAAATATGTCATTGGAAAAAAAGATCCAAGAGAGATAATATAAGAATTACTAGACTACCTGAAAGCCATGATCAAGAAGAGTCTAGATACCATATTCCAGGAAATTATCAAGGAGAACTGCTCTGATATTGTAGAATCAGAGAATAAAATCATCATTGAAAGAATCCATTGATCACCTCCTGAAAGAGACCCCAAAAGTAAAACTTCAAGGAATATTGTAGTCAAACTCTAGAACTATCAGGTGAAAGAGAAAATATACTCCAAGCAGCCAGAAAGAAACAATTTAAATATCATGGAGCCACAGTCAGGATTGCACAGGACCTGGCAGCCTCAACATTAAAAGATTGTAGGGCCTGTAATATGATATTCCAGAAGGCAAAAGAGCTTGGATTACAACCAATAATCAACTATACAGCAAAACTGATCATTCTCTTTCAGGGGAAAAGATGGACATTCAATGAAATAGGGGACTTCCAAGGTTTCCTGAAAAAAAAAAAAGGCCATAACTGAACAGAAAATTTGATCTCCAAATACAAGACTCAAGAGAAGTATAAAGAGGTAAGGGGGGGGGGCTGGGGGAGAAGGTTGTTCAATGAGATTAAACTGTTTACATCCCTATGAGAGAGGATAATACTTTTAACTCTTGGGATCTGTATCTCTATTAAGGCATTGTTATTAAATTTACTTTTTTAAAAAAATTTTAAAATTTTAAATTAAATTGAATTTTTTTGGTGGGGCAATGAAGGTTAAGTGACTTGCCCAGAGTCACACAGCTAGGAAGTGTTAAGTGTCTGAGGGTGGATTTGAACTCAGGTTCTCCTGAATCCAGGGCAGGTGCTTTATCCACTGGGCCACCCAGCTGCCCTCCATTTATTGACATTAAATTGACTTTTATGTGATGATATAAAGAAACTTAAAGGGCATAATAAAAGGAGACTAGGGAGAGGAGAGGAAGGGGGAGGTGGAATGGGATTAATTACATCATATGAAGAGGCACAAAAAGAACCCATTACAATAGAGGGAAAGAAGGGAGGGGTGAGCATTGTTTCAACCTTACTCTCATCAGATTTGGTTCAGGGAGGGAATAACATACACTCCCATTTGCATAAAGAAACTAAGCTTACTCTTTAAGGAAGCAAAAGGGGAAGAGGAAAAGTGTGGTATTGATAGAAGGGAGGGCAGAAGCAGGGGAAGAAAGGGGCAAGAAAAGTAAGGGCAGCTGATAAAAGGGAGGGCAGATTGAGGGAGGCAGTGGTCAGAAGGAAAACACTGGTCAGGAGGAATAGGGTGAAAGAAGGGAAAAAGTACAAACAAAGGGGAAAAGAGGATGGAAATAACAGTTAATAACCTTAACTGTGAATGTGAATGGGATGAATTTTCCCATAAAACAGAAGCAAGTAGCAGAGTGGATTAAAAATCAGAATCCTACAATATGTTGTTTACAAGAAACACATTTGAAGCAGAGAGATACACACAGAGTAAAGGTAAAAGGTTGGAGCAGAATATATTATGCTTCAGCTGAAGTAAAAAAACAGGGGTAGCAATCCTTATCTCAGACAAAGCAAAAGCAAAAATAGATCTAATTAAAAGAGATAAAGAAGGAAACTACATATTGCTAAAAGGTACGATAAATAATGAAGTAGTATCAATACTAAACATGTATGCCTCAAATGGTATAGCATCCAATTTCTTAGCGAAGACGTTAAATGAGTTACAAGAGGAAATAGAGAGCAAAACTATAGTAGTAGGGGATCTGAATCTTCCCCTCTCAGAATTAGATAAATCTAACCACAAAAATAATTAAGAAATAAGTTAAAGAGGTGAATAGAATGTTAGAAAAGTTAGATATGATAGATGTATGGAGAAAATTGAATGGGGAGAGAAAGGAATATACCTTTTTCTCAGTGGTCCATGGCACATACTCAAAAATTGACCATGTATTAGGACACAAAACCTCATAGTCAAATGTAGAAAGGCAGAAATAGTAAATGCATCCTTCTCAGATCATGATGCAATAAAAATTACATGTAAGAAAGAGCCAGGGAAAAGTAGAATGAAAATTAATTGGAAACAAAATAATCTCATCCTAAAGAATGAGTGGGTCAAATAACAAATCATAGAAACAATCAATAACTTCATCCAGCAGAATGACAATAATGAGACAACATATCAAAACCTATGGAATGCAGCCAAAGCAGTGCTTAGGGGAAATTTTATATCTCTAAATATTTACATGAATAAAAAAGAGAAAGAGGAGATCAATGAATTGGACATGCAACTAAAAAGGCTAGAAAAAGAACAAATTAAAAATCCCCAATTAAATACTAAATTAGAAATCCTGAAAAATCAAAGGAGAAATTAATAAAATGAAAGCAAGAAAACTATAGAATTAATCAATAAAACTAAGAGCTGGTTAAATGAAAAAAAAAACAATAAAATAGATACACCTTTGGTTAATTTGATTTTTAAAAAAAGAAAGAAGAAAGCCAAATTACCAGTATCTAAAATGAAAAGGGCAACTAGGTGACACAGTGGGTAAAGCACAGGCCCTGGATTCAGGAGGACCTGAGTTCAAATCCAGCCTCAGACACTCAACACTTACCAGCTGGGTGACCCTGAGCAAGTCACTTAACCTCATTGCCCTGCAAAAAAAAATGAAAGGGGTAAATTCACCACCAGTGAAGTAGAAACTAAAGCAATAATTAGGAGCTATTTTGCCCAAATGTATGCTAATAAATTTGACAATCTAAATGAAATGGATAAATATTTATAAAAATACAAATTGCCCAGGTTAACTGAAGAGGAAATAAAATCCTTAAATAGACCCATTTTAGAAAAAGAAATTGAACAATCCATCAATGAACTCCCTAAGAAAAATAACTGGCAATTTCTTGGCAACTGAAAAGGATAAGGAAGGTTTCAGGATGACATTAGGTTATTAACTAAGGTTAACTTGAGGAACTTGAATGATGGTAGTTCCATGAACAGAAACAGAGAAGTTTAAAAGAAAGTTGGATTTAAGGTGTCTAGTAGGAGCTGGGTTTTATTTTGTACCCCAGGTGCTGAATTCGCTTTATTGCTGCTTCTTTCTGTGGCCACCATAGTGATATAACAGGCAGTTGTCAAAGCAGGAAAAATTATGAAAGTACATCAACACACATAAAACATTAACATGGAAATCTGAATCTTCTTTGCATTCCTTTAAAAATGGCAATAACACAGCTCAATTTTTCAAAGTTACATCAAATCAAATCTACATTGGTCCCAATTTGAATCAAGAGGCAAGGACGAGTTTATGAAGCATGGGCATGCTTTCTCATGAAAGGCCTGATTCCATTTGGAGTTTTCACAATGCCAATCATGAGATTAAACTATATCCACTTTTGGAAAACATGTGCCTCACTGAACTAAAAAGAGATGACTACTGCTTAGCAATTCTTTACTTTTGCAGGACTAAACACTAAAGACATCTGTAAAGGAAGTGTGCTTGGGAAGATAAGTAGATACAATGAATGCTTTCTTGAAGTTAACAAATTTATCTTCCAAGTATTATTTTTGGATAAAAAATGTGCATATTCTGCCCAAGCGGAAATTGTCTGGTGGGGGGAAAAACTCCTTGTTTCATTCTCCGATGAAAGTCACTGAAATTCAGGAACTTGATTCCTACCTCTAGTCCCTTCAAAGTCCTCAGATGCATCTACAGCTGAAGAGTAAGCATCCTGCCTGCAAAGCCATCACTCTCCATTCTCTTAAAGAGATTGTGGGGCTGACCCTATGGAAGAATAGAAAAGGAGAACTCTCCCATCTTCTTTCAAGATCTGGCTAATTTATGCCATTTCTTTTCCATTTTTTCTTACTCTGCCCACACTCAGTTCTTTCTCTAGTCATTTTTTTTTCTGAAAACACTGATAATATTTGGGAACCAAAAGATGGTTGACTTTATTGACTGTTATGATGTCTGACTCAGAAAATAGGAAAAAGAATGTTTGAGCTACATACACTTTGTTGATGAAGTCATATATTCTGAGCAGAATAAAATGGACTCACAAGAAAAGAGGTCAATAGTTCTCTACCAGCCTTTCCCAAACTACTTTGGCCAAGGAACACTTCGGGACTAGAAATATTTTTATAGAACTCATAAATGCTGGTCTGAGAAGGCTGAGAGAATGAAATATCCCCTAATAAAAGGAGGGTCAGGAAAATTTTAGTCCAAAATTAAGAAAAATAATCCAATTTCAAATGACTACACACCATTTCAGACTTAATATCAAGATATAGAAAAGAGAATGTTGCCAATGTTGAAATTCTACCATAGACCCTTCATTTATAGCACATAGAACACCAGGGCTCCATAGAACACATTTTGGAAAATGTGGCTCTACAAAAACTTGATCCTTTTAAAAAAACTGCCATGTCTGCCAAGAGTTAGTATGAAATGACCCCCAGGGTCACTGTCCATGTCAGCTACTAACTTAAAGCATTTCATACTTTGGCACTCATTAAAAGGGAAAAAGTGTTGGTGTATGTGCATGATTTGGGAGCAGGGAAGAAGGGGGATTTTATAAATTAGAGATATGTGTTCTTATTCAGGAAACTAAGAGGCAAGGTCTTCTAACACAGTATTTCTTAGCTTTTCTTATGTCATAGAACCCTTTAATAGCCTGGTGAAACCTATGGAGTCCTCAGAATGAAGTTTTTAAATGAACAATATAAAATACCTATGCTTAAAAGAAAACCAATTATAACCTAAAATAGTTATCAAAATATTCTTAAAAACAAATGGACAGATTCCAGGTAACAAACCCCTGTCCTAAGAGGCAGGAGGGTAAGAGGTAGCATAGGAGGTGTAAGAAAAGACCAGAATGTTTGTGATAGCTTAGGTGAGCTACTATGATAGGTATAATAGAGAACTAAATAGGGAAAACTAAATAAAGAATGCCATTGAGCAGTGAAGGCCCAGTTGAGATTAGATTATTAGAAGGCAGTGTAGTATGTGTTGGAAAGAACACTGGAATGGAAACCAGAAAGACTTTCTGGTCCTGCCTCTGCTATTATGTGATCTGAAACAGATCACTTCACCCCTCAGGCTGTAGTTTCTCCACCTTTCAATGAGAGGAGTGGATTAAAATCTCAGTTATTCAGGCCAGAGAAGCATGCATCTTTTAATGGAATGTCCTCTATATCTTCACAGTGCATTTTCTATTTAGTTCTCAGATTGACAAAATGAGGCCAATTTAGCTGTTTGACATGATACAGGTGATTATTACAATTAAAAACACTGGCTCTTGCCTTGCTTCTGAAACTTATGAGCTGTGACCAGGGGCAAGTCACTTCACCTCAATGTTTCCTCATCTGTAAAATGAGGGGCCTGTATTATTTAGTGTCTCGGGTCCACTTGGAATTCTAGCCCTATCATTTTCCTATCTATTGCAGCTATAGATATGATCCTTCCTCTCCTGCCCCAAGTCTATCCCTGTTCAGTCCCATGCTACACATTGCTCCCCAAGCATCCTTCTGACTGACTGAATGAATGAATGACTGATGAGGAATGACAATAGATAGCTAAGAAATAAAGAACCTAGCATTTGAGGCTCCTTCCCTCCATAATTTGGGTAGAACCAACCTTTCTAGACTTCTCAGTTGATATTCTATTTCCTACTGTTTTTTCATTCTATTTCACATTACTGGATTACTACTACACATCCTGCTTCCTCATCTTTCTCTCCTGCTTCCCTTTTTTCCTCATGTCTTCCTAAATGCCTAAAATGAACTTCTTCCCTTCCTCCATCTTTATCTGTGTGCCAATTAGTTGGTGCAGTGGCTAAAGAACTGGATTTGAAGGGAGACCCAAGTTCAAATGCCAGCCCCTGGATACTTGCTGGCTGTGTGACTCTGGGTAAGTCACTTAAAACTCTTGTCAGTCTCAGTTTCCCTATTTATAAAATGGGGAAAATAATAAACTTACTTCCTAAGGTTGTTGTGAGGATCAATCAGGTGACAATTGTGAAACTTTAACATGCATTAGAAATGCTAGCTTTTATCTACTGACATCCTTCCTTTCCTTCAAACACCCAATCAAATGCTACCTACTCTCCATGATGCTTCCCTGACTGGTCTAAGGACCATCTTAGTTAAATTTGGAGAAGATCATCATTGGAAAAGTTAACCACCATTTTTTGGGGGAACACATAAAAACTTTTAAGGGCTTGAAGAGGCTGCCAACAGCACAGACCCTTGTAGTATTTCATTTTTAAGTAGCTGAGCTATGCTAATGTAATCCTAGTGTCTGGGTCTAGAGAAATGGGGCACAGTAGGGGGAAAGAAAATATTGGTTTGGAGGGTCACCATTTACATAATTATATTTACATAATCTTTTGCAAGATTTTTCAAAATGAAATGTCTTCTGCTTGCTAAAACTTCCCTCAATTTTCCATTCTTCAAATATCCCATCCACTAGTACCTTTCTTCTTAGGGTCCCAGTGCTAACATGCTACTTGTCCTAAGCTGCATGAAAATGTGCAGTTAAATCACATGCTCTGGGGCTCAGCTCATCTGTATAATGTACATAATAATGCCTGTCCCACCTACCTGGAACAGTGCTTATGGGAGTAAATTCAGAAATGGATATGAATATGTATTGGTAAAATATCATACAGATACAAGGCATTCTAAATGATTTATTTAGGCACTTCTGGAGGACCTTTATTTTTAAAAGTGGGTAAACAATCACTGGGGGCATCACTAGACAGAAGGCACATTTTGGGGGGGGGCAGGGCAATGAGGGTTAAGTGACTTGCCCAGGGTCACACAGCTAGTAAGTGTCAAGTGTCTGAGTCCAGATTTGAACTCAGGTCCTCCTGAATCCAGGGCTGGTGCTTTATCCACTGTGCCACCTAGCTGCCCCCAGAAGGTACATTTGAGTCTCAATTTCCCTATCTGTAAAATGAGCTGAGATAGTGCCTCTGGTCCCTTCCAGCGCTGAATAGCTAATCACTTTTTGACCCTGATGGCTGCCTACTGCCAATCAGAGGATTAAAGGATTTTGAGCTGCAAGCACCTGAGGGATTTGTTAGTCCAACCCCTGTCATTTAAAGATGAGAAGATTGAGGCCCAGGTCCAGTCTGTCTGGTGCTCTACCACCTTCCTTTGCTGATAACTTACCTAGTTCCCTTCTTTACAAGCATTTTCATTGCCTGAGCACACAAGTGTAACACTTAGTGATTCTACTGAACTATTTTTTTTAAATTAATGCACATGACAATTATCCTTTCCACATTTCAACTTTCCCCATCATGGTTTTGATATATCATGGGTCACCATAAGAAATTAAATGGAATTATAGGGGACTTTTGTGGAAGCTGCAGATGACACGCCATAGCCAGCAGACACAGAAAACATTTAGAAACTCAGAAATTCATAAAAATATGTATGGTATTATATAATATAAAGATAGTTTATATTTTAATGCAATGAATATATCAAAATTCTACAATAGAGTAGTGTATACACCCCATAAAAGAAAAAGAAAAAAAATCAGACTTCTCTGGTATGAAGGGAGGACCGAAAGATTTTACATGGATTTTCCAGATCAAGGGGGTGCCATGTCCCTAACCCCCTCCAAGTGGAAGGGATAACTTATTTTCTTAATAGCCCCATGAGAAAGACAAATATTGGAACTATGTCCAAAGGGCTATAAAACTGTGCATAATCTTTGAACCAGCAAAATCACTACTAGATCTGTATCCCAAAGAGATCTTAAAACAAGAGAAAAGGACCCACATGTCCAAAAATATTTATAGCTGTTCTTTTTGTTGTGGCAAAGTATTGGAAATTGAGGGAATGCCCATCAATTGGGGAATAGCTGAACAAGTTGTGGTATATGAATGTAAGGGAATACTATTGTGCTGTAAGAGTGAGCAGACAGACTTCAGAAAAACCTGGAAAGACTTAAGTGGACTGATGCTGAGTGAAGTGAGCAGAACCAGAAGAACACTGTACACAGTAACATCACCATTGTGTGATGATCAGCTATGATAGACTTGGCTCTTGTCATCAGTGCAATGATCTAAGACAATTCCAAAGGATTCATGATGGAAAATGCTCTGCACATCCATAAAAAAGAACTGTGGAATCTGAATGCAGATGGAACCATACTATTTTCACTTTTGTTGTGGTGGTTGTTGTTGATTTCTTTCTTGAGCTTTTCCCCTTTTGTTCTGATTCTTCTTTCACAAAAAGACTAATGTGGAAATCTGTTGAACATGATTGTACATATATCAGATTAGTTGCTGTCTTATGGAGGAGGGAGAAAAGTTTGGAACTCAAAATCTTATAAAAATGAATGTTGAAAACTACCTTTATATGTAACTGGAAAAGTACTATTAAGATTGAAAAAGATAGGGGCAGCTAGGTGGCACAGGGGCAGCTAGGTGGCGCAGTGGATAGAGCACCGGCCCTGGAGTCAGGAGTACCTGAGTTCAAATTCGGCCTCAGACACTTAACACTTACTAGCTGTGTGACCCTGGGCAAGTCACTTAACCCCAATTGCCTCACTAAAAAAAAAAAAATTAAAAAAAAAAAGATTGAAAAATACAAATACTACTGAGTCATACAAAGAAATGTTGATGCAAATAATGGTACTTACCTAGTTAAAGTGAGCATGCATACATACACACTCTTAGACATAGCTTAGGGCAGCTTGAAAGCTCTGGAAGCCTATGGAAAAGGGCACTAGATGGGAAATGTGGGCATAAAGCCAAGCTGATGAGTGGCAAAGAGAAAGAAGAGTTTGCTTAAGGCTAACCCTGTAGAAGATTATTAATAAGATCATAGATTTAGAGCTCAGGACCTTAGAGGCCAAGCCCAATTTTGTTTTAAGGTCTTCGAGCTCTCATTTTACAGAAGAGGAAACTAAGGCACAGATAGGCTAAGTGACTTGCCCGGAGTCACACAAATAAAATAGTTGGTGTGTAATAAGGTAGCATTTAAATTCACGTCTTCCAATCTGAAGCCCAGTGTCCTAAGCATTATGCCATGCTGCTGTCATGCCATCCCAGAAAAAAAGGAAGAAATTCTCTTCCTCCTCCTGATTCTACCCCATCCATGTTCCTTGGTTCTCAAGATTCGGAATCCAAACGAGTAGTGTTAGTATAGTATAACTACTTCTTCAATATTCCAAGACTGATTTTATCTGTGTGCATACCCTCTCCACCAGTGCTGATGCCAGTCTCCACAGGCCTCCATAGACACATGAGTCTGGAGCAAAAGGATCTGGGATCAGGTCTCAATTTTGCCATGAACTAGCTATTTGACCTGGGGTGAGTCATTTTACTTTCCAGGGCCTTAAGTTCTTTATTCCCAAATGAAGGAAGTGATTGGTCTAGATCAGAGGTTTTGAACATGGTTACATATGGCCCACAACACTTCCCAATGAGGCAAGAACCAAATGAAAATATAATGGAGAAATATTTGAACAAATAAAAATATGTTACATCTTACCACCAAGTCAATATGGGGCCCACAAAGATGCTTCGATACAAATTAGTGGTCCCCATTTCTACTTGAGTTTGATACTACTGTTGTAGATGTTGTATAAAACCACATCTATCTCAAAATCTATTATCCTATGTGACTAAAAAATCATACTGCAGTCAACTTTCTGGCACTGAACCTTTCCAAATTTAGCTATTCTCATCCTCAATCAAAATACAAACAACATATTATAGATTGAATGAGCTTTTGTGGGATTAGCCTGATTTAACCACCATTTATAATATTATTTTTATGGGAAGGGGTGGGGAATACCCTTCAAGTTCCAAACAATCAGATTATAGATTTGCTTTTGCAGCACTTCCTATTCATAGATTTAACCCAAGACTACCTGCATGCATATGCACGAATACACAAATACGTGACAAAACCCACAAATTAAAGGTCAAGATGTGTGGGTGAAAGATTAGAGAAGAGGTCCTTTCTAGGTGGAATGGCATTTTTTGTCATTATGGATTTTTGACAAGTTGAATAGAAGGAAACATTACTTATTCTAGAGTGAACAAGAGTGGTTCTAGAAGAGTGGGGGAGTGAAAAAACATTTTGAGCAAAAGTAGAGGCAAGAAAACAGATGGTGTTGGGGGGGGCAGTAAAGCAGGCCATATTTAACCAGGAGCAGAAGATTAACATAGTACACTTGTGGGCGATAAGGATGGGAGGGGTAGGTTCAGGCCAGATCATATACATACAGATCATAGACAGAATTACTAAAGCTAAGAAATGTGGACCTATATCCTATGGGGTTGGGGGGAGCCACTAAGTTGTGACTGGACGAACATCATGAAGATGATGAGAATGAGTAAACTAAAAGCAATTCCCAGAAGTGACTGGAAGGTGAAGAGAATGGAATCAGTACCAATTGAGAGGCTAAGTCAAGGAAACTATAAGCTTTATTCCCAGCTACTCCAGAGAAGGCCTTTGGAGCCTGCCATAACTCTGAATATCCTGAATGGTGGCAATCTTCATTGCAGGGGCTGGGAGGTGTGTGTGTGTGTGTGTGTGTGTGTGTGTGTGTGTGTGTGTGTGTGTGTGTGTGTGAGTGAGAGAGAGAGAGAGAGAGAGAGAGAAAGACAGAGACAGAGAGACAGAGAGAGAGAAAAGAGAAGAGAGAACTTTGTTTTTTGAGTAAAGTTGGGTAAATATCATCAATCTGAATAATATCTTTTTGAATTAAAAAAGGGGAGCAGTGACTATAAATAATGAGACCACTTTTTTTCTGGTGCAACTTGAAAAATCTTTCTGGGGACTATTCTAAAAGAAGAGTGCTAAAAATAGTTAAAGCAGTGGCAGCATCACCAGAGTAAACGTATAGCCTCCCAAAGTGAACATTTGAAAGACAACACTTCTAGTTCCATAAATGCTGGAGTGCTTGTTCATATAATCTCATTAGTGCTACAGTCAGTAGAATCGGATGTTGCTGTGTAGTGAACAGACGAGTCAGGAAGCCCTGAGTTCAAATCTCCACCTTTGGCTCTTATTAGCTATATATCCATGAGAACTCTCTGTCTCTCATTTTCCTCCTCTGTAAAATAAGTTCAAACAAACCCATTTTTATAGCTACTACACAGAAATGTTCAAAGGAGATCATGTGTGTACAGTATTTTACAAACTTTATAGTTCATATTTTGTGTGTATGTGTGAGACAGAGAGACAGAGACAGAAAGACTGACAGAGAGACAGAGAGAAAGTAATCATTGGGTTTCACTAGTAGATTCAGGCAGATTTTGCTCACAAGGAGGGAGGAAAGGACTTACGGATTTTTGTAGCTCTGGGCAGTAAAGGCAGACTTATGGCTGGAGAACCACAATCAAATCTTCCACAATAGCCACCTACTCTATTCAGTACTCAGCTAGAGAATCCCTATGAGAAAGGTGGGGGCAAATGCAGGCTACTGCTTCCATCAGACAGAAGTTGCTGAGCCCCAGAGAATGTGACTTAACCAATTTTAAATATGCAGTTCAGGACAGCATGAGAGCCCATATAGCCCAGGGAGAAGAGCATTAGGAGGTGGAAAAGAAAGTACAGAAGGAGAGTGAAGAACCAAGAAACTGAGCCTATTTTAGGATTTTGCCTAAGGCCAAACAGCTAGAGGAAGTGGAGGTTCGCAAAAGATCCAGATGGTGCTGAGCTGGAGGAGGTGGGCAAGGGCACTGCATGATGCCCACTTAAGGATGAACCCTGCCGCCTGTCAATCAATGACCTTGACACTAGTAGACCATAGCCACTGTCTTACTACCTAGATACAGGCAGGACAATAAATGTGAAACCAATGAGATGGCAAAGCGGATATGCCAAACCAAGTAAAAATCTGAGGCTTGTTTAATCTGTACAAAAAGGAACACCATATGTCAAAAGCAGGGCAGGGAAGCCAGGTTGACTGGACTATAGGGTGTAGAAGGTGAATATCATGTATGCCGTTTGGAAAAGCAGGGTGGTGCCACGTAGTAAAGACCTTAAATACCAGAAAGAAGTCTGGAAATGAATTAAGACTATCACTGTGGCAGATTCGTAGACCTACATTATAGAGGATAAACTGGAGATTGGGGGACACTTCAGTCAGTGAGACTCAACAGTGAGGCTATTGTGATAGTCAGGTGAGAGGACAAGAACCTGAACTAGAGAGGTTGTAGTGGGAGTGGAGAAAAGGGGACAGATGCAAGACATGTTTGGGCCTGATATACTGGATAGAGCATTGGCTATGCAGGCAGAAGATGAGCATTCAAAGCCTGTCTCTGATATTTACTGCTCATGTGACCTTGGGCAAAGTCACTTAACCTGCCTTCCCCTTAATCAGAAGGTGGTTGGACTAGATATGACTTATCCCAGAATCCACTTGACAACTGACTGGGTATGGGAAGTGAGGAAAATGGAGGCTGCATAGAAGGCTTGGAAACTGGGTCAAGTCAACAAACATTTAGTCAGCACTTTCTATATGCCAGGAAGGGTTCTAAGATTTGAGAAGGAAGGAAGGAAGGAAGGAAGGAAGGAAGGAAGGAAGGAAGGAAGGAAGGAAGGAAGGAAGGAAGGAAGGAAGGAAGGAAGGAAGGAAGGAAGGAAGGAAGGAAGGAAGACATTACCTGTCCTCAAGAAGTTCACAGTCCAATGGGGGAGATAACATACAAAAAAGTATGTAAATAAAAGAAATAGACAAAGTAAACAGCAGTGTCCTGGACAGGAATTAGGCTGGGTTTGGGGGGGAGGAGATACAATGTTGAAAATGATAGCAACACTTCTTCATACACCATGTTTGGTAAAATTTGATACTGTCTAGAGGGGGTATTCTCTATCCTACTGGGTCTAGCAACTTCAATTTTAGCAGGCAAAGATCTAAATTCAACCTGTGGGAATATCCTGAATGCCACTCAGTTGGGGAAGCACATGATATGTGAAAGGAGATAGAAACAACCTAGTCAGAAAGCTTTCCCTTTTAATCCTATCAGTATCTTCAACAAGCATATATATATATATATGTTGGGAGAGAGGCTGGAGAAGGAAGAATAGTTGATAGGATCGAGTTGCAAGAAACTAAATACCAGGGGAGTATGGTTGAACAGGGATTTTGCCTCTAAATATTTGAAAAAAAAACAACAAACCAAAGTAGTATAACTGTAAACATGATTATCTCTAGACCCACACCAAGGGAATTACATATCCTCAAAGACCCTGATAACAAATAATGGGGCTAAATTAATAGAAAGGATGTGCCTGGTAAAGCATCAGAGAAGCTTCTTTTCAGATATTTAAATTTTCTTCCAGGTGCTTCAAGAAGCCAAAGCATTCCTCATTTCAGATCAATACCAGATAAACGGGGCAGCTAGGTGGCGCAGTGGATAAAGCACCGGCCCTGGATTCAGGAGTACCTGAGTTCAAATCCGACCTCAGAAACTTAACACTTACTAGCTGTGTGACCCTGGGCAAGTCACTTAACCCCAATTGCCTCACTAAAACAAAAAAACAAAAAAACCAAAAAAACCCCAGATAAACAGGAGACCTTAAATACCAATGCAACTTGGTGTCTTTCTATTGCTGGAACAAGAAGGTTTTGATTATGTGTCAGTGCCCTTTTTTTGAGAATCCTGGCAACCAATAGAGCAGGACTCAAAGAAAGAACCCCCTCCTTTTTTATAAAGGGTAACTAGTCAACCACAATTAGCCAATAAAAAAATAAAAATAAAATATTCATCTCAAGGTTGGACATGTTAGAACATCTTTCCAATTCTAGAAGCAAGTCTGGTTTTCACCAGCTATGGGAGTTTGGTGCTAATTTGTAAGCAGTTATTTTGAATGATAATGTAAGATAAAGCGATGATGAGGAAATTGTAAGAGCTCAAATGTTCAATAAGCCTTTGTGCTCCTAGGCTTGTCAGAAGCAGCAACTTGCTCTTTAGCTAAAATAAATGAAGCCCTCACAGATAGCACTGAAAGCCTTGAATCACGCCCAGATGACTGTTAAGGGATCGAAGGTCACCTTACTCTCAGTCCAAGGAATGGTCCAGAGTGTAGAACTGAGCTTCTAGGATTCCAGAAAAGGCCCATTCAACAACCACAATCCAAACTGATCATTTTCACTTGGAGGGTCCAGTGTGTCTTCTACCTAGAACAATCGTGGTCTTCCTGATATTCCCCACTAGATTACAGTGAAACTGCTCTTGTGTCCTGATGTGATAGACCAGGGGTGATGGGAGAGAGGGAATGATTTACTTTGTAACATTGGAATATTTAGGTCCTGTTGTTAAAATACACAGAGTAGGATGCTTAGTTTGGTTTGAAAGCATACGGTCTTACAGATACCAGTCTTGAAATTTCTTACAGATATGGGCTTACCCAGCACACTTTTAAACACTTTAGAAAGAAGGGAAATGAATCCATGAAAAAAAAGCATTTTTTTTGTTATGAATTTTTTTTCCTTTTACACACAGGTAAGTCATATACAAGTATCATCTGAACCTGAAGACAACCTATGGACTTTGGGAAGTCAGTTGAGGACACAGGCGGTGAGCCAACACCAAGCCTTTCCTTCTGACCCCTAAGCACCTACTTTCAGCAAAACCGTAGTGAAAGGGATTTGGAAATGGTGCTGGGGAAAGGACTAGGACTCTAAAGAAATCACAGAGGCTTTAATGTGTCTTAAATAAATAGTGGCTCCTCCTTAGCACCACCCACATACCAACAACAAACAGTAAAACAACATAAACCTCGTCAAGTTGCAGGTGAACGACTTAAGACCTAGAACAGAAGTTGTTTATCTACAAGAAAGGACCTGGGCTGGGATACAGGGAACGGGACCATACCTGGGCAGCATCCAAAGCCGCGCTTACCTCACCTGCGCCGTTCAGAGATGCAGCGGAGGAGTGGTCCAGCCTCACCGACCCCAGCCCCGGGATCCTACCTTAGGAAGCGGGGGGAGGGGAGTGCTGCGGCCCCAGGACCTTCGTTTTGGGCGCTAACACCCTGCTCTTGTCCTCCTACGGGACCCCCCAGGTCCTTAGAGGCGGGGCACTCCCTCCTGCCCAAGAGAGGAGGGGGCCTCCCCCAGGCCAGCCGCATCCCTGCCGCCCCAGCCCGAGTGAGACTCGTGGGAGGTGTCTGCAGGCCCCATACGCACCCAGGTGAGTCCCGGGCAGGTAGCTGCAGCAGCAGCAGCAGCACCTGCTCAGTGGACCCACCTGCTGCTGCAGCCGCAGCCCCCAGGTCTCACGGTCCGCCTTCCTTCTCGTCCTCCCTCTCCCCCACCTCTTCTCCTCGGTGCAGCGAGCCCCGGCCCCCCGCGAGCCCGGTTACCTGCGAGCCTGGAAGGGCTCCGGCCCCCAGCCACGCCGCCGAGCCGCGGCCGCCCGCTCCGGGGCCGGCGGGCGGGCGGGAGGGCAGGCAGGCTGGAGATCGGGCGGGCAGGCGGCGAGCCCTGCGCCCGACACTTTCCTCGGTTCCCCGTGGCTTAGTGGGAAGCCCCAGCGCAGCCCGGCTCGCCGCCTCCAGCCGGCTCCATTGTGACGCGACGCGTTCCAGCGGCCAATGGGCTTCGGGCGGCGCGAACCGCTGACTAAGTTCGCTGTGGGGGGTGTGGGAAGGGGAGGGGACGTGGAGGGGGGAGGGGGGGCAGGAGGAGGAGGAGGAAGGAGCGGCAGCCGCGGTGGCGGCGGCGCAGGCTGGAAGCCAGCTCCCTGTTGCTGCTGCTGTTGCTGCTGTTGCTGCCGCGGTTCGTGCTGCAGCCTGGCCGGCCGAAGGCAGCTGCCCGGCTCGGGGCTGCGGGGGCTGGTGACTCACTCGCTGCTGGAGACAAAGCGCAGCTGCTTTCCTCCCGGGGCGCTCCGCGTGCCTCGCCAGCCTCCTTATCCTCCCGAGCCACAGACGGGCAGGTGGTGGCCGAGGGCTACGCATCACCGCATCACCCGAGAAGGGGCCCGGGGGGCTAGTGGGCGGCGGGACCCTCCCTGTGCCAGGCGAAGCAGCGTTTTCTTTCTGCCCATCTCCACATCTGCTTGGGCAGCTCTCGGCCTCCCTCCCCCCGCCCAACACACCTTCCCAGGGGGCCACAAGAGTTACTGAAAAACTCCCGTTCTTTATTGAACCTTCACTAGACAGAACGAGAAAGTTGGGGGTGTCCCCATTTGCCCACGGGGCTCCTTTTCCCATGCCCTTCGGATCTGAGACCTTGGCCCAAGTCAAAGGCTACACCTAAGCAACCCATGCCCAGGGCAGCTCAAGGTCCATTATAAAAATCAAATAGTCTATGCGCTGGAAAGGCTTCCAAGGCTACCCGAATGAGAACCCCACTCCAACATACCCGACAAGTGACAACCTCCAGGAAGGGGAACCCCACCTGAGGGGCTGCCCCTTCCACTTTGGGACCAGTGTAATTGCTGGGAAGTTTTTCCTTCTGTCAGAAATCTGCCTCCTTGTGCCTTCTTGTTATGTCTGAGTTTCCAAGCAAATTATTTTTTTTTCATTCCCAGAATACTACTTCCTTCCCCACAATAGTCCTTTCTATGCATCTGGTGGTGCATAGGCTAAGCATAACGCGCTTGAACTTCGGCTCTTACTCATGCCTAAAGAGAAGCCATGTGATATACCGTAGAGAGAACACGTGCTCTTGTATCAGGGGACCTTGGCTGAAATCCAACCGTTGGTGTTTATTACCTTTTGATTTAGGCTATTGACTTAACCTTGCTGGGCCTCAGTTTCTTCACCTGTAAAATGAAGGGGTTTGACCACAAGACCTCTGAGGTGTCTTTCTGGTTAAATACATCTATGACCAGATGACCCATTCCCTGTCTAGTCCTGGCTCATATTTTCATCTGAGTAGCAGCAGAGAAGTTGTATACTCATTGGCTGCATGGGGTCCTTAAATTAAAATTGTATATGGGGGCAGGGAATACCACAGTCAGAGATCATCTCCCCTAAGTGCTCTTAACATTTCCACTGCCCACTTTCTTAGAACTTTTAAGTCAGGGATTTGCTTCTTGTTTCAGCTTTGAAAGTTCCTTCCCCAGAGTACAATCTACAACACAATAATTAAATTAGGTAAGATTTATATCCCTGGGTTGCTATGGAGATTGAATCTCCATTTCTTTTTAATGTGTGTTGGGGACTCTCCCAAGGAGGAAGATGCAGATTTTAAGGAGTCAGTATTTGTGGGTGGATGAAGCTGAATTAGTTCAGGTAACCGTGAGAGAGGAGAGTTCAAGTTGTGTCCCACAGAGACAAGGTTTAGAATAAAGACCTCAATCCCAACAACCCTAGAAAAAAAGTAAAACAAAACAAAATGTTCTCTGGGGGACTGCTGCATCATTCTGGGTTATCTTTTTCAGTGTCTTTGAGAGTATGGAGGGAGGGAGAATGAGTGCTGTGAGCATTCTCCTCTCATATCAGGCTACTAAAACCTTCTCTTCAAGGTGCCATCTCCCAACTGAAACTTGTCCCCCTCCACAAATTTTCCTAGACTCTTTTGTCTGTCTCTCCTTTGCTGCTAACACTTTCTCCTTTGTGTCATGCAAGTGCCTGGTACATAGTAGTAGGTGCTGGATCAACGAGTAACACTTGTTGATTAAGTGATATTAGATGCCTATTTAACAGTGATTGTGGTGATCAAATGAGAGAATATTGGTAAAGTGCTTGGGAACCCTTAAGTCACTCTCTAAATGCTAACTGAAAACAAAGAGGGAAATAGTGTGGTGAAGTGAAAAGACATCTATCTGGCAAATGACCTGAATCCTAATTCTTGGGAGTCCTTGAGTGAGTCACTTTCTGGGGTTCAGCTAGATAGGCTATAACAGCTCTTACAGCTCTCAATCTATGATCCTCTAGCTAGCTCACCCACGGATTTTGTAAGCTCAATGATCATCCTTATACACATGACTCCCACACAAATTTATTTATGCAAGCTGTCATCTCCCTCCACAATTCTAGTCTCAACTGTCTGCTGGACATCTGCACGTGGATGTCACACAGACCCATCCAAAACACAGCTCCTCATCTTTCTCCACTAAACCACCATCCTCCAAACATCTGTTTCTATCAGGAACACTACCATCCTCCCAGCCACCCGGAAATCACCCTTGACTCTCCATGCTCGCTTAGTGCCAAGTCCTGGCCATCCTAGCTCCATGCCTTTTCAAGTAATACTCTCGCTGTTCTCCACTACCACTAGCCATCTTGCCTTTTGTCTTGCCTATGGACTTAGGTGACTGGAGAGAGTGAGGCTAATGACTTTGTGCAGATTGGCTTCACTTCAATCCAATTCATCAGCAAGTCAAGACATCACCCTCATGATGTCATTGGTCCTCTTAGAGAATGAAGGACCACCACTGCAAACAACATAAACAACAATAACAACTTCCTTAGGACTGCTAATTGTTTTCCCTGTCTCTCTCTAGCTTTTTCCTTTCCCTCTCTAATCCATCCTCTGAACAGCTTTGGAATTGATAATTTGAAAGTACAGGTCTGCCTGTGTCACCCCAAAGGCTCTTACTTCGAGGACAGTACACAACCCGCAAGGACTTTCACAGTGAGTTTTGCTCCAACCCCTCACAAACTCCCCATCGTAGCCAGACAGGATAAATGGCTGTTTCCTATACCTGAAGTCCTGCCATGCCTGCTTCTTTGCCCAGGCTGTTTCCCATGCCCAGAATGCTCTCTTTCCTCATATCTGACCAAGAAAATCACTAGGTCCTTTCAATGCCCAACTCAATTGCTGCCACCTACAGGAAGCCTGTCCTGATGCCACACTATCAGTATCCTTCTTTCTCTCTCCTGAAATTACTTTCTATTTGCTCATATATATTTTGCATATATTCCTTTGTGTACATGACCCCCTGAACAGAATGTAAAGTCCCTGAGGTCAGAAACAATTTCAGTTTTGTCTTGGTATTTTTAGTGCCTAGCACATTCACTGCCTGACACCTAGTAGGTACTTAATAAATGTTTCTTGAATTTAATTGAATTGAATGAGCACATGGATAGTAAGTGGTAAGGAGTAAGGACTTACACAACCTGGGTCTTTTATACTAGCACTCTTAGTCTAACCACTAAGCTGTGGAGCCAAAGCCATCATAATGCAAGATTAGCTTTTTGGACTACATTCAAGACAGGTCAAATTCTCTAATTCTTCAAGATGTCTTTCCCAGGACTCATGTTCCTAAACTGCCATCCCTCTGAGATTACTTTCCACTGTCGAATCATAATTAGAGAGCTGGAAGGGCCCATAAAGGTAACTGTTGCCTGTGTCTTCTATAACCATAGAGAGCCCAAGCCTAGGTAAGTTTACCAGGCTCAGTCTAGGATCTAGGCCCAGCCACAGGCCTCTTGCCATCTAGGGGCCCACCCCTGAGCTTTACCACCAGGTCACCTGGATACCAGGTTTAGTCAAAGACACCAAAGACTTGATTCCTCTTCCTTTTCAGCTGGAGAAAATCCTCATCAGATCTGGCTCTGGAGCAAAGCTGGCCTCCCTGTAATGAATTCAACATGGACTATTTCAAATTCCATGGAGTCTCTAGGGGGGGCAAACTGAAAGTCAGGGACATGGAGATGTGAGGAGCCAGCTTCCCATACAATATGTTACTTCCAAAGTGTTTGCTCTCTTTCCTACATCTGTAACCATATATGTTTCTCTTGAAGAAAGAATGAAAAATATCTTACCTCTCCAAAGCTTTTACGCCAGTTCTGAGCCTTATATTTCACCTGGAACTCAACATTCTTTACACTAATACAGATGCCTATGTGTGGCACACAAACCAGGCTTGTCTTCTAATCCAGGTTACATTTATTCAGTTTTCTCTGCCTTGGCCTTTGTCCTTGTTCCTGGGGACTACGAGTTATATGGTGATGTCCTCTCAAACTCTCTGGCTTCCCACATTATCAACCTCCTAAATTCTCATGATTTGTAACTTTACTCTATTTTAGCCAAATAAGCCATGGCCATACCCTTTGCCTCATCAACATCCATATGTATTGTACCTTTACAACCCTGAAATTGCTCATTCTGACCATGACCGCCTATCCCTTTCATCTCTCCCGTACCATACAACCATGGGAATCCATCCTTCATGCTCACTATCACCTCTAGGTTACTTACCTCTAATGACTGTTCTCTCTAGGGATCGATCATTTCCACTTATCCCTCCATTCCTACAAAGGTTTGCTAAAATTCCAATAGCTTCAACTGTTCATCTCCACCATGTTGAGTCTGCATACTTAGTTATTCGTAGCAATATTGAAATTATCAACTGACAAAAAAAGAAATTATCAACTGACACACAGTTACTTCCCAACTGTTTAGAATGGGATGGGGAGGGGAATATAATGACTAAACTCTTCCCTCAGTCAGCTTCAATCAGAATACTATCTCAGAAAAGTGAGCCCCCAGTAAGAGACATGAGAGAAGATTGAAGAGGAAACTGTGGATAAAAGGGCAACACCCCTCCTTCAATCAAAATCATAATAACAGAAGCAGATGCAATTGGCATTTATATGATGCTTTAAGATTTGCAAAAAGATTTACAAATATTATCATATTGGATACTCATAATAACCCTAGGAGGGAAGTGCTATTATTATCCTGATTTTACAAATGAGGGAGCTGAAGCAAACAAAGGTTATATGACTTGTTTAGGATCATACAGTTAGTACATGTCTGAGGCTGGATTTGAATTCAGTTCTTCTTGACTCCAGGTCCAGCACTCTATCTATTCACAACCTACCTTGATGCCTCTATCGACTGTCCTTGGAAAACAGGTACTTCCATTGACTCTTATGGGATTGCAGATTTAGAGCCAAAAGGGACCATAGTGAGCAACTTATACACCTCACCCCATTGTACAGGTAAGGAAATTAGGGCCCAGAGAAATTAAGTGACTTGTCCAGGTAGTAAGTGGCAAAGGTGGATTTGAACCTGGACCTCTGACTCTAAACCCACTGGTCTTTCTTCTGTACCATACCTCCTCTACCACTGTATAGAATGTATAATATGTATGGAGTGGACTTGCACCTCTGCTAAGAGGGCTTATTGAGCCCCTTTCAGGGCTGTTCATCTACCTATCACCCAATTCTCACCTGTGGTTCCAAGAAGCTGTAATATGTACAGGGGCCACACTCCAGTAAAACCATCTCGGCAGAGATAGACTAAAGTAGGTTTGAGGGTAACTGATGAGCCTCAAGCCTGTCAGTGACTTAGGGGAATATTTACCCCAATCATGTAAAGACTTCCCCTGCTGGAATGGGCAGATGAGAACAATTTGTTTCAACAACTATGAAGGCTGTTGAAGCAGGCAAGGTGGAACAACACTTAGAGCTTGGTGAGACATCAAAGATGCCAAAGTCATACACTGTAGCTGGGGAGTGGGGGTTGGGGGGAAATAATAGTTGTCTTGACTTTTGTCATGCCACTGGACTTCGATTACTCAGGAAGAGAGAGTGAGGCATCTGATGACTATTCGACTCTGTCTCACTTAAACATGAAAGTCAAGACATCATTCATCATCCAGTATTTTACCCCAACATCATCGGTCCACTTTTGAAAACAAAGGATAAACAACAACAATAATTATGTCACTTCCCAACTCCTAGATCCTATGTAGAAGGAAACTGACCTCAAACAAAATGTGGGTAGAACTTAAAGACACGGGCCGTTTTGAGATTCGGGTCACCTACTTCCCTTCTTCCTGGGCAACAAAACTTCCTGGGCAACACTTCCCCTCTTCTCTGATATCTGTAAGGGAGACAACACTGGGCTTGGAAGAGTTGTTGTCTGCACATCTACTTTCATCTTCCTTTTAGGAATATTTGTATGTCTCTCAGCTTCAATATCATAGTCTCATCTTATAGATGCCATATTGATGGACTTTGCTGTTTGCACAAAGTTGGAAATTTTCCTGAAAAAAAATCACATGGTCTTCCCCTCTTTATCTCCTACTTCTCAGAAAAATAGATGTTACTTTATCAGGGTTCAGCTTCATAAATATCCTATTGTCCTTAGATGAAAAGATCCCAGGATAAGAAAGTGATGGCATTCCATCAGCCAACCAGTTAATCCATCAACAAGTATGTTTTCAGTGCTTACTATGGCCCATGTACTGCTAATGACTGGGAATGGGGCAGCTAGGTGGTGCAGTGGATGGAGCACTAGTCCTGAAGTTGGGAGGATCTGAGTTAAATCTTACCTCAAACTCTTAGTAGCTGTGTGACCCTGGCCAGGTCACTTAATCCTGATTGCCTTAAATATCTGGATGATTTCCAGTCATCCTGACATATATCTTGCCACTGGACCAGATGGCTCCTGGAGGAGAGAGTGAGGCTGGTGACTCTGTACAGCCCCGCCTCACTTCAATCCAGATCAGTGCAAGTCATGACATCACCCCGAAGTCATGATCCTCTTCAGGAATGGACAAACTACAATGACTGGGGATGGGAAAGCAAAAATAGTCTCTGCTCTCAAGGAGCCTACATTCTAATGGGGGAGATAACTTTTAAATAACTATGCTCATACAAGTATATACAGAGTAGATGAAAAGTAATCTCAGAAGCAAGGCACTAGCAATCAACTTACTAACAATTATTTATTAAGTAGCTACTATGTACTAGGCATATTGGGGTTACAAATAAAAAAGGAAAACATGCTTTCCCCCAAAGAGATTTTATTCTACTGGGGGAGACAGTGTGTTTATGTGTGACTGTAAACAAAATAAATACAAAGTAGTTAGGAGGGGAAGGGGAATGCAAGTAGGTAGGGAAGGGATCAGAAAAGGCTTCATGTATGAAGTATCATTTGACCTGAACCTAGGGATTTCAAAGAGATGATGGTGAAAAGGAAGCAGATGCAGGCAGCTGAGTTGCCCAATGGTTAGAGCACCAAGCCTGGAATCAGGAAGACCTGAGTTTAAATCCATCTTCAGACACTTATTGTTGTGTGACCCTGGGCAAGTCACTTAACCTCTGTCTCGGTTTCCTCATGGGCAAAATGGGGATAATTACAGCATCTACCTCCCAGGGTTGTTGTGAGGATCAAATGAGATAATAATTTTAAAGTGCTTAGCGTAGTACCTGGCACATAGTAAATGCTACATAAATATTAACTATTATTATTACCTACCTCCAAGGGTAGTTGGGAAGATAAAATGAGATATTTGTAAAGCTCTTTGCAAACCTTGAAGCATTATATAAATGCCAGCTGATGTTATAATTATTTGGGATGGTAAGTTATTTGCCTTGTTAGTAACTGTTAGTAAGTTAGGTAGTTTGCCCCTGTTACTGTTAGTAAGTGTTAGTTTCTGCTACAGTTTGAAAATGCTCTCTCAGAAGTCACTCCTGACCGCTGTAGGCTTCCCTATCTAGTCCCCTTTCTCACTGTGGACTTGTCTCCCTTATTCACTGTAACTTCCTTTATAGAAAAGACCTAAACTTCATTGATTTCCCTGGGTACTTTACATGCAATAGTATTTTAAATTTCTAAAAACTTATTTTATTAATATTAAGATTGGGTCTCCCTATCTCACCCAAAATGGAAGCACAGGGGCTACTCAAGGGTTCAGTGCCGCTCTGATCAACAAAGGACCCTTGACCTGCTCCATTTTCAACGTGGGCCGGTTAGGGAACCAAAGGCTCCTTCTTAGGCAACTTGGTGGCTCCCAAACTCTTCAGACTCATCATTTGATGCCAGACTTAGTCTAGACACTTATCCAATTGGCTGCAGCAGCAGAAATTCAGCTCAAGACATCCAGTGGCCTCAGCCTCCCCAGGAACAAATATGCCCCGTTAAAAAAATGATGAACTTATCAACACCAACAAATATGATCATTTCCAAATACAAAGGAGAACAGAATGAGAGAATTCCATTTGAAAACATGAGCACCAAATAAATTCTGCTTGTATTTTAAAGTATGTAATAAATTTAACATGGCATTTCTGATGTTGTCCTTGTCTCTGTCTCTTTGTGGACTTCCTCTTGCTCTTTCCTGTTTATTTTAGTATAATGGGAATTTAATAAATATTTTTCATTGTTTGACACTGAGCCAAGTTATCATTGACAATTTTCCCCCCTCCAGACCATTTGTCACAGTGTTATGGTAGAAAAGATCAGAAACCTTTGATTCAACAGGACTGGATTTTAGTTCTAACTCTCACTTACTAGATGTAAGATCTTGGACAATTTCTTTAATCTTGCCTTGCCTCAACTGATTTGCAAAATGGAGATAATAATACTTTTATTACCTATATTGTGACCCCAAATTCCAATCCAATGCAACACAAAAGGACACTGAGGCACTTCAAGCACTTTCAATTTATTTTGGAAAGTCCAGGGGTCAATTGGGTCCAAGATCTTCCTCATAATGAGGGACCCCTCCCCTTGGTGCTAGCTACTTTTCTATACTTAGGAGAGCCCTAAAAATAGAAGGAGGCAGTACGATTTTATGATTGGTTAACACCAGAATTGGGGATAACTCTATGACTGGTTGGGGGGCAGGTCAGCCAATCATAACCACTTTGTCAGCAGGCTTTGGAGTCATAAACTGCAGGTTTCCACCTGCTGCTTCAGTAGACGTTTTCTTAGGCAATCAAACATTTGGTGTTTGGTCATTGGTATCCTAGGAAATAAGGAAGTGGTGGGCGAAAGGAAAGGTCAGGATGGAGCAGTGACAGTGATTCATAGGGTTGAGGGGTGATGCTGCATCCGAGTTAAGTGTAATGTGCTATTCTGACAGATAGTCATGATTTCATCCTATGATCTACACTGATACCATTAATACATCATATCAATGTCACTAATACATCAGAGGTTATGGGGTCCTAACATAAATAACTTCTTCCAACAACATAAACACACACATTACTAACAAACTTGATCCTATTCTGCTTAATTTCCTATACAATCATTAATACCCATCAAGTCACAATAAACTGAGTAAATGCTGTTTAATTTGAGTAGGGGATATTAAAATTATTGTCACAATATTAGGGTGTTACTTGAAGGCTCAAAGGTAATGATGCACATAAAATTATTTTTTAACCTTAAAGCATTATTAATTGTTGGGTGTTTTTATTGTGTCTATAATCCTCTCTGGGGAAAAAAGCATCTATTACTTGGTACTCAGCATCAGTTCCAAGAAATTCCTTCAGAAGAGGCATCTGAAACCTGAGAGTGGCATTTTGTGATAATTCCTTTTTTTAAAGTGTCATTCAGAATGTAGTGCAAACAAAAATTCTGATCATAGACAGTACATATTGCAAATAGCTTTTAATTGACTAGAAAGAGAAGGGGGGAGGGGAATAAAGAAAAATGACTGGGAGTTTAGATTTTTTTCCAAAGTCATCTTTTGGCTATGAGAAAGGAAAGCATCTCTGGTCCACAGCACTTCAGAGTGTGGCAAACTACACCAAAATGTAGCTGGTAGATATGTAACAAAATAAATAAGAATATGATAGAACATAGATAGTGTTAGTATATAGTTTTCTAAGTCAATAGGTGCCCTCCCAGATCTTTATACATGGTTTAGTTCCTCCTCTTCCCTCACACTTTCTTTTTTACTTTGACCCCATTGGTATAGAGGAAAGAGCATTGTACATGATTTGAATCTGAGTGACTGATCGCTAGTCTGACTAGCTATGTGATTGTGAGCAAATGACTTCCCCTCTCTGGGCCCCAATTTCCTCATCTGTTAATAGGAGAAAGTTGGACTAAATGATCTTCAAAGTCCTTTCTGGCTCTAACATTCTATGATTTGCTCATTCTACCTGAGAGGGGGGGGGGGTCACAACCCCAGTGGAAGTAACAACTAGATGATTCAGTGGCTGGAATGCTGGACCTGGAATTTGGAAGACCTGTGTTCAAATCCAGCCTTGGACACTTACTAGCTGTGTGACTCTTGGCAAGTCTCTTATCTTCTGCCTGCCTCAGTTTCCTCATCTGTTAAAGAGGTATAATAATAGCACCTACCTCCTATAGAGCTATTATGAGGATCAAATAAGATAATACTTATAAAATGCTTTACAAACCTTAAAGTACTATACAACGCCATCATCATCGATCACCAGCTTTTCATAGGTTATTTAGGGCCATAGAATCGTGATGTTTCAGAATTGGAAATTATCTCAGTGATCATCTACTCCAACCGCTATTTAAAGGATTCCTCCCCATGACACACCAGAAAAGTAGTCATGCAGCCTGCAAAGGGGAACCCATTACTCCCTGATACACAGAGCTCAATACACCGAGCTGTAGCTCTAATTGTTAGGAAGTGTTATCTTGACAGCTTAAAATGGCAACTTTGTAACTTCTACCCATTGCTTTTATTTGTACCCTCTGGGGCTAAGCAGAATAAATCTAAGCTCTTCCATATGATAGCCCTTCCAATACTTGAAGACAGCCACCTTGTCATGCCTAAGCCTTCTTTTCTCCTGCATAAATGCCTCAGTCTTTTCTCCTGATCCTCATTTAGCACACACACAAGGCCTTCACCATTCTGGTTGGCCTTCTCTGGACACTCTCCCAATAATCAAAAGCCTTTCTAAAAGGCTTTTTTCAACACTGAAGTGTTGTAAGAGTTGTAAATTTTGGGCTGGCCATTGTGCAAAGAAATTTGAAATTTAGTTTAAAAATGATGCAAATTAATTTTAAAAGTGAATGGTCAGGGGCAGCTAGGTGGTAGAGTGGATAGAGCACCGGCCCTGGAGTCAGGAGGACCTGAATTCAAATCCGGCCTCAGACACTTAACACTTACTAGATGTGTGACCCTGGGCAAGTTACTTAACCCCAATTGCCTCACCAAAAAAAAAAAAAGTGACTGGTTACCCTTTGATGCAGACAACCAGTTCTGGGCACATACTTGAAGGCAATCAGGGATAGAAAGAAATGTTCTTCAGTCATTTTTCAGTCCAACTTTTTGTAATCCCATTTTGGAGTTTTCTTGGAAAAGATACTGAAACGTTTTGCCATTTCCTTCTCCAGCTCATTTTATAGATGAGGAAACTGAGGCAAACAGGGTAAAGTGACTTGCCCAGGGTCACATAGCTAGTAAGTATCAGAGGCCCAATTTGAGCTCAGGAAAATGAGTCTTTCTAACTCTATCCACTGTGCCACCTAGCACCCATTGAAAGAAATGTTCAATATTAATAAAATATTTATAGCATCACTTTTTGTGGTAGTAAAAAACTGGACACAACATAGATATTCATTGATTAGGGACTGACTGTGGCATTTGAATGCCATAGAATATCACTGCACCATAAAGAATGACAAATATGATAAATACAGAAAAGTGTGGAAAATTTTAAACAAAGTGATATAAGCAAAAGAAACAGAACCCAGAAACACATTCTTCACAATTACTATGATGCAAATGGAAACAACAACCACAGCAACAACTATGTCTTGGAATTACCTTAATGTAATTATAATGACTAAGTTTTGACACCAAAAAAGAGCCAAAAAATGTTCTCTACCTTCTTTGAAGAGAAGGGGGACTATGGGTGTGGGACCTTGCACACACTTCCAGACTTTCTAATGACTTAATTAGTTTTGGTGAACATATTTTTTTCTCCTCTTCATATTTTGTTATAAGGAATGCCTTCACAAGGTAGGGGAGCAGGAGGGGATATATTTGGAAATGAAAATGATGCTAAAAGGAAAAGCTATCAATTATGTTTACTACCACCACCACCACCACTACTACTTTTTGTGTGTTAATGTGTGTGGGCAATGAGGGTTAAGTGACTTGCCCAGGGTCACATAGCTAGTAAGTGTCAAGTGTCTGAGTTCAGATTTGAACTCAGGTCCTCCTGAATCCAGGGCTAGTGTTTTATCTACTTCACCACCTTGCTGCCTACTACTACTACTACTACTACTACTACTACTACTACTACTAAATCCCAGAGATCACTCCAGAAGTCATTCCAAGTTCCCACAATTGTAATTAATGAGAATAAATTGCTTTAAAATGCTGGTATATATGTTTCATTTCAAGTCTGTTCATTGTCCTTCACATTTTATCTCCAGATATTTTCCAGAGAGTCTAATTTTTAGCTAGATCTTTTGCCAAGTTCTCTTAAAGTTTATATTTACTAAATTTTTTTGTGAAATATTGTCAGGCAATACTATTTACATTAACATAAGGTTTTTACAAATGAGTTCATACTCGTATTTCCCTTGGCTAACACATATCCACTTAGCAAAGCAGGTAAGAGCTTGTAGGTTGAGATGGCTTCCAGACTCTTTCAATATACTCATTGTTGCAAGTGTTTTGCCCCAGTTAATTTTTTTTTTGGTGGGGCAATGAGGGTTAAGTGACTTGCCCAGGGTCACACAGCTAGGCCCACTTTGAACCCAGGTCCTCCTGAATCCAGGGCCAGTGCTTTCTTTATCTAGCTACCTAGTAGCTACCTTGCCTCAGTTATACATCTCTTAGGAACTTGTGATGGCTAAATTCCACATCTTTATTTTTGCCAATGTCCTTCATTGTTAAGCAAATAGCTTGTTTACTACCCTGAGTAAGTTTTCCAGACCGCTGGGCCTTGCCATCCACCCTGCTGTTTCTTTCTCTGAACCATTGCTTTACCATCTGTCCTATTTTCTTCTGTAGGTATTCTCTTCTTTTATTAAAATATAAGCTCCTTGGGGACAGGGATTGTCTTACTTTGGTATTAGTTTTCCCAGTCTTTACCACAGTGCTTTGCATATGGAAAGTGACCATTCTTTTTATTCATTCATTATTTCAAACAGGTGAGATTGGAGCTATTGTAAAATCACAAAATACCACTTTTATCCTTTCATCTAATTTGTTTTTTACTTTGAAGCCTTTCTCTAACAAACCCAAAGCCTGAGCAAACATAATTTATTTATTGACTGATTGATTGATTGATTTTTGTGAGGTGTATGTGTGTGTGTGTGTGTGTGTGTGTGTGTGTGTGTGGGAAATGAGGGTTAAGTGACTTGCCTAGGGTCACATAGCTAGTAAGTGTCAAATGTCTGATGTCGGATTTGAACTCAGGTCCTCCTAAATCCAGGGTCAGCACTTTATCCACTTTGATACCTAGCTGCCCCAACATAATTTATTTTGAATTAGCTGTCTTATCTATAATTAGTCATCACTTATCCATTGAGATGTAGTTAATTTCATTTGGACAGGAGTAGGGATACTTGCTATGTCCAGTACCATCCAGCTGTCCTATTAATATCAATATTCATGATATGCAAGTACAGCATAACGATTTTGAGTAGTATTTAGGCCTTTGTTCTCTTTAATTCTAGCTTCTCAACATTTTCCAATAAAATTTTTGCAAACCTTCTTTGTACTTAGTACTGTATTCAAGTCATTAAATATCAGAGAATTGACATAATCTGGAAGATTTTCTAAATGTTCTCCATTTCTTCATCCCATATGGATGTAGGCACATAAGCTTCAGTTATTTTCATTAGTGGTCCCTCATCATGAACATGCCATAGCAAGATGGTCAGGTATCCTAAAAATGATGATTCTTGTTGAGTGTACTGTTAAACCAACCTCTGGTTTTGTCTATGGGAAAGCATGCCAATATGGATGTAGTTTAATTTCTCCTTCAGCATGTCAGTGTATTAATTATAGACCAACAATCACACATTGAAAGGACCAACAATTAAGTTAATGTTTGCCAAGAGTCTCAGAATGCCATTATTCTTAGTATTTTCCTTCTCCTTTCCTGCCATTGCACTATTGCTAAAGAAGTAGTAGAAGGCCACACAGAACTGATAGCCTTTTTGTATTTTTGCTGTTTCATTAATTACTGTACATATTCCCTTCCTCCTCTAAAATGGGGACATTTACCCCAAAAGATGAAAGGTTGTTCATAGTGCTTTTTTTGTTTGTTTGTTTTTTAGTGGGGTTAAGTGACTTGCCCAGGGTCACACAGCTAGTAAGTGTTAAGTGTCTGAGGCTGGATTTGAACTCAGGTACTCCTAACTCCAGGGCCAATGCTTTATCCACTGCGCCACCTAGCTGCCCTCATAGTGCTTTTTAAAAAATGAAAACCAAGAGGACCTTAACTCTTGTTTCCTCCATTAATAAGTGTGAGCTCCTCGAAGACAAGTGACTGCCTTTTGCCTCTTTTTATGTATCTCCAGTGCTTAGCACAGTGCCTGGCATACAGTAAATGCCTAATAAATGTTTAATAACACTTAGGTGCTTTTATTTAATAACCAGTGCTTAATAAATTCTCAACCAACCAACAAGCATTTATCAAGTGCTTTCTATGTACCAAACTCATTATCAACCCTTATCCCACATGTCTACTTTCTCATCTTTATAAAATCTTTACAAGAATAGCCTTTGTAATCATCAAGGCTATTCTCACTGAAAACAGGAAAGGGGAACAGATGGGACGAAGAGGATCTAGTTACGATGGGGTGGATTCAACTTTCTAGATATCTATTGGAGGTAGCTCTCTCTACTAAAAGAAAAAGAACTACCAATTCTTGGCTTGCCTTGGTGGTAACAGTTTCATATTTTCAGAGGAAGAGGAAATGAGAAAGGGAAACCACCATTCTAGATTTGATTACAACCAATAAGGAAAAACTTATTAGTGAGGTAGAAATAATGAGAGTCTTAGAAGACAGTCACCATACCAACCTAGACTTCATGATAAAGGGAATACAGAGTTCACAAAGTTGACTTCAGATTTGCCATAGTTCATGGACAGATCACTGTAACTCACCCTTTACTGCCTGGAACCTATAGTGGATTAAAGGGGGTGACTCAAAAATTTGCTCCTTACCATATGGCTTCTGGAAAATTCTGGCCTGGATTCTGGCTCCCAGATTGCTGGGGCTTGATATTCCAACCTTTTGGATCTGACAGGTTCATAGCCACTGTTAACACTTCTTCACCTAAAGCAATAAACAAGGACAAAGAAGCAAAGAATAGAGATGTATCTTTAGGAGCCTTATGTGGATCCTAGGTGGGGGGTTCCTGAGGCCTCTCCCTCTCCAGAGGCTTATAGTAGTCAGGCATGAAAGAAAAATGGCTCACTTTGGCCACTTTCTACCTTTTGAATTGGTTCCAGTTCCATCTCAGAAGCCAATCAGAAGTTTCTCTCTTCATCACATGGTTAGTAGAGTGGAGCCTGTTACAGAATGTCTGTTCATGCTCCAAAGTCTAACTGCCCATACTGGATATGCACATAAGGATTGAACTTGGCCAGCTTTGTTACAGTAGGATCATGTATTTGGGATTGGACCCTCATTTTACATACAGAAAAATTGAGGCTTAAAGGAGTTAATTAACTTGTCCAGAGTGATGCAAGTAATAAATAACGGAGATAGAATTTGAACCCAGGCACTATGTCTCCAAATTCAGAATTCTTTTCTATCACTATCCTCTGTCTTTCAGAGAGGAAGGTGGTTCTATGAATTCCAAAACTTCCCTTTAAGGAGGGAGCTCATTTCCCACCTGGCTGCACTCCAATGGGATTTCACTAACTTTTCCACTATTCCCCTGAACTGGATACCTCCCCCTTCCCCAACCTGTTCAGCTTTCTTATGTGTGTTGTCTTCCCACATTAGATTGTAAGCTCCTTGAGAGCAGGCACTATCTTTCTTTTTTTCATATTTGTATCATTAGTGCTTAGCACAGTGTCTGGAACATAGTAGGCACTTAATAAATGTTTATGGACTGACTGACTCGGCCAACCTCCCTTATTAGCAGTGAAGAATGAACTTTGAAAACCTTAAAGTACTATATAAATATGAATTATTATTATTGTTGTTATAGAATACTTAACAAATTCTCAGATGTCAGGACCTGGGAAGGATGGTTAATACGTTGGATGAAAGAACTGGGATTCACAAAGATCTCCAAATTTCCTATAATCTTCCCTTTCTTTCTATTCCCACCAAGTAGGCCATAGCCAACTTGTCAGTTTTCCTACCTCTTCTCCCAGCCCCCTCAAAAGCATTCTTTATACTGTAGACATTCATTCTGCTCCAATCCTATTAATGCCCCACTGCTGCCTGCTAAATAAAGTTGAAACTCCTTACCCTGGGATTCAAGGACCTCCTTAATTTGAAACTTACTTTACAACCATATCTCCCCATTACTACCATTTTTTTTGGTGAGGCAGTTGGGCTTAAGTGACTTGCCCAGGGTCACACAGCTAGTAAGTGTCAAGCGTCTGAGGTCGGATTTGAACTCAGGTCCTCCTGAATTCGGGGCCGGTGCTCTATCCACTGTGCCACCTAGCTGCCCATACTACCATTTAAAAAAAAACTCTCAATATTCCAATTAACTTTGCTTCTGCCCAACTAGATTATGTAATATCCATTGTGTACATCCTTAAACAATTAAGGGTTTAAATAACTCCTAAGTACAGGATAGGGCCATATTTGAATTCAGATAGAGCTGGCTCTGGGGGCCAGTGTTCTACCCATTGTACCACCTGACTGCCCCTAAATGGATAGAAAATGATTCATGTAAAAACTGCCTAGGGAAAAATAATTTAAAAAAACTACCTTGACATTTTAGCAGAATCAAGATGAGTTAGTATGGATAAAGGCTGCCAGGAAAGTTAAGGCAAGCTTATTGACTAACTAACTGGCTGGACTTAGAGCAGAAAGCAGGGCAGTTTGGTTTGAATTTAGAGTTTGTGAAGGATTGAAGGCCAATTATGTGAAAAATGCTTGGAACTAGGCTTTAGAAGGCAAGGAGAGGAGTCTTATTGGTAGAGGAACCCCCCTTTGGCAATACAAACTGCAACTTGTAGGTTCAGTGAGGCAACAGGAGGACTGATAAATTAGATGACTTGCCTAGGGGTTACACAGACAAGATGTATTACAGGCAAGATTTCAAACTAAGTTTTTCTGTGTCCAAGATGGGATCTTTATCTACCATGCTGCATTGCTAGACATAGAATGGCAAGAAAGCAGCAGTCCCTGTCCTCAGGGAGCTTATAGTTTAATGAGGGAGATACAAATTACAATAAGTAAATACAAAACATTTCTGGAGGGTAGAATAGGGAAGAGAACTAAGTACTAGGGGAATCTGGGTAGGCTTACCTTAAAAGGCCAAATGAAGCATTTTATATTTGTTCTTGCAGGTGATAAGGAGCCATTGGAGTTGATCGAGTCAAGGGTAAGGAGTAAGTAGTCAGGAAAATTACTTTGGTAGCTGTTTGGAGGATGAATCAGAAAGGAGAGAAACTTAAGGCAGGAAGACCAGTCAGAAGGCCTTTGCAGTGGTCCAGGTGAGTAGTGAAGAGGCCCCCTGTACTAGAGTGGTAGAGAGAAAGGGGTATGTTTGAGTGATATTGTGAAAGTAGAAATGATAAGCTTTTACAATGGATTGGATATGTGGGGTGAATGAGAATGAGCTGAGGTTGACATTAAGGTTATGCACCTTGAAGATGAGATGAGAGAATCTTTGGGAAGAAAGCAGGATTGTGGAGTGAGGAGAGAGATAATAGGTTCTAGTTTGAACATGTTGAGTTCGAGATGCCTACGTCTAAAAGGCAGTTGGTGAGTCAGGCTTGTAATGACAAAGGAGATCTACTTGGTGGAGACTCCTTATCACAATCTCCAAAAGGACCTTGTGCTTGAAGTGGGGTTATTTCAAGAAAGCGGTCTCACTCTTGAATCACTTTTTTCTTGGCTAAAGTAGTACAGTAGAGAGCTCAACTAGCGACTTGAGCCTAACTCCACTTCAAATGATTTGTCAGAGAGCTTCCTAGTCAAGATTGTATTCCTAGAATGGTTAAGAAGCCTGAGATAACTGTAATACTGAACCCACTTGGACAGTAGCAATATTGTAGGATGAACAGCTGTGAATGACTTAGCTATTCTCAGCAATACGATGATCTAAGACAACTCTGAAGAATTTATGATGAAAAATGCTATCCATGTCCAGAGAAAGAACTGATGGTGTCTGAATACAGATTGAAGCATATTTTTTTAAAAACTTTATTTTTCTTGAGTTTTTGTCTATCTTTTCTTTCACAACATGACTAATGTGGAGATGTTTTGCACAACTTCACATATATAATCTATAGCAAATTGCTTGCCTTCTCAATTGGGGAACGTGGGAAGGAAGGAGAGAATTTGGAATGCAAAGTTTTAAAAATGAATGTCAAAATTGGTTTTTACATGGATTTAAGGAAAATAAAATGCTAAATTATTTTTTTTTTAAATACTGAACCCATTCGGACAATTTGAAGTGATATTTGGCCAATCCCCACCAAATTTTCCCTCCTATCTTTCATCTACTTCTTAATTTATATTTACTGTATTTTCCTCCTATTTTCTTTCTCTTCCCGTATCTCTTCAGTTCAGTTCAATTTACAAGCATTTATAAAGTAGTAGGTGCCAGGGATGGGATCTTGAGATATCATCCCTATGGGGAATTTCCTATGAAAAAGTGGAGGGGGTGGGCAGCTAGGTGGTGCAGTACATAAAGCACCAGCCCTGGATTCAGGAGGACCTAAGTTCAAATCTGGCCTCAGACCCTTGACACTTACTAGCTGTGTGACCCTGGGCAAGTCACTTAACCCTCATTGCCCCGCAAAAAAAAAGTGGAGAGGGAAAATGAATGTTGTGTAACCTTCATGACCTTTTCCTTGGTCTCTCTGCCCCAAGTTTTTCCCTACTCCAAACCATCCTCACTCTCACTTGCCTTAGTCCTAAATCTTTCTCGCCCCACATGTCTAATACAGTGCTAATTCTCATCCTTCAGGACAGGGAATTGCGTTTTTGCCTTTTGGGGTATCTTTGGTACTGTGCCTGGAACATAGTGCTTAATAAATGCTTGCTGATTGATTGACTGAAAAGCAGTAAGGTCTTGGGCAATAATCCCAAAAGTAACATCCTTAGGGTCTGGGTGGGAGAGAGTTACCCTTTATGAATGAAGAGTATCAGCAACTAAATGGTGAAATAATGGTGACAGTAAAGAGAATGACATTACTAGAGATCATGTCAGGGCCCTTTGTGAGGTAGAGAGAAAAGCTTCTTCTTTAATGGGTATTTGATGAAGTAAGACCCTAGGGACCATTTAAAAAAACAATCACTTGGATTGATTAAGTTAAAAAAATCCAAGTCATCATTGGGTAAAAAAGAGTGAAACTGATGCTGTAATGATGAAGTTGTAGCCAAATTAGATTTCATTCTATTTGTATGGTCCACTGAGAGGATAATACCCTTTGAGCAATTCACTTCAATTCAGTACAATAAGTATTTATTAAGTTCTTCTGATTACACAATTCTATGCTAAGTACTATGGAATATAAGGATAAATGGAAAACCATTTCAAGGAGTCTGTCCTTGAGGAAGTTACAGTATACTGGAGTGAGCATTCGCCTTGGAGCCAAGAAACCTGGGGTTCAAATCTTGCCTCTGACACTTAATACCTGTGTGACCTAGGGCAACTCAAATCACCTATGTTTCCTTATCTGTAAATAGGAGGTAATTATAACCCCCTACCTCACAGGGTTGTTGTGGGGAATCAAATGGCATAATATATGAAAAGTGATTCTCCAACCTTAAAGTACTATATGATTGCCAGCTATTATTAATACTGGGAAGTTATAACATTAAACAGATGAATAAATACAATATAATTTAAGGAGGAATCAAATACTATCAAAGAGGGAGATCAAAAAAGGTTTCAATTAAGACAGTTCTTAATCTTTTTGTATCATGGAATCCTTTGACTGTCTAGGCACGTCTATGGACCCCTTCTCAGAAAAATGTTTCAAAATGCATAAAATAAAATAGATAAAAATAGGAAAGAGAATCATATTGAAAAAGTCATCAAAATATTTATGTAAAATGTTCACAGACCCTAGTTTAGGAACCCCTGGTAGTAGTAGGATTAAACACAAATACAGTATAAATGGTTATATATATCATACTGGAACAAGTAAGGGATTTATGATTTCAGTGTGAGGAACTCTTAATGTGGGAACTCTTTCCAGCATGATCCACAATATGTTTTTTACCTAATGAATAATTCTTATGGAGACAAGGAATCAATAGGTTGATTGGGGTCACATGGCTAGTAACTTTCAGAGAGTGGATTTTGAAGTTGCCTTCTTGACTCCAAATCCAACATTATTCAACTAGGTGATCCTGCCATTTGTAATAAGCAACATTACATAAGGAAAGAAAGAAGAGAGGAAGGAAAGAAGGAAGGGAGGAGGACAAAAGGGAGGGAGGGAAGAAGAGGGGAGGGAGGAAGCAAGGAAGGAAAGAAGGAAGGGAGGAAAGAAGGGCAGGAAGAAAAAAGGGAGGGAGGAGGAAGAAAAGAAGGGAAGGAGGGAGGAAGAGGGAAGTGAAGAGGCAAACAAGGAAGGAAATTGGCATTTTTGAAGTGTTTATTATGTGCCAGACACTGTACTAAGTGCTGGGAATACAAATTCAAGCAAAAAGACAGTCCTTGTTTGGCATTCAAAGCTCATCACCTTTCCAGCCTTCTTACACATCTCTCACAGAGATGGGAATCAAAGCCAGGTCTTTTGACTCTGGAGATCTAATACACTAGCAACTTTCCCACACTGCTGAATGCCCTCTGAGATACCTTTCAACTGAGATCCTGTGGGCGTAATGAGATCAGGCTGGAAAGGTAGGAGGCACCAGATTATGGAGTTGATTAAGGGATTCTTCAGATGAGCTGCAGACTGCCAGCCATCCCTAATGTTTCCCAGCTCCACCATATGGGGCTGGGGGGGGCAGTGTCTATATCAGTTCCTAAAGCAGGTATGCCAGACTGCCTGCCCACAGTTCTCTTTAACACTCAGCTTTGAAAGTAGCATGAGAAGATCTGAGCGCAAAGCTCTCCCACAGTCTAAATAGGGAGAAATCCCATTGGCATTCGATTGTGTCTGATGTTCCTTGGATGACTGTGCCTGAGGCCTGAAAGGTTTGGGTTACTCTAGGGAACCAAAGTACTTCTTTTGTCTTGAGCCCAGAAACCTGAGAAAGTCTCCCAACCAAAGGCTGGCAGCAGCTCTTACTTGGAAGCACACTAGTCCTAAGGTGTGAATCAAAAGGTTGTATTTAAAGAAAAAGAATTTGCAGACATGAGGGATTTGGACCACATACATAATCTCTGGTCCCCTTAAAGTCCTAAATCTATGATCCATTGACGTGGGCCCATTTTGGGACCCCTGAATTCATACCTCACAAATTCTTTAATGTTCATTATTAGGTAGAAGTATGATATGGTGGGGGCAAGTATTGGGCATGGAGTCAGAAAACCTGAGTTGAACCCCTTCTCTACCACTCATTAGCTGACCTAAGGCAAGTCATTTCACTTACTTGAGGCTCGGTTTCACTACATAGGTTCAAATCTCAGTTCTTACACTTGCTACCTGGGAGAAAGCATGGTGGGTGTACTTGCAACTACACTGCCTTTGGGCTCAGAGAACCTGGGTTCAGGTATCATCTTTGAGGCTCACTATTGGCTGGACCTTGGGCAAATCTCTTGGCCTCCATGTTGGATTATGTAGCTTCCTGTTCTAGATACACAATCCTACCTATGTGATCTTAGTCAAGTCTCTTCCTTTGTGGGGTTTCAAATGCAGAAGACAGTAGAGGAGGTTGGACTGGGTGACCTATATTATGTGGTAGAAAGTTCTTAGGAAGGTGGTAATTGAGGTGAGGAAAGATTAGTGACTTGTTTAGTCTCAACAGCTAGGAAGTGTCAGGGACAGGGATTAATTCTAAATCCTATGGGGCCTACTCTTGCCAATGGGTCTCATTGGTCTGTATTTTTAGCCAGGGTTATGGAAACCTCACACCAGCCTGGACATTGCCTTCCCTACTTCTCTTAGAGGTGAGTTTCCCTAAGGGAGTAATCCATACAAGTCTAGGGGCTAAGACACATCAATTATTTTCCAGTGCATTCTTCTTACTTAATAGGTCAAGTTAAATCAAGTCAACAAACATTTATTAAGCACCTATTACAAGTCAGACACTGTGCCAAGCCCTGGGGATACAAAGAAAGGGGAAAAAAAGTTCCTTATCTCAAAGAACTCATGGTCTAATAGAAGAGACAACATGCCAACAGTTAAGTTCTTGCAACATATGTATATACATACATATATGTATGCATATATGCATATATTTTGTACATTCATATATAGCTATTATATACACATGTATGTAGTATGCACATAGTCATTTCCACGTGTGCATTATTAATATATGATAAGTTAGGGATAATCTCGGAGGGAAGGTAGTCAAGTTAACCCCTGTGGTGCCTCTGTGTTTTCGAAGAGCTACTAAAGTACAAACAATACCACCAGGACTTGCCCATAATTTTGTTCAATCCTAAACTTCCATCATAATCTTTTTTTTTTTTCAGTGTGAAAATGGTAATACGAGGGAAGTGTAGCTTGATTCCTGGGGGCTGGGTTGGAGGAGGAGAATTATAATGCTGATTTTTTTCATGGTCAGTACATTTTACACCAAAGGGGAAAAAAGATTCAGTTTAAGATCTCCTAAAGGAATTTCCAGAAAAGTCTAAAAGTGGATATGCCATGAAAAAGAATCTTATTCCTTTCATTTCAGCTCAGTTCATTCAACAAAAAGATTATTTGCTAAGTATTGATTATGTGAAAGGAACAGTGCCAGTCCTTAGAGAAACCAAGAAGAGAACATACAATCTAATGGGGGCACAAAATAATGATGCTATAAGGCCGAATATCAAAGTGACAGGTAAAGGAGAGACCCCAAAATGTGCTAAGAAGTTCAGAAACAGGCTGGATGATGACTTATTGGGTAGTTCATAGCCAGGATGCCTTTTATGAATGGAATGGACTAGATTGGCCACTGAGATCTCTTTCTAACTCTAAATTCTGTGACACCAGAGATGACTTTCAGCTTGGCACATCTAGGATGGCTTCATGGAGAAGATGGCCTTTGAGCTGGACTCAAGTCAAGAACAGCTATATCTATCTATCTATCTATCTATCTATCTATCTATCTATCTATCTATCTATCTATCTATCTATCTATCTATGTATCAACCTATCATCTATCAGTTGATCAGTCTGTCTATCTCAATAAGCACCCAATAAAAGAAGTTGATGTTTGGGGAGCTGTGTCTGCAATGAGTGGCTCATTTTTATAGTTATGAAGTAGACGACAACACTGGGATTATAAATGGAATCTGCTGGAGAAACTTGAAAAGTACTATCATATATAAAATACTTGAGTCTTCTTGCTAAGACAAATCCAGTGACTATATGAACTCAATTACACAACACTTTTCACTTAAATAAAGACAGATCTAAACAACTGGAGAAATACTAATTGCTCATGGGTAGGCTGAGCTAGTACAATGAAAATGACAATTCTACTTAAGTTTGGTTACATATTCAGTGTCATACCAGTCAAACTACCAAAGAATTATTTTATTGAGCTAGAAAAAATAATAACAAAATTCATTTAGAAGAACAAAAGGTTTAATGTCAAGGGAATAAATGGAAAAAAGGAACTTTGAGGGAAGGTAGCCAGACAGTACCAAATTTTAAATTATATTACACAGTGGTAATCATCAAAACAATCTTGTACTGACTAAGAAATAGAATGGTGCATCAGTGAAATACATTAGGTACAAAATACACAGTAGTAAGTGAACATAGTAGTCTAATGTTTGATAAAACCGAAGATCCAAACTTTGGGGGGTAAGAACTCACTATTTGACAAAAATTGGTGGCAAAACTGGAAAGCAGTTGGAAGAATTCAGGTACAGACCAGCATCGCACACCATATACCAAGATAAGCTCAACATAGATAAATAATTTAGACATAAAGGGTGATATCATAAGTAAATTAGAGGAGCATGGAAAATGTATTTTTCATATCTATGGATAAGGGAAGAATTTGTGAGCGAACAAGATAAAGAGGAGCACAGGAATAAAATGGATCATTTTGATTATATGAAATTTAAAAGGTTTTGCACAAACAAAACTAATGTAGCCAAAATTAGAAGGAAAACAGAAAACTGGGAAAAAATTGTACAGCAAGTTTCTCTGATAAAGGCCTCATTTCTCAAATATATATGGGAATGAGACTAATTTATAAAACTATTAACTATTCCCCAATTGATCAGTAGCCAAAAGATATGAAAAGTCAAGCCTATCAATAGTGTGAGGGCCAAAATTTGATATATGGAGTGTTAATTGGGTGATTTGCCTAAATATTGGGGTCCCAGAAATATGAGGGACCTTTTAGGTTCACCCTCCCCTCTGAACTACCCTTTTTAGGTATTTCTCCCAGGCCAATAAGAAAGGAACCTTATAGCTTTAATTCACAGAAGGATCAGATTTTATTACTTGGGAATTAATTAAACAACAAAGGTAAAACTAATAAAATCGAAGATAAGGAAATAGGAAAAAAAGAAATACAGATAAATACTCTTAATTCTAAACTTAGCCTATGTAATCCCCAGATCATTTCCAATTAAGCTAATTCAAAGGAATTTAGGGTTTTGCATAATTAACTCACCAACACCTGGAAAGCCTGCCATTGCTTGTGCCACCGGAAGGGGAGAAGGGGAGGGGACAGAGAGAGAGCTAGCATTCCAGAAGTCCTTCAGCCTCCCCTCAGGGAGTGTTCAATCTTCTTCCCCCAAAAGGGGAGGTCCTTCAAAAACTGTCTATGGAGAGCTCTCCTTCTGACCTCAGTAGTATACATAACTTCAGGGTAGGCCAGGTGTGGCCCCTCCCAAATGAGTCAGCTAAAAACTGCAATCATAATTTTATCACAAATAATTTTTACCACAATAGTAACATTAAAAATACTCTAAATCACCATAGAGCAACACACTAAATTAAATCAACTCTGAAATACCAACTCACACCTATCAGATTGGCTAACATACAGAAAAGGAAAATGACAAATGCTGAATGGGATGTCGAATAATTGGGGTAGTGGTGTACTGTTGGTGGTTGTGAACTAGTTTACCCATTCTGAAGAACAATTTGGAATTATGCCCAAAGGACTACAAAACTGTGAATACTCTTTTGAACCAGCAATGCTACTACTTGTTTGATACCCTAATGAGATCTAACAAAAGGGAAAAATACCTCTATATACAAAAATATTTAGAGTTCTTAATGTAGTGGCAAAGAATTAGAAATTGAGGAGATGCCCATCAATTGGGAAATGGCTGAACAAATTATAGCATATGATTGTGATGGAATACTTTTGTGCCTTAAGAAATGACAAACAGAATGGTTTCAGGAAAATCTGGGGAGACTTAATATGAATTGGTGCAAAGTTAAGTGAGCAAAGCCAGGTGAATATTGCATGCAGAAACAACAAGCAATTGTGAAAACTTGGCTACTCTTATCAAGACAATGATCCATGACAATTCCAAAGGACCCATGGTGAAAAATGCTATCCACTTCCAAAGAGAGAACTGATGAATTCTGAATGCACATCGAAGCATAGGTTTTTAAAAAATTCTTCATTTTTCTTGTTTGTGTGTTTTCTTTTGCAACCTAGCTAGTATGAAAATATGTTTTGCATAATTTCATATGTATAATTGATATTATATTGCTTGCCTTCACAGTGGGTGGAGAAGGGGCAAGAGGGAGTGTGGAGCTCAAAATAAAAAAAATATGAATTTTTTCATGTAATTGGTAAATATTTGCTAAAATACATTGAAAAAATATTTTTTAAAAAGAAAGAAAAATACTAAATTATATCCAGCTGAGATTTCCTCCATTATAGCTAGTGTACAGAGTTTAATGTGGTTATTTAGGAAGCTGCAATAAACTACAAATCAGAAAACTATACTGGAATTTGCAAGTGCTCTCCAACTGAGACAACGTGCCCCCATCTACAGAGAGCAGTGAGAGATCCATGTCCCCATTTTCTATCAGTAGATAGAGGGTTGGATTTGGAGTTGGTTCAAATCCTGTCCCAAATATTCACTTACCTGTGTAATTCTGAACAAGTCACTTAACCTAAGACTCAGTTTCCTTATCGGGAAAAGGGGAGTAATAGTACCTGTGTCACTGGGTTGTTATAAGGATCAAGGGAGTTGACATATATGTAACCTTAACATACTATATAAATGCTAATAATTATTTATTATTATTAATATTATTAAGTAATGTGGGATGTTCGGATTGCAAGAATGCCTAAGTTTCCAGATATCTACAGGAAAGTTTATAATTATCACGATAGGGAGAGCCCCGGTCTTGGGAGTCAGGAAGATCTGGAGTCCAATCTTGTGACCATGGGCAGGTCACTTAAATTTTCTCAGCTTCAATTTCATCATCTGCAAAATGGGGATAATATGGCAGTTACCTTACAGATCATATGAAATAACATAGGTAAAATGCTTTGCTGACCTTAGAGTACTATGTAAATGCTAACTATGATGAGATTGTCATTTAATGTGATGATAATGAAAGAAAAGACTCTAGTAATCCCTGCTACATGGGAGATATTGAGACTACAGACAGCACCCCTTGAGTATTTCTTGAGTGCTGCAGTGAGGCTAAAGCCTAGCTAGTGTCCATCCATACTCAATCCTGCACTAATACAATGATCCTCAGGAGCAAAGGCCACTAGTTTGCCTAAGGGAGGACAAACCTTTCTAGGTTGGAAAAATGGAGTAGGTTAAAGCTTCCATACTGACCAGCACTGGACTTCTGAGTAGATCAGCTCTGGCAAAAAAAAAAAAAAAAGAGAGAGAGAGACTGAGTCAAGAACAAAGAAAGGGAAGGAAAGAAGGAGAGGAGAAAAGAAAAAAGTGAGGGAGGAAAAAAAAGTGAGGGAGGGAGGAAGAGAGAAAGGAAGAAAGAAGAAAAGGGAAGGAAGAAAGGAAGGAGAGACTGAAGAAAGGAGAGATTGAAGGAAGGAAGGAAAGAAGGAAGAAAGGGAGAGAAAAAGAGAAGAGAAAGTGAGATACTCCAAAATTTTCTTCTTGAGCAGGTTTACTGAATGGAAAGATGCAAATATTTTTGTAGCTCTTGTTAATCAGTCCATAGTTGATAAACCCTGCTCCGAACAGATGAATTCTGAAAACAATCCCACTCCCAAAGCATTTCATAGCTTATTGATGGAAACCACAAAGCTACTGTAGAAATGTCTTCAGGAAACTGGCTGATTTCCTGGACTTGTACCTCAGAAACAGTCAAGATGAGGAACTACTCAAAACAATCTTTGATATCCTTCAAGGTGACTGTGGAGCACCAAAGTTGCCATTCCCTGTACCTCTTGGACTGTGCTCACTTGCTGTATGACTCCAATATGAGCAAGAGGGACTGCAGATGGGACTGACTCTCCCAGAGGACAAGGATGAACTAGTGTGACAGGAAGGGAGTGCACAGCATTCTGAGGGGCAGGGATTTAGAAGCAGCAACCTCTCACAGCAGAGGGACAGTGACAACACTTTTGCCCAATAGCTGCATGCTGAAGAAAGAGGCATAAGGACTTAGAGATGGTATTCAATACTCATGCTCTTGAAAATTCTTTTTGAGTACTGAAGTACTTGACTAGCTGTGTGACCCTGGGCAAGTCACTTAACCCTCATTGCCCTGCAAAAAAAAATACTTAAGTACTTGCACCTTTGGGAGAAAGTCACTCTACAATAGGAATTCTTAATCTCTTTTGTGCCATGGACCACTTTGGCAATTTGGTGAAGCCTATGGACTCCTCTGAATAATGATTTCAAATCAATTTTTTAAAAATATGTAAGATTACAAAGGAAGCCAACTGTATTGAAATAATTATCAAAATATTAAAAGTTCCAAGTTCCCAATCCCCCTGAAATCTATCCATGGACTCTGTTTTACAAAAACTTTATGAAAGAAAAAAAAGCGAGATATGTTCCCTATTAATTCTTATTATAAAATAATGATTTTATTATATTATTTGTAACATTTATAATATTTTATATTATATAAACATATTAGGTGCAATATTTATAGCAATTATTATAAAAATTATATTTATTCTATGGATCAGTCAAACACTAAGTTTTCTAAGTATTACATCATAATATCTCAACTTTTTTTCTTTAGTGATGTACCCAGAGCCAGCAAAGTTTGTCTTAAACTACCTTCTGTTACTCTTTCTCTGCCCCCCCCCCGCCTTTTTCTAGTTCTATATCTACCTAACCTATCATCTAGTTAATTGTTGTCTTTCATTCCTTTTTTTTCTTTTTTTGTAAGGCAATTGGGGTTAAGTGACTTGCCCAGGGTCACACAGCTAGTAAGTGTTAAGTGTCTGAGGCAGGATTTGAACTCAGGTCCTCCTGACTCCAGGGCCGGTGCTCTATCCACTGTGCCACCTAGCTGCCCCGTCTTTCATTCTTGAAGAAGACCAAAATGGCATCACTATGTTGGGGTCAAGGTACAGTGTGTCTAACTGTGGCTTACAGACCAATATCAGACCAATATGACCTCAGAAGGCTCTACCACAGGACAGGCATAAATAGATAATATGATATGATATAATTCAATACAATATGACACAACATAACATAGCATTGCATTGCATAGCATAGCACAACACAATACAATTCAACACAACACATCATAACATAACAACAAATATAACACAACATACTGATATGATATGACATGACATATATGATATGATATATGACATAACAGTCCATACCTCTATCATCTAGACTACAACTGTCCACCTTGTTCGCCATCTTGAGAAATGACCACTTTATTAAAGGTCAAATAAGCTACATCAATAGAAGTTTCTTAATCTAACTGACTTAAAGATCCCCAAAAGAGGAGGTAAGATTGTTATGATCTGCCTTTGAACTCAATATAATAAGTCTAGCTAACTGCTTCTTAAAACTTGATTTACACCTTAGTTTAAACATCACATTCATTTTCTTGATCTCTTAATGCTACAAAGAATCCTCAGCAAAATCCACATAAGTACAAAAGTGATTGGTTTTACCATCATATGCTAAAAACCCAATCAGGAGTTTCTTAACCTAGAATTCATGAACTTATTCTTTTACTATTTAGATACTGAATTTCACTATAATTGGTTCCCTTTGTATAAGTGTTTCCTTTAGAGGCAGCTGGTGTACAGAGAGCTGGGCCTGGAGTCAGGAAGACCTGTATTCAAGTCAAGCCTCAGACCCTGGACAAGTAGCTTAAATTCAGTTTCCTCAACTGTAAAATGGAGATTATGATAGTACCTACCTTGCAGGGTTGTTATGAGGATCAAATGAGTGAATATTTGTAAAAAGTGCTTAGTATAGTATCTGACACAGACTAGGTATTATATAAATGCTTACTCCTTTCCCCTTTGTAAACCTATAAATTTTATTTCATGCATTTAAAAACATGATTCTGAGTAGTCCATAGGCTTCTCCAGACTTCCCAAGGGTTTCATGACAGAAAAATATTATGAAACCCTGCATATGAGTGACTATAAATAGCGTAGTGTTCAGACTATGGATGTCCTTGAGAGGGGCAGCTAGGTGCTGCAGTGGATAGAACACTGGTCCTGAAATTGGAAGGACCTGAGTTCAAATCTCACCTCAGACACTTACTAGCTGTGTGACCCTGGGCAAGTCACTTAAACCCCAATTGCCTTAAACATCTGGGACCATCTCCAATCTTCCTGATATATATCATGTCATTGGACCCAAATGGCTCTGGAGGAGAGACAGTACAAGTCATGACACCACCCCACTGCCATGGTCCTCTTCAAGAAATGAAGTACAAACAGCTACATAAACAGGACATGGATTCAGGAAGACTCAGTTACTGCCCCTCATGCTGTGTGAACCTGAGCAAATCATTCAATTTTTCTAAGTTTCAGTTTCATCATCTATAAAATGGGGATAATAATAATACCTACCTGTCTTAGCAAAGTACTTTGCACATAGTAGGTGCATAATACAAGCTTGTTCCCTTAATACAGGCTTGGGTAGGCTTGGATTATGGGACTATTGTGAAGATCTAATGAGATCATGTCTGTAAAAAAGTTTGCAAAACTTAGAGGGAAAACTATTATTATGGTATGATGCTGGAACAGGGCTTTCCCCAGAAACCATAGAACTTTTGATATGCAGATTAAACCCCTTGCTAAAGTGAAAGAGGAAGGGAGGTTTCTTTTTTAAATTGATTATAAGGAGAGGAAAGAGAAACGAGAGAAGGAACTGAGCTCTAGAATGGAAGGGATGTTATATTACCATTCATTTCCCTTTCCCTTTCTCGATTATTAGGTAAGGTGCACATCTTGCTATTCAGACTAAATGACTGTGATCCCTTACTGCCATCTGGTGACAATATGCATGAAGTTCAAGAACAATAATTAAACCTATACACTATGTACAATCAACAAGCATTTGCTAAGTACGTACTATGTGCTAGGCACTGTGCCGGACTGATAGGGATAAAAACAAATAATGAAATGAATGAAATAGTTTCTACTTAGTTTGCATATATATATATATAATGTTTATAAATATACATTACATATATATGCATCTACATGCATATATATATTTATACTTATACAGACACAGACACAGTCATGGATAGACATAAATAGACATAATCACAGACACAGTCATAGATCCAGACCTAGACATACATGGATATTTGGGGGCGGGGTGCTGATTATCCAGATTTTAAAAGTTGAAATTGCAAAATAAAAGTCATCAAGTGACCACCCATCTCAGCACTTTCATGCTGCCAAGAGCGGGATCAAGGAATGATGAAAAAAGGCCTTTACAAAAGAATCTAAAATAATAATGGTTAGTTAGCATTTACATGATGCTTTCAGTTTTGCAAAGTACTTTGCAAATATCTCATTTGATCCTTATAAAAACCCTAGGGGGGGCGGCTAGGTGGCACTCCTGGATTCAGGAGCACCTGAATTCAAATCCGGCCTCAGACACTTGACACTTACTAGCTGTGTGACCCTGGGCAAGTCACTTAACCCCCATTGCCCCGCAAAAACCCCAAACCAAACCAAAACACAAAAAAAACCCTAGGGGACAAGTGGTATCTGTTCTCATTTTACAAATAAGGAAACTGAGGCAGATAGTGGTTAAGTGACTTGCCCAGGGTCACAAAGTTAATAAGTCTCTGCGGCTGAATTTGAACTCAGGTCTTTCTATTCCCTCCTGCTCTTTCCTACTGGATTGTTGTTGTTGGTGGTGCTGCTGTTTATAAGGGTCAAATAAATGTGATGACTCTTCCTTAGATCACAACTATTTAATTCCCATTGCATATTTATCCTCTCTTTCAAATATTGCCAAATTAGATTATATTTATGAAATACTTAGCACAATTCCCAGTTCAAGGTAGGAGTTTAATAAATGATTGTTCACTCTAGCCTTCCCTCAACAGTCAAAATTATAGTAAAAAAGCTGTCTACATCCATTACCTTCACTTTTAAAATAACCATTAATTTCTCAACCTCTTGTGATTCTCTTTTAAAAAATTAATCAATTTCTTAAATGAACAAAATTTTGTTAAATGAACTAAAATCTATATTTAATTTTTCCAACTCCTCCTCCCACATTAAAAAAACAAATTCCTGTTTTGGCTTACATCCAAAAAACATGTTTTCATTCATTCATTTATTGGTGTTTAGGTAATCCAGTGATTTAAAAAAAATTTGGGGGGGGGTAAGGCAATTGGGGTTAAGTAACTTGCCCAGGGTCATAAAGCTAGTAAGTGTCAAGTGTCTGAGGCCGGTTTGAACTCAGGTCTTCCTGAATCCAGGGCCAGTGCTTTATCCACTGTGCCACCTAGCTGCCCCGAGTCCAGTGATTTTTAAATTATCTTTGCTCAATCTGTTTTCCAGATCAGTTGTTTTTTAATATGAAATCCCTTATATTTTTTCAACTTTTTGACTTTTAATATCTCTTATTGCCCCTTGGAATCATTAACTTCTGTTTGGTTCATTTTAATTTTTATGGCATCTTTTGTGCTAAGCTGTTGATTCTCTTTCCTTTTGTCTATAGTTCTCATTTCTTTTATGATTCTTTCCTCTAGCATGTTGGTTTCATTAATAACATCATAGAAAAACAATTTTTAAAACTCGCATTTCAGATCTTCTAGGTATTCTAATTATTTCATATCCATAGTCTATTTTTATTTGGGACTTTGCTTGTAGGTGTTCTGGAACTACTATCCTCTTTCTTGGGTTATATCTTAGGCATCCTTGGCATCATACTGTACCTTTATCTTTGTTGTTGTTGTTTCCTCATTCTTTCGGTCTCACTTCTTGGGTTGGGACTGTCCTAGAACTAAACTCTGCACACTTCTGGTGGGACCATAGTGGTCTCAATTATCTCAATTTATCTAGGACCTTCTTATCTGGTGACCTGTTGCTGAGGTCAGAAAGTACTACAACCCTGTTCTGCTGCCAGGGTCTGGCTCCAAGATCCTAAAACCCATCTGTATGCTATAATTCCTGCCCGGGTCACTGGCCTGTTAGTTAAATTTGTGAAGTTGAGCTGGAAAGAAGACTCATTCTGATTTCTCCTTAGATTTACTAACTACTACTCAGTCTGGTCCTTGTTGGAGCAACTGTGAAAGAGCTGCAACTTCTTTCTCCTCAACCATCTTGGTTGATCTGCCAATTTATCAAACTCCCTAAAAGCAGGTGTTCTTATTAAATTCTAAAGTCACAAAACTCAGTAATGTTACATAGAAAACGTACTCACAAAACCACTAATAACCAAAGGAGCCCCATGACTACTGTGTATTCTGTAGATCTCAGTACAATTTTTAAAGTATATATTACAAAGTTTGAGAGCTTGAAGGATTATTGGTGAAATATCCATGTGAGGTTTGTGGTCTGTGGTACCATGCTCTAAAGCTAAGAATGATGTTCTATAAATGAAAGGTATAGACTCACCTGTCAGTTTCCTAGATTAAAGGATTCAGTGTTTACTTCAGCAGTACTGAGAGAAATGATTATTAATAACCAATGATTTGAGGAGATCCAGAGTTCCCCCTTGTTCTATAGTCCTCATTTCAAAGTTCAGTCTCTTGAAGGACTGATAATGAGATCGGATTACATTTCTTAACAATTTTTTTCAGACCCTACTCAGGTGGGGAAGTCCATTGTGTTCTATTCAGGTTTGGATAGAGATAAATACTTTGAATTGATTGGCCAAGGCTGGGGGCAGCTTAGAAGTAAATGACATAATCAAAATTCATTAGAATAGGTCCGCTGCGCCATGTAGCTGCCCCCTCTCAGACTTTTTAAATGTCACAGTACATACACTGAACAGGAAGCAGTTAAGGGAGCAGATAATTCGAGTGAAGAACAGGGTTGGAAGGAGATGGTAAAAGAGAAGTGTAAGAAGCAAGGATGGATTTATTTATACTATATAAATATCACAGGAATATGCTATATGAATATGGTTTGAATACGCTATATTAATATACATTTATTTATACTGCTTTGTACACTATGCCAAATATTTGACCCTTACCAGAATCCTGGAAGGTCGGTGCCAAAAATTATTCCCATTTTGCAGTTGAGGAAATTGAGACAGACAGATGTTAAATGACTTATCCAAGGCCACTCAGCTAGTCAGTGTCTAAGGCCAGATTTGAATCAGGTTTTCCTGAATCCAGACCCAGAACTCTGTTCATTGTAGCACCTAGCTGCCTAGGTTAACAGGATGTTGTCTTGATAGGAAAAAAGGAGCTTCTTAAGCATTTTGTTCTTTCCTGGTGCCTTGTCTTCACCTAACAGATGTGGATTAAGCTGATTCAGAGGAATGTTGTCATCCTGACTCATAGCTGACCCATGAAATATTGCAACTGATATGACATGAGTCATTCATTCAAGAAATCCAGCCTCTCTGCTTGGCATGAATATCTGGGTCTGTGGTGCCTTGAATTTCTTCATAAGGTTCTTCCTCTACATCCAGTGGTACTTTTGAGTAAGTACTCAACAAGAAACCCAAAGAATCAGGCTGGAGATGCATGGTAATTGGGCAAGCAAATATGAAAATAAATATGAACAAAGCCAGATAAATTAGATGGTGGTTATTTTCTTCAAAATAAGGACTTGGGACTGTGGTTTGGTTAAAAAAAAGAATGTTGGCTTAGCAGTTTCTAGGTCTTGGGTTCAAATCTCACTTTTGATGCTTCCTACTACCATATAACCTCTAGTAAGTCATTTCATATTCTTGAGTACCAATTTTCTCATCTGTAAAGGAACGAATGGATAAAATAGCCTCTGAGGTCCCATCCAGCTCTATATCTATGATGCTATGACTTAGCAGAAGATCCCATTAAATGACGATACACTGTAGTGCATTTAAAATGTAATGAAATATATAAAGTTTCATTTTGCATATAAATTTGGGTGTATAAAGTGAAGTGTTTACTATTGTGGGGTTTTTCTTTGGAGTGCGGGGTGGAGAGGGATTCTAGACTTGTGATCTCACCACTGTAGGGAACTAGCAGTGTGGAAATTGCTATCTATTCAGACAGGCAACTTTTCTATAACTTATCTTAGAGAAGTGCCTAGGGACTGAGAGGTTGCTAAAGCTAATAATAATAATGTTAGCTAGCATTAATTTAGCAGTTTAAGGTATGCAAAGCACTTTACAAATATCTCATTTTGATCTTCACAAGAACCCTGTTAGCCCTACTTTAACAGTTGAGGAAACTGAGATTGAGAGAGATTATGTGACTTGCCCAGGATCATATAGGTCTTGTTTGAGGCAGGATTTAAACTCAGGTATTCCTGAACGTCAGTCCAATGCTCTATCCATTGCATTGCCTAGCTGCATGTAAATTGGTATGTGCATGAAGCCAGAATTGAACCTAGCTACTCTTGACTCCAAGCCTATCCCTCTACCCATTATTCCATGGTCCCTCTCAAAACAGGGTGTGCCTGGGTAGAAAAACAGTTACATAGTGGTACCTAGCTCAACGGCTTCCTTAAATACAACCTAAGTCAAACTTTTTAAAAATAGAGGGCTAGACATGTCAGGACACGCAAACACCCCCACTTCCCCCCTTAAAATAAAAAGTACTGAGATTTCAAAGAAACTTCAAATAAACACATATGGAGGTGGCACAAGCAGATTGTCATCTCCTGGTGTATTTTAAATACGTTTCCTTTTCTATTGAACTCAAATCAAGGGGAAAAGCTTTTAGATTCTTACAGAATGAGGGCTCCCCTCTCAAAAAGTATTGAGGATTTTATCAGTGACAAGGAAATATTTCTCTTAGTCATGATAGCCTTGCAGGACACTGACTACTTTGATTTACTGGCATAAACGGTGTCATGTGTATGGTCTTTTGGGTTATATCAAGTTTTGATTGCTTCCAAACTGTGTTTGAATTTTTGCTAATGGTCTTTGCAAGTAGCAATGCTGAAAAAAGATTTATTCCCCTCCAAGCCAATCTGGTAATGAATCTTTGAAAATTCATTTAATCTTATCCTCGGACAACATATAGTTTGCTTCCAGGCCCAAACCTTAGCTTGGTAGAACTTGCCTGAACCTGCCCTTATTTTTGCTAATGTTAGTGATGTTGACTAGAAGCATGTATTTGCAAGGTCTACTATTTTATTCTTTAAAATAGGAAGAAGCTGCTAAGAGGAGCTTAGAATACCACGCCATTGTCTACCATAGTGACCACTGTCAATAGTAACCACCAATGGCCAGTCATTTACTTGACAGTTACTTCTTTCCCTTTGATTTGCTTCACTGTGGATTTTCTTTTCCCAACAAAAGTCAAAAAGTAACTTGTTGGGGGCAGCTAGATGTCACAGTGGTTAAAGCACCGGCCCTGGATTCAGGAGTACCTGAGTTCAAATCCGGCCTCAGACACTTGACACTTACTAGCTGTGTGACCCTGGGCAAGTCACTTAACCCCCACTGCCTGCAAAAAAAAAAAAAAAAAGTAACTTGTTTCCACTCATCTGTGACTCTGGCTTGGAATACATGATTGGCCTCAGGGGGCATTGGCACTGCTAACTAGTTTCAGAATTTCTGCACACACCAACTTTGTTTAAAAAAAAAGCTCTTTGTTCCTATTTTATGAAAGGAGTACAAAGGTTCATACTGTCTGGCATGCTAGGTTGCTATATTTTATTCCAGCAGCTGATTACAGCTTGCTAAGAGCTTGATAAAAAGCACTTTGCCATTTGAATACCATATTATTCTTTTTATATTTTATTGCATAATCACTTTGTTTTCCCCAGTCCAATCTGGGCAGCAATTCCCACAGGCTTTTTTTTTTAACCTTTTCTTTTTTCCTATAACTTCAATTAACTGTATTTCTGTTGCTATGGGGCCTCTCTCTAACGATGCTGATCTCAATACCTTCTCAATAGTTATCTCAGTTCTCAGTACCTTAGAAGACTGTGAGTTTCTGTTCCTGAAAAATTCATCACCCTCTAGTCAGCCTGGTGATAAGTATCCCTGAGCTTAGATGAGATGATCCTAGTGTAACCCTAGTGTATCCCTAACCCCAACCAATCAATCAGTCAAGAGTCCAGAAATTTCAAATGCATGAGCAAGATTGTTTTCAAGGTATGAGTGTCTTTGAATGAGTCAAGAAAGAAAGTCGTGTGTTTGGCTGGTGGATCAGCAATGTCCATAAGTGAATTCAGCCCAGAGGGCTCCAACCCAGCAGTGGAGATTTTAGTTCTGGATCTGGAGATTTCAGTTTGAACTAAGCCCTCAAAGGATAATCCAACCCTCAAGGGAAGAGAGAGTGTCTCCCTTTCTCTCCCAGCTCCCTACTCCACCCACACATCTACATTAACTATTTAATCAGTGATAAGAGATAAAACATATCCAACCTGCAGCCAAGAGAGACACACACCAAAGATGAACAGACACAGACACATTGGCTCCGATAATGACGCAAGGGAGGAAGTGGCTTCTAAATGATCGATCCCTTGAGTCAGAAGAGAAAACTGTTGTTGTTTGTCCTTCATTCTTGGTTGTTGTTTGTCCTTCATTCTTGGTTGTTGTTGTTTGTCCTTCATTCTTGAAGAGGACCATCACATAAGGGAGGAGATGTCATGACTTGCAGTGAATTGGATTTAAGTGAAGAAAGGTTGTGTAAAGGCACAAGACTCACTCTCTCCTCTAGAGCCATCTGGGTCCACTGGCAAAACATAGATCAGGATGACTAGAGATGCCCCAGGAATACTAGCTATGGAATCAAGAAAGGACTTCTAGTAACACGAAGTTGTGAGCTTACCATTGGCCACATATCTTTTCTAACTTTAGAGTATATTAAATTTAAGCTCTTTCCTTTTCTGGACTGTGTACATGTGGGAGAATGTGCCTCTGGATTTGGGGGGAATGTGTTTTGTACAAATTATTCTAACTATACTACTTTGGTAAATATATTGCCCCCTCCTCCCAAAAGCTAATTGAAGCTAATGACTGATAATCAATGGGAAGAACATCAGTGGTAATTTAAGAACAACAGTTCTAGAAAACTCCCCATCCTCTTCAGTTTTACCTTTAGATCTGCAAGGTGAGAACTCAGCAGTGCTTTGAAGATCCATGAATATGAATGTGTTGGGGAAGTAGCCTGGGAGGAAATGCTAACCTAAGACAATACACATGGTTAGTTACCAGCCCCTTGTCCCTCCCATCTAGAATTGTGGTGTCAAACTAAAATAAAACAGATCCTTTCAGGCACCCATGACCTTATAAAACACATTATTACCATCATCTCTGTTGTATTGTGTTTTTATTTGTTTTGTTAAACATTTCCTAATTACATTTTAATCTGTCTGGAGTTTTACAGACCTCAGGTTAGATACCTCTTATCTAAACCATTAATCTTAGATACCTCTTATCTAGACCATTAATCTCTCCACTCCTTGGTTCTTTCTCTGGCCATTATCCCTGTTCTGACTTCATATTCCTTCCTCTTTAATCTCAACTCAGTAGTTAGCCATTTCAACTCAACCTTGCTCTTTCCTCTCAGATCTCTTGTCCTTTTGTCCTATAACCACTCATCTCTTGCCAAACTTCAGCCATACATTACTTTCATCACCTATTTCCTCCACTCTTCCTTATGGGCTACTGAATAGAGCTGAAGGAATTCTAATAAACGCGTTTAAATAGGTACATTATGACTCCATGTTATCCAGTTTCCACTGTGTAGTAGTCTTTTTATCCTTGCCTAATTAATCCTGTGTATCACTCCTCACTGATGGTGTACCAAACCTTTTCTTCTCTCCTCAAGCCTCCTCTTCTGGGGGCCTTCCCTCTTACTTAACTGAGAACATTGAGGTTATTTGATAGAAGCATTCCTCTTTCCATCGCAAAACTCCTTAACAACATCTTCAACTGTCTCCTCCCTTCCTTTAGTCTCTGAAAAAAGAGGTGCCCCTTCTCTTTGCTAAGGTCAGCCCCTCTACTTGTGCACTCAACCCCCTCCCCTTCTGTCTTCTGCCACAGATTGCAACTTTGATGATTTTCCCTCTAAAATCTTCAATATCCCACTATCTACAGGTTTCTTCCCTAACTGCCTTCAGATATGCTCATCTCTCCACATTTTAAAAACTTGATAGATCCTGCCTTCCCCTCAGCCCGTCACCCTATATCGCTCCTGCCTTTCTCAGCCAAATTCCTTAAAAAAGCTGTTCACTCTCTCTGTCTCAATTTCACCTGCTCTCACTCACTCCTTTGCCCTTTGTAATCTCACTACGCAACTGAAATTGCTCTCTGCAAAGTTATACATGACCTCTTAGCTGGCAAATTGGTGGTCTTTGATGAATCTTCATCTCTTTGGATGTTGATCACCTCTCCCTCTGTGCTCTCTTCTCGCTGAGTTTTTGTAACATTACTCTCTCTCAACTGTCTTTTTACCTCTCTGACTGCTCTTTGTCCATCTAGTTTCATGTCTAGAAGGTCACAAATGAAAGCTGTTCAGTTGTGATGATTCAGGCATAAAGTAGGCGATAGAGACTGGACCTGGGATTTCAGGAACTTACCTTCCCTGCATGTTGTCTTCCTAAAGTGTTGACTAGAGCACTGAGAGGTTAAATAACTCTCCCAGGATCTCATAGCCAGATGTGTCAGAAGTGAAACTTGAACTCAGGTCTTCATGGCTCCAGGGACAGCTCCCTATCTATTATGCCACACTGCTTCTCAGGCAAAACCAAAACCAAGCACACACACAGACACACACACAAAACCAAACCAAAACGCAACAAAAGAAAACAAAAACCAATGCAGAATATCCAAAATTCTTTCTACTTCCTTTTTTCTTATCTGGACAAGGGAATATTTTCAGCTGCCAATATGATCCTCTGGAAGCATAGGTCCATCTTCTTCACCACCCCACCACACACACACACACACACACACACACACTGAGTAAACACGAACAACACAATACTACATCTGGGATGAAGTATAAACTCCTTTGTTGGGAATATAAGCTCTCTGTTACTTGCTTCCGTCTTATTTTTCAATCTTTTTACATATCAGTCCCTTCCACATGCATTATGGTCCAACCACCCTGTTCCTCAACGTAATACTTCACCTCATATCTCAGTACCTTTATACTGTCTGTACCCAATCCTTAAAATATCCCCCCTCCTTATCTCCACCTTTTGGAATTCCTGTTTTCCTCCCCTTTTTTTGTGGGGCAATGAGGGTTACATGACTTGCCCAGGGTTACACAGCTAGTAAGTATCAAGTGTCTGATGCCAGATTTGAACTCAAGTCCTCCTGAATCCAGGGCTAGTGCTTTATCCACTGTGCCACCTAGCTGTGCCCCCCCCACCTTTTCCTTTAATATTTATCTCAAATACCAGATTTTTCAGGATTTTCCCAGTCCCCTTAGCTTCTGGTTCCTTCCTTTCTAAGATTACCTTCCAGCAGCTGTGACTTGCCCATGGTCACTTAGGTCTTCCTGATTCCAAGTTCAACATTCTGTCCACTGTGCCACTGCTTGAACAATCTTCCCTTTCAGAAAGAAAACAAGTCATCCAGAAATGTATTTTGGCTGCTTGTCTTGCTCTCTTTGGAAATTTTTCTTCCATATCCCCTGTATTTTACTTGGAGCAATACTAAGAAAAATCTATAAAAGCAGAATGAATGACTCACAGGTTTCAATTCAAATAGAAGCAAGGGAATACTGCCTCCAAATAGTTGTGGTTACTAGTTCCTGAGAGGCTACGACCCTAAAGAAAAAGGATTAGGCTTTTCTCTAATTTTCTGGCTCATTACACCTCCAATTGGAGCTATTCCAAGAAAATCCCCTTAAACAAAACTTAGTTTGGACTTATAGCTAGGGTTTCTGCTAAAAGGTATTAATAGGGTCCCTTCTAAAAAGTTACCCAATGTCAAAAAAAAGTAGGTATCAGATAAGATGTGTGTATGTGTGAATGTGTATATGTATATGTCTATGTATAGACATACATAGACATACAAACACACATATAGTTATGAGAAAAGTTATTCTGTCACAAAGTAGTCTGTTATGAAGGAAAGAGCACTGGACTTATAGGATCATAAATCTAAAAGCAGCTAGACCTTTAGAAGCTATCTACTGTCTATTAGACAGATGAGGAAACTGAGGGGGATTAAATGATTTGCCCAGAAGTCTAACATATCTAACTTTTATAAGATTAGATTCTTCTGTTTAAATTCTTTCTTATTTATTTTATAGTTAGATTATCTATCTCTGAAAGGAGAAAGTTGAGAGCCCCCATTAGTACAGTCTTACTTTCTATTTCTTTCCATAATTCACTTACTTTTCCTTTAAGAATTTGGATGCTATGCCATTTGGTGTGTATATGTTTAGTATTGATCTTACTTTGGTGCCTTTTAACATGATGTAGTTTCCTTACTTATCCTTTTTTTTTTTTTTTTTTGCTGGGCAATGAGGGTTAAGTGACTTGCCCAAGGTCACACAGCTAGTAAGTGTCAAGTGTCTGAGTCCAGATTTGAACTCAGGTACTCCTGAATCCAGGGCCGGTGCTTTATCCACTGCGCCACCTAGCTACCCCTACTTATCCCTTTTCAATGGTTTTATTTTTGTTTTTGCTTTGTTTGAGATCATGATTACTACCTTGTCTTTTTTACATCAGCTGAAGCATAATAGATTCTGGCCCAGTCCCTTATTTTAACTCCGTATGTGCCTCTCTGTTTCAAGTGTGTTTCTGGTAAACAACATATTGTTGAGTTCTGGTTTCTAATCAATTTTTCTGTTTCTGTTTTATGGGCGAATTCATCCCATTTGCATTCACAGTTATGATTACTAACTGTGCATTCTCTTTATCCTATTTTCTTCTATTTATCATTCTCTTTTAATTCAATTACTGACCACTGTCTTCTTTTGTATCCCCTCTCTTTTATCACCCCTTTTTTCTTATCCTCTTCCCCTCCTACTTCCCTGTTAAGATAGATGTCTATACCCAATTGCATTTCTGTGCATGTGTGTGTGTGTGCAACACACACATATTCCTTTTGAAGCAGTTTAAATGAGAATGAAGCTCATGTTGCCTTCTCCTCCCCCATTTTCTCCTTTGTTGTAAAAACTCTTCCTTGTGCACTTTTTAAAAATATGAGCTAATTTCCCCCATTTTTCTCTCACTTCTCTCTTCTCCCAGGGCATCCCTCTTTCTTGTGCACCCATTTCATTACATTCCACAAACATAATCAATTCACCTCCATGCCCTCTATCTATGTAGAATCCTTCTAACTGCCCTACTGATGATAAAGTTCTTAGAAGTTACATGAATCACCTTCCTATATGGGAATGTAAGCAGTTTAACCTTATTGAATCCCTTACTATTTTGCTTTTGTGTCTACCTTTTATGCTTCTCTTGAGTCTTGTATTTAAAAATAAAATTTTCTATTCAATTTTTTTTCATCAAAAATGCTTGAAAGTCCCTTATTTTATTAAATATCTATTTTCCTCCTGATGGATTACACTCAATTTTGCTGGATAAATTATTCCTCTTTCTTCCTTCCTTCCTTCCTTCCTTCCTTCCTTCCTTCCTTCCTTCCTTCCTTCCTTCCTTCCTTCCTTCCTTCCTTCCTTCCTTCCTTTCTTTCTTTCCTACTCTCTCTCTCTCTCTCTCTCTCTCTCTCTCTCTCTCTCTCTCTCTCTCTCTCTCTCTCTTTCTTCAGGGCAATGAGGATTAAGTGACTTGCCCAGGGTCATGTAGCTAGTAAGTTTCAAGTGTCTGAGGCTGAATTTGAACTCAGGTCCTCTTGAAACCAGGGCTGGTGCTTTATCCACTGTGCCACCTAGCTGCCCCCTGGGTAGATTATTCTTGATAGTAACCCCAGCTCTTTTGCCTTCTGGAATATCACATTCCAAGCCCTCTGCTCCTATAACATAGTAGCTGCTAAATTTTGTGTGTCTCTGACTGTAGCTCCATAATTTTTTTTTTTTTTTAGTGAGGCAATTGGGGTTAAGTGACTTGCCCAGGGTCACACAGTTAGTAAGTGTTAAGTGTCTTAGACCGGATTTGCACTCAGGTACTCCTGACTCCAAGGTAGGTGCTCTATCCACTGCGCCACCTAGCTGCCCACTCCATAATATTTGAATGCTTTCTTTCTGGCTGCTTGAAGTATTATTCTCTTTGACATAAGAGCTCTGGAATTTGTCTATAATATGCCTGGGAGTTTTCATTTTGGGATCTCTTTCAGGTGGTGATTCTTTGAATTTCTATTTCATGCTCTGGTTCTAGGATATTTGGGCAGTTTTACTTGATAATTTCTTGAAATATAATGGCTAGGCTCTGTGATCATGGCTTTCAGGTAGCAGTTGTTTTTCCAATGAGACATTTCATATTTTCTTCTAATATTTTTATATTTTTATCTATCATTTCTTGATGTCTCATGGAATCATTAGCTTCCATTTGTCCAATTCTGATTTTTAAGCAATGATTTTCTTCAGAGAGCTTTTGTACATCTTTTTCCATTTAGCCAATTCTGTTTTTTAAAGTTATTTCCTTTAGTATATTTTTTTACCTCTCTCACCAAGCTGTTATCTTTTTATCTTTTTTTCCCCTTTTCTCTCATTTATTTTTTTAACCAATGCTCAAAAGACTTTATTGTTTCAAGTAACAAAACAATCTTAGTCTTCACAGGGCTCCTGGGGGGCAGAGAGGAGGTAGCCCACCATCCATTACAAAAATCAAAGAGTTTTATCAAAATGTGATAAAGTGGTATCGAAAGAAACCCAAAAGGGGCAGCTAGGTGGCACAGTGGATAGAACACCGGCCCTGGATTCAGGAGGACCTGAGTTCAAATCTGGCCTCAGACACTTAACAATTACTAGCTGTGTGACCCTGGGCAAGTCACTTAACCCCAATTGCCTCACAGACACACAAAAAACCCAACCCAAACCAAACCAAACCAAACAAAAAAGAAACCCAAAAGGGAGGGGTGGCAGTAGGGAGAGGAAGAATTGGTGGGGAGAGGGCCTGAGGCAGGGAAGAGCCAACACTCACAATCACTTGAATGACAGCATCCCAAGGGTCTCATCTTCTTTATCTATTTTTTCTTCTACCACTCTCATTTGATTTTGAAACACATTTTTAGTCCTTCTGAGAATTATTTTTTTAATCATAAAAGTATTTTATTATTTTCTAGATACATGTAGAGATCATTTTCAACATTTTTTTTTGCCTTTTTTTTTTTGCAGGACAATTGGGGTTAAGTGACTTGCCCAGGGTCACACAGCTAGTAAGTGTCAAGTGTCTGAGGCCGGATTTGAACTCAGGTCTTCCTGAATCCAGGGCCAGTGCTCTATCCACTGCGCCACCTAGCTGCCCCAACATTTATTTTTATAAGATTTCCAGTTTCAAATTTTTCTCCCTCCCTCCTTTCCCTGCCCCCTCCCCAAGACAGCAAGCAATCTGCTATAGGTTATATATGTACAAACATATTTCTGCATTAATCATATTGTTAAAGCAGAATCAGAACAAAAGGGAAAAAAAAACCCAAAACAAAAAACAAAAACAAAAAAGGTAGAAACAGTATGGTTCAATCTGTATCCAGATTCCATAGTTCCTTTTTCTGGATGTGGAGAATGTTTTTCATCATTAGTCCTTTGGAATTGTCTTGGATCCTTGTATTGCTGAGAAGAGCTAAGTCTATCACAGTTGATCATCACACAATTGTTGTTGATACTGTGTACAGTGTTCTGGTTCTGCTCATGTCACTCAGCATCAGTTCATGTAAGCCTTTCCTTCTGGGAATTTTTGTGTTCAATTTTTTTTCCCTTTGAGGCTTTGCTTATAGATGTTTTGATTTTACTGTCTTCTGAGTTTGTGTCTCGCTCTTTCCTGTCACCATAGTATTTTTTTATGATTAAGATCTTTGTTGTTCGCTCATTTTCCCACCCTATTTCTTGATTTTGAACTTTATATTAAAATTGGGCTTGTTCTCAGCATGGGAAGGGAGGGGGCACTGTCCCAAACTTCAAGATTTTTTCATGCTGCTATTTTCAGAGCTAGTTCTGATAGAATTGGAAGGTTTTGATGCTTTCAAGGTGGTATGATTTGAGGGGATGTGTGGTCACTGCTCTCCTGGTATGCACTCTGGTCTTCACCCTGGAAGGACCTCTGATCTCTTAGCATTGTAATCAGTCCATTCCTGAGTGTCCCTGCTCCCCTTGGACTAGAAATGATATTTTCCTTAGGGTTCCTAATCCCTTGTGACTGAAATGATACTGCTACTCAGGGCCTTTGCTCCTTCTTGACAGAAAGTGTTCCTTTCTGCCCTTGAACTGTAACCCAGAAGTAGGGCATAGGCAATGGAATTGCCAAACAGAAACCAGTCCTGCATCCAGTGCTGGCACAGAGATCCCTGTCATATCTTTCTGACTGGTTGCCAGGTCCCCTTACTGTCTACAGCTTGAGAGTTCACAAAGCTGCTGCTGCTTCTGTCACCACCACTTAGTCCCACCACTGGTGTTTCATCCACATGGGCTCCAGTCCAACCTCCACCCCAGTGTCACAGAGGTCCCCTTCTTACCTCTAAACTTGTCTTGGGCTGGAAGACTATCTCACTATGACCTTTTGTTTGATTTGTCACTCTAGAATTTAATTTGAGGTATTACTTTTTTTGTTTTGTTTGTTTTTAGTGAGGCAATTGGGGTTAAGTGACTTGCCCAGGGTCACACAGCTAGTAAGTGTTAAGTGTCTGAGACCGGATTTGAACTCAGGTACTCCTGACTCCAGGGCCCATGCTCTATCCACTGTGCCACCTAGTTGTCCTGAGGTATTACTTTTAAAGTTGTTTGGAGGGGTATGTTAGGAGAGCTCAGCTGAGTGATTCCTCTACTTCAATTTCTTGGCTCTACCCCTTGGAAGTTGAGGTGGCTATTTTGTCAACTCTTGCCCACAATAGCCTGTTAAGGGAGGCCATGCTATGTGGATGTTATTAATTAAACATCATCATAAGAAGGGCATTTGGCTGACTGATCAATAACAATAATGTTTGGGTAGTATCCTAGACTATCTCTTCTTTCCACTGCTGTGAAGCAGTTTAGATAACTCCTATGATAAATGTTTGGTAATTTTATTAAGGAAGAGGGAAGGGTAAATTCTGTTTGTTCACTGTGAAGCAAACATTAATTTCTGCTCCTCCTCTTCCTCAAGAAATCTTACTTTCAAGTTCTTAGGACATCTACTTTGGGATGGGGGAGGGGGAAATATGAAAAATTATTGTTATGTATTTCTTTATTCCTTTGGGAACAGAATGCAAATACTGAATATCTTTGCTAGCTAAAAAGGAATCTTTGGCAGCAAATTTCTTCATAAACATGCATTTTTCATGCATTACCAGGCTTCCAGACTGACAAATCTTATTTATATTCACTCTGGAATTTCACAGGCATCATCTCAAGGGCTAGTATCACATTTCACGATTGCATTTTTAAAAAGAACAACAACAACACAGCAAGAACCCTCTTTAGTAAAACAGAAAGGGATTTGTTATGTAACCTAGAGCTGGTGAAGTAACAGTCAAGAATTTTGGGTTCAAAGAAACAAGCTCCAGGGATCATTTCCAGCATAAAACATTAGCCAACAAAGTCAGTATGGAGAGAATGTGGCCTTAGGCCATGGGATGAAGTATTGCCAAGATTTAAAAGTTTCTCGCTCTCGCTCTCGTGCTCACTTGCTAGCTCGCTCTCAGAAAGACAAGTGTGGTCTTTTCTCCAGTCCCAAAGACTTTCCAACTTGGTCAGACCCTGTAGAACTCTTGTCCCCTTGCCATAGCCTTTGAGAAACTGGGTTTTTGCAGGTTTCATGGATATTCCTACAGGTCCCATCCCTGCTGTCAGCATGGGTTCTCAAGTCCCTCTCAACCCTGCAATATCATGTAGTCCAGGACCTCCTAATTTACTAGTGAACACACATTTCATAAAGCATTTTTCCTATGACCTAACACATAGCCATTTCTCTGGCTACTGTCTCCCCTTGGCACTAGGGTTGTGCCAACCTTTATCCAATTCAGCAACAAACATTATCAAACTTCCATTGTATACCAGAACTAGGTATTAGAAGTACAAAAAGGACAATTAATGATATCAGTAATAATAACTAGCACTTATAGAATGCTTTAAAGTTTACAGTGTACTTTACATAGATTAACTCATTTGATCCTCACAACAACCCTGTAAAATAGGTGTCATTATATTCCTTATTTTATCAATGAGGAAACAGACACAGAAGAATTAAATAACTTGCTGAGGGTCCCATAGTATGTGTTTGAGGTAGGATTTGAACTCAGCTCTTCCTGATTGTAAGTCCTGTTGTCTACCTACTGTAATTTCCTAAAATGAAACAATCCTTGACTCTAAGGAGCTTATATTGACAACAGCAATAATAATAGCTAGTATTTATATAGTATTAATTATATTACATTATTATTGCATTATTATATTGTAATTATAATTTTATAATATTATATCAGTATTAATGTTTAGAAATCACTTTACATATAAACACTTATTTGATCCTATTTGATTCATCAGGGAGATTTCATGTGCATATATTTGTATCCTCAGTGCTTAGCACAGTGCTTGGCACATAGGAGGTAGTTAATAAATGCTTGTTGAATGACTGATCTAAATATATACATAGCAATATATGTATTTATATATGTATATATTTGTATATATACATATAAATATTTGTATGTACATATATGTCTATATTTTTCTGTGTGTATTTTTATACTGTTAATATAAGGAAGCTGTATACATGTAATATGTGTTTATACATACATGTATATGTGTTTCTGTTTATCTATTTACCTATCTTTCTATCTATCTCTTTCCTATCCCAGTTTTCTCTACACTTCCTCATTATCCTCTATACTCTCCTCCCCTCCACCCCCTACAGCTCCTGTTCTTGGACTAACTGTAATCCCAATTCCCAGGACAGATCAGACTATGGCTCTTACCTTAGTCTTATTTCAGAATATTCACAGGCTCAGTTTCAATATACTTTCTTCTTTCTTTCTTTTTTTTGGTGGGGCAATGAGGGTTAAGTGACTTGCCCAGGATCACACAGCTAGTAAGAGTCATGTGTCTGAGGCCACATTTGAACTCAGCTCCTCCTGAATCCAGGGTTGGTGCTTTATCCACTGTGCCCTCAATGTACTTTCTTTAAACAGGGCACTGAAAAGGGAAAAAAGAAAAGGAATGACTAGATTGAGGAAGGAAGAAAAATCACATAACTCTAGTATCGTTTTCTTGTAAGTTGAAGGTGGGCAGTCAGTCAGTAAACAAGCATTTAAGTGTTTATAATGTGCCAGGCACTGTGCTAAGCACTAGATAGAATTTTGTAAGCATGAGAGGCATGACTCTGCAGTCAAACTTCATACAAACATAAATAACATAAATGATGGCATTTAAGGAAAAGAAACTAAAATGAAATTGTAAGTCATTATTTGTTTCTACATTTGCAAAAAGAAAATATCTCCTCTATTACTATAGCATGTTTCCTCATATGTGAGGTATGCATATAACCTTCTATTAGAGGTTCTCACATGATACAAAGCATTCTGGGAAACTGGTGGGCTGCTCACGTCCCTGACTTTCTGCCTTCATCTATACTGTCTAGAAACTTTACTCTCTTTTACCAGTTAATATAATGTCACAAGGCTCAAAGAATGAATAGACCTATTTATAGATAAAAAGCAAAAGTACAACTTAGAATAGAACTTGTGTGGAGTGAGGCTACTTACTGACTTGTGAACAATCTTCTTTCAGGGGCTCATATTAACTTCAATATGAAGTTTTTTGTTTGTTTTGCTGGGGCAATGAGGGTTAAGTAACTTGCCCAGGGTCACACAACTAGTAAGTCAAGTGCTAGAGGCCAGGTTTGAACTCAGGTCCTCTTGAATCCAGGGCCAGTGCTTTATCCACTGCACCACCTAGTTGCCCCTTACTCAATCACAATCATGCCCTGGGCAGGTATTATGAAATGTCTAACTTTTTTTTTTTTAAATGGGATAGAAAAAAAAGTATAGCTGAATGCTTATACCTAGATGCATGTGGCTTCTTTTAAAATAGACTTCTTGGGAGAATATTACATTTATTCTAATAATCCTGCCATGGTTCAAAACATTTTGGGAGCTCCTGTAATTGAAATTAGAGTCTATGGGATGTTCTTTTTGCACCCTGAGATACAGTAAGTATTTGTCCTTTGAAGGTGAAGTTGATTTTTGGAAACAGCCAAGAGCAATTTAGAGCTATGCTTGATTAAAAAGGTAAGTGATCAAGCTGGTTAGTACAGTTTTTGGTTAATAATAAATGTTGACTCTAACACATTGAGACTATTTTGCTTCTGTGGCTTGTAAATGGGCTCAGAAGGTAACTCAAAGGTAAGAATTCCCGAAATATTTTGAGCTGTCAGTATCGTTGAAATAAATCATTAGCTTCCCAACACAACAATTATTGTTCTTGACTGTTAGTTGATGGTGACCACACAGCCACAGTATGCTTTAGAAAGAAATAGAAAACTTCCTTGTTTATCCACCTCTCTCTAAATAAGGCTTCATCATTATTAAATTTAACCACAGAAAGTTGGGCAGGTACCATTATAAAAATCATGGTGGTCCAGTTCCACCATGTTCCTTCTGATGGCATATGGTCCCCTCTGCTGATACAAATTTTAAATCTGTGGGAGGAGAAAGACAATTGGGCATTACCACCATATGTCTATACCTATGCTTGTATGTGTCACCTTTATATGTACAAGTTTATCGATGTACAATTTGTCTATTCCCCACCAATCCCTATGGCCTTACTTCCTCATACATGGATGTACTTGTTAGTACCTTCCCTCCTTGTTTATTCTGTCTATATCTTGTTTGTGCATAGTTGATTGTATGTTGTCTCCTCCATTAGAAAACTTGAGTGGTGACTGTCTTTTATCTTTCTTTGCGTCCACACAATGCTTAGCACACAGTAGGTGCTTAATAAACAAACAAATAAATAAACAAATGCCTCTTCCTTTTTTTTTTTGGTGAAGCAATTGGGGTTAAGTGACTTGCCCAGGGTCACACAGCTAGTAAGTGTCAAGTGTATGAAGCCGGATTTGAACTCAGGTCCTCCTGAATCTAGGGCTGGTGCTCTATCCACTGCACCACCTAGCTGCCCCTTGCACTCATAGCATTCTACCTGTTTTTTTCAAGTCCAGGTTCTGACCTTGCCATCTATTCTACACACTGCCAGGAGATTAATCTTTCTAAATTACCAACACCGTCAGTGGCTAAAATCCTTCAGTGGTTCTTCCTGGTCTACAGAATAAAGTCCAAAGTCCTCAGTCTGGATTCTAAGACTCTCTACACTTTGACACCAACTCACCTCTCCACCAGCATCTCCCAGTATTCCACCATAGAAACCTTCTGATTGAATCAGTCCATTTTTTGGCTAGGTAGTGTTTGGGACAAACTGCTTCCGTTTATCCAAATAACTCGAGGAGACCACCAAGTCAAGCAGAGACAGATTTATTACATCCTCATGAGGACGGGCAAAACCCAATTACACATTGAAGTCTTGCAAAGATATACCCAATCCTCTAGGTTTTTATAGTAATCTTGAAAAGGACTGTCCCCACGTACACCTAGGGTGGATGAGCTCACAATCTAACATCCAATCCTGTCTCATCCAAGGCGCATACCCAGCTCGTGATCCATGTATGGAGACATGCATACGTGTTCCAGGAGCAAGGGGGAAAAGGGGAGGGGGAACAAGGTCAAACCAAAGGAAGAGGAAACAGGGGAGTGAGAGTCAGATGTTTCAGATCTCACGGTTCCCACTGACTCCCCTCTCCAGGCCCCTGTCTCTAAAGATAAGGATGACAGGGTTAAAATTTATCTTCGGCCATGTTGGGAAGTCAAAGAAATAATTGGCAATAAAACTTAAAGGAGACAGTGAGAATTTGACAAGCAATAAACTTATAAACTAACTATATTAGGTCAGGGCTGGGTACCTTCCAGACCCCATCCTCAGAGTTTAATCTGACTCAAATCCATAATCATATCATACAGTAGGCAGTGGATAGAATGCTGCTCCTGGAGTCAGGAAGATCCAAGGTCAAATCTGGCCTCAGACACTAGCTGTGTGACTCTGAGCAGTCATTTAATACCTGCCTCAGTTTCCTCAACTGTAAAATAGGGTTATAATAATACCACCCATCTCAGAGAATTGTGAGGATCAAAATGAGAGAATATTTCTAAAGCACTTAGCAAAGTGTTTGGAACATAGTAGACTTCACTAAATACTTAGTTCTTCATTCTCCCATGGCTTTTTTGTGGGGCAATGAAGATTAAGTAACTTCCCCAAGGTTGCACAGCTAGTAAGTGTCAAGTGTGAAGTGTCTGAGGCTGTATTTGAACTCAGATCCTCCTGAATCCAGGGCTGATGCTTTATCCACTGTACCATCTAGGTGCCCCTTCACTCCCCTTTTGAAGATTTGCACTCTGCTGTCTCCATACTTTTACTTATGCATTTGCTTTGTTTAGAATTCAATCTAATTTATTTTTATCATTTACTCAGTACTTACTGTGGGCCAGAGATGATGTCAGGTGCCAGGAATAAAAAGACAAAAGTAATAAAACAGTCTTTGGCTTCAAGAAGCTTACACTCTACTAAGGGGAAGGGCTATGTACATAGTGTACACAGCTAAGTATATATCAAATAATTGAATGTATAAGAAAATACTAACAACTAAGGGTCTGAACGATGTCTGAGTCATGTCATGATGGGATTCTAAGATTCAGGGATGAGAATATATTATCCCAGTCTACAACTTCCCATGATAATTGAAACTGTTGGAATGCATTTCATTCATGTCTGGCCATCCTGTGTGACCTCTATGTCCCTCCTTAGGCTTGCCACAGGTGCTGGCCCAATGTGCAGCAGGCCTTTCTAGCTTTTTTCTTGACTTCTCAAGAACACCAGTAGACCACAGACTCCTTTACTTGTCATCCCTTCCCCTCACTATTAGCCCATCCTATCTTCTCTTTCTAGGCTACATCTCCTTCAAAGCATTTTTTAGTTCTGTTCTTTTTCAGAGTTTGCACTTTACCTCCTTGACTATTTTTAGTGACTGGGGAAAATAAGGTGTGTTACTCCAAAGGTATAAACCTAGAGACTGAAAGAAATGAGGAAGGTCCTGCAGAGTGTGCATAGCCAGGAAAGGAGAGAAAGCCTCTGAAGGGGTTTTCCCTCTCATTTTATTCTGGAGAGATGGCATCAAAAGATCAGAGAAGTTTATAGAGCACAGCCTGAGAAACTAGTAGAATGGTCTATAGAGGGGAAGCTAGGTGACACAGTGGATAAAGCACCGGCCCTGAATTCAGGAAGACCTAAGTTCAAATCTGGCCTCAGACACTTGAAACTTACTAGCTGTGTGACTTCAGGCAAGTCACTTAACTCTCATTGCCCCGCCAAAAAAAAAAAAAGTAATGGTCTATAGATCCAGGAAGAACATCAGAAAAATGCAAAGGGAAGAAGAGAGTGGGAGAAAAGATGGGGATGAGAAACAAAGAGAAATAGAGAAAGAGATAGATGGAGGGACAAAGAGAGACAGAGAGACATACCATCTGTGATTTCCCACCCCCCGGCACCACCCCCTGCCCCCCCCACCTCATGCTGCCTATCCCAAATTGAACATCAGGTAACAAGGAGCCATGGGCATGACTTATGGGGAGGGGCTTCTGCTAAAGAATATTTCATTCCTTAAACTTCAATTCTGGGGATTTATATCTTTGAGACTAAAGTTATTCATTCTAGGATTTGTTTCATTTTCCCTGTTCTTTTCAGGGAAGCAGAGCATTGTCTAGGCAATGGAGTGCTTGATTTCGAATCAGGGGTTCTGGGTTTGAATCCACCTTCTGTTTGATACTTACTCCATGCGTGACTTTAGGCAAGTCACTTCCCCTCAGTTTCCTCACCTGGAAAATAAGATTAAGCTCAATGACCTCTGAAATCCCTTCCAGCCCTAAATCTGTGGTCCCATGAACCTAATCATTGCTCCCAGCACTGTACTGTTTACTCTGCTGATCCAACTCTTGGGCTAAACCAGGCAAAGCTCCTTTTCTGGTTAGTGAGGAGAATGAGTCATAATCTAGAGTTTCCAGGTGTCCTTATGTCTCCATGCTGGCATAAAGTTAAAATATAGCCAGTGAACCAAGGCAAGCATTCATGAAGCAGGTCACCATGGGAAAGCCTGTGTGCCTTTGCAAGGACCACTGCTCATTACATAAGGAGGCCCCGTTTGCCCTGTGCTTGGTTGCAGCAATGTCAAGGTCACATCTTGGGATCTTTGTTACCTTAATAGGGCCTCTTATGGAAAAAAGATCTTCCTCTGGAAGAAAGGTTCTTTTCTTTTTTTTCTATCCTGGACCCCTTTGGCAGCTTGGTGAAGCCTATGGACCCCTTCTCAGAAGAATGTGTTTATATACATACAATAAAATATAGAGAATTATGAAGGAAACCAATTATATTGTAATCCAATGATTAAATTTTCTACAAGTTTACAGACTCCAAGTTAAGAAGCCCTGATCTAGAGGAAGACAACCATCCTTGTCTTTTTTTCATGTTCCTATTAAAAATTATCGATGCTTTGCTTTTCTATAATCTTCTTTCCCAAATATATCATTCTCCCCTTCCCTATCCAGAGACTTACCCTTGTCATCAAGGAAGAGGAAGAAAAAGAAATTTGGCAAATTTAGCCAGCACATTAGCTGAGTCTGACAATATATGACAATATATGAAATCTTCACTATACAAAGTCCCTCACCTCAATAAAGAAGGGAGGGGACAGATCTGGTTTTTCTTTCCATTCCTTATTATGTAAGTATAATCACATAGTGCTCAGCTATGGTTTGTTGGCATTGTTGTTCTTTTGGCTTCCATTATTGTCATTGTGTATAATATTCTCCTGGTTTCCCCTCATTTTGCATCTCTCCACTGTTCATGCTTCTCTGAATTTTTGGTTCAAAGAAATACCATTCACTTTTTCTTATAGCACAGTAACAAGCTATTGTACACACGGGCCACAAGTCATTTAGCCATTCCCCAATCTATGGGTGTTAACTATGTTTCTAGTCCCTTATCACCACAAAAGGGGGAAGCCATTCTTGGCTTTCCTCCATCTTTTTCTAAAACATGACCAGGAGAATGCAAAAAGGTCCAGTTTCTAGTATGTAAGAAAATGTATATCCATAGATGTTCAACAAAAAGAAACAAGCAAGACATTATGGTCGCTTTCTGTTTAATGATTCAACATGAGCTTTAGAGACAACCACAAAAAGATAAATTAGGTCAGCCTCTTCATAGGTTTGGACTTTCTGAAGCTTTGCTGGAGTTGGAAAGAACCAATGAAAAAACGGAGGTGGAATAGGAGTCAGTTACACTGAATTCAGAGTAGAGCTCAGGGTTTGCGCTTCCTAAGTTTGGGTTGAGTATCCAAGTTATTGGACTTAGGAAAGAGGATCTTTGGCCCCAGAATGCCTGTTGTATGGAAATTCAATGATTAACCAAGTTGTTCATTTATAGTGTTTGGGGATACAACCAACCTTTTTTTTTTTCTGAATGGGGCATGTGATACATTTTTCAACTGTGGATGGAGAAAGGCATAATAATAATTCACACTCACAAATCACCTTCCTTGGGACAACTCTGTGATGTAGGTAGCAGGAAGGGTAAGAGAAAACTCAGAGGGGACATGAGAGTTGTCTTCAGGCATTTGAAAGGCTGCGGTGGGGAGGAGGGATCAGACTTGTTCTCTGTGTCTCTAAAGGGCAGAACCAGGAACAAGAGGAGGAAATGGAGGCAAATTTGGGCTTTTTATCAGGAAATACTTCAAAACTATTTGGGCTTTCCCAAAGTGGAATGTCCTGCCTTTGGAAGCAGTGGGTTTCCCTTCATTGGAGTTCATCCAATGGAGAGGTGACCATGTGTCAGATGTTAGAGTGGGTATTTCAGACATGGGTTATACTATATTCATGGCTTTTCAGGTCCCTTTCAACTCCCAAGTTTGGTAGTCTATGTCTTACCCCATTTTGTAGTTGGGTAAACTGAGACTCATAGAAGTTGTGACTTCTCCAGTGTCACACAATATATGTCAAAGCTGGGATTCGAACCTAGGTTCTCCTGACTTTCAGTTGAGTGCTCTTTCCTCTATAGGACACTTTCTTTAAAATATTCCTGGTCAAATTTAGACAGTGTGTGTGGTGTTCCTCTCACTCTCTGGCCTTTACCTCTGTGAGGAGCCAGAAGACATTGACTACATAGGAGGGGGCAAATGAATGGGTGTCCAGGTAGAAGTAAAGAGACCTAGCAGAAAGGGAAAGGGACTAAGGGACTAAGAGAGTATGTGACACCTCTTGGTCCATGAAGAATTAGAATTGAAGAGAGACACTAGAATGACAGAAGCGGCAAGATGATAAGCAGAAGAAAGAAGGAATCTGTAGTAGCTCTGTTCTTACCTCCAGGTATTTTGGTAATATTGGTAAATTGTTTTTATTGATCATAAAAAGAGTAATTAAGTCATTGGGGGTGGGGCAGAGTCAAGGTGTTATAGGCCAGGACCCAGATGAATTGTCCCAATACTCCTCTCCAAAGAGCTTTAAAATAATACCTTAAATCAAATTTTGGAGTGGCAAAGCTAACAAAAGGTCAGTCAGAAGAAGACATTTTTCCAGCCTAATAAAACTTAGGAAATGTATTGAAGAGGTCTGTAACACTGGGGTGGATGCTGGCCTGGAGTGGCAACAGCAGTAGCAGTGAGCCTTGGAAGCCTGAGTATAATACTTTGGGGGTAAATAAATGGATTTTTAATGAAATAGAGGTCTTTTGAGCATTACTAATGAAAATAACTAGAGCTGAATAGAAAATTTGACTGTCAAATACAAGAATCAAGAAAAGCACAAAAAGGTAAACATGAAAGAAGAATTATAAAGGAATCAATAAGGATACAATGTTTACATTCTTATATGGAAAGATGATATGTGTAACTCCTAAGAACTTTATCATTATTAGGACAGTTAGAAGGAGTCTACATAGAACTGGTTCAAAGGGGGAAGTATATATCTCTATCTCTATCTCTATCTCTATCTCTATCTCTATCTCTATCTCTATCTCTATCTCTATCTCTATCTCTATCTCTATCTCTATATCTCTATCTACACACACACACACACACACTCAGTTGAATATAAAAAGCCAACTTATCCAATAAATAAATAGGAGGGGAAGAAGATAAAAGATATGAGGGTGGGGGTGATAAAAGGGAAGGTGGATTAAAGGAGGCAGTGCTCAGAAGCAAAACAGACTTTTGAGGAGGGACAGGGGAAAAAGGGAGAGAAGTATAAACAGAAAAATAGGATAGAGGGAAATACACAGTAATCATGACTATGAAATGTGAATGGGATGAGCCACCCCATAAAATAAAAGTGGACAGCTGAATGGGCTAGAAACCAGAATTCAACAATATATTGCACACATGAGACACTCAAAACAGAAGGACATGCGTAAAGTTAAAGGACTGGATTAGAATCTATACTCCTTCAGATGAAGTAAAAAAGGCAGGGTAGCAATCATGATCTCAGACAAAGCAAAAGCAAAAGTAGACCTAAATCAAAGATATAATCAAGGGAAAAAAATATATATATATATATATATTTAGTGAGACAATTGGGGTTGTGACTTGCCCAGGGTCACACAGCTAGTAAGTGTTAAGTGTCTGAGGCCAGATTTGAACTCAGGTACTCCTGACTCCAGGGCTGGTGCTCTATCCACTGCGCCACCTAGCTGCCCCTTGGGAAAATATATTTTGCTAAAATGTACCATAGGCAATGAAGTAATATAAACATTTTTTGCAGCAAGGTTCTCTGATAAAGTCTTATTTCTCAAGAGTATGGGGAACTGAGTCAAGTTTATAAAAATAAGAGCCATTCCCCAATTGATAAATGTCAAAGTACACAAGCAGTTTTCAGAAGAAATCAAAGCTATCTATAATCATTTGAAAAATGCTCTAAATTATTTTTGATTAGAGAAAGACAAATTAAAACAACTCTGAGGTACTACCTCATACCTATCAGAAATGACAAATACTTAAGGGGATGAGGGAAAATAGGCAAACTAATGCATTTTTGTTTCAGTCGTGAATTGTGCCAACCATTCTAGAGAACAATTTGGAACTATGCCCGAAGGGTTATAGAACTGTGTTTTCTCATTTGATCCAGCAATAGCACTACTAAATCTGTAAAGAGATAAAAGGAAAAGGAAAAGTATATAAAAGTACAATAGTATTTCTACTGTGATGTTTAAAATCTAAATTGTGGTCTCCTTAAATTAGAAGCTTTAGCACCAGTCCTTGGGCATTAAACATTTATTAAAGCATACAGATACTCCCATGGAGTTCAGAAAGTTAAGAAAAAAGCCTATTTAGCCTGGAGTTCCAGCCTGGTCTGGTTGGTTCTTCCTTAAGTCCTCTGCCACAAGCCTGTTTCAATCACGAACTTTCTCTAGCAAACTGATTGTGGAAGCTTTTTATAGGCCTGGAACAGAGGCAGTCCTTACACACTGCTTCAAGCTGATTGGTTCTGAAGGTGTTCTCAAGGTGTGATTATAATCCAGTTAACTTGAAGTAGGCTAATCAGCAGTTAATCACTCTCACTTGATTCAATCAGTCTAGATTAATCTCCAGGTGGGTCTTTGAGTATCTGCTAAATCTCATTATTTCATCACACTACCAATGCTTTTTTTGTGATGGGAGAGAATTGGAAGTTATGGGGATACTCATCAATTGGGGAATGACTGAAGAAGTTGTGGGATATAATTGTGATGAAGTACTATTATGCTATAAGAAATGATGAGGGGAGTGGCTTCAGAAGAAAAAAAAATGGCAAGTTCCGTATGAACTGATGCAAAGTGAAATGAGCAGAACCAGGAGATCATTGTGCAATATTGTAATGCTGTTGTAATGTTGACCAGTTGTGAAAGACTTGGCTACTCTGATCAACACAATGGTCTAAGACAACTGCAAAGGATTCATGATTTTAAAAAAGTGCTATCCACTTTCAGAGAGAGAACTGATGAAATCTTGAGTGCAAATTGAAATATCATTTTCTCTTCCCCCTCCTTTTTTGCAATATGGAAATATGTTTCACATGATTTTACATGTATGATTGACATATTGTTTGTTTTATCAGTGGGTAAGGAAGGGGTTGGAAGAGGGAGAGAATCTGAAAATCAAAATTTAAAAGGAAAAGAATGTTAAAAATAAATAACTAAAAATAATGCAATATAAGTGGTTAAATAAATTCTGTCCTTTCTTGTGGGGAACTGTATTATATCTAAGTTATATAGTAGGGCTGAGTGAAATATAACAAGATCAGGGAGAAGGTGGGGTCATTCAGGTAGGACAGAAGCTCAGAGCTGATTCTTATTGAGTAAAGCCACATTAATGTGAGAAATGGTTTTTGTAGTTAATATCTTGGGGATATAACTCTGACTTCCCCTCATTCCAAAGTACCTCTTGATAAAATAAAGTCACCTCTTCTTGGTCCTGATCAGGGTTATAAACCTGTAAGACAAGATACTCTCCTTTGCCTTGGTCATGGCTATAAACTTTTAGGAATCTTGATAAGAATGACCCTTCTAAATTCTTGTTAGGGTAATAAATATTTGGTCTGGGGTGAAGATTAAAAATTAATCCCAGGTTTGGGGTGGTGATCTGCTATCAGCCCTTCATTTTAATATAGCCTACTTCCAAATTAAGTTGGCCAGTCAGAAGTGATTAGGCATCTCTCAGGAATACCTCCTCTTCAAAAGGCATATAATTTTTTGACCTCACCACCATTAGGGGGTTTTTGGTTTGAGAAAGACAGCTAAATGACCATCATTTTATTAGTAACTTGCCAGACTATTAATAAAATTATTAAATTATCCAGAAACTGTGTCTCTGTATTTTTTGGGGGGTGGGACAATGGGGGTTAAGTGACTTGCCCAAGGTCACACAGCTAGTGTCAAGTGTCTGAGGCCGGATTTGAACTCAGGTACTTCCGAATCCAGGGCTGGTGTTTTATCCACTGCGCCACCTAGCTGCCCATCTGTATTTTTGTCAACTACAACTTCTAGATTGACAAGTCTGCATGTTCATGGAGGGAGAGGCAGAATTGGTATGATGAAATTGTCTACTCTATGAGAAACATAGGGAAGTTGACACTTTCCAGATTTTCCACTCAACAAAATGAAGTTTCATAACTCCCAGGGTGATCCTTGGACTTGCCCAGCTTCTGATCCTTCCTATAGAATAAGAACAGATTGGTGACTAGCAGCACCACCTGGCAGTTAAATATTCAAGAACAATTGACTTATGGTGAAGGTTCAAGGAAATAGTTGGGAAGAGCTTAGATTGGGGAGCTGAGGGACTGGAATAATAACTAACTAAAGCTATAATAGGCTTCTAAAGGGGAGCAACCTGACATCTCACATTGAATTATTCAGATACTGGGTTTTCATTTTATGGATTATAAAGGGTCTTTGTTTTCCTATTGTTTCCTCTTCTATTACTTGTACTATCTCTGTACTTATTAGAGCTCTTGTAAGCCTGAATGTGCAGGGGAAAGAAGAAAAGAACAAAAATAATGTAATTTTGTTTCTTGTTAGTAGATCTGGTGGGTAAGAAGGTTGAGCTTATTATTCACTGCATAAAGTGAAGCTGGCAGATTATCAGTGAGTCTCAGTGTTTCATGCTAATTCTGTTTACCACTGCTACTGAGATAGGGTTGTATTTGTTAGATATTTGTAGAAAAATATAATTTACTCTACTGGAACATTTCTCTCTGGATTGCCGTATACAATCAGAACATAAGGAAGGGTTCTCATGCCCTAGGAGTCCCTCTGTGCCACAATTCCTCAAGAATTGGTCATTTAATCAGTGAGTATTTTCTCCAATAACACACATCAAAGCTTCTTTATGGAGTGATAAATGGTCAGTGGGAATTTCTGTGCTGGAAAATCTTTTACCTTGTGGAAGCTGGCAATGAACTCCAAACTAAACTAGCTTGGTCTTTGGTTGACAGGTATAAAATTTCTCATTTTATCCATGCCTGAAGTCTTACTAGCTTGGTCAAAGCTAGTGGCTCTTCCACTGGAATGGCCTTCAAGAACTTGGGGTTGCCATTGGAATAGGATCATAGTAGAGGAAGAGGAAAAGTCTCATAAAGCTTGGGGTCTCTACCAAAAGCATGAATCCTGCCAAGCCTGGCTCAAGTAAAAATTTGCTTTCAAATCTGGTGGTATCTACCAGAATTTGTGTTCAGCTGGCATATTCTTTGAGAAACTAGAGTCCTCTTTGATCCATGATAAGGGGAGAGAAGGGGACAAACATTTATTAAGTGCCTACTATGTGCCAGGTGCTATGCTAAGTCCCTTACAAATATTACCTTGATGTAACCTCACAACAGCTCTGAGAGGTAGGTGCTATTATTATTCCCATTTTACAAATAAGGAAACTGAGGCAGACAGGGGTTGAATGACTTACCCAAGGTCACAAAGCTAACAAATGGCAGATTTTCATTTAAATCTTCGTGACTCCAAATCTAGCTATCCATGCACTCTGTCACTTAGTTGTCCACAAGGAGAAGGCAATGGAACAGGAAATAAGGAGAGGAGGAGGGCTCATAAATCCTAGAATATCCTTAGCTATCGAAGCAAAAATTTTTAAGTACACAAAGTCTGTTTCAGAACTCTCACTTCACCTTCCTTTTCAATGCCGCACCCACTTTCTGTGTTCCTGTGTTCTAGTTGAATGAATCCTGAGTTTTATTATCCTATGGTCTTCTTGGAAGACTGGCTACCAATTTACATAAACTAATCCTTTAAGAAAATCTTCACTTTATCAGTGGTGGGAATCCCCATTGAGTTCTCAGTAATTGATCACCTTAGGGAGTTGCCTGGGGCAATGAGCAAGGTGTGACTAAGTGATTGGCTGGGCAAAATGTGATCCCAGACCTTGCTGACTCCAAGGCTAGCTCTCTATTGCAGTCTTGCTGCTTCTCAAATCAATCTATTTTAATGGCTTAATCTTTTATTCCTACCCTGGCAACAAATACATCTTTTTTTTTTTTTTAGTAGGGAACCTTCCAGAGAGGGCAGTATCTTGTCCCTGAAAGAGTGACTATAGCAGTGGGAATTTTAGGCTGTGGGACTGAAGTAGATATTTTGTGGCATGTGGACCCCAAAGGGTCCATTAAACCATACCACACAGCTCTCTACGTTGACTGATCCTTAATGTTGCATCTTTGTTGTTATTGTTCAGGTATTTCAGTTGTGTCTTGCTCCTTTGTGACCCCATTTGGGGTTTTCTTGGCAAAGATACTGGAGTGGTTTGCCAATTTCCTTCATCGGCTCATTTTACAGATGAGCAAACTGAGGCAAACAGGGTGAAGCAACTTGCCCAGGGTCACACAGCTATTAAGTGTTTGAGGCCAGATTTGGACTCAGGGAGATATTTTTCTGAATCCAGTCCTGATACTCTGTGTATTATGGCGCCATCTAGCTACTGTCTTAGCCATACTGTTTTATTTTGGGGGCTGGGGAGGTAGAGTTGAGCTTCCTACCTTGATTGACTCTGAATGCTACATTTTGCAATATAAATGAAGCATATTGTTTTGCAGGGGTTGGGGGGAGTAGGGGTAGAGTTAAGTTTATCGTTACCTCCAGTTCCATGGTTTTATCTCCTCTCATACTCTCATGCTCTCACATTCCATCTTAATGGTTGCTAGTTAGTCACGTCATCCCCAATGGTCTTTGCCTCATCCCTCCCGAAACCTTGTATCTTTATTTTTTTCTGTTCTCCACATCAAGGTCTCCCACTGTCTGAAAAAAGCCTTTTGTGCAATTTGGCAGCATCCCTCACCCCTCAATAAAAGCATTATTTAGAAAAAAAAAAAGTCTTTTCTTGCCTATTCTGTGAAAGTGTCTGAAAAGAGCTTTTTTCTTTCAAAAACAATCAGCCTCCCTCTAGTGGACAGCTGGCAGTTCTGCATAAAAGCATAATGAACTCTTTGCTTTGAGAAAAGGACATAACTTTCCAGTTGCTTAAAAAAAGATGTTTTTGGCTGATTCAGTACTTAATTTCCAGAAGATCTTTCTCTAGGGTCAATAATTTTCACTTGCCTCTCTCTTTGAGGCTCCAAGTAGACTGTCTCTACTGGTCTACAGTTAGAATCAGGCAGTTGGCATCTGGGCAGCTTCCCGAATTCACTAGATTGTCTCTGCCTGGTTTCCTCTCACTCCCTGTTGGCACTTTGCCCCTTTCCCTAAATCACTAAGTAGTTTCTTTTCTCTTTTCTCTAGTCTCAGGGTTGGCACCAAAGGAATGAATGATTGATTGCTTGAATGAACCAATGAAAAGCATTTACTAAGTGTGTCCTATAAGCTGAACACTGTTCTTGGGCAGAGGAAGAATGTCTCTTCATTAAATAATTGAAACTTCTGTTTTGAAGACTCTTCATGCCAGAATAAAGTTTGCTACCAGTTATACACTATTACCCAGAGATTTCATAATTCTAGGTTTTCATTTGGCATCCAGGTTGCCTTGAATTTTTGTAACACTGCTGCAGGAAGCCCATGTTATTATTCGCCAGTTATATTACCTTAAATTACTAATTACATACAAGTAGAAGTTAGCCATTACCCTATTCTACTACCTGTTCCCTTTGTACTCTTTTGTGGGGTACCCTTAGTCAACAGGTCCTATCAAATATGACATGTTTCATCCTAGATTTAGGGGAACCAGAAACAAAAGTAGAATCTTTGTTATTTGAGCTGCTTGACTCACTGACTGAATTTCTTTCTTTAACCTTTCAATTCAATTAAGTGCAATTCAATTCAATTCAAAACATTTATTAAGTATCTATTACGTGTTAGACACTATACTAGGTGCTAGGGATACAAATGCAAAATAAAAACAGTCTCAGGGGTATTGGATTCTACTATGGTTGGGGTAAGATAATATGTAAAAAGATAAAAATATAAACAACATAAATCCAAATAATTGGTGGCAAGACATTAAAAACTGAGGGCAGGGGGCAAGAAAGTCTTCATATGGTATATAGCAATGGAGTTGAGTCTTGAAAGGACTCTGAGAATCCATAGGTACAAAAATATTTATAGCTGCTCTTTTTGTGGTAGAAAAGAATTGGAAACTAAGGGGGTGCTTATCAATTGTGGAATGCCTGAACAAAGATTATGGTATATGAATGTTATGGAATACTATTATCCTTTACGAAATGATGAAGGAGATGCACCATCATCATGACACCATGGCAGTGTCAGAAGAGAGAATGGGGACACATATGAAAGATATTACAAAGGTAAGATCAGTAGGCCTTGACAAAAGCTTGGATATGGGGATTTAGAGAGAGTAGGGAGTTCAGGAAAACACTTAAGTTGTGAACCTTAGTGACTGGGCAATGATGGTACCTTCCTCTGTAATAGAGTAGTTGGAAAGTGGGCAGAGTTTGAGAGCAAAGCTAATGACTACAGTTTTGGTGTTGACTTTGAGATTTCTGGTGGATATCTACTTCAAGACATCCAATATGCAATTTGAGAAGTGAGTCTGAAGGTTAGAGCAGGATAAGTAGATCACCAATTTAAATAGTATACAAGGATAGGAGAACTTAAGACACAGTCCTACTTGATACCTACTAGCAGCTTAGTAGGCATGAGCTAGATGAAGATACATTAAAAGTTACTGAGAAGAAAGAACCGGTAGTATTACAAAAACTGTAAATTAATAAAAAACATAGGTGATTGATAGTGTAACAGGCTTCAGCAAGGTCAAAAAGGATAGGGATAGAGAAAAGGACATTAGACCTGGCAATTGAGAGTTTGTTGGTATCTTTTCAAAGAGCAATTTAAGGAACCAAGATGGCAGAGTACAGGCAGCAACTCAGTTTAACTTTTTCAATATTCCTCTCAAAAACTTTAAAATAATGCCTCAAATAAAATTTTGGAACAGCAGAGCCAACAAAAAGGGTGAGACATTTTTATAGACTAAGACAACTTAGGAGGGTGGCAGAAGAGATCTGTGACACCCGGAGTGGGGGCCAGTCTAAAGCACAGCTCACTCATAGGGCCTTGGAGGCAGCTACAGCAGTAGCTGTAAATTCTCTAGCTCTCATCTCAGAGATAGTAAATGAGTCAGACAACTGGTGAAAGAGATTACAGGGGATTCTTTGCTGGCACTGGGTGTAGCTGGTACTGATTGGCAACTTTGTTATCCATATGCAGTTCTGGGTCACAGTTCCAGGGCACAGAGGAATATTTTTGGTTGGTCATAAAGGAGGAGGGGCTCTGGTACCAGTTCCAAGGCGGAGAGGAGCACTAGTACTTGTGGCTACAGGACAGCAAGGGATCTTCCAGAGTAAAGATCATAGTGCAGACCAAGATAGCATTGACCAAACCTCTACTTCTATTCAGCTCTGTTTTTTTCATAAGGAATGCTTGAAACTTCTCTATTTCATTGAATAGCCATTTCTCCCTGAAGGGTTATACTCAGTTTTGTTGGTTAGGTGATTCTTGGTTGTAATCCAAGCTCCTTTGCCTTCTGGAATATCATATTCTAAGCCACCTGATCCTTTAATGTAGAAGCTGCTAAATCTTGTATGATCCTGGCTGTGGTTCCATAATATTTGAATTGTTTCTTTCTGGCTGCTTGCAATATTTTTTCCTTGACCTGGGAGTTCTGGGTTTGGCTTTTTTCCAAGTGGCCAATTCTGCTTTTCAATAATTCCTTTTCTTCAGTGAATTTTTCTGGCATCTCTTTCAGGGGGTGATTGATCTAAGGCTTCCAATCCTTTAATGCTCTACTAAATCTTGTATGATCCTAACTGTGGCTCTGTGATATTTGGTTAATTATGGTTTTCAAGGCATTCTTTTTAGTGGATTTATGTGCCTATTTTACCATTTGACCTATTCTGTTTTTAAGATATTATTTTCTTCAGTATTTTTTGTGTTTTCTTTATCAAACCGTTGAATCTTTTTTCATGATTTCCTTGCATCACTCTTATTTTTCCCCTATTTTTCCTCTACCTCTCTTATTTTTGAGCTCTTCTAGGAATTCTTTTTAAGTTTGAGAATAATTCACATTTTTCTTTGAGGCTTTTGATATAGCAGTTTTGACTTTGTTGTCTTCTGAGTTTGTGTTTTGATCTTCCCTGTCACCACTGACTGTGATCTTTCTAGGGCATTTCCTGTAGTGGACTGCACTTCACACTTACTCTGGTATGACATACTTTTCCTTCCAACCTTCTAGGTTGTATTGGATTTCAAAATTGTTTCACCCCAAACCTTTGTGAGATTTGTTTTGAGAATTTGTTTTGGGGTATTATTTAAAGTTGTTTGGAGGTAATTTGGGAAAACTCAGCTGAGTCTTTTCATTTTTTCTACCATCTTCGCTCTGCCTAAGCATAATTTTTCAAGAAAATATCAGGGAAAATGTTGCTGAAATCATAGAACCAGTTTTTAAAAAAGAAATTTTTTTTTGCGAGACAATGGGGGTTAAGTGACTTGCCCAGGGTCACACAGCTAGTAAGTGTCAAGTGTCTGAGGTCGGATTTGAACTCAGGTACTCCTGAATCCAGGGCCGGTGCTTTATCCACTTCGCCACCTAGCTGCCCCTAAAAAAGAAATTTTTAAAAATCTGCTGATCACCCTATGAAAGAGATGCCAAAATGAAAATTCCCTGAAATATCATCAGGTCAAGGGGGAAAATATTTTAAGCAGCCAGAAAGAAACAATTCAAATATCACAGGGCCTTAGTCAGGATCATACAAGATTTAGTAGAACATTAAAGCATTAGAAACAAACTATGATATCAGAAGGCAAAGGAGCTCGGATAAAACCAAAAATAACCTATCCAGCAAAACTTAAAATGATATTTCAGAGGAGAAAGGGATATTTAATGAAACAGAAGACTTTAAAGCATTCCTGGTGAAAAAATGGAGCTGAATAGAAAATTTGACTTTCAAATCCAAGACTCAATAGAAGCATTAAGAGATAAACATGAAAGAGAAATCATAAGGGAATCAATAAGTTTAAACTGTTTATATTTCTGTATCAGAAGACGATACATTAACTCCTAAGAACTTTTCATTTTCAGGGAAATTAGGAGTCTACAAAGATGGAGAGCATGAGTATGAGTCAATTACAGTGAAATGATCTGGAAGAAAAATTAATGGGTGAGAAAGAGAGATGAGCTTGAAGAAGGGGTAAGGGAGTGCAAGAATGGGGAAAATTTTCTCACAAAAGAAGCATGCAGGGAAGAGCTTTTATAGTGGAGAGGAAAATGGGGAGTCATGATAATTATTGTGTGGGGAAAAGGTACAAAGAAAAGACCTTGTAGAATTCTCTTATTTGTAACCTTCCCAGGTTTTTTGAAACCATCTGTTTGGGCAAGGTCATAAAGTCTTATCAGGTGACCCTGGGAAAGAGCATGCTTATATGATTAAATTCCTAAAGATGAATTGGCTTACTGAGAAAATGTATTCCTTGAAAAAGAAGGAAGAGAAGAGGCAAAGTCAAAATGGTGGAGAAAAGCCAGGAAGTTGCCTGAGTTTTCCTGGAAACAACTTTAAATCAAGCCTCTAAAAGAATTTTGGAGGTACAAAACCCAGAAAAAGATAATGTGAAATAATTTTCTAGTTCAAGATAACTTAGAAGGACTACAGGAAAGTTCTGTCTTACTTGGATAAAAGGGGAGCACAGACCAGTGTGGGCAATGTCCAAATAAGCCAATGGGAAACTGTTAGCCACGGCACAGATCAGCAACTGAGACCCTGTGGTCCTGCCTCAGTGGGCCAGTGACACTGCATGCTAGCTGTAAGGTCTCCAGTCCTAGTGCAATAGAGAAACTATCAGCCATGGAATAACCAGCACAACAGGCATGACTAGAGTAGACCATCCCAGTGTACTGCACAAGCCTTCAGCCCCAGAGAAAATAGAATTGGCCAAATGGAAAAGGAAGTACAATAAGCTCATGCACTCAGTTGGAAGTAGGAGAGAAAGAGGAAAAGAAAAGGAGGGAACTGATAGAAGGGAGGGCAGACAGAGGGAGGTAGTGGTCAGAGGCAAAACACTGGTACATTGGTAAGGAGGGATGGGGTAAAAGAAGAGAGAGAGAGAGAGAGAGAGAGAGAGAGAGAGAGAGAGAGAGAGAGAGAGAGAGAAGGAGGAAGTATATAAACTGGGGGGAAATAGGATGAAAGGAAATACCCACTTAGTAACCATAACACTTTTCATACAAGTAATGACACATCTAAATAGTTGGAGAAATATTAATTTCTCATAGGTACCCTGAGCCAATATAATAAAAATAACAACTTTACTCAAATTAATTTACTTATTTAGTGCCATATGAATTAAACTATCAAATAATTATTTTATGGATTTAGAAAAATAATTTTAAAATTCATTTGGAAGAAAAGGTCTAGAATATTAAGGGAATCAATGGGGCAAATATTAAGGAAGTCATCATATCAATATTATGATTTTAAGTATATCAAATATAGTTTCTAACTATATCACAATCAAAGCAATCTGGCTAGAAATAGAGTTCTGGATAAGTGGCATAGATTAGGTACATAATACACAATAGTAGATCACCATAATGATCTAGTGTTTGAAAAACCCAAATATTCAAGCTTTGGGGGCAAGAACTCACCATATGACAGAAATTCTAGGAAAACTGGAAAGAACAAACTTCTTTCCAGAAAACTAGTATGATGAACTAGTGTGAGAAAATAATGGATTTTGGTACACCCAAAGGCCCCAGCTGGAGGGGATTGATTATATTAAGATTGATTGGGGCAGCTAGGTGGCGCAGTGGATAGAGTACCGGCCCTGGAGTCAGGAAGACCTGAGTTCAAATCTGACCTCAGACACTTAACACTTACTAGTTGTGTGACCCTGGGCAAGTCACTTAACCCCAATTGCCTCACTAAAAAAAAAATTGATTGACTAACTTCACTGATTAACTCACTTAAAATTAATTCAATTAAAACTATATCTACCTAGCCCTCAAGAGGGTGTATTCTCAGAGGGTGTGAACCCTGATTTCAACACAGGACCACCATTAAATCCAGTGAACCAATGAATTTGGGTGATGCTAGCCAATTAGCTTGAAGTAGTGTGTAAGGACTGCCTCTCCTCTGGATGCAGAGAAGGCTTCCACTCTCAGTTTGGCTCGTGAACAGGGTCAAGGAGGAGGACTTGAGAAAGAACCAGGCCAGGCTAGATAGGCCTTTTCTTAACTTTCTGACCCAGGTGTTCTCTTTTTACTATACTTTAATAAATGCTTACTGCCCAGAACTTATGCTAAAATTTCTAATTTATAAGAAGCAAATGTATTAGAAACCCCAGCTAATTTTCCCTAAACTTGGGACAGAAATAAGGCAAACACATTAAATTTTAAGCGTCACACTAGGCATAGATTAAAATCTCTCATTGCATACCAAAGTAAAGTAAAAACTGGCATATGATTTAGATATTGTAACTATTGGAGTGACACCATCTGCTGGAGAGTTATTGTAGGAAAGTTCCGCCATGAGGAGAAGGTGTCTGAGGGCAAGCCATGCGGCTTTTCCTTGGTGTCAGGAAGTGACGTTTGCTCGTGGGTACTGTCTATCAAAGCTACCAGCCAATTAGCTAGGAGCTGTGTGTGCACGTGGATGGGATGTTCCCAGTTTCACAGGAGGCACTGGGTCCTTTTGGTTCCTGACCTCACCATGGCAGGTCAGATGATGGAGTCTCTTAGAAATAATTAGATTTTTACTTTTCTCTCTTATCATTAGATCCTAATGCTCTTTAATAAATACTTAAATACTCTTGCTAAAGCTTCTAATTTATTGGCAACCACTCATTAGATATTTTAGATGGTATAGCTAGAATTTTAGCAACTTTACAGATGGCAACCATGAAGGGATCCACTGTGTACAGCACCCGTAGCTCCCAAAATGGCTCTTAACTGTTTCTTAGTAGTGTAGGAAGAAAGTTGTTGAATGGCCTGGACTTGCTTAGGAGAGACAGAGTGAGTTCCAGCAGCCAGAATAAAGCCTAAATATTCTACCTGGGGCAAACACCATTGTACCTTTGACTTAGAAACTTTGTGGCTTCTCTTGTGTAGCTCTAATAATAAGTGATGGCTATCTTCCTGACAAATTTCAGCATTAGGGGAGGCTAAAAGTAAGTCATCAACATATTGTAGTAAAGTGGAGACTTTAAAGGTAATGGAGTATTTAAAGTTAATACAGTAACTCTCCATCAGGTGGCATCACTTCAATCATTACAATATATATGGTGATATCATAATTGGGAAAGCATGGAAAATTTTACCTGTCAGATCTATGAGTAAGTAAGAACTTTGAGGCCAGGCAACACAGAGAGGGTCACAGGATCCCCTGTGTAAAGAAAATAATTTTGATTACATGAAATTAAAAAGATTTTCCACAAACAAAATCAGTGCAGTCACAATTAGAAAGAAAAGCAAGAAATTGGGGGAAAATTTTATTCTAAGTTTCTCTGATAAAGGCTTCATTTCTCAAATATATATGGAACTGAGTCAAATTTATAAAAATAAGAGCTATTCCTCAATAGGAACTGGAAGTTTTCAAAAGATATCAAAATTATTATTAGCCACATGAAAAATGCTCCAAAGCACTAATAATTAGAGAAATGCAAATTAAAACAATTCTTCTTAGGTACCACCTCACACACATCAGATTGGATAGCATGAAAGAAAAGGAAAAGTATAAAAAAAGGATACCTGGAGTGGGGGTGAGAAAATAGCTACACTAATAATCTGTTGATTGTACACTAGTCCAATCATTCTGGAGAACAATTTAGAGCTATGTCTATAAAGCTATAAAACAATACATATAATTTAATGCATTATTACCACTACTAGGGCTGTGTCCTAATGAGATCAAAGAAAAAAGTAAATGGGCCTATATTTATAGTAGTTATTTTATAGTGGCAAAGAATTGAAAATTAAGGGATGCGGGGCAGCTAGGTGGCGCAGTGGATCGGCCCTGGAGTCAGGAGTACCTGAGTTCAAATCCGGCCTCAGACACTTAACATACACTTACTAGCTGTGTGACCCTGGGCAAGTCTCTTAACCCCAATTGCCTCACTAAAAAAAAAAAAGAAAAAAAAAGAAAATTAAGGGATGCCCATCAACTGGGGAATGACTGAACAAGTTATGGTATATGAATGTGTTGGAATACTATTGTGCTATCAGAAATGACAAGGGCAATGGTTTCAGAAAAACCTGGGAAGACTAAAATGATGCAAAATGAAGTGAACAGAATCAGAAGAACATTGTACACAGTAACAGTAGTAATATTATAACATTGATCAGCTGTGAAAGATTTAACTACTCTGGCCAATACAATTCCAGTGATGAAAAATATTACCCACCTCTAGAGAGGTAAACTCTAAGTACAGATGGAAGTGTACTTTTTTCACTTCCTTTCTTCTTCTCCTTTTTTGCAACATGGCTAATATGTAAATTGCTCTTGTTGTTTAGCCATTTCAATAGTCTTTGGCTCTTCATGACCCCATTTGAGATTTTCTTGCAAAAGGTTCTGGACTGGTGTGCCATTTCCTTCTCCAGTTTATTTTATACATTATGAACTGAAGCAAAAAAAAAAAGGTTAAATTATTTCTCTAGGGCCACACAGCTAGTAAGTATCTGAGGCCACATTTGAACCCAGGTCTTCCCGAATCTAGGCCTAGCATTCTACCTACCCATTTGGAAATATGTTTTACATAAAACACACATATAACTGATATAATACTGCTTAATAATAGGTTTGGAAGGCATAAAGGGAAAGAGAATAAAGAACTCAAAATATTTTAAAATATATTTTTTAAAAAGAACAGTTTATTCATACATTTTGTCTACTTTTCTATTAGTGAACGACCCTTGGTCTTTTATATTTGTGTTAAATCCTTATATAGCTTGCATATAACACTTTTTATCAGGGATATTTGAACAAGGATCTCTCCCCCAATGGAGAGCTTCACTTATTTAACTAGTTGTATTGATTTCTTTATGTGTAAAAGCTTTTCAGTTTCAGGCAATCAGTTTACTGATTTTATCTTTTGTGATCATTGTATCCCTTCTTTGGCTAAGAATTTTTCCATAGATATGTCTGAAAGGTACTGCTATGCTTTTCTTTCTTTTTTTCTTTTCTTTTCTTTTTTTTTGTGGGGCAATGAGAGTGAGGTGACTTGTCCAGGGTCACACAACTAGTAAATGTCAAGTGTTTGAGGCTGGACCTGACTCAGGTCCTCCTGAATCCAGGGCTAGTGCTTTATCCACTGTGCCACCTAGCTGCCTCCCCTATGGTTTACTTTCAATTTTTTTTCTTGTCCATTTCCATTTTTAACTTATTGTAGAATAGGGTGTAAGTAGTTGATATAAATTAGATTTGTTCTCAGCTCTACTGGACTTCCTCTTCTCTGACTGTCTAAATCTCCACAGAAGGCTTTATGGGCCAATAGTGGGTGATTAAGAAATTATAAATGACTGATAGTAGAAATACTATACGCAATAATATGAATCAGTCAAATTATCACTGGCTGAAATAACCACTCATGCTCATTGAGATGTAAACAAACCTGTAGCTAGCCAGACCTCAGCGATGACCTCAACCATCAATGAAAAGGTCCAAAGAGAGAGAGGCAGAGATCCAAAGGGAAGCTTACCATTAAGAGGATGGTAATATTCATTCAGGAACACCAGGCTCTCCTGAGCAACCCTGCATAGATTACTAAAATGCATAATTGCCCAAGGTACTATACAATGCTGACGTTTTCCTTTTCACTATCCATGATTCTCTGAGGTGAGCAATATCTGTATGACTTGGTCTGGTACTTTTGTTTTCTTCTTTAGTCATTTCAGTCATGTCTAACTCCCCATGACCCAATTTCAGGTTTTCTTGGCAATGATACTGAAGTGGTTTGTCATTTCCTTTTCCGGATCATTTTACAGATGAGGAAACTGAGGCAAACAGGGTGAAGTGACCTGATAAGTGTCACTCAGCTAGGAAGTGTCTGAGGCCAGATTTAAACTCAGGAAGATGGGTCTTGCTGACCCAAGGCCTAGCACTCTATCCACTAAGCAACCTGGTCTGTTATACATGGCATTAAGGTAACAGATAAGATGTTCAAATGTGTTAGCATTTCATCAGTGCCAAAATCAAGGACACTCCTCTGACCTAGTAGAGTGATCTGGGTCATGTATCTGAACAATTTGTACTGTGAGGTCCTGGGCTTTCTGCTTCTCCTGGTAGGTACAATGGACATGTAGGCTCTTTTTGAAGTTCACATTAGAAAATACTTCTGTTGAAGTGCCTACAGCTGGGGAATGAGGAACTTGTCTCATTTCTCAAACACGACACCCACGCGTTGGCTTTAGTCTCCCATTCTAGACTTAGGGAGTTAGAAACAGCAAGAGTTGCTTTTACTTTCAATTTCTCTGGTCCCTCCCATCCTTTCTTTCTTCCTATAAATAAGAGAAGCATTTTGAAAAGCAACAGAAAGAGGAGAGAAGAGAAGGAAGAGCAAATAAAGGAAGACCTGAGAGAAACAGGAAACTTGTGAGATCATTCAGGCAGTTTGTCTTGAAGTCTTGTGAAACAGGTATGGGTTTTTCCCAAGTTTGCTCTTATCTTCTCAGAATACTCTAGGTGGGCTGTAGTTGTCAGCCTGGGGACAGCACTCATTTTCATGGCCACCATGGGCTTGGACTAACATAATGCAAAGTGATATTATTCTTACATCAGGTAAAATCTTCCACAGGGGGTTTTACTGGGGTATGGCTGCTGTTCCTGTTACAGCTTTTTGTAGTCACAGTGCTAGCACATTCTCTTTACTCCAAGTGCTGCATGAAGTAGGTGCCAAAACCTCAGGGTGGTGTGGGGGAAGGGAGGAATGGACACAAATAACCCCAAAGTCACTCAGGCCACACTAAGAAGGGACTAGGACCAGGTACAAAGAAAAAAAAAACTATTTGCCTCAAAGTATTAGCTAAAAACATTGTCCCATGTTACTCTTTTATAACACTCATTTTCATGACTACTGTGGGCCTGGACCAACATAATGCAAAGTGATATTATTCTTACATCAGGTAAAACCTTCTACAGTAGGACTTTCAAAGACTGGGAATATTTTCCCCAAGTGACAGCCCCTAGAGATCAAGAATGAAGAGCTGGTTAGGGCTGCTGGGTGGTATGGATAGAGTGCTGGGCCAGGAGTCAGGAGGACCTGTGTTTAAGCCCAGAAACTGTCTGCCTCAGTTTCCTCATCTGTAAGAATGGAAATAATAATTGTGCTTAGTCTCCCAGGCTTGTCAGGGGTATAAGATAATATCTGTAGAGTGCTGTGGAACTATTAAGGCAATACATAAAAATAATTATCATTTCTTCCACCACCATCATCATCAATGTTATCTGCCATCATCAGTTCTGTGTTCCTGAAAATAGAATTCCACAAGGGCAGAGCATCCTCTGTTCTGTGGTTACTAATACTTCACTCACCTCAGCAGTCTGAGTTGAGGATGGCATGAATTCTGCTTCTTGGTTACTGTCTAAGGGCTCCTCTGCATTTACAGGTGACCATGGAAGCAGCAGTGCCCATGCAGGCCCCCATGTGTCTGGTAGAAAACAGGAATGAAGAGCTGACAGTAAACCAGGAAGCCCTGGGGATTCTTACTTCCATTACCAATCCAGTGGTGGTGGTAGCCATTGTTGGCCTGTACCGTACTGGAAAATCCTACCTGATGAACAGACTGGCAGGAAAGAACAAAGGTAAGTGAGTCTTGGGCCTCTGGGAGTCTATTTTTGGAGCATATTATGCAACAGGGTCCGAGTTGCTACAAGGCATATCTGAGACCTAATAAAGATTTAAAAGTTGGCCCCTGGTTTACTGTTGCCTTCCAGTCAATCAACAAACATTTATTAAGTGCCTACTATGTGCTAGAAACTATTCTAAGTGCTGAAGACACAAAGAAAGGAAAATTCAATCCCTGCTCTCAAAGAGCTCACAGACTAACAAAGGAGACAACAAGCAAACAACTGTGTACAAATGAGACCTATACAAGGTCAAGTGGAGACAATCATGAGATGAAATGCACTAGCATTAAGGGATCAAGAAAAGTTACTCACTTAACTGTAGCTGAGAATTAAAGGAAAACAGGGAAGCCAAAGTTCAGAGATGAAGAGGGGGAGAATTGCAGGCAGGAGAGACGGGGTCAGGAGATGGAGTGTCCACCTGTAATACTGTGAATTAAATTAAATTAATTACCCATGAAATATCTTCATGACATGGAGACCCATTTCTCCTGGGAAAGTCTCACATGCTTCGAGTGGATGTTCCTTTAACTTACTGACAGATTTGAGGTCTCCCAGTTATCCTTATTCTGGTTTAGCCCATCTGCCTAGATGGTTTTACTGGGGTGTGGCTGCTGTTCCTGTTATAGCTTTTTGTAGTCAGAGGTGAGAGTTGGGAGAGAGATAGACACCAAAGGTAGATGAGCAGCCCTGAAAAGGCATAAGAGAGCCCTCACAGCAGAGGTACCAGTCCTTCCTGAACACCCCATACACACTCCCAGATGTGCATAGAGATTTGTCCAGTGTCACACAGGTAGTAAACAACAGAGGCAAGATTTGAACCCAGAGCCTGTTACTTTCGGGGCTTTCTGCACATGGCTTGTGTACTGAAATGTATTTGGAATTGACATAATTTGATGCAAAGTGAACCCTGAACAATATCAACAAATTTATCTTTAGAATCTTCCCACCTCTCTTTCTTCATTTTAATGAATGAATGAATTTATTAAGGCCTAAATTCCAAGCACTGCGCTAAGTAAGTATTGATGGTGCCAGTACAAAATCAAGATAATCCCGACTGTCAAGAAGCTCCTGTTCTAATGAAGAATTAGCATGCAGAGGTTCCAGTTTCAAGTCATGGGGAAAAGCTCATTGGTCCTAAGGGTTCAGAAGAAAATCATGAAGTGATGTGTCTTCTTTCTTGTCTTTTCCATTGATTAAAACCACTTGTGCAGAACCACCGGTCAGTTCCAAGGATTTGGATGATAAACGTGTTGTGTTGTGGGTCTAAACTTACTACGGTGACTAAAGCAATGGGGGCTGTACCTGCAGAGTCAGTGGCCAGATCCAAGGTTGATTTCCCTGCACCATGGCTGCCTGGGGAGGGCTGGTGTCCAGGGTGAAAGGGATGCTCCTGTTTTCAGGGCTCTTAGACTTGCCTGCTTTCAATAGGTAGTGCCAGTAAGTGACAATTGTTCAACTATTGGCAGAGATGTTGGTAGGGGTGGGTGACCCTTTGGCCAAAGGGGATGATCCCCAGGATAATGGCTGCAGGGGCTAGGCTAGAAGGAAAAATTTGATCACGGTTAGAGGCTGAGGTGTTCTTCCTAGGAGTTTTGGGAGAAGGAATCTGAGCTATCTCCATCAGAGGGGAAGGGATGATCAAAATGGAGGTGGTGATTTGGTCCTCCTGGCATTTATTGATTTCTACTCAGAATGCCTAACACATTCATTGAAGGTGAATTTCTAGTCCGGTGAGGGGCAGAAGTTTTCTTAGTAGCACTAAGAATGGAGGGTGCATTCTCTACTGGGTGAGAGTTGCATTCCTGGATTTTGGACTTGGGTCCAGATTGGCAGGAAGGCCAATGGTCTGGGACATGCTGCTTGCTCTTCACATACATCCTGAGATTACTTACCCAAATGTGGCAGTTGGTCAGCAATTGGTGTTGGTTGTAACTGGGATGACAGGCCATCTCATTTCATCCTGAAATAAGACATGGGGAATGCATGGGGGAGGGGCACACAGAGGTTAAATGACTTATCCAGGGTCCCACAGCTGTCATGTGTCCAGGGCTCCACTAGGAACCATTGCTTCCTTGCCATCTACTAACACTCCCATCATGCTTTCCTCTGGGCTGCTCTTTATTCTCTATGCTCAGGTTTCTGGGGTTGGTCTAAACTTTTTGAAGTCTTGGGTGTGGCTGATATCATTAAGAAAGGTGATGTCTCCAGGCACACCTGAAGCTCTCATTGATCTTGTTTACACTTTACCATAAATATTACCCCATAAGTCTAACCTCACAATGCTCTGGGTGAACTGAAGACATAAATTCCTCTGTCCCTATATTGGATAATGTGGGACTGGGACCCAGGCAGACCTGGGTGTGAAAGCTGCCTCAGCTTCTTACTGGCTCTGTGACCCTGGGCCAGTAATTTACCTCCCTCAGTCTCAGTTTCTTCCTCTGTGAAATGGAGACAAAGGAACACCTAGTTCCCAGGATTACTGTGAAGAAAGAATGAGAGAGCACACAGAAAATGGGCCACACAAATGCTAACTCTGATCCTTGTTCTCCTTTCCCCACTGGGGAGCTGCCCATCTTCTCCCTTTAGCACCCCTGAGTTTGGCTGTTGCAGTCTCTGAGCTTCCTGCCTCCACTGGGTGCTCATGTTTCCTCCTTCCCTTGCAGGCTTCTCCCTGGGCTCCACTGTGCAGTCCCACACAAAGGGCATCTGGATGTGGTGTGTCCCTCACCCCAGCCTACCTGACCATACCTTAGTTCTGCTTGACACTGAGGGCCTTGGAGATGTGGAAAAGGTAAATGGAATCAGTGACATTCTGCTCACCCCTCCCTGTATCTGCCTGACATGAGGAGGAATGACACCCCTGACAGGCCTGTGTGTGGGTACGACAGCGTATTGCCAAGGGAGGCTTGGGCTGTGTAGCTGTGGGATGCTGAATATACAAAAAAGAAAAAGAAAGACAGGCCCTGCCTTCCATCGGCTTACAACCTAAAGGAGGAAGACAAAAGTTAACTGAAACTGGCAGAGAGGACAAGGGGACATCTGGTGCATGGAGTCAAAACCAAGCAGAGCTGCTGCTGGAAAGTAGAGAGTTACCTGGAAAGTTGTGACGTGAGCTTCCTCTAAAAGAAGGCTTTGGAAGGAGTTCACTGCTGCACCCTCTCACTTTCTAATCAGAGAGGAGAGGCAACTGAGGGAGTTGAGAATACAAATCATGGTTGACCAGCATGGTGGTGAGATTTCAGGTGATCAGCTTGTCCTGGGGGAGACATGACAGGGTGATGGTGCCTGGATTCCAAACAACTGATGGAAAATGGAGAGATTTCATTCTCAAGGTCCTTTCCCTTGGCAATGAACAAACGTCTATGAAAGATTAAAGAAATCCCCTCTGGCCCCTGGGCTTGCTTTCATATCCATTTCCCTTGGCAATATTTTTGCCTGTAACTATTTTGCCCTATACCCCCAACCAGTTGGAAGAAACTTCCCTGTTTTCCTAAGTTCAACAATGACTAAATGAGCTCTCTCTCTCTCTCTCTCTCTCTCTCTCTCTCTCTCTCTCTCTCTCTCTCTCTCTCTCTCTCCCTCCCACCTAAGAATCCACCCCCTAAGGAAAGCTAGAACAATTTTTTTTCACCCTATATTTGTCATATCATCTTGCCCATTGTGAGATTAAAATTGGATATTAGATCATAAATCTCCCCTACTTAACTTTTCCCTAATTTATCTCCCAGACTAGTAAATGGAAGAAGCTTCTGGTTTTCTAGATAGAGCCTTTATTGTATGGTAGTCACAAGGTGATGTTGATTAGAAGGATAGGAAAATAGAAATACAATACAAATCGTCTTAAGTCTAGGCTTAGTCTATATTCCTTATAAAAACTCACCAAACCGAAAAAGGCCACCTTTGGAGAGAGAGAGACCGTCTGTGCCGCGCCGTCACCATCATGGCCCTAGAATACATGGAAACTAGGAAAAAAAAACCATTACAGATATTCATCAGATATGGGATCTTTCCACACAAAAATAGAAATGATGTAGGCCCCATTTGGTGGTGGTATATCATTTTGAGCGTTTGTTTTGGTGCTACAGTTTTGGTGCTACAAACCTCATGAGCCATCTGGAAGCCCAGCCACCCCCCAAACACAGAGTGATCTAGAACCCAAGTAGCTGCTGGAGGTCCCTCTCAGGTGCTTCCCACTTCCTTTAGTCCCCCTTGCTGGCTGATCTGGAACTTTAGGCCCAAATGCTGTCCAGATAGCAAAGAGGTAACATGTTCACAGATATACAGGTGGTTTTGTTATTCCAATAGGTAGAGCAATCTTGAATTCAGAGTCCTGGACTGTCTCTATCCAAGTTTCAGTGGAGGTGGTGGTCAAGGTGGTAGTGATAGTTTGACTTGACTTGCACAGGCTACCTCTCTTTTTCTCTTGGGCATCTTGCTTCCTTGGTGAATCTGAATACAAAAATAGATTCTAGTTTTACCAGCCTTGATCTTTCTCTGATTTTTTAGATTAGAAAGTTAAGTATTGACAGACAGACAGAAAGATGGATGGATGGATAGACAGACAGATAGATAATCTTTTAGGCATATATTCCAGGCAATGATTTAGACTACAGCCTCCAGTGTCAAACCTAAAGCACCAACTCTTGAATATATGAGTATTTCCTGACTCCAGTGGAACTGACCACTAATACTGAGGGTCATAGAGTGTCATGGATGGAGGATTGAATAATAGGTCCACTGACATAATCTGTCTTGTAGGATGACTCCCAGAATGACTCCTGGATCTTTGCCCTGGCCATCCTGCTCAGCAGCATATTTGTCTACAACAGCATGGGCACCATCAACCACCAGGCCTTGGAACAGATGCAGTATCCTTTTAGAACTTCAGAACATCAGAACATCCATGACTTGCTTGAGACAGCTGCCCTCTCACTAGGACAGATGACAAGCTCTCCACACTTTAGGAACTGTCATCTTAAGTTACTCTTCCCAGAGATGACCGTAACTAGGTGGCCAACTTTTTAGGGTCAATGTCCTCAAACCAGCTTGGCTGATCCTTGCCTTACAGTGTGGCACCAGGTCTATAACTGAAGCCTTGGGTGAGTTTGCCATTGTACATATATGTTCCACTTCCATGTTCAAGACTTCTGAAATGCCTTCATCAGTCCATCTATCCCTCTGCCTTTTCATTGTCAACCCTCTTTTCCCCTCTCCCTTTTCTTACATCATTCATGTCTTCTCCATACATTGTATCCTTCACCCCTGTCTCACATGAAGAGGTGGCTCCTCTTTGCCAAGGCGAACTCCTCTAAATTTACCTTTGATTCCATTTCATATTGTCTTTTCCAAGAGGTTATCTTCTCTATTATCCCCACTCTTTCACTAACCTTCAATCTACCCCTATAAATCAGCCTTGTCTCCCTCTCTCTTAAAAAAACCCCTTCACTTAATCCAGTTATCTGAAAAAGCTACAATCCTATATCTCTACTCTCCTTCCTAGCAAAACTCATTGAGAATGTTCCCTATAATCACTGCCTCTACTTTCCTTCCTCTTTCTTTCTTCTAAACCCTCTGTGGTCTGCAGTCTGACCTCACCATTCAACTGAACCTCCTCTATTTAGAGTTACCAATAATCTCTAAATTATTATCTATTGATCTTTTCTCAATCATCACCCTTCTTGACTTCTCTGCGACCTTTGCCACTGGGGATCAAGCTCTTCTCTTAGATACCCCCACCTAGACATTCATAACACAATTTTTCCTGTTTCTCCTACTACATGTATGACTTCTCTTTAGTCTCTTATACTGGATCTACATTCAAGTCATGGCCACTGACCATTGGTGTCCTGTAAGGTTCTTCTCTGAGCTGTTTTTTTTCCTATTATACTTTCTAGCTTAGTAATCTCATTAGCTCAAGTGGATTTAATTATAGTCTCTATGCTGATGATATTTACATCTACTTTTCACCCTCCCCACTCTGCTGAGCTTTAGTTTCTCATTTCTAGTACCTATCGGACATCTTATATAGGATGTGCTCTAGACATCTCAAACTCAACATGTTCAAAACAGAATTATTTACCTTTCCCACCAAACCACAACTTCTTATTAATGTTGTGCACACTACCATCCCTCCAGTTCTTCAGCCTCTCAACCACTGTTAACTCTACACTCTCTCTCATTCCCAATATACAATCTGTTGTTATGAGTTTTCATTTATATCATCATAACATATCTCCCATACATTCTCTTCTCTCCTGAGATATTGCTACCATTCTGGTGCAGGTCCTCATCACCTCACACCCAGACTATTTCAATAGAGTGCTAGTTGGTTTGCTGTCCTCAAGTCTCTTTTCATGCTAGTCCATCCTTTATTCAGTTGTGAATGTAATTTTCATAATGCACAGATTTGACAATGTCACTGTCCTTAATAAACACCAGTCAATCCTATTACTTCTAGGATAAAATATAAAATGTTCTGTTTTGTTTTTAAAACCCTTTACTGACATTTACTTTCTTAGATTTTCAGTCTTCTTATATATTTCCTCCTAATACTCTACAATCAGACCATGTTGATGTTGATCTTTTTTTTTTTTTTTGCTGTTGCTCATACTTGAGATTCAATTGCCTCACTTTTTACTGACTGTCCTTTATGCCTGGAATTCTCTCCCTTCTCCCTTCTAATTCCAACTTTTCCTTTTGTCTTCAAAGTTTCAGTTCAAATCTTACCCTCAGCAAAGGGTCTTTCCTACTTTCCCCATTAATACTGCCTTCCTTCAAGGACTACCTGGCATTTACATTATATATTTATATTGATATTATAATTTTATTTATTTATTTATTTTTGGTGAGGCAATTGGGATTAAGTGAGTTGTCCAGGGTCACACAGCTTGTGTCAAGTGTCTGAGGTCAGATTTGAACTCAGGTCCTCCTAAATCCAGGGCCAGTGTTCTATCCACTGTGCCACCTAGCTGCCCCTTATTTTTTATTTCATTCATTCACTCACTCACTCATTTATTTATTTATCTATTTATTTATGTATTTATTTATTTTCAGGGCAATGAGGTTAAGTGACTTGCCCAGGGTTATACAGCTAGTGAGTGTCAAGTATCTGAGGCCGGATTTGAAGTCAGGTCCTCCTGAATCCAGGGCTGGTACTTTATCCACTGTGCCACCTAGCTGCCCCCAATATTATCATTGACATAGATATCCATACACAGATATATTCACATACATGCATATATGTATGTATATGGTATAAATAATTGCTTGTATATTATCTCACCCATTAGACTGTGAGCTCCTTGAGAGCAGGGAACATATTTTTGCCTTTATTTGTATTGCCAGCACTTAGGCCAATGCCTGATACACAGTAAGCACTTAATACATGTTGATTTCATACAAGTGCTTCTGTTCTGATATTATAGCAATACGGAACCATGATGAGAACTGGCATCTCACCAAGTTGTTTGAAGAACACATGAGGTTGACCAGGGCCTCCCCTGAAAAGCTCTTCCTTTCTCCTTTTAAATCTATGATTGAAATCCCATCAGTAGAGAAGGAAAAGTGGTGAGAGAGTTTATAAGATTCATTGGAGGAACAAGGAGAACTAGGAACTGTGGATGCTGGTGGGCGTTTCCTTTTCCTTATCCACAATCTTAGATATGTGACAGAGCTGACAGAGCTAATCAAGGTCAAATCCTCACCTGATGCTGAGGGAGAAGAAGACTCAGCAGAATTTGTGGGCTTCTTCCCAGACTTCGTGTGGACTGTGCGGGATTTCACGCTGGAGCTTAAGCTGGATGGGCACCCCATCACCCCAGATGAGTATCTGGAAAATGCCTTGAAACTCAGTAAAGGTAATTTATTAGGAATCGAGATTGGGCACATGGGCAGCCCTGGGCAGTACAGGGGGAAATGACAACAAATGTTTTTTTCCATTTCTTTGGAGCTAAGCTGTTTCTTTCTGAGCCTTATACTTTTGAATCTCATGGATTGTAGAAATGGAGTCTGAAAGCTATCAACCTTCTCATGGCTTTGTTGAAGGTCAGTTAATCTCTTTTTTGTAGTTCAGAATTTCCATGCTCTATCGACCTCTCCCAAGGTGGAATAGTCTCTGAGATAACTGCCTTTTGCCAGCTTCTGCGATGGGTTTGTATCTTAGGAACTTAAAAAAGGAGGGAGATGTTTCTGTATGTCTTGCAGTTTATTAGTGAGCATGGAATGTCAATGAAAGGGAATGACTTGATTTTCAGGGTTATTTCATTCAGTCCAGGGAATGGCCTAAGGGATTCTTCCTCTCTGCTAACAGCATAGAACTTGTTCATAACAAGAGATAAATAGCTATGTCCTTGAGAAGCCATGATGTACATCAACAAGGGAATAACATTTGGAGTAGAGGCCCTGGCTTCAAATTACACCTCTGGTGCTTACAGCCTTTGTCACTTTGGACAAATCATTTAATGTCGCTAAGCCTGAGTTGCCTCATCTGTAAAATGAAGTATTTGGATTTCAACATTTCTAAAAGAAAACCCTAGCTATATATCCATTAGGTAGTGAGAAGAGATGGTTTTTCCATTGAGAATTCTAGAGAAACACTAGCTCTGTCTTTCTCAAATATATTTTGTTTCTCCTAAAGATTTCTGACTGCCATCAGATGCTCCCATTCAGCTCTGTCATTGCTCTAGTAACCTTTCTTCTTGTAACATACTTCATAATGGGTTACAAACCTAAATATACAAATCTCTAATTATACACTATTTTCATTGTGGGCTGGTAACTCTCTGATGGCATACAGGCAGGGATGCTGATCTCACTGGAAATGTCTCTAAATCATGTTTTTTGTTTTGTTTTGTTTTGTTTTTGAGGCAGTTGGGGTTAAGTGACTTGCCCAGGGTCACACAGCTAGTAAGAGTCAAGTGTCTGAGGTCAGATTTGAATTCAAGTCCTCCTGAATCCAGGGCCAGTGCTTTATCCACTGCACCATCTAGTTGCCCCTCTAAATCATGTTTAACAATGAGTTTCTTCAATTCCAGTCAAGAGGAATTAATTAAATATCTACTTTACCCAAGGAACTATGCTAGGTTCTCAGTATACATGGCAAAAATGCCTACCTCAAAAGGTTACATGTTAATGGTGGGGGAAAGGTAAAAGATAAGTTGGTAAAAATAGAATAAATGTGGGAGACAAGAGAGGTAAAAAGGACTAAAGAGCTACAGGAATCATCAAGGGCCCTTGTAGGAAGTACTATCAAACCAGAGGGCTGCAGAGAGCTACATGTTCCAGATGAAAAGGTGACAGGGAGAAGAGTCCAGGCATAGAAACATACAAATAGGTGATAGAATGTCATACACAGAGAATAGGGAAGCCAATACCAGTGAAAAAGAGGATGGGAGGAGAGCAGTGTGAATTGAATCTAGAAGAATTAAAATCAGATTGGAAATCTGTCATGTTTGTGTTTGGTCCCAGACACATTAAGGAAGCACTGTGACTAGCTTCTTGAGTCAGGCAGCACCATAATCAGACTTGTCCATCTGGTATATCAGTTTGGTAATGTGTGTGTGATAAGTAGGGGAGGGGAGGAAGTAGAGGCTGGAAGACCAGTTTGGAGGCTACTGCAAGAGTCCAGGTGAAAGGTAATGAGAACCTGAACTCTGGTGATTGTGGGATGTAAGTGGATAGAAGTCAATAAGTTAAAGAGATGTTGGGAGGTAGAATTAGCAAATGACTGGTTACAGAGGTTATAGATGAGAAAGAAGTGTTGAGGATGACTTTGGAGACATTTTCTTCTCAATGGCTAATCCTGTTTGTACTGGCAGGGTTGTGGTTAACTTCTGTGGGGATCAATTTTTAACTGGGGAGTGTTAGCTAAGCAGTTTGCCGCAATATTGGGGCAAGGAAGGAGACTGGCAGCCTCCCTCAAAACAGAACAGGATTTATTTTAACAAGAATGAACTTAAAAAAACCCACACAAACAGGATCAGTGGGATCAAGGGTAAGGAAATACCATGGGGAAAGGGAAATTATGCAACCTCAGAAGACACCACTGCCCAGGAATCAGCTGAGAATATGCAGCAGACCTCCTGTCCTTCCAGCATCCAGCTAGAATGCCCGATTCTCCTCCCCCAATCCCAGAAAAAACCCACACAGCCCCAGCCAATGGGATGGCTGCTCTGACAGTCACATGACTGCCCTCACTAGGCTTCCAATCATTATAATTTTGCCAGGCCCATGTAGGCGTCAGCAAGTGCTGATGACGTGTGGTGCCAGCGCCCATGCAGTTTGGAGCTCCAGGCCAGTGCCTGCCGAGGCATAAAAACCTCAAATAACAATTAATTCTTTACACCTCAAACAAGGAGCATCTCCTTTTATTAAGCTGGGCATCTGTCTTCTTCCTGATTTCATACTTTCATACTTCGGTCTTTTTCATTTTAGGGAGCCACAATTCTCTTTCTACATTATCTATAATTAAAACAGTAATTTGCAGAGTTCTAGCTAGTGTTAGCTTAACACTGAATCTGTATGAGGTTCTGTTCAGATTTGAGATAAATCCATTTTCTCTGTATGTATCTAGGTGTTTACTCTGAATAACACAAAACATTATCCTTACAAGAAGTGAATTGTTTTCTGATTTTTAGTAATATTTCCCTAAATCACTTCTAGTTTTAAAAGTTCTGTGTCTATCATTCTACCTTAAGACTGAATATGTGAAGACTTGAATATAGCAATTTCCAGGCTTAAGCCTCTGCCTTAACATCATCTCTGTTTTCCTATCCCTCAGGCAAGAACCCTAAGGTTCAAATGGCCAACCTTCCAAGAGAGTGCATCAGGAAATTCTTTCCAAAACGGAAGTGTTTTACATTTGACCGTCCAACAAATGATAAATCACTCTTAACCCATCTTGAAGATGTCCAGGAAAGCCAACTGGATCCTGCATTCAAAGATCAGGCAGACAACTTCTGCTCTTACATCTTTTCCAATGCAAAACCCAAGGCCCTTAGTGGGGGTATCATGGTCAATGGGAAGAGTGAGTTTTCTTTTCTCTAATGCATACTTGATTGGGTTTTATTGTTTCTTTGTCTGTGTACAGATACTGAAAGATTTTTGTATTTATCTCCTCATGGATGTGGGTTTCTTTGTTCTTGTTTCCCTATCTTTCAGTTTACAAATCCCTAGGAATATGCACTCTGATGTTAATGATCTTTGTCAGTGATCTTTGATGGAGATTAAAACTCCATTAGAAAGGTTCCACAGGAGCAGAGAAAGGCGATTGCCTCAATTTTCCAAAGGAGAAGCAAATTGCATTAGTAAACTATAAACTGGTGACTTTGACTTCATTTCTGATAAACTTATAAAGCACATGATTAAGGGGATGGTTTGTGAGTACTAAGAAAGGAAAGCAGTGGTCACTAACATCCAGCAGATGAAGCTGTTTGACCCTGTAACTGGATTGATGTAGACCAGAGAAATTGTGTCAACTTAGCATAGTTTGATTTCAACAGAATATGTAATGGTATGTCATGCTATGATTATGAACAAGATAGAGATATCAAATAGATGGCAATGCTGTTAGGTGGATTTAGAACATATTAAATGACCAGACTGCCAAAATAGCCCTTGATAACTTGAGGTGAACTTGAAGGGAAGTCTATAATGTCGTTCTCTGGACCTCTATACCTTCCTCAATAACAATGACCGCATTATAGAAGATGCAAATGGAATAATGATCCAATGTGCACGTGGCATAGAGCTCAGAGAAACAACTAATACACTGAATGAAAGAAACGAGATATAATTTTTTCCTGGCAGGATAAATCGATGACTCCAAATGAATAATGGGGCCTAATAAAAATAAGTGAAAAGTTCTCCAATTGGTTTCAAAAAATCAACTTTAATAGAGGGTAGAGGAGGTAGAGATAGAAAACAAGTCTTGGAGGAAAATCTGGAGAATTTCATACAATTTCATACAAGTTCAGTATGAGTTGATAGTCTAAAGGACAAATTTATTTAAGCTTTCATTGCCAACAATGAGTGAAATAATTTTTCTCCTGTATTTATTTGGCTCCAGTTAGGCTTCATCTGGTATGCTGTGTTTAGGAAAGACATAGACAAGATCAAACATTTCCAGAAAAGGACAACTAAAATCAGTGAAAGTATTGAAGTTCACATAAGAATAAACCCATAGAAGAATGGTTGGATCTATTCTCCTTGACTCAGAGGTCAAAATTAGGAGAAATGGGAAAAAAATTGCTAAGAGGTATATTTAGGCTTGGTAAATAATGAGTCTTCTTAAAGATTTAAATTGTTGAAATGAAGAGGCTGCCTTGAGTGTTTATGGACTTCCTTTAAGTAAAAGTTATCTAATTGTGATTGGAAGCCACTTGCTGGGGTGGCTAGGTGGCGCAGTGGATAGAGCACCGGCCCTGGATTCAGGAGAACCTGAGTTCAAATTCGGCCTCTGACACTTAACAATTACTAGCTGTGTGACCCTGGGCAAGTCACTTAACCTCAATTGCCTCACTAAAAAAAAAAAAAAGAAAAAGAAGCCATTTGCTAAGAATATTGTCAAAGCCATCCAAAGCTACGCATGGGTTCTACCAGATAATTTACATTTGGATCAAATTGAATAAAGGTTTCTCTTTGCCTCATCTTTCATTTCATCTTATATATCAGGGTTGGGAAGATTGCTAGAAACCTATGTGAAGATGATATATAGTGGAGACATTCCCTGCCTGGAGAATGCAGTGTTGACATTGGCTCAGGCTGAGAATTCAGCTGCTGTGCAAAAAGCTGCCAACCATTATGTAAAGCAGATGGTCCTAAAGGTGGACTTGCGTATGGACACTCTCCAGGACTTGATAAATATACATACAGACTGTGAAAAAGAAGCCATCTCAATTTTCATGAAGCATTCTTTCAAAGATGACACACAAAAGTTCCAGATGGAACTGGTGGTATGTTCTCTTAGCTATTTCTTCTTCTTCTTCTCTTTTCTGAATGAAACCAAGCCTCTTTCCAATATCTTTGACCTTGGGATCTGTATTCCCACATCATAAGAGAAGAGCCTGGTATCTCCAGAAAGCCGGAGGCATGAAGGCCTAAATCTCACTTGGCATTAAAAGATTTTTCCTCCTTGTGACCCATTGAAATTAGTTATCTCTTAGAAGACAAAATGTCACCCACTCACATATTTGCTGAATTGATGGCATCATAGCTCTCTCAGAACACAGAAGCTCACAGACTCACTCTTCGCTACACACCTTCTTATCCCCAGAACCTTCAGATTCCTTCTAGAAGCATTTCCTGCCCATACAAATGTCTGCTCAGTCCTACTTAACTTTATAGCACTTACTTTGACCAGCTCAAAGGGAAAATCATTATTATAGGATTCTAGGACTGGCTGAGACTTTGGCGATCATTTGATGTAATCACCTTATTTTGAGAGTGAGAACACTGGGCCCCAGAAAGGATTGGTGAATTGTCCATACAGACCTAAAATAGCAGATTTTAAAACAGAACCTGGGGTGGCTAGGTGGCGCAGTGGATAAAGCACTGGCCCTGGATTCAGGAGTACCTGAGTTCAAATCTGGCCTCAGACACTTGACACTTACTAGCTGTGTGACCCTGGGCAAGTCACTTAACCCCCATTGCCCTACAAGCAACAACAACAACAACAACAACAACAACAACAACAAAACAACAAAAAAAACCCCCAGAACCTAAGTCTCCATGCTTTCCAGGCCAAAATTTAAAGTTTTATTCTACCACAATATATATCTTACCACAAAAAACAAAATAAATAGACCTTTTATCAACAGCTTCTTTCTTTCTTTCTTTCTTTCTTTCTTTCTTTCTTTCTTTCTTTCTTTCTTTCTTTCTTTCTTTCTTTCTTTCTCTCTCTCTCTCTCTCTCTCTCTCTCTCTCTCTCTTTCTTTCTTTCTTTCTTTCTTTGTGGGGCAATGAGGGTTAAGTGACTTGCCCAGGGTCACACAGCTAATAAGTGTCGAGTGTCTGAGAATGGATTTGAACTCAGGTCCTTCTCCTGAGTCTAGGGCTGATGCTTTATCTACTGAGCCACCTAGCTACCCCCAACAGTTTCTTTAGAATCTTACTCCTTCTGTAATAAAATAGGGCACTTTGATACCCTTTGAGGCATTGTACCAATCATCAACTGTTTTTATTATTACTAACATCTCTTCCTTTTCCCTGATTGTCTTTCCATCTCACTGGCAGCAAATCTTAGAAACCAAGAAGAATTATTTCATACAACAAAATGAGGAAGAATCAACCAGATATTGTCAAGTTAAGCTTGATTATCTTTCACAAACATTGATGGAGTCCATTTCTCAAGGCATCTTCTCTGTGCCAGGGGGTTACAAGCTCTACAGGAAAGAAAGAGAAAAAATAACAAACAGTTATCATCAAGTGTCTACGAAAGGGATAAAGGTGAGGAAAGACCTGGGGGTCAGGCCTGGTGACTCTGCATGGCGGGCTCCATTGGTCCAACTAAGTTTTTGAGCATTGACTTTCTCCTGCGAATAACTACCTAAGAGAAAAATGTTTAGACACCTTTGGTTTTTTAATTCGCATCTCAACTGGAAGTTCATAACAAAAATTCCTCCCTTCTGCTTAGAGAATATGCTGTGGAATTTAGGAAGCTAGGTCATATGAGGGTCATTATTAGGCCAAGCCTGATGCAGGTGGGCCTAGTACTTCAAGGTCGAGCTTGTAATGAAATGTGATACTCAAAGCTGTGCCTTCTTGTGCCCTGGCTCTTTGGTACTCACTGACCAGTAGTTCACATCAATGTCTCCTGAGTCAATCATGTCCCCAAAATGTCCTCAATGCCTTTTAAGGAAAAGAACAGTCTAGCCTATATAGATATTTCTCCTGCCACAGAGGATATGCCCTTCTTAGCATCTGACTTGGTCTGGGGAAAATTATGTGTCTGTCTTATTGTCCAGGCAAATGAGGTCCTCCAAAAGTGACTTGGTCTGGGGAAAATTATGTGTCTGTCTTATTGTCCAGGCAGATGAGGTCCTCCAAAAGTTTCTACAGTCACTGGCAATGACAGAAGAATCCATCCTGAAGACAGATCAAGCTCTCACTGACCAAGAGAAGACCTTGAAAGGTACAGGGAGCCTGACCCCTAGTAAACATTTAATAAAAGCTTGTTGACAGGAAATGAAAACTAGCCTCACCTTATTTAATCTTTTCATGTTTTCTATTCCATCAAACAGTTGAACAGGCTAATAGGGAAGCAGCTGAGAAGGAGAAGAAGTTGTTGGAACAGCAACAGATGGAAATGCAGCAAAAGATGGAAGCTCAGCAGCAAAGTTATGAAGAAAACATCAAGCAATTGAAAAGGAAGATGGAGGAAGAAAGGATCCAGATCCTGAGAGAACAGGAAGTGATGCTGGACCATAAGCTAAAGGTACACAGAGATTGGGGCAGTGGCTGTGCTTGGGAAGTGATACACCAATTGTTGTACAGATGAAATAGTTTTTGTGTCCTTCACAGGGCATCACCTCAGCTTTCATAGTGAGTGGCCTAGACAAGTCTACCCCAAACCGAAGTTATTCTATAGGTCCACAACCTCTAAGACTCAAAGTTCATAAGGCCCTACCAATGTCTGTGTTTTTCTAGTCAGCCAGAAGACACAATTAGCTCAAAGCAAATATTTTAACACCCAGAGGCTTTTCTGCTGTAGCTTTTTTATAGAAGGCAGATACTTTAACATACAGTCATCAGTGCAAGGTACATCCCTCAGTGTCATTTTTTTTCTCTATGGGAGATCCATATATTTCTCTGAGCCTCAGCTGAAATAAACCTTTTCTCTCCAGAAGAAGATTCCAGAACCCAGGGACTAAGCTTTTTGGAACAAAGATCCAGGGCCATCCCAACGACTTTGTGCATTCAGGCTGGAGGCTGGTTTTTGAATTCTGTTTCCTGATCATTAATCTTTGGCGTTATTGCTGCCAGGATGCTCTCTGTCTTGAGGTCAGGAAGTCCTGGCCTAACTCCCATTACTAAACGTGTCCCAGGTAGCATCTGCTATGGGCTACCCTTGCTGAAAACTGTAGAGGGCTAAGTTACACCCTCCCATGTGTTAGTCCCCAAATCCTTGGCTCTTTTCTGCAAATATAATAGGGTATGAACTGGCTCTGGTACTTCATTGATGCAGGCAACTGTAGTGAGAAGACTTCCTCTAGCAGTACAGTTGGTACCACACTGCAGGATAGTCTTAGAAAATACATGGGGTCACAGAGCCAGGATGTATCAGAGTTTGGACTTGAATTCAGGTTGTCCTGACTTTCTAAGGTTCTCATTCTCTCTCTCTCTCTCTCTCTCTCTCTCTCTCTCTCTCTCTCTCTCTCTCTCTCTCTCTCTCTCTCCCTCTCTCTCTCACACTCTCTCCTTCCCTTTCTGTCTGTCCATCTGTCTGTCTCTCTGTCTCTCTTCATCTGTCTCTGTGTCTCTGTCTCAGTCTCTTTCTCTCTAAAGCAACACTGCCTCATATTAATGAGAGGGGGCCAAGAAAGGCACAACAGCAAATGCAAGTCCAGAGCACAAGGCCATTATGTTCTGTACCTAGCCACATTCCTGAATATAATTATGGCAGCAAGGAACTTTCCTAACTATTAAAAGGGTAGGTGGGGGGGCACTTTGAAAACCACAAACTGCCATGAACATTTAAGGTCCTATGATGAATACTTCTAACACAATAGCACATAGAGGAAAACCTTAAATTGAATTGGACTGGATTGGATTTGCTGCCACTCCACCTGTTTCTGACTGGACCTTCAGAATTCAGATCAAAGCCTCTTTGTCCTCAACAAAGACCCTAAATAAATCTAAGCTGACTGTGAGGTTATCTGTAATTCCAAGGACCATGGACAGTGGAAGTTAATTCCAGGGTTCTCTGGAGTTTGGGGCTGCTAGGATGACACCAAGTATCCCAGACTGAGCCAATTGTACCCTCCTACTTGAGCCCAGAACTGCTGGGTCCTTGGGCAAGAACATAGCCAGTGGCTGACCTGGTTCTCTTAGAACCATTATCAATAAGTCCCTAGCCAAAGAGCCAGGTATAGAGTAGACCCTGTTTAAACCCATGGAATTTGGTTAGAGACAGCTCAAGCTAGTCATAGAGAGAGCAGATATTGATTCACATTTGTGTCAGTGTTGGACAAAGGGCCAAGCCACTTTGGAGTTGACTTGAGCCCATCCTGAGTCACTCTCTCTATAGTATTTTATGCCTTTATTTTACATGTAGACAGCTGGGCCACTTGATTATGGATTGAGAATAATGATGAAAATCATAGCTTACAATTGATATGTCGCTATAAGGCTTACAAAGCAAACATTATCTCATTTTTTATCTTCACAACAACCTGGGGAATGAGATGCTATCATAATTTAAGGAACATGATTCCAGTCCCAGGTAGTGCCAGAGGCAGGATTCAAACTCAGGTCTTACCGACTCTAAGTCCAGCACTGTACCACCTAGATCCCCCCTTTTAGGACCATGATTCCAACCCAATTGGCCTTATGTTCAGCTGTTACAGATTTCAGCATTGGCCCTGAAGTCTAGCTTCTTCTCTCTAGGAGTGGGGAAGTACTGAGTCATGGCGGAGAAGGCCTAACCTCTAGATAGATTTTTCACTGCCCAAGAATGTCCCTTGAGGAGAAATCCCTGTGCCTTTTCCCCTCTTCTAATCTACTTAGGGCTCACATCTTATGCAGCAGAGAAACACAGAGGTGCCTGGTGCTTGGTGCAATGGGAACTAACCAATGTGCAATGCTGATGTGCTTTTGTCTTGTCCTAGGAACAAAAGAAGCTGATGGAGGAAGGGTTTTATGAGAAAGCTGAAGAGATAAAGAGACAGATAGAGAAACTACAAAGAAACATTAAGTCTGCTGAGAGTAAAGAGTCCTCCTGGTGGACTTCAATTGTAGATACTATTAACAGTAAATTTAGAAGCTTATTACCTGGTATAAGAAAATGCTTTGGAATAGGGACAAGGGCATTGGGCCCATCAATGTCATAATAAAATGGGTTTCAATGTCTCAAAAAAGTTATAGAATGTAATTGTTCAGCCTAAAAATGGCACTGAGACTTCTTTGTATGTGTTTGTGAATGTGTGTGTTATCTGCTTTTAATTCAACTAAGTATTAAAAAGGAAAAATAATGCTCATTATGTAGGGTAATGAATATTGGGGAAAATTCACAAGAAGACCATCCATCTCCTCAGTGTTGTTGAGACGAGGCTTCATTCCATTAAGTGAATGGCTTCTTTAAAGTAAAGGGTCTAGAAAGCATAAAGCTTGACTTCTCCCCTTTTTCAATGGCTCCAGAGCTAGAATGAGGCTGGACCTTCATGTAATCTAGCTGCCTCATTTTACAGGTGGAATCTTTGTAGTACAATGGGTAGGGCAGGACCATTTACATTATTGGAGTCATTTAGTATGTTCTTCTATAGTCCCGCTTAATTTATTCTATACAAGACAGACAGATACCTAAGAGATTTATTAAGCACTTATTAATGCAAGTCTTTATTCAAAACTCTGGGAATACAAATATGAAACAAAAGAAAGAAAATCCCTCACTCAAGGAGTTTATATTCTAATTCAGGAAGACAACAAATAAAAGGGAGCTGAAATGTTGGTGGAGAGTGAGAAAGCACCTGAACATGGGCAGAAGTGGGAAAGTTCAGAGAGGCAGGAGAAAGGCAAAGTAAGGCAGGAAGGAGTCCAAGAAAACTTATGAGGTCAAAAATGAGAGATCTGCTACTAGGGAGGAAGCTGACCTGGAGCACATATGGAGATAATACCAGATGTAGCGCTTTGTGGCTATAGCAGTAACAGCAACTTCAGGCCCCCTCAGTCCAGAAACAGGGGGATTGGAAAAATGGTCAGAAAAATACTATATGGGACTCATGCTAGTATTGGGCACAGGATAGGGTGCTGATTGGTAACTATTTTGCCAATACCAACTTTGAGGGCACAGTTCTAAGGTGGAGATCATTTTCAGTAACAAGGGAGCAATGGTCATCAGGAGCAACAGTGTTTTCTTTTTCAAGGGAGCAGGGGCCCTGAAGAACAATAGTGTTTCTGGCTAGAGGGAATCAGGAACTCTTCCTGGATAAGGACAAGAGAATAGACCAGGAGAGGAGAGCCCATTAATCTCTCTAGATCACACCACCTTGCAAGTACTGAAAACTTCCAAACTGCCACAATTAGTTCTGAAAACAGCAGTCCAAAAAAGCCTTGATGCTTGGAACAATTCCTTCCCAGTTGAGCAGAACTCAGCTTTCAATGTCAATAAATATGCTGGCAAAATGAAGAAACAACAAAAAAGAATATGACCATTAAGAGCCACTATGGTGACAGGCAAGGTAAAAAACAAACACAGAAGAAATGATGTAAAAAAAGGTTACAAGCAAAGTGTCAAAGAAAAATAGAAATGTGACAAAATATGAAGAAGAGTTCCTGGAATACTTGAAAAATAATTGCGAAAATCAAATAAGAGTGGTAATAGGAAAATTTGGGAAAGAAATGAGAGTGGTGCAAGAAAATTAACAAAAGATAATTATTATCAGGAGGAAGCTAGGTGGCACAGTGGATAAAGCAGCAGCCTGGATTCAGGAGGACCTGAGTTCAAATGGAGCCTCAGATACTTGACACTTAGTAGCAGTGTGACCCTGGGCAAGTCACTTAACTCTCATTGCCTCAAGGAACAAAAAAGATAATTAACAGGTTGGTAAAAGAGCTGTAAAAATAATGAAGAAAAAAGCAACTTAAAAATAGAATGAGCCAAATGGTAAAAGAGGTCAAAATATCAATGCTGAAAATAACTCCTTAAACAGAAGAATTGGTCAAATGGAAAAAGAGGTAGAAAAACTTACAGAAGAAAATAATTCCTTAAAAATTGGAATTGAGCAAGTGGAAGGTAATGACTTGTAACGATTGGAATGATGCCACCTGCTGGAGACTTACTCTAGAAAAGCTCCACCATAAGGTGAAGGTCTCTGAGGGCAAGACCATGCGTCTTTTCTTTGGTGTCAGGAAGTGACGTTTGCTTGTGGGAGGAGGAATGGGGAGTCTGGTGTGCTGGCTGACTCTCTTTCCTGAGGACTCCGGTGGAGAAGGGAGCTAGAAATATGCTCTCCCTTTAATAGATAGATGAATGTAAGCCTTTCTCTCTCTCTTTACCAAATTCTTATTCTCCTTAATAAATGCTTAAAAGTCTAGCTGTGTGACCCTGGGCAAGTCACTTAACCCCAATTGCCTTGCCAAAAAAAAAAAAAAAGTCTAACTCTTGCTAAAGCTTATAATTTATTGGTGACCACTCATTAGATCTTTTAGACAGATTCCAAGAGACATCAAGAAAGAACAAAAACAAAGTCAAAAAAGTGAAGCAATAGAAGAAAATGTGAAATAAATCATTGGAAAAATTGCTCTGGAAAATATATCAAGGAGAGATAATTTAAGAATTATTATACTACCCGAAAGTCATAATTTTTAAAAAGGCTAGATATCATGTTTCTTTTTCTTTTCTTTTCTTTTTTTTTTGTGGGGCAATGGGGGTTAAGTGACTTGCCCAGGGTCACACAGTTAGTAAGTGTCAAGTGTCTGAGGCTGGATTTGAATTCAGGTACTCCTGAATTCAGGGCTGGTGCTTTATCCACTGCGCTACTTAACCACCCCTAGATATCATATTTCAAGAAATTATCCAAGAAAACTTTCCATATCTTAGAATCAGAGAGTAAAATGGAAATTGAAATAATTAATCATCTCTTTAAAAAAATTTAAAAAAATGAAAACTCCAAGGTATATTGTAGACAAATTTTATAGCTCCTAAATCAAAGAAAAAATGCTATAAGCAGCTCAAAGAAACCATTCAAATACCATGGAGCCACATTAAAGATCATATAAGATATAATGGCTACAGGGGCAGCTAGGTGGTACAGTGGATAGAGCACTGGCCCTGGAGTCAGGAGGACCTGAGTTCAATTCCAACCTTAGACACTTAACACTTACTAGCTGTGTGATCCTAGGGAAGTCACTTAACCCCAATTGCCTCTCCGAAAAAAAAAAAAGATATAATGGCTATCACATTAGAGAACAAGAGAGTTTGGAATATGATATTCTAGAAGGTAAAGGAGTTAGGATTATACCGAAGAATAATATACCAACAAAACTGAGTGAGCTTTCAGGGGAAAAATAGGATATTTAATAAAGTAGATGACTTTTGATTATTCCTGATAAAAAGACCAGCTCTGAATAAAGAATTTTATATTCAAACACAAGACTCAAGTGAAACATAAAATGGTAAACATGAAATAGAAGTAGAAAGGGACTAAATAAGGTTAGACTGTTTGTTTATATTTCTGTAAGGGAGGAGGATACATGTAACTACTAAGAAGTTTATCAGTGTTAGGACAACTAGAAAGATTCTACATATATAGAGGGCACAAATGTGATTCAATTATGTTGCAATGATCTCCCTGAAAAAAATAGGGGGAGGATGAGAAAGAGGGATGCACTGGGAGAAGGGGAAATGGTGAGGAAAAAAGGAGAAAATTATCTAATATAAAAGAGACAAGCAAGACAGAGATGAGAAACCAGAATCCAACTATATAGTTTTTTTTTGTTTTTTTTTTTCCAGGGCAATGAGAGTTAAGTGACTTGCCCAGGGTCACACAGCTAGTAAGTGTCAAGTGTTTGAGGCCAGATTGGAACTCAGTTCCTCTTGAATCTAGGGCCAATGCTTTACCCATTGGGCCACCTAGCTGCTCCCTTGTTTTGTTTTTTGAAAAAAAGTAAAGATATTTTTTGAGTTCCAAATTTTTCTCCCACATCAATTTGATATAGGTTGTACATGACTATCATGTTAAACATATTTCCACATTAATCAGAACAAAAGGAAAAAATCCAAGAAAGAATAAACAAGGACAATAACAAAAAGGCAGCAACAAAAGTGAAAATAGTATGCTTCAGTCTGCATTCTTTTTCTGAATGTGGAGAGCATTTCCCACCATATGTCTTTTGGCTTTGTCTTGGATCATTGTATTGCTGAAAAGAGTTAAATCTATCAGAGTTGATCATCGCAAAATGTTGTGGATACAGTGTACAATATTTTGGTTCTGCTCATTTCACTCAGCAGCAATTCATGTAAGACATTCCAGGTTTTTCTGAAATCCATCTGCTTATCATTTCTTACAACACAATAGTATTCCATTGCATTCATAGACCACAGCTTGTTTAGCCATTCCCTAATTGATGGGCATCCCCTCAATTTCCAATTCTTTGCTACCACAAAAAGAGCACCTTTGAATATTTTTGTTCATATGGGTCCTTTTCCCTTTTTTATGATTCTTTGGGATATAGGCCTATTAGTGGTATTGCTGAATCAAAGGGAATGCATAGTTTTAAAGCCTTTTGGGCATGGTTCCAAATTGCTTTCCAGAATGGTTGGATCAGTTCACAGCTCCACCAACATTAGTGTTCCAATATTAGTGTTCTAATATTCCCACATCTTCTCCAACATTTATCATCTTCCTTTTTTTTGCTCATATTAGCAAAGTGGGTATTTATGAGGTGGTACCTCAGAGTAGTTTTAATTTGCATTTCTCTAATCAGTAGTGATTGAGAAAATTTTTTCATATGGCTGTGGATGGTTTTAATTTCATTATCTGAAAACTTCCTCCAAAAATACACTCAAAATGGAGAGACACATTCAAAGTTAAATAAGGGGCTAGAGCAGTATCTATTAATTATTCAGCTGAAGTAAAAAAAAGGCAGAGGTCATAATCATGATTTCAAAATAAAACCAGAAATAGATTTAATGAAAAGAGATAAGCAGGGACACTACATCTTGCTAGATGGCACCATAGACAATGAAGTGATATCAATACTAAACATATATACACCAAAATGACATAGCATACAAATTCTAAAAGTAAAAGTTAAATGAATTATAGGAGGAAATAATAAAATTATACTAGTGGGGAACATCAATATTTTTCCCAGAGATCTATATAAATATAACTATAAAATAAATAAGAAAGAAGTTAAGGAGGGGCAGCTAGGTGGTACAGTGGATAGAGTATTGGCCCTGGAGTCAGGAGGCCCTGAGTTCAAATCCAGCCTCAGATATTTACTAGCTGTGTGACCCTGGGCAAGTCACTTAATCCCAATTACCAAGGAAGAAAGGAAGGAAGGAAGGAATCAAGGAAGTTAAGGAGATGAATAGAATTAAGAAAAGTTAGATATAACAGACCAATGAAGAAAACAGAATGGCAACAGAAAGAACACCTTTTTCTCAGCTGTACATAGCACCTTTACAAAAACTGACCAAGTATTAGGGCACAAAAACCTCACAACCAAATGCAGAGAAGGAGAAATATTAAATGCACACTTTTCAGACATTTTTTATCATGCAGTAAAAATTACATTTAATAAAGGGCTGTGGGAGCATAGATTAAAAAATAATTGAAGCTAAGTAGTCTAATCATGAAAAATGAGGTCAAAGAACAAATGATAGAAATAACCAATTAAAGAGAATCATAAAAATGAGACAACATTCTAAAATTTGTGGGATATAGCCAAAGCAGTACTTAGGTGAAATTTATATTTCTAAATGTGTACATCAATAGAAGTGAAAAGGCACATAGTGATGAATTGATCATGCAAATAAAAATGGAAAATGAGTAAACTTAAAATCCCCAAGTAAACAACAAAATGGAAATTCTGAAAATCAAAAGAGAGGTGAATAAAATTGAAAATTAAAAAATTGCAGTAATAACAAAAACTAGTAGCTGACTTGATGAAGAAAACAAATAGATAAATTATTAGTCAATTTGATTTATTTGTTTTTTTTGTTTTTGTTTTTTGGTGAGGCAATTGGGGTTAAGTGACTTGCCCAGGGTCACACAGCTAGTAAGTGTCAAGTGTCTGAGGCTGGATTTGAACTCAGGTCCTCCTGAATCCAGGGCCGGTGCTTTATTCACTGTGCCACATAGCTGCCCCAGTCAATTTGATTTAAAAAATAAATAAAACTAAATTACCAGCATCAAAAATAAGAAAGGTGACTGCATTATGAATGAAGATGAAATTAAAACAACTATTTGAGCTAATTTCCCCAATTATGTACCAACAAAATTGAAAATCCAAATGAAATAGGTGACTATATCCAAAAATATAACTTGCCTAGATTATCAGAAGAAGTGGAAAACTTTAATAACACTATCTTAGAAAAAAGTTATTTACCAAGCCGTAAATGAGCTCCCTAAAAAAAAATTCTCTAGTGAGTGGAATTATACCAAAACTTTAAGAAACAATTAGTCTAAATAGTACAAAAAGTATATGAAAAATAGGTGGAGGCCTATAAATTCCTTTTATGATGTGAATATGATTTTGCTATCTAAACCTTGGAGAGTAAAAACAGAAAGGAAACTACAGAGTAATTTCCCTAATGAATATTGATGCAAAAAATAAATAAAATACCAGCAGGACAAATATAATAATGCTCAAACATAATGACTAGTTGGGATTTATACCAGTAATGCAGGTATGGTTAGAAAAGCTATAAATATAATCAATAACAGAACCAAGAAAATTCTATATCCATACATGTAGAAAATGTGAAATTTCTCATTGGAAAAACAAGTGATCTAGAAAATTAGAGATAATATATGTCATTGGACTACCTGAAAGCCATGATTTAAAAACAAAGTTTGGGCAATATCTCACAAGAAACTTTCAAAGGAAACTGCCATGATATATTAGAACCAGGAAAATAGAAATGGAAAGAATCCACCAATCATCACCTGAAAGAAATTCCCAAATGAAAACTCCCAGGAACATCATAGCCAGATTCCAGAGCTCAAAGATCAAGGAAAAAGTATTGCAAGCAAAAATAGCATTGCAAAAAAGAAACAATTCAAGTATTGTGGAGCTACAATCAGGCTTACACAGGATTTGGCAGCTCCCATATTAAAGAAGCAGAGGGCTTGGAATATTATATACCAAAAGGCAAAGGAATCACATTTACAGCCAAGAATCACCTACCCAGAAAAACTGAATATATATTTTTTTCCAGAGAGAAAAATGGGCATTTAAAGAAATAGAGGATTTTCAAGCATTTCTGACTAAAAGACCAGAGCTGAATAAAAAGTTTGACTTATAAATCCAAGACTCAAGGGAAACATAAAAAAGTAAAAAAGAAACAAAAAGAAAACCCATAAATTTAATATGGTTAAACTGTTTGTATGTCTATGTGGCAAGACAATATTTGTGATTGTTAACAACTTTATTACGTATAAGAACAATTAGAGTTCATATAGACAGAGGGGGTGGATATAAGGTAACATTGATGGGATGGAAACTCCCCCACCCCAAACAAAATAAAGGAGTGAGAAAGAAGTTGGACTAGAATAATAAGGAGGTAAATTATCCCACAAAAAAAGAAATGCAGGGGCAGCTAGGTGGTGCAGTGGATAAAGCACCCGCCCTGGATTCAGTAGGACCTGAGTTCAAATCTGACCTTAGACACTTAACACTTACTAGCTGTGTGACCCTGGGCAAGTCATTTAAAAAAGAAAAGAAAAGAAAAAAGAAGTGCAAAAAGCTATTATAATGGAAGGGAGGATGGGGGGGTGTCAATGAGCAAAACTTAAACCTTACTCTCATAAGAATTACACTATAGTAAATGATGATACTAATCTAGTATATGATAAACCCAAAGATCCAAGCTTTTGGAACAAAAACTCATTATTTGACAAAAACTGCTGGGAAAACCTGAAAAACAGTATGGCAAAAACTAGGTATAGACCAGCATCTCACACTGTATATCAAAATAAGGTCAAAATGTGTACATGATTTACACATAAAAGTTTATACCACAAGCAAATTAAGAGAGAATGGAATAGTTTATCTGTCAGATTTATGAACAGGAGAAGAATTTAGGACCAAAGAAGATATAGAGAGCATTACAAAATGTAAAATAGATAATTTTGATTATATAAAATTTTAAAAAATCTTTTACACAAACAAAACCAATATAAACAAAATTATAAGGAAAACAGAAAACTGAGAAAGAGTTTTTGCAACAAGTAACATGGATAAAGGCCCCATTTCCCAAATGAGAAACTAGAGTCAAATTTAGAACTAGAACTGAGTCAAATTTATAAAAATACAAGGCATCACCCAATTGATAAATGATCAAAGGAAGAGGCAGTTTTCAGACAAAGAAATCAAAGCTATGCATAGTCATATGAAGAAATTCTCTAAATCACTATTGATCAGAGAAATGCACATTAAAACAAATCTGAGGAACCACTTCATATATATCAGAGTGACAGATATAACAAAAAAGGAAAATGTTGGATGTTAGAGGGGCTGTGGGAAAACTGGGACACTAATCCACTGCTGATAGAGTTGTAAACTGATCCAACCATTCTGAAGAGCAATTTGGAACTATGCCCAGAGAGTTCTAAAAATGTTAATACCTTTTTATCCAGCAATACCACTGCTAGGATTATATCCCAAAGACATCCCCCAAAAGAGAAAAAGACCTATTTGTACAAAATATTTATAGCAAGGGGGCAGTTAGGTGGCACAGTGGATAAAGCACTGGCCTTGGGTTCAGGAGGACCTGAGTTCAAATCCAGGCTCAGACACTTGACACTTACTAGCTGTGTGACCCTGGACAAGTCACTTAACCCTCAGTGCCCACCAAAAATAAATTATAGCAGCTCTTTTTGTGGTGACTAAGAATGGAAATAAAAGGAGTGCCCATAAATTGGAGAATGGCTAAACAAGCCTGTGATATATGATGGAGATGGAATGTTATTATGCTATAAGAATGACAAGAAGGATGGTTTCAGAAAGGCTTGGCATGTTTTCTGGTTTTCTAAGTAGAGAACAAAGTATAAAATCATCACAGGGATCTTTCTAAGTGTACATCTGACTGGGTCCTATCTCTATTCCCTAATCACCAGAGGTTACCTGTCACCTCTAGGATCAAATAGAGAATCCTCTCTTTGGTGTTCAAAGTCCTTCATAGAGACCTGCACAAACACATTCACAGACAACCCAGAAATGGGCTGATTTCCTAGAATCAAACCAGTTTTAGTTTCCCTCTGCCTCAAAATTTACAGGAAACAAAAGTATAAACTATAATTACAGTTATAAGGAACTGGATAGTGGTGTTCTGTTCAGGAAGCAGGAGAAGCAGGGATTGGGACGAGCTTGGACTTGATCGAGATTCAAGGGAATATTCAGAGCTGGGAGAAATTTCTGGCATGTTTTCTGGTTTTTAAAGTAGAGAACTATGTGTGATCCTTTTTTTCTTTTTACAAAAATTTCATTTATTTTCAATTAACAAGTGAGGATGATAATAGCACTTATTCCCCAGCATTGTTGTGAGGATCAAATGAGATAGCATTTATATAAGGACTTTATAAAAGTTAAGGTATTCTATAAATGGTAAATGTTGTTGTAATTGTTATTATCCTTTTTATATTCTGTCCTTCACCCACCACCATTTGGGGAAAAAAGAAAGAAAAGCTAAACCTATGTAACTAATATGCAAAAGAAATTCCCACATTGGACAGATCCAAAAATATAGTTCTCATTCACACTTTGTATCCATCACCTATCTTACAGAAAGTCAGTAGCATGTTTCATAATCAGTCTTCTGACATCCTGATTCATGACTGCATTGATCTGAGTTCTTACAGCCCAATATAATAAAAATAATAATCTACCAAAGTTAATTTCTTTTTTATATTTTTCAATTTCATATGAAAAATTTAACATTTATTTTTTACAATGATGAGTACTAATTTTTCACCTTCCCTGCATGTCATATTCCCTCATTGAGAAAGCAAGGATTTTGATATAGTTCATACATGCACAGTCATGCAAAATGTATTTCCATATTATTCATGTTACAAAGTAAACATATACCAAAAAGAAGAATAAAGAAAGTAAAGAGAATGCTTCAATCTGCATCCAGACTATCAATTATTTTTCTGGAGGTGCATAGCATTTTTCATCATAAGTCCTTTGGAATTGTCTTAGATCACTGTATTGCTTAGAATAGCTAAGTCATTCACAATTCTTCATTGTACAGTATTGCTATTACTGTGTTCAATGTTCTGCTCCCGCTCATTTTTCATTATTTCATGTAAGTCTTTCCAGGTTTTTCTGAAATCATCCTGTTCATATTTTCTTATAGCACAATAGTATGCATTACAATAATATACCACAACTTGTTCAGTCATTCCCCAATTGATGGGCAACCCCTCAGTTTCAAATGCTTTGCCACCAGAAAAAGAGCTGCTATGATTATTTTTGTAAATATACTCTCTTTTCCTTTTAAAAAAATACTTCTGGAATACAGGCCAAGTAGTGATATCACTGGGTCAAAGGTTGTACATCGTTTTGTAACTCTTTGGGCATAGTTGCAAATTGCTCTGCAGAATGGATCAATTCACAATTCTACCAACAGGGCATAGTATCCCCAAATTCCCATATCCTCTCCTATATTTGTTCTTTTCTCTCATATTAGTCAATCTCATAGGTATGTGAGTGAGATTTTCCCCAATCCTTAGACATTGTGATTCAATGTGCTCTGAGTATTCTTGTTTTTGTTTTTGTTTTTTAAGTGAGGCAATGGGGGTTAAGTGACTTACCCAGGGTCACATAGCTAGTAAGTGTTAAGTGTCTGAGGCCGGATTTGAATTCAGTTACTCCTGACTCCAGGGCTGGTGCTCTATCCACTGCGCCACCTAGCTGCCCCTTGCTCTGAGTATTCTTTAGTGGCTTAAGCAAATGCAGTAAATAGGAAAGAAATTACGTAATATGTTCCTACTGGGAACTTGTCCCTTGACCATCTTCTTTTATTGTGGTTCAATGTCCAACCTAGGTACTGAAAACAGCATTTTCTAAGCTGAAGGAACCAATCAGCATTCGATATGATATGCATTAGACTTCTCCAAAAAAAAAAAAACTCTTAGAAGACTCCTAAACTGGCTGGCTGCCAGGTATTTGTTTGACCCTGTCACTAAAGACCATTTTCATGACTTGGGCATGGTGACCATGTTAAAATGTTTCATTTCTTTACCATTTGCATTATGCTATGAGGAAACAATGGGAGGAATTTGTTTAAAAATAGTAGTGTATAAATACTTTACAGCCCTGTAAGGGTATAAAATCCTGCTTAGATCAAGGTTTGGGGTCTTTGGGTCCTAGACCTGAGACCAGCTTTATTGTGAGACAGGATCCCTCTCTCAAAAAAACCCATTTCCCCTATGGCTTGGAAACTTCACTGTTTCTTTTCTTCCTTGGACTTAGAAATTTTCATAACAGGTGTGAGGTGATACCTCAGAGGTCTTTTAATTTGCATCTTTCTAACCAATAGTGATGTAGAGCATTTTTTTTAATATGGCTATGGATGGTTTTGATTTCTTCATCTGAAAATTGCCTGTTCATATCCTTTGACCATTTCTCAATTGTAGAAACTTGTTTGCTTATAAATTTGTCTCAATTCTCTATTTTTTGAGAAATGAAGACTTTATCAGAGAAACTTGCTGTAAATATTCCCCCCTTTTCTGCTTTCTTTCTAATCTTGGTTGCATTGACTTTGTTTATACAAAACCTTTTAAATTTAATGTAATCAAAATTATCCATTTTGTATTTTGTAATGCTCTCTATCTCTTGGACATTAATTCTTCCATTATGAATGCATCTGACAGGTAAACTATTCCATGCTCTTCTAATTTCTTTATGGTAGTTTATTCCATTCACACTTACTGTCATGATTGCTAACTGATTATTTCCCTTCATTCTATTTTCCCCATTTATGCTTCTCTCTTTCTCCCTTCACCCTATCTCACCTCAAATGTGTTTTGCTTTTAAGTACCATCTCCCAAAATCTATACTTCCTTATATCAGTCCCCCTTCTCTCATTCCTCTCCTCTCCCCCTTCCCTGTAGGGTAAGCTAGGTTTATATACCCAATTGAAAGTCCTTATTATTCTTTCTTGGACCCAATACAGATGAGAGTAAAGTTCAAGTATTGCCTATGTAAGGGGTCATAAAAACTTCAAATAACAACTAATTCTTTACACCTATCAAACCCCACTACCTAGCCCTCCACTGTAAAAGCTTTTTTGTGACTCTTTGTGAGATTTTATACCTTTCTGCATTCTTTTTGTCTTTTTTACCAATGCATTTCTCTTTCTCAGGCTTTATTTTCATATCATCCCATCATACTTAACTCACACATGTGCCCTCTATTTATGTATACTCCTAACTCCCTAAATAATGGTAAATAAAACTAGGAGTTGGTTTTATGGGGAAAAATCCTAATAAAATAGTTAAACTACTGGTTAATATGATTTTTTAAAAGAGGGAAGAAGACCAAATAACTAGTATCAAAAAACAAAAGGGTAAATATACCATTAAGAAAGACAAAATCAATACTATTATTAGGAATTATTTTCCCCAATTATAAGTCAATAAACATAAATTTAAGTGAAATGGAAGAATATTTACAAAACTATGAAGTACTTAGATTAAAAGAAGAGGAGATAGGATAACTAAATAAACCTATTTTAGACAAAGAAATTGACCTGACCATAAATGAGCTTCCTGAGAAAAAAATCAAGACCAGATAGATTTACAAGTGAATTCTACCAAACATTCAAAAACAAATTCCAATATTAAATAAATTATTCAGAATGATAAGCAAAGAAGGAATCCTACCAATCTCCTTTTATGTAACAAACATGGTTGCTGATACCTAAAACAGGAAGAGTAGAAAGAGAGAAAGAAAATTAGTGATCAATATCATTAATGAATATGGATGTAAAAATCCTAAATAAAATACTAGCTAGGAGACTACAATAATATATCACACAGATTATACATTGTGATCAAGTTGAACTTATACCATGAATGCAAGGATGATTTAATGCAAAGAAAACTATTAAGATAGTTGATTATATTAATAACAAAAGTAATAAAAATCATATAATCATAACAATAGTTACAGAAAAAAGTTTTTGACAAAATATAACACTCATTCCTATTAAAAACACTTTAAAGCATAGGTAAAATTCTGGAGAACAATTGGGAACTATGTTCAAAGGGCTATAAAACTTTGCATACTGTTTGATCCAGCAATACCACTGCTGGTTTATAGCTTGAAGACATTCCCCAAAAGAGAAAAAAGATCTATTTGTGCACAAACATTTATATCAGCTCTTTTTTTTTGGTGGCTAAGAATCAGAAAACTAAGGAATTTTCATCAATTGGGGAATAGCTAAAGAAGTTGTGATATATGATTTTTTAAAATTAATAAAGTATTTTATTTTTTCCCATTACATGTAAAGATAGTTCTCAACTTTTGTTTATACAGGCTTTCCAATTTCAGATTTTTCTCCCTCCCTCCCCTCCCTCCCCCCTCCCCTCGACAGCAGGTAACAGTGATATATGATTTTAAGGGAATATTATTGTGGTTTAAGAAATGACAAGCAGGATGTTTTCAGAAAGGGCTGGAAAGACTTATATGAACTGATGTATAGTGAAGTGAGCAGAACTAGGAGAACACAGTGACAGCAATATTGTTTGATGAAGAACCGTGAATGATTTAACTACTTTCAGCAATGCAATGATCCAAGACAATCCCAAAGAATTAATGATGAAGTATACTATCTACCTCCAAAGAAAGAACTGATAGTGATTGAACAGACTGAAGCATGGTATTTTTACTTGCTTTCATTTTTTTCTTTTATTCAAGCAATATGGTAATGTTTTACATAATTGCACATATATAATCTACATCTGATTGCTTACCACCTCAGGGAGTGGGGAGAGGAGCGAGGGGAAGAGGGAGGGTTACAATCTGAAACTCAAAACTTTGAATAAAAATGTTTATCATAAAAAATAATGGCAGCCGTCTCCTCCTGGGCTGATTCTGCAGTGCTTGTTTGATCCCCAAGCTGTTTCTGCAAGTGTAGCTGCCACTTCCTCCTTATTCATCCTGCTGCACCACAGGATGTAGTCATATGAAGAAAACATCCCTTTGGGCTGCTACTAAGTGCTATCACAGAGCACCCAAAGATTAAAATAAATATGAACTTTTCATTTTTGAATTATGCCCGGAAGGCAATGTAGAAACTGGCAAGGCAATTCAGTGAATTAACAGCTAGAGCTCTTACAGAGCTCCTGCATGAGCCTTTACAAAGATACCATTTCTGGTCTTTGGGGATATTGAAACCCCCAAATTAGTAGCACTTTCTTCTCTTTTTCCAGCAGGTGTAGTCCTTCCTTAATTTAAACTCATTACCAGAATGCTTTCTTGTTTAGTACAATAGAAGGAAGAAAGACTTGTACCAAAATACTTGATGATTTAAAAAAGTGGCAGATGGTGCTCCAAATCCAATCTGTAAAGTATTTACTACATTTTAAATGTGCACTCTTTGCAGACCTGTATAAATACATGCAGTATTCAGAACAGTATTGCAAATTGTAAAGAAACCAAAAAGGGTAGAAGCTTTTTAGTAATAAAAATAAAATTTATAAATTATTTGTATTAGAATATAAGAAATCTCCAGTGTAGTCAATTGCTACCCATTTTTTAAAACAGATACCTTCTATTTTAGGTACTAATAACGGGCTACACAACTAAAATATATAACAAAATAATGCAAGTCAGTATAAAATGCTTGGGAGTCTACCTACCTAGAAAAACCCAGGTACTAAATAAACACAAATACAAAACACTTCACACAAACAACAAGAGATATAAACAATTAGAGAAATATTAATTGTGCATACATAGGTTGAATCAATATGATAAAATTACAAATCTACCCTGATTGATTTAATTCTTCAGTATCACACTAATTAGATTATCAAAGAATTATTTTATTGAGCTAAAAATAACAAAATTCATTTGGAAGAAAAAGTCAAGAATCTCAAGGTTTCATGGAAAAACATATTAAGTAAAGAAGGCTAGCAGTACTAAAATTTAAACAATGTGGTAATCATCAAAACAATCTGGTTAAGGAATAAAGTGGTGATATCAGTGAGATAGTTTAGATACACAATACACAGTAGTAAATGATGATGGTAACCTAATGTTTGATAAACTCAAATATCCAAGTTCTGGGGGCAAAAACTCACTAACTGGCAAAAATTGCTGAGAAAACTGGAAAGCAGTTTGACAGAAACTAGGTGTAGATAAACATCTCATATCATATGCAGAGAAAAGGTCAAAAGGAAAACACAATTTAGATATAAAGGTTGTTATCATAAGTGAATTGGGGTGGGGCAGAGCCAAGATGGTGGAGAGAAGCCAGTAAACTGTCTGAGCTCTCCCAAATTTCCCTTAAAAACAACATTAAATCAAACACCTAAACAGATTCTGAAACTACAGAACCTACAAAAAAGAAAGAGGATCACAATCTTCCAAACAGAGATAATTTAAAAGACTTCAGGAAAGGTCAGTCTCACTTGGGCAGGGGAGGAGCACAGCATACCTCAGCACAGCATGGAGGGGGTCAGGGAAAGTCAGTGGGAAGCAACTGAGGCCCCTTGATTCTGGCTCAGCAGGCTAGTGGCACAGCGGGTCAGTGGTGAGATCCACCAGCGCCAGCTGAGAGAGCAGACTGCCAGCTAGGGAGCCATGCACAGGATGGGTGCGACCAGGCCTGTTTATCCCAGCATGCCAGAAGCAAGCGCAGGGTGGTGAGAAATCTGCAAGCCATAGAGGCCTCAGAGCAGAAAGCCAGTCACACAGCCCATATCTCCCAGCACAAGAAGCTTGAACAGTGACCCTGGTGCCCGAGGAGTGGACCTCAACCTTTTAAAAAAAATAATAAACTGCAATATGAGCAAGAAACAAAAAAGAGCTCTCATCATTGAGAGCTTCTGTATCAACAGGGAAGAGACAAACACAAACTCAGATGAGGACAATACTCTCAAATTGCCTACATGTGAAGCCTCAAGAGGGAAGATGAATTGGTCTCATGAAAAAAAAGCCTTCTTGGAAGAGCTTAAAAAGAATTTAAAACATCAATTGAGAGAAGGAGAAGAAAAAATGAAAGCAATGCAAGAAAATTATGAAAAAAACAATCAGCAGCTTGGGAAAGGAAGCACAAAGATTGACTGAAGAAAACAATTCCTTAAAAAATTCATTTGGCCAAATCGAAAAGGAGGTGCATAATCTGACTGAAGAAAACAATGCCTTAAAAGTTCAAATTGGACAGTTGGAAGCTAAGGACTCCATGAGACACCAGGAATCAGTCAAACAAAATCAAAAGAATGAAAAAAATAGAAGAAAATGTGAAATACCTCATTGGAAAGACAACTGACCTGGAAAACAGATTCAGGAGAGACAATTTGAGAATCATTGGACTGCCTGAAAGCCATGATCAGAAAAAGAGTCTAGATAATATATTCCAGGAAATTATCAAGGAGAACTGCCCTGATATTATAGAATCAGTATAAAATCATCATTGAAAGAATCCACCAATCACTTCCTGAGATTCCAAAAGAAAAACTCCAAGGAATATTGTAGACAAACTCCAGAATTATCAGGTGAATGAGAAAATACTCCAAGCAGCCAGAAAGAAGCAATTTAAATATCATGGAGTCATAGTCAGGATTGTTCAGGACCTGGCATCTTCAATATTAAAGGATCATAAGGCTTGAGATATGATCTGAAAGGCAAAGGAGATTGGATTGCAGTCAAGAATCTATTACCCAGCAAAACCGATCATTCTCTTTCAGGGGAAAAGATGGACATTCAATGAAATAGGGGACTTTCAAGGTTTCCTGATGAAAAGACCAGAACTGAATAGAAACTTTGATCTTAACATACAAGACTCAAGAGAAGTTTAAAAAGGTAAACAAGGGGAAAAGTTATTTAATAAGGTTAAACTGTTTACATTCCTACGTGGGAAAATAATACCTATAACTCTTGATACACACGCACACACACACACACACATATATATTTGGGCAGACAAAAGGATTATACACAGAGGGTAGAAATATAAATTATCTTTGATGTGATGATATAAAGAAAACTAAGGGCTTAAAAGTAGTTTATGGGGAGAAGAGGAAAGGGGAGGTGTAATGGGGTGAATTATATCATATGAAGAGGTGCAAAAAACCTATTACAATAGAGGGAAATAAGGGAGGAGGGAATATTGTTTCAACCTTACTCTCATTAGATTTGATTCAAAGTGGGAATAACATATAAGTTCATTTGGATAAAGAAACTTATCATATTCTTGAGGGAAGTAAAAGGGAAAGGGGAAAAGGGGGGCTAATAGAAGGGAGGGCAGAAGCAGGGGAGAAAAGGGTAAAGAAAAGGGAGAGGGGCTGATAAAAAGGAGGGCACATTGGGGACGGCAGGGGTAAGAAGCAAAAGGTTGGTGAGGAATAGGGTGAAAGAAGCGGGGAAAAGTACAAAGGGGGTAAATAGAATGGAGGGAAATAGACAGCTAGTAATAATAACTGTGAATGTGAATGGGATGAACTCTGCCATAAAATGGAAGTCAATAGCAGAGTGCATTAAAAACCAGAATCCTAAAATTTGTTGTTTCCAAGAAACACATTTCAAGCAGAGAGATACACACAGAGTAAAGGTTGGAGCAGAATATATTATGCTTCAGCTGAAGTAAAAAAAGCAGGGGTAGCAATCCTTATCTCAGACAAAGTGCAGGCAAAAATAGATCTCATTAAAAGAGATAAGGAAGGAAATTATATCTTGCTTAAAGGTACTATAGAAAATGAAGAAACATCAATACTAAACATGTATGTACCAAGTGGTATAGCATCCAAATTCTTAGAGGAGAAGTTAAATGAGTTAGAAGAGGAAATAGATAGCAAAACTATACTAGTGGGGGATCTGAATCTCCCCCTCTCAGAATTAGATAAATCTAGCCACAAAATAAATGAGAAAGAAGTTAAAGATATGAATAGAATGTCAGAAAGGTTAGATATGATAGCTATCTGGAGAAAACTGAATGGGGTTAGAAAGGAATATACCTTTTTCTCAGCAGTACATGGCACATATTAAAAAATTGACCATGTATTAGGGGACAAAATCCTCATAGTTAAATGTAGAAAGGCAGAAATAGTAAATGCATCCTTCTCAGATCACGATGCAATAAAAATTACATGTAATAAAGAGCCATGGAAAGGTAGATTGAAAATTAATTGGAAACTAAATAATTTCATTCTAAAGAATGAGTGGTTCAAACAACAAATTGTAGAAACAATCAATAACTTCATCCAAGACAATTACAATAATGAGACAACATACCAAAATCTATGGGATGCAGCCAAACCAGTGCTTAGGGGAAATTTTAGATCTCTAACTGCTTACATCAATAAAAAAGATAAAGAGGAGATCAATGAATTGGGCATGCAACTTAAAAAGCTAGAAAAAGAACAAATTAAAAATCCCCAATTAAATACTAAATTAGAAATCCTGAAAATTAAAGGACAAATTAATAAAGCTGAAAGCAAGAAAACTATAGAATTAATCAACAAAACTAAGAGCTGGTTTTATGAAAAAAACCATAAAATAGATAAATCATTGGTTAATTTGATTTAAAAAAAGAAAGAAGACAACCAAATTACCAGTATTATAAATGATGAAAGGGGTGATTTCACTACCAATGAAGTGGAAATTAAAGCAATAATTAGGAACTATTTTGCCCAACTGTATGCCAATAAATTTGACAATCTAAATGAAATGGATAAATATTTACAAAAATACAAACTGCCCAGGTTAACTGAAGAGGAAATAAAATCCTTAAATAAGCCCAGATCAGAAAAAGAAATTGAACATGCCATTAATGAACTCCCTAAGAAAAAATCCCCAGGGCCAGATGGGTTTTCAAATGAACTCTACCAAACATTTAAAGAACGATTAGTTCCAATATTATTCAAATTATTTGGAAAAATAGGTGAAGAAGGAGTTATACCAAATTCCTTTTATGACACAAATATGGTGTTGATACCAAAACCAGGCAGAGCAAAAGCAGAGAAAGAAAATTATAGACCAATTTCCCTAATGAATATTGATGCAAAAATCTTAAATAAGATATTAGCAAGGAGATTACAGCAAGTGATCACCAGGATAATACACTATGACCAGGCGGGATTTATACCAGGAATGCAGGGCTGGTTCAACATTAGGAAAACTATTAACATAATCAACCACATCAATAAGAAAACCAACCAGAATCATATGATTATCTCAATAGATGCAGAGAAAGCTTTTGACAAAGTACAACACCCATTCCTAATAAAAACACTGGAGAGTTTAGGAATAGGGGGAGCTTTCCTTAAAATAATAAACAGTATCTACCTTAAGCCATCAGCAAGTATTATATGCAATGGAAATAAATTAGAGGCCTTCCCAATAAGATCAAGGGTGAAACGGGGATGCCCATTATCACCCCTATTATTTAATATTGTACTAGGTAAGGAAGTAGGGAAAAAGGAACACAGATAAATTCTCCTAGCTCTAGCCTAAGTCTATACAATCCCCAGCTCATTTCAAATTAAGCTAATTCAAAGGAATGCAGGACCTTTGTGGTCACTCACCACACCTGGGAAGTCTGCTAGGTGCTCACGCCACCGGAAAGGCAGAGGAGAGAGAAGAGAGAACAGCATTCCAGAAGTGACTTGGCCTCCCCTCAGAGAGCATTCAATCTTCCATCCTTCAAAAACTGCCTGTAGAGAGGTTTCTCCTTCTGACCTCAGTAGCATACATAACTTCAGGGTGGGCCAGGTGTGGACCTTCCCAAATGAGTCAGCTAAACTTCAATAATTTTTACCACAGCAAGCATTATATGTAATGGTGATAAGTTAGAGGCCTTCCCAGTAAGATCAGGGGTGAAACAGGGATGTCCATTATCACCTTTATTATTTAGTATTGTACTAGAAATGTTAGCTTTAACAATCAGAGAAGAAAAAGGAATTAGAATAGGCAAGGAGGAAACAAAACTATCATTCTTTGCAGATGATATGATTGTATACTTAGAGAATCCTAGAGAATCAACTCAAAAAATACTTGAAACAATTAACTTTAGTAAAGTAGCAGGATATAAAATAAATCCACATAAATCATCAGCATTTCTATATATGACCAACAAAGTTCAGCAGCAAGAGATAGAAAGAGAAATTCCATTTAAGGTATCAGTAGACAATATAAAATACTTGGGAGTCTACTTGCCAAGACAAACTCAGGAACTCTATGAACACAATTACAAAACACATTTCACACAAATCAAATCATATCGAAATAATTGGAAAAATATCAATTGCTCATGGATAGGCTGAGCTAATATAATAAAAATGACAATTCTACCTAAATTAATTTACTTATTCAGTGCCATACCAATCAGACTACCTAAAAATTATTTTATATAGCTAGAAAAAAATAATAACAAAATTCATCTGGAAAAACAAAAGATCAAGAATATCAAGGCAAATAATGAAAAAAATGCACAGGGCTAACTGTAACAAATCTGAAGCTTTACTATAAAGCAGCAGTGATCAAAACTATATGGTACTGGCTAAGAAATAGAGTGGAGGATCAATGGAATAGGCTAGACACAGGAAATGCAGTAGTAAATGACTGTAGTAATGAACTATTTGATTAACCCAAAGACTCCTGCTTCTGGGATAGGAACTCAGTATTTGACAAAAACTACTGGGAAAACTGGAAGATAGTAGGCATAGACCAACATCTTACACCCTATACTAAAATCAGGTCAAAATGGGTACATGATTTAGACATAAAAGGTGATACCATAGGTAAATTAGGAGAGGAAGGAATAGTTTGCCTTTCAGATCTTTGGAAAGGAGAAAAGCTTATGACCAAACAAGAGATAGAGAATATTATGAAATGCAAAGTGGATGATTTTGATTACATTAAATTAAAAAGGTTTTGTACAAACAGAAGCAATGCATCCAAAATTAGAAGGGAGGCAGAAAGCTGGGAAACAATTTTCATAGCCAGTACTTCTGACAAAGGCCTCATTTCTAAAATATATAGGGAACTAAATCAAATTTATAAGAATCCAAGTCATTCCCCAATTAAGAAATGGTCAAAGGATACAAACAGGCAGTTCTCTGAAGATGAAATCAAAGCTATCTATTGCCATAGGAAAAAATGCTCTAAATCACTATTGATTAGAGAAATGCAAATTAAAACAACCCTGAGGTACCACCTGACAAAATGACAAAATATGACAAATATGACAAAAATGGAAATAATAAATGTTGGAGAAGCTGTGGAAAAATTGGAACACTAATGCATTGTTGGTGAGTTGTGAACTGATCCAACAATCAGGAGAGCAATTTGGAATTATGGCCAAAGGGCTATAAAGCTGTGCATACCCTTTGATCCAGCAATACCACTTTTGGGTCTTTTTCCCAAAGAGATCATAAAAAAGGGAAAAGGACCCACATGTCCAAAAATATTTATAGCTGCTCTTTTTGTGGTGGCAAGTAATTGGAAATTGAGGGGCTGCCCATCAATTGGGGAATAGATGATCAAGTTGTGGTATATGAATGTAATGTAATTCTACTGTGCTGTAAGAAACAATGAGCAGGAGGAGTTCAGAGAAAACTGGAAGGACTTGCATGAACTGATGAGTGAGATGAGCAGAACCAGAAGAACAATATACACAGTATCATCAACATTATGTGTTGATCAACTGTGACAGACTTGATTCTTCTCATCAATACAATAGTACAAGATAGTTCCAAAGGACTTATGATGGAAAAGGCTCTCCAAATCCAGTAAAAAAAGAACTGTGGAATATGGGTGCAGATTGAATCATACTATTTCTTTTGTTTTTGGTACTGTTGTTTTTCTTTTTTGAGGTTTTTTCTTTTTGGTCTGATTGATTTTTCTCTTATAACATTACTAATGCAGCAATATGTTTAATGTTTTTGTACATATATAAACTATATCAGATTACTTGCTGTCTTGGGGAGGGAGTAGGGAGGGAAGGGAGGGAAAAAAATTGAAACTATAAACCTTTTTTTTTTTTTAAGTGAGGCAATTGGGGTTAAGTGACTTGCCCAGGGTCACACAGCTAGTAAGTGTTAAGTGTCTGAGGCTGGATTTGAACTCAGGTACTCCTGAATCCAGGGCCAGTTCTCTATCCACTGCACCACCTAGCTGCCCCACTAGAAATCTTATAAAAACAAATGTTGAAAACTAAAAAAAAGAAATAAAATGAGTCAAGTGGATAAAAAAGTAAATTGGGGGAGCATGGAAAATTTTACCTACCAGATATATGGGTAAGCATGGAGTTTGAGACCAAAGAAGAGATAGAGAAGATCGTGAAAAGTAAAATGGATAATTTTGATTACATGAAATTTTAAAAGATTTCTACAAATGAAACCAAATGGAGCCAAAATTACAAAGAAAGCAGGAAACTGAAGAGAAAAACATTATATATATATATATATATATATATATATATATATATATATATATATATATATATATGGAACTGAGCTAAATTTATAAAAATAAGAGCTATCCCCTAATTGATAAATAGTCAAAGAATATGAACAGGCAGTTTTCAGAAAAAAACAAAACTATCAATCATCATTTGAAAAAATATTCAAAAGCACTAACAATTAGAGAAAGGTACATTAAAAACAACTCTTAGGAATCCCTTCATACCCATTAGATTGGCTAACATGAGAGAAAAGGAAAAGTATAAAAACAGGAAAACTGGAGGGGATGTAGAAAATTACCTACCCTGTTGAGTTGTGCACTGGTCTAATTGTTATGAGAACAATTTGGAACTATGCCCATATGATTATAAAATAGTACATACACTTTGTCTGAGGAATATCACTAATAGGGCTATACCCTAAGGAGAACAAAGAAAAGTAAAAGGACCTATATGTATAAAAATATTTATAGTAGGTCTTTTTGTAGTGTCAAAGTACTGGAAATGAAGGCAATGCTCATCAATTAGAGAATAACTGAACAAGTTATGGTATATAAATGTGATGGAATACTATTGTTTTGGGGTATATGGAGTGTTTCAAGAGAACTAGCAACTCTATTGTGAAGGCTTGACAAGCCCTTTTCAGGGTTTCTCATATACCTTTGGTGTCCACCTGATTTACCCAACTATCACCTGTGGCTCCAAAAAGCTGTAGCATGTGCAGGGGCCACACAGTGGTAAATCATCTCAGTAGAAGGCTAAAACAGTTTGAGGGCAGTACGGGAATATCTACCTCAAGCATGTGAAGACTTCCCCCTAGTGGAATGGGTGGAGGAGAACAATTTGTTCCAACCACCATGAAGGCAGCTGAAGCAGGTGCTGTGGAGCACTTAGAGCTTGGCCAGACGTTGATGATGTCACAGTCACTCACCGCATCCTGGATCATTACTGTTGTCTTGACATTTGTCTTGCCACTGGACTTAGATGACTCTGGAAGAGAGAGTGAGGTTGATGACTTTGTGTGACTCTGTCTCACTTAAATCCAATTCACATGCAAGTCAAAACATCAACCATGATGTCATTGGTTTTCTCCCAAAAAAGACAAACAACATTGTTCTATAAGAAGTGGAAGGGGGAATGGTTTCAGAAAAAAAAAACTGTGAATACTTTTATGAACTGATGCAACGTGATGTGAGTGGAATCAGGAGGACATTGTAAACATTAATGTTAATAAGAATGATTAACTATGAAAGATTTAGATACTCTGATCAATTCAATTATCCAAGACAATTCCAAAGTATCCATGATAAAAATGGTATCTTCCTCCAGAGGGAGAAATGATGAAATCCAAGTGTAAATGGAAGCATACATTTTTAACTCGCTTTATTTTTCTTCCTTTTTGAGGGGAATATGAATAATACTGGAATTGTGGTTGTTGTTCAGTTGTGTCTGACTATTCATTATGCCATTTAGTGCTTCTTCACAAAGATACTGCAGTAATTTTCCATTTCCTTCTCCAGCTAATTTTACAGATGAGGAAACTGAGGCAAATAGGGTTAAGTGACTTGTCTAGTATGTATGTGAGGCTAGATTTGAACCATGTTCTTTCTGACTCAGCTTAATGTTCTATCTACTATGCCACCTAGTTGCACAATACAGAAATATGTTTTAAATAAAACACATGTATAATTGATCAATTGTTTGCCTTCTTAATGGGTGGGGAAAGGGCTAGAGGGAGAGAGTGAATAAAAAAGTCAAAATATTTTAAAATGTATGTTGAAAAGAAAAACATTTTTTTTAGTATCTTTTTTTATTTTACATATAAGGTATTTTATTTTTTCTGTTACATGTAAAGATAGTTCTCAACTTTTGTTTATACGAGCTTTACAATTTCAGATTTTTCTCCCTCCCTCCCCTCCCTCCCCCCCTCCCCTAGACAGCAGGTAATCTGATATAGGTTATATCTATATATCTATATATCTATATACATATACATATAGATATATATACACACATATATTAATACACATAATAACCTTAGAAAAGAAAAACATTTTAAGAAGAACAGTATATTCACAAATTTTGTCTAGTCATCTTTTAGAGAATATCTCTTGGTCTTAAATGTTTGCATTAACTCCCTACATATCTTGAATATAAGGCTTTTATCAGAGATATTTGAAGCAAGGATTGCTTCTTTAATGAACAGCTTCACTTATACTAGCTGCATTGTCCTTTTCTTTTTTTATGTGGAAAAGCTTTTTAGTTTCAGGCAATCAAATTATTTATATCACCCTTTGTGATCATTGCATCCCTTCATTGGGTAGGAATTTTCTCCCTAAAAATGGCTATGAAAGGTACCTGCTAGATCTCATTTCTATTTTTTTCTTCTCCATATCCATCTGTAGCTTATTGTAGAGTAAGGTGTAAGTTGTTGATCTAAACTAGATCTGTTCTCAGCTTTGCTACATTTCCCTTTCTCTGACTGTTCAAATCAGCACAGAAGACTTTATGGGTGGCTGGCACATAATAAGTGATTAATGACTGTCTAATGCCATTACATTCTCCAGTTCATTTTATAGGTGAGGAAACTGAGGCAAACAGGGTGATGTGACTTGACAAGGGTCACACAGTGGGCGTTTGAGGCCAGATTTGAACTCAGGAAGATAAATCTTGCTGACTTCAGACCTGGCTCTCTACCCACAACTCCACCTAGCTACTCTTGGTCTGTTGTACATGGAAGCAGGAATTAAATTAAATGCCAGCAGAAATGATGTTTTGATGTATTAGTATTTCTTTAATACTGTGCTGACCCTGGGCTGTGTGACCCTGGGCAAGTCACAACCCCAATTGACTCATTGAAAGAAAAAATAAATAAAAAAAATAGAAAATACTTCTGTTGAAGTGCCTACAGCTGGGGAATGAGGAACTTGCCTCATTTCTCAAACACGACACCCATGCATTGGCTTTAGTCCCCATTCTAGACTTAGGGAGTTAGAAACAGCAAGAGTTGCTTTTACTTTCAATTTCTCTTGTCCCTCCCATCCTTTCTTTCTTCCTATAAATAAGAGAAGCATTTTGAAAAGCAACAGAAAGAGGAGAGGAGAAGAGAAGGAAGAGGAAATAAAGGAAGACCTGAGAGAAACAGGAAACTTGTGAGATCATTCAGGCAGTTTGTCTTGAAGTCTTGTGAAACAGGTATGGGTTATTTCAAAGTTTTCTCTTATCTTCTTAGAATACTCTAGGTGGGCTGTAGTTAGCCTGGGGACAAGTGCAGAGAGAGTGCCAGTACATTCTCTTTGGCTTGAAGTTTTGTGAAAGAGGTATGGGTTCTTTCCCAGTTTTCTCTTATCTTCTCTGCATCTTTTCCCATTAGTAAAAGTAGAGATGAAATGTTATGTGCATACAGGTAGGGGATGGGACCACTTGATTTCTTCAGGTCTCATAGATGTAGTGGAGTGAAAACAACACTAGACTTGGGTAGTAGACCTATATATACAAAATACGGATAAGGCCTGGTCCTCTGTCACTTAGGCAACCTTAGGCAGAGGAACTTATTGGAAGAGAGGATCTAGAAAGTTTGCAAAGGCCTCTGAGTCTACATTAGCCAGGAACTGTACTGCTCAGGAGCAAGGCAGTGTGAGTTCCCAGAATACTCTATATGGGCTGCAGTTGATAGCCTGGGGAGAAGTGCAGAGGGAGTGCTAGCACATCCTCTTTATCCCCAGTGCTTTATGTACCACTCTGCTCCTTCCTGGTTGGTGCATGGGCCCTGGGCAGCAGGCATGGCCTTTCCTCTGGGACCCTTGGACTCTGCGGGCTTACCAGTGCTGAGCAAGCTGATAGGAGAATGCTGGGAGGATTTCCAAGACTTCGCTCCTAACCAAATGTTGGATTCTACATGGAGAAAATGCTGTTTGAGCAAGACTTATTGTTGTCATTCATTTATGTCCGACTCTTCATGACCCCATAGGCCAGCTGTGCTTGGGATTTTCTTGGAAGATATACTGGAGTGATTTGCCATTTCCTTCTGCAGTAGAAGGATACACTGTTGTCAGCTAGTATTCACCACCAAGACAAGATAATGATGATAGATGAGGCAGCGTAGATATTGAGCTAATTTTTTAGGAGCAGTCAAAGCTAAACCCTAAAAAGAATGAGTATTGAAAACAGGAAGATGAATAACACTAGCTAGCCTCTGAATTACCCATCAAGGTTCACAAAGTGTTTTAGAGAAATTCTCTCATTGAAGTTACACAACTACCCAGGGAAGTGGGTACTTTGCCCACAGATGAGGAGCCTGAGGTCCCTGGTCACCTAGCTGGGATGGGTATCTGATAGGATATGAGCCCAGTTCCTCTGCAGTCCAGGTGCAGGCCCATATCCAACTGGCCACTTGGACTCAACAAGGCCCATGTTAGGGCATGGTTTGGCTTGTCCCTTTGCCTTGTCCTTTCCTGACCCAGAACATCCAGATGGTGGCTATTTCACATTCAAGAGCAATGGGGAAAGTCTCCCTGCACTGCTCCACAGATTGTCCACTGACAACTATAACTGATGAGGTCAGGGTTGATACAGAAGGAAGCCTGCCCTCTGGTGACAGCTGTCTTACACCAAGCTCTGGGGTGCCCCCAGGAGTAAAGAGCCACACGATGTCTACACTGGACCTACAAACCAGGCAGGAAGAATCCCTGGTGAGCTTGGGAGGCAGGCAGGGAGGATGACTGACTATCCCCAATCCTGACCTCCTCTTCTGGCTCCCAGAAAGGATTCTAGAGTTCTTTACAGCTCTATGACACCTGTAAGGGTCAAGTTCAAATGGGGCTCTGGGCCTGGGGTCTGGCTGCACCTCTGCCCAGAGCCCTCACCTGGAGGGACAGATGGTAGCCAGAGTCTCAGTCATTGTCTGAGCAGTGGTGCTTCTGGATTCCTGTCATGAGGTCAGAATTTGGAGTCCTTGTTCCCTATCTGGAAAGGGGGCAACTTCTACCATGATTCTTGGTCTGTACCTAAGATTTCTTTGGTGTAATAACTTCTAAGGGATGAAACTCCCTCTACCAATGTAGGCCTAAAACTGTTCTGCAATTTATATTCTTACAGAGCTCCACAGACCATTGGCAGGTGATGTGACTTACATAGGGTCACACAGCCAGGTTATATCAGAGACAGCATTTAATCTATGCCTTCCTGACTCCGAAATCATCTCTCTATCCACTATGCCATGAAGGCAATGATTAACAGTAGTGACATGCCATGATCAAACCACAGAGCTCTCGGGCATCCAGAAATGCAGAGGACAAAGCAGGAGTCAGGAAACAGAAATTGGGGCAGGGTGGGGGAAGGGAGGGATGGACAAAAATCACCCCAAAGTCACTGAGGTCACACTAAGAAGCTAGCACCAGGCACTAATCTCAAAGTATTTGTCCCAGACACTCTCCATATGATTCTTCCCTCACACTGATTTATTTCCATGGCCACTGTGGGCCTGAACCAACATAAGGCAAAGTGATATGATTCTTACCCCAGGTAAAAACTTCCATAGTGCAACTTTCAAAGACTGGGAATATCTTCTCTAAGTGACAGCCTTAGGGATCAAGCATGAAGAGCTGGTAAAGGCAGCTAGGTGGTGCAGTGAACAGAGTGCTGGGCCAGGAGTCAGAAAGAACTGTATTTAAGCTCAGAAACTGTCTGCCTCAGTTTCCTCATCTGTAAGAATGGAAATAATAATTATACTTAGTCTCCCAGGCCTGTCAGGGGGATAAGATAATATCTGTAGAGTGCTTGGGAACTCTTAAAGCAATACATACAAATAATTATCATTTCTATCATCACCACCACCACCATGATCATCATCATCTGCCACCATCAGTTCTGTGTTCCTGAAAATAGATTTATACAAGTGCAGAGTTTCCTCTCTTCTGCTGTTACTAATACCTCATTCACCTCAGCAGTTTCAGTTGAGGATGGCATGAATTCTGCTTCTTGGTTACTGTCTAAGGGCTCCTCTGCATTTACAGGTGACCATGGAAGCAGCAGTGCCCATGCAGGCACCCATGTGTCTGGTAGAAAACAGGAATGGAGAGCTGACAGTAAACCAGGAAGCCCTGAGGATTCTTACTTCCATTACCAATCCAGTGGTAGTGGTAGCCATTGTTGGCCTGTACCGTACTGGAAAATCCTACCTGATGAACAGGCTAGCAGGAAAGAACAAAGGTAAGTAGAGTCTTGGACCTCTGGGTGTCTATTTTTAGAACATATTGTGCCATAGGGTTGGAGTTTCTCCAAGGCATGTCTGAGACCTAATGAAGATTTAAAAGTTGGCCCCTGGTTTACTGTTGCTTTCCAGTCAATCAATAAGCATTTATTAAGTGCCTACTATGTGCTAGAAACTATGCTAAGTGCTGAAGACACAAAGAAAGGAAAATTCAATCCCTGCTCTCAAACTGCTCACAGTCTAACAAAGGAGACAACAAGCAAACAACTGTGTACAAATGAGATCTATACATGGTAAAGTGGAGACAATCATGAGAGGAAATGCACTAGCATTAAGGGATCAAGAAAAGTTTCTCCCTTAAGCTTATCTAAGAATTAAAAGAAAACATGGAAGTCAAAATGCATCGATGAGGAGGGGGAGCATTACAGGCAGGAGAGATAGGTCAGGAGATGGAGCATCCACCAAATATCTAGACTGTACCCTGTAAGGTTGTGAATTAAATTATCCCAAAGAAGACCTATGTGAACTGATGCAGAGTGAAGTGAGGAGATCCAGGACATCATTGTAATGAGTAATAGCAACATTGTAGCCATGAACAACTATGAAATATTTAGCTACTTCTAATAAATACAATGATCAGGGGTGAAATACCCCAGAATAAATATCTTCATGACATGGGGACCTGAATGCTCCAGTATTCAAAATGTCTGCATTTCTTTAAAAACTGAAGAGTGTCCCTAATTGCTATCTCCTGGCTGCTTGTCTCCTGGTGGCTGGCTATCTTACCTACTGCTAGTCTGCCTCTGCTCAGAATTATCACCCCTACTCCGCATCATGTTGGTATGAGAATGGGGTTGTCAGTTACTCCTGTGATTAACCAGAGCAGACAAATAACAAGGGATAAGTACTGATTGTTCTCATAGGACCATCAACTGAGAGCTGGGAAGGACCATAGAGGATATATGATTTAGTCTCCCTCTTTTTTATAATTGAGGAACCAGCTCCAGAGAGATGTAGTGATTTGCCCAGTATCACAAGGTAGTTAACAACACAAGCAAGATTTGAATGCCGATCCTGTTACACTGGAGTCAGGTCTTTCTGTACTGTACCACACTGTGGCTGGTATTCTGAAATATCTTTTTAATTTACTTAATTAGATGTAATATGCAAAGTGAGCACCAAACAACATTAACAAATTTACAGTTCAGGTTAGGGGTCAAGGGTGCTCCTCTTTGTATGGGTTTTGGGAGAAGGGATTTGAGCTATTTCTACAAGGTTTGATGGTAGGTGGTGAGCAAGATGGAAGTTGTGATTTGATCCTCCTCATGTCTCCTTACTTCTGCTCAGGATGCCTAACCAATTCACTGAGGCTGGATTTCCAGTCCTGGGAGGGGCAGTTGGTCAACAGTTTTGTTAGTAGCAATAAGCATTATGGGCCTCTTCTCTACAGGGAAAGAGTTGAATGCCTGAATTTCAGATTTAAGGGCCAGATTGGCAGGAGAGCCAATGGTCTTGGGTATGCTGTTATTCATAGGCCTCTCTGTCTTACTTGCCCAATGTGTCAGTCAGTCATCAAATGGTGGTGGTGGCTAACACCCCTCCAAAATGTCTCATGCTGTGTGTAAAGACCTTTCAGTGGGGCCTCCACACAGTTAGTAGGCATCCCCACACCAGCATTCCCATGTAAGGGTTCAAACCTACAGCAGCTAGGTACCTCTAGTCCTCTCACTCAAATTTAACAAATAAATGGACAAGGTTCATCAAGGTTCACCCCTGCTTTGCTAATGGCAAAGTCAGGCTAAACTTGGCCAGCCAATGACCACAGGATTATAGACCTCCAAAAACAATATTTTAAGACACTACAAACAATATGAATAAAATAAATACCAACAAACCAATATCTACCAAAAACTAAGTGAAAGGATACAGCAAAAGAAAGAAAATTTTCTCAAGGGAAAAGCATTTGGGGCTATAAGGGAGTCAAGGAGAAGTACCACCTTTCTGTAGACTTGTGGTGTGTGGGCATTCTGGACAATCCCACAAAGTAGATAAATCGCTGGGCCTAGACTGAAAAGCTAAGTTCAGTTCTGGACTTAGACAGGGACTCACAGCATAAGTCTGGGCAAGTCATTTGATCTTGATTTGATCATTTGATCAGTTTCCTCAACTGTAAAATGGATGGAACAAAAGTATCTATGTTGCAGGCTTGTTGTCACAATCAAATGAGATATTTGTGAATTGCTCAGCACAGTGCCTGGCACATAGTAGGCATTTTATAAATGCCTGTTTACTTTTGTTCTATCTCTCCATTAGAGAAAGATCACACAAGTTCATGTAAGGACAGTTTTTAGGGAACAACTCACTGAGTCAGAATAAAACTGAAGCTGGCTTCGTTCTGGGAAATCATCTCTTTTCTCTTCCTCTGTGTGTGTGTGTGTGTGTGTGTGTGTGTGTGTGTGTGTGTGTGTATGTATGTGTGTAACTGGACTGTGGTTCCTGCAGAACAGAGGATTTTACTTTCCTTGTAGATCAGCTATTTCCCAGGCAGTTCAGGTCTTAGAAAGTTTCCTGGGGACTGAGTGTAGGAGGGGCACACAGAGGTTAAATGACTTGCCCAGGGTCCCACAACTGTCATGTGTCCAGGGCTCCACTAGGAACCATTGCTTCCTTGCCCTCTACTAACACTCCCATGATGCTTTCCTCTGGGCTGCTCTTTACTCTCTATGTTCAGGTTTCTGAAGTTGGTCTAAACTTTTCGCAGCCTTGGGTGTAGCTTATACTGTTAAGAAAGGTGATATCCGGGGCAGCTAGATGGTGAAGTGGATAAAGCACTGGCCCTGGATTCAGGAGTACCTGAGTTCAAATCTGACCTGAGACACTTAACACTTACTAGCTGTGTGGCCCTGGGTAAGTCACTTAACCCCAATTGCCTGACCAAAAAAAAGAAAAAGAAAAAAAAGAAACGTGATATCCATCTCAGCAATACAATAATCCAAGACAATTCCAAAGAACTCATGATGAAAAATGCTCTCCATATCCAGAAAAAAGAACTGTGGAATCTGAATGAAGATTGAATCATACTGTTTCTACTTTTTGTTTCTTTTTTGAGTTTTTTCCCTTTTGTTCTGATTCTTCTTTCACAACATGACTAATGCAGAAATATGTTTAATGTGATTCTACATATATAACCTATATCAGACTGCTTTCTATCTTGGGCAGGGGAAGGGAAGGGAGAGAGGGAGAAAAATTTGGAATTAAAAATCTTATAAAAACAAATATTTAAAAGAACCTTTACATGTAACTAGAAAAAAAATAAAATGATATTAATATTGAGAAAAGAAAGAAAGGTGATCTCTCCAGGCACACCTGAAACTCCCATTGATCTTGTTTACCTCCTTTACCATAAATCTCACCCCATTAACCTCACAGTGCTCTGGGTGAACTGAATGCATGAATTCCTCTGTCCCTATATTGGATAATATGGGACTGGGACCCAAGCAGACCTGAGTGTGAAAGCTGCCTCAGCTGTTTACTGGCTCTGTGACTCTGGACCAGTAATTTACCTCCCTCAGTCTCAGTTTCCTCCTCTGTGAAATGGAAACAAATGAAACACCTAGTTCCCTGGATTACTGTGAAGACAGAAGGGGAGAGCACACAAAATGGGCCACATAAATGCTAACTCTGATCCTTGATCTTTCCCCACTGAGGAGCTGCCCATCTGCTCCCTTTAGCACCCCTGAGTTTGGCTGTTGCAGCCTCTAGGCTTCCTGCCTCTACTGGGTGCTCATGTCTCCTCCTTCCCTTGCAGGCTTCTCCCTGGGCTCCACTGTGCAGTCCCACACAAAGGGCATCTGGATGTGGTGTGTCCCTCACCCCAGCCAACCTGACCATTTCTTAGTTCTGCTTGACACTGAGGGCCTTGGAGATGTGGAAAAGGTAAATGGAATCAGTGACATTCTGCTCACCCCTCCCTGCATCTGCCTGACCTGAGGAGGAATGACCTCTCACCCCTGGCTGGCCTGTGTGTGGGTAACACAGCTTATCGCTAAGGAAGTCCTGTGCCACATAGCTGTGGGGAGATGAAGCTGGCTGGTCCTGGGCTGAGGCAGGGGCTCTAGCCTGCTGCCATCACTGTGAGGAAGAAGGCCCCATGTTCACATAAAGGAGCCATCACAGGGTCCTACTACTCCTAATGTATCAAGGACTTCCCCAAACTTCCAGCTGCAGAAATAGATGGGACCAAAGAGGAAGCTGACTCAAATCCCCAAGATGCACCTGGTGTTGTTTATCAGGGCAGATTGCTTATCTGGGAAGCCCATGACCTGCAGGAGGTTCCCATTTCTTTTTTCTTTTCTTTTTGTTTTTGTGGGGCAATGAGGGTTAAGTGACTTGCCCAGCGTCACACAGCTAGTAAGTGTCGTGTCTGAGGCCAAATTTGAACTTAGATCCTCCTGAATCCAGGGCCAGTGCTTTATCTACTGTGCCACCTAGCTGCCCCCCCATTTATTTAAAAATCCTCTGAAAACCCACTTCTGAACCTGCTCCTCCAGGCTTCAAATTCACCGGGGAATAAAAAAGATAAATCTACCAAGGAGCAAGGATCTGCTTGCTCCTGGGCTTAGGGGACATGTACCAAAGGCATCAATATGAGTTTGAATTCGCCCTCAGTCATGTGATATGTGACCCCGGGAAAGTCATTCGAACACTCTCTACATCAGTTTCCTTATTTATAAAATGGGGATAACAATAACACCTACATCCTAAGGATATTGTCAGGCTCAGATGACATAATCTGTGCAAAATGCTTTGCAAAACTTATACACAAATACAAAGCAATGAGCAGATGTAAGCTCTTGACAAGGTGTATATAAAAGCCAGGGAAAGTGATAATCCCATAATGCATCCCATAACATCTGATTTGTGGTTGCTTTATTTTATGTGGCTATTCTCATTCTTTAGGAGATTTGTAACTGCAAGGACCCACGCTTCCTCTATGAGTGTAAAAGAACTAAGATTTCTGGCTAGCATATAGGCACATGAAGAGAACCATCTCTATGTGTATCCATGCTTTCCTGCTGAGGCTCCACGCTCCTTAGCATTAAATTCCTTACAAGGTTTCCCTTATTCCTATCTAGGTCCACATTCATGGGTAGAATCACAAGGGGAAATTGTGAAGTCTTCAGACCAAAGGTCCTATTATCCTCCCCAAGAGGATTCAGACCATGCCAAGTCAATTCATTTTGTTGAGAGGTATTCTGAGTTAAGTTACTTGCCCAGAGTCACACAGCTAGTGTCAAGTGCCTGAGGCCAGATTTAACCTCGGGTCTTCTTAACTCCAGGACATGTGCTCTATCCACTGTGCCACCCAACTGTCCCACCAAGTCAATTGAATAAAAATTTATTGAGCAACTACTATGTGCTAGGCACTGTGCAAAATGCTGAAAACACAAGTAAGAAAAAGAAAGATAACCCCTGCCTTCTCTTAAAAATTAATCGAAGATTGCAAAGAAAGCTGAAAATGGGGGAGGGGAAATGGGGAAATTCTGTGCAGGAGCATGATAATTGCATGGAGTCAAAACCAAGCAGAACTGCTGGTAGAAAATGGAGAGTTACATGGAAAGTTCTGGGACCCATCTAAAAGAAAGCTTTGAGAGTAGTTTACTGTGGCACACTCTAGCCCTCCCGTTAGAGGGGAGAAGCAATTCAGGGAGCTGAGAAGCTATTGAGAATAAAAAATTCAGTCAACCAGCACGGTGATGAGATTTCAGGTGATCAGCTTATCCTTGGGGAGGCATGATGGGAATGATGGTCCCTGGAGTCCAAACAACTGATGGTAAACAGAGAGATTCATTGCCAAGGTCCTATTCCTTGCCATTGAAAAAATGCTTTTTAGAAGATTAAAGAAATCTCTTAGCACCATAAGATTGCTTTCATTCCATTTTCCATTGACAATTTTTTGCCTATCATTATACTACTAACCTGCCAAGAACATTTTTCCATGTTTCCAAAGTTCAGCAATGGCTGAATGAAGTCTTTTTCATACCATCCAACCTTCTTTAATAGAATCTACACCCAAAAGACAGATAGAAAAATGAGTTGTACCTTCTTATATCTGGCATCTTGTCTTGCTTATCACAGCTCTAGAATAGATGGAAACTAGAATAAATGAACATTACAGAAATGCATCTGACATGAAATCTTTCTCATATAAAAATCAAAATGCAATAAGCCTGGTGACCATTGTCCATATCTATATAGACATCCAGATAGATAGATAGGTAGGTAGGTAGATGATAGATAGATAGATAGATAGATAGATAGATAGATAGATAGATAGATAGATAGATAGAATCTTTTCAGCATAAATTCCAGGCAATGATTTAGACCACAATCTCCAGCCCAACCCTAAGGCATCAAACCTTGAACATATGAGTGTTCCTTGACTCCAGTGACACTGACCATTGACTCTAAGAGTCATAAAGTTACATGGATGAGGGTTTGAATCATAGACCTACTGACATAACCTGTTTTGTAGGATGACTCCAAGAATGACTCCTGGATCTTTGCCCTGGCCATTCTGCTCAGCAGCACTTTTGTCTACAACAGCATGAGCACCATCAACCACCAGGCTTTGGAACAGATGCAGTATCCTTTCAGAAAATCCATGACACCCTCAATTCAGGTGCTCCCTTAACAGGATAGATGATAAGCTATCCAAACTTTAGGAGCTGTCATCATGAGTTACTCTTCCCAGAAATACCCATCATTAGGTGACCAAGCTTCATGGGGTCAATGTTCCCAAACCAAATTGGCTGAGCCTTGGATGATAGTCTGGGACCAAGTCCATAACTGAAGCCTTGGTTAGACCTTGGTTGAGCTTGCCATTATATATAAGTATGCCACTTCCATGTTTAAGAATTCTGAAATCTTTGATCATTTCACCTTTCCCTCTCCCTTATCATTGCCAAGCCTCTTCTTCATCCAGTAGAATTAATTATCTCTATGCTGATGATATTCACATCTACTTTTCAGCTCTCTCTTCTCTGCTGAGCTATAGTTTCTCATCTCTAGTTGCCCATTGGCCATCTCAAACTAGAAGTCTTGTAGACAGTTCAAACTCAACATGTCCAAAACAGACTTCATTGTCTTTTCCCCAAAATCGTCACTGTTCACAACTTCTTATTGTCATGAACACCACCATCCTCCCTGTACTCTAGTCTCTCAACCTAGGTGTTATCCTCAACTTTTTACTCTCTCTCTCATTCCCTGTATACAATGTGTTACCATCTCTTATATACCCCCTTTATCCTCAGATGTTGCTACCATTCTGGCACAGGTCCTTATCACCTCACACCCACACTATTTCAACAGACTGCTGGTTGGTCTGCTGGCCTAAAGTCTATCTCCATGCCAGTCCATCCTTTATTCAGTTATGAATGTAACTTTCATAATGCACAGATTTGATGTCACTCCATCATCAACTTAATAAACTCCCGTGGATCCTATTACCCCCAGGATCAAATATAACATGTTCTGTCTGGCTTTTAAAGCCCTTTACAAACAGCCTCTTTCTTACATTTTCAATGTCCTTGTACATTGTTTCCTCCTCCTACTTTACCATCAAACCACATTGGTATTCTTGCTTTTCCTCTTACTTGACTTTCCATCTTCTCACACAGTTCCTTTTTACTGATTGCCCTTCATTCCTGGAATTCTCTCTCTCTCTCTCTCCCACTTCCTACTTCCCCTTGTTTCCTCCAAGTCTCAGTTCAAATCTCACCTTCACAAAGGGGTCTTTCCCAGTCTACTGCCTTTCCTCAGGGATTACCTGACCTTTAAACTATGTATTCATATCACTATCGACATTGATATATAGATAAAGATATAGACATATCCATAAATGTATATGCATGTAAATGCATGTATGTGTGCATAGTGTTCATAATTGTCTGCGTGTTATCTCTCCCATTAGAGTGTGAGCTCCTTGAAAGCAGGGAACATATTTTATTGTTCAGTTGTTCAGTCATGTACAACTCTTCATGACCCCATTTGGGCTTTTCTTGGCAGAAATACCAAAGTGGTCTTACCATTTTCTTCTCTGGCTCATTTTGCAGATGAGGAAACTGAGGCAAACAGGATGAAGTGACTTGCCCAGGGTTACACAACTAGTAATTGTCTGATGCCACATTTGAACTTTGGAAGATGAGTCTTTCTGATTCCAAGTCCAGTGCTCTATATACACTACCACCTTTTACTTTATTTTTATACCCAGCACTTAGAAGAGTGCCTGTTACATAGCAAGCATTTAATAAATGTTTGTTGACTGGCTGGTTCAGTATAAGAGCTTGTGTTCTAATATTATAGTAATCAGGATGAGACCTGAACAAGTTGATTGAAGAATGCCCCAAGTTGATCAGGGACTCCCCTGAAAATCTCTTACTTTCCCCTTTTACATCTGTAAGAGAAATCCCACGAGTACAGGAAGGAAGGTGGGGGAGAGAATTGCTAAGACTCACTGCAGGGAAAGGAAGATCCTACAAGTAGAACAGGGAACTGATAATGCTGGTGGGTGTTTCCTTTTCCTTATTCATAATCTTAGATATGTAACAGAGCTGACAGAGCTAATCAAGGTCAAATCCTCACCTGATGCTGAGGAAAAAGAAGACTCAGCAGCGTTTGTGGGCTTCTTTCCAGAGTTTGTGTGGACTGTGCGGGATTTCACCTTGGAGCTTGAGCTCGATGGCCTCCCCATCACCCCAGATGAGTACCTGGAAAATGCCTTAAAACTCAGCAAAGGTAATTTATTAGGAATCAGAATTGGGCACATGGATGGCCCTGGGTAGTACAGGGGGAAATGACACAGAATGTTTGTCCATTTCTTTGAAGTTGAGCTGTTTCTTCCTGAGGCTTATTCTCTTGAATCTCATGGATTGTAGAAATGGAGGCTGAAAGCTATCAAGGTTTTCATGACTTTGTTGAGGGTTGGTTAATCTCCTTTTTGTAGTTCAGAATTTCCATGCTCTAGTGACTTTTCCCAAGGGGGAATAGTCCCTGAGATAACTGCCTTTTGCCAACTTCTGTGATGGGTTTGTATCTTAGGAACTTACAAAAGGAGGGAGATGTTTCTGTATGTCCTTCAGTTAGTTGGTGAGCATGGAATATCAATGAGAGGGAATGACTTGATTTTCAGGCTTATTTCATTCAGTCCAGGGCACAGCCTTAAGGAATTATTCCTCTCTTACTAACAACATAGACCTTTTTGATAACAAGATATAGGCATGTACTTCAGAAGATATGTTGTACATCAAAAAAGAAATGGGTATTTGGAGTCAAAGGCCCTTGGATACAAATTTCAGCTCTTGCCACTTACTGGGAAAATCATTTAACATCTCTGAGCCTCAGTTTCCTCATCTGTAAAAAGTGATTGGACTCCAACATCTCTAAAAATACCCTAACTATACATCAATTAGCTGATGCAGGCAGAGGGTTTCTTTTCTGAGGAATTCTAGAAAAATATTGGCTATATCTCTCTCAGATATATCTTGCTTGTCCTAAAGATTTCTGACCATCAGATATCCCATTCAGTTCTGTCATTGTCTAGTAGTCTTTCTCCTTCTAACATGCTTTATAATGGGTTATAAATCTAAATGTACAAATCTTTTATTATAACTTATTTTCATTGTATGCTGCTAACTCGCTGATGGTATACAGGCAGGAATACTGTCACTGAAAATGTCTCAAAATCATGTTTGACAATGAGTTCCTTCTATTCCAACCAAGAAGCATTAATTAAATATCTATTCTACCTGAGGAACTATGCTAGGTGCTGGGCATATAGGGACAAACATATATTGGTCCCCTCAAAAAGGTTATGTGCTTGTGAGAGAAAACATGTAAAAGATAAGTGGATAAAAACATATAGAGAACAAATGTGGAGCAGAAGGGAGGTAGACAGGCCTAAAGAGCTACAGAGATCAGCAAAGACCTGGAAGTATAGTCAAACCAGAGGCCTGCAGAGAGGCAACAGGGAGAAGAGTCCAGGATACATGCAAACTTCAATAAAACAATTCCCAGTCTTAAGTCTCTTCATTAACTCATTGTTCTAGGGCTAACCATCATCTCTGTTTTCCTATCCCTCAGGCAAGAACCCTAAAGTTCAAATGGCCAACCTTCCAAGAGAGTGCATCAGAAATTTCTTTCCAAAACGGAAGTGTTTTATATTTGACCGTCCAACAAATAAGTCACTCTTAACCCATCTTGAAGATGTCCAAGAAAGCCAGCTGGAGCCTGCATTCAAGGATCAGATAGCTGACTTCTGCTTTTACATCTTTTCCAACACAAAGCCCAAGGCCCTTAGTGGGGGCATTATGGTCAATGGGAATCGTGAGTTTCCTTTGCCCCACTGCATACTTGATTAGGATTGGATATGTCCTTGTTTCTTTGCATATATACAAATATTTTAAAACATTTGTATTAATTTCTGTATAAGTGTGAGTTTCATTGTTCTTGTTCCCCTATCTTTCAGTTTACAAATCCCTAGGAATATTTCTTCTGAGACAGTCAGTGGTCTTTGATGGAGATTAAGTTAGATTAAATTAAATTAGAGTGTAGAGAAAGGCAATTGCCTTACTTTTCCAAAAGAGAAGCCAGTGGAGTTAGTAAATTAGAAACCAGTGACTTTGACTTCTATTTCTGACAAAATTGTAGAGCACAACATTAAGAGGATGGTTTGTGAGCACAAAGGAAAATCAGTGATTATGAAAATATAGCAGATTAAGCAAATTTCCTTGTTTGACATGGTAATTGGATTGATGTAGATCATAATAGAGTCAATTTAGCACTGTTGGATTTCAAGAGAATATTTAATAGTGTGTCATGCCATGATTATGAACAAGATAGAGATATGACATAGATAGGTAGATTCAGAACTTTTTAATGACTGGACACCCAAAATAGCCCTTAAGAGCTTCATATGAACTTGAAAATATGTTTATAATGCTGTTCTTTGGTGCTCTATACCTTTCTCAATAAGAATGAAAAAATTATAGATGATACAAACGGAATGATAATCCAAAGTACATATGGAATGGAGCTCTGAGAAACAACTAATACATTGAATGAAAGAAATGAGATACATCATCCTGGCAGGATAAACTGATTACTCTAAATGAATAATAGAAACTTATAAGAATAAATGGAATGTTCTCCATTTGGGTATAAAAATCAACTTTAGTAGAGTATAGGAGAGATGGGGATAGACAACAGTGTTTGGGGAAAAGATCTGGAGAATTTCATGGATTTCTTCATGGATTACAAGTTCAATATAAGTTGGTTATCTCCAAAGAAAAGTTATTCACAACTTCATTTTTGAGAATAAGTAAATTAATTCTTCCCCTGGCTTTATTTAACTCAAGTTAGATAACATACGGTATTCTGTGCTCAGTTCAAAGTACCATACTTTAGGAAGGATATAGACAAGATCGAACACTGCCAGAACAAGACAACTAGAATCAGTAAAAGGATGGAAGTTCAACACAAAAATGAGCTCATGGAAGAATGCTTAGATCCACTCTCTTAAACAAGAGGTCAAAATTAGGAGGAATGGGTATAATCTCCTAAGAGATTATTCTTGGTAAATAGAGTCTTCCTAATTATATAAATTGTTAAAATAAAGGAGAAGCTGCCTTGAGTTGTCATGCTCTCCCCTAAAGTCAAAATTATCTAGTTGTGATTGCAAGCCACTTGCTAAGAATATTGTCAAAGACGTCCTTGGTCAGGCAATGGTTCTATTAGATAATTAACACTTGGAACAACTTGAATTAAGGTTGCTCTTTGCCTCATCTTCTATTTCATCTCACACATCAGGGTTGGGAAGACTGCTGGAGACATATGTGAAGACAATCTCTAGTGGAGACATTCCCTGTCTGGATAATGCAGCGTTAGAATTGGCTCAGACTGAGAATTCAGCTGCTGTGCAAAAAGCTGCCAACCATTATGTAAAGCAGATGGCCCTAAAGGTAGACTTCCCAACAGAAACTCTACAGGACTTGCTAAGCTTACATACAGACTGTGAGAAAGAAGCCATCTCAATATTCATGAAGCATTCTTTCAAGGATGACTCACAAAAGTTCCAGAATGAACTGGTGGTAAGTTCTCTCAGTTTCTTATCCTTCCTCTTACGTCTCTTTTCTGAATGAAACCTAGAAACTCATCAGCCTCTTTCTAATTTGTTTTTGAGGTTGGGCCCTATATCCCCAGCCCATGAGAGAAGAGCCTGGTCTCTCCAGAGAGCCAGAGGCTTGAAAGCCTAATCTCACTTGCCATGAAAAGATGCTCCCTTGATGAAGGGATGACATCCTAGGTCTCTCAGAGTACACTGCAGTTTTTCTTGAACTTACAGACTCACTCATCTCTACACATCTCCCCACCTCAGGCCCTCTCAGATTCCTTTCTAGGAGCATCTCCTGCCAGTCCAAGGTATGCTCAGTGTTAATTAACTTTGTACTGCTTAGACCAGCACAAAGGGAGAATCATTATTAGAGGCTCTCAGGACTGGCAGGCACATGGAGGATCATTCGATGCAATCACATTTGGAGAGTGAGGTCTTTGGGTCCCAGAGAGGATAGATGACTTGTCCATGGTGAGTAGAAATTTGAAAACAGACTTCAAGTCTCCCAGCAACCAGGCCAGAGGTTGGATTTTATTCTACTCCACTATACATCTTGCAGGGAAAACAAAAGGAGGTAGACCTTTTCTCAAGAGTTTCTTTAGAATCTCATTTCCTCCACAATGAAATAGGGCAGTTTGATAGATTTTGAGGCATTATGTCAATCATCATGTGATATTTTTATTACTCTAATATTGTTTCATTTTCCCTGATTGTCTTTCTCCCCATCTCACTGGTAGCAAATCTTAGAAACCAAGAAGAATGATTTCATGTGTCAAAATGAGGAAGAATCAACCAAATATTGTCAAACTAAGCTTGAGAACCTCGCACAGACCCTGAGGGAAGCCATTTCTGAAGGCACCTTCTCTGTGCCAGGGGGTTACAAGCGCTACAGGAAAGAAAGAGAAGACATGATAAACAATTATCATCAAGTGCTCAGGAAAGGCATAAAGGTGAGGAAAAACCTAAGGGTTAGGACTGGTGACTCTTGCAAAGAGAATTCTACTGATCCCACTGGATGTCTGAGCACTGACTTTCTCCTACCAATAACCACCCAAGATGAGAATGTCTAGATACCTTTGGCTTTTTAATTCACATTTCAGCTAGAAGTTCTTTTCAGAAATCTCTTCTTCCTGCCCAGAGAATATGCTATGGGATTTAGGAAACCAAGTCATATAAGGATCATATCAGACCAGGCCTGGTCCAGGCTGACTTAATATTTCAAGTTCAAGCTTGGAATGAAATGAGATACTCAAAGCTGTGCCTCCTTGTGCCTTGGCTCTTAGTTAATCATGTCCCCAAAATGTTCTCAATGCCCTTTTTTTGTTTTTGTTTTTTTGCAGGGCAATGAGGGTTAAGTGACTTGCCCAGGGTCACACAGCTAGTAAGTGTCAAATGTCTGAGCCCAGATTTGAACTCAGGTCCTCGTGAATCCAGGGCCAGCACTTTATCCACTGCACCACCTTGCTGCCCCCTCTCAATGCCTTTTAAGAAAAAGAATAGTCTAGCCTATATAGATATTGCTCCTGTAAGAGATGATATCTCCTTCTCAACATCTGACTTGGTCTGGGGAAAATTATGTGTGTCTGTCTTGTGTGGCTGTCCAGGCAGATGAGGTCCTCCAAAGGTTTTTGCAGTCACTGGCAATGACAGAAGAATCCATCTTGAAGACAGATCAAACTCTCACCGACCAAGAGAAGGCCTTGGAAGGTACATGGAGCTGGGCTGTGATGATCTAGTCCTGCAGGGGATTTGGTAGTTTGGGCCTTCCCCAAGGGATTGGGTGTGACATGAAGATGTTCCTGAAACCCTTGGGAGACCATGACTCAAAATTCAGCAGGTTAGAAAGGACTATTCCCACAGACACTCTCAGCTCTACTCCTCGGGGTTTAATAAAAAGGGAAATTTAGAAATTTAAAATTTCTTCTTCATAGTTTGGTTTCTGAGTTCAGGAGAAAATTCATGTGTCATCCTCCTGTTCAATGCCCTTGGGGCAGGTGAAAGACAAAATGACTAAGGAAACAAAGGTTCAATCTTCTGAACAAATATTTTTATTAAGTAATGCATGGCAATTGCTACACAAACTGGGACCAAGCCTCTTCCTCAGCTTTGGCAGTGGACCCCAAATACAAAAACAGATAGACATTAAAAACAACTAATCAAATAAGAACAATTAATTAAAAGGAAACAATACAACATAATTAAAAGAAAAAACAAAAAGAATACAACACTTCTAATTAGATGAAAGATTAGGGACTTTTCAGGTTGGGAGTGAGTGAACAGATGAAATTCCCAGAAATGAGAAAAGAAGGTATTCCACTACCTCCAAATGTCTGTAAACCATCAAAGCAACATGGAAACAACTGATTGATCAGTAAGGAGGCATTTTTTTTAGATAAAAATTCTGGGTAGCTTGAGATGTACAAATGTGGGAAATATTCCTTGCATCAATCTTATGATCTCACTAGGTTTCTGGTCCACATAATCTAGGTCCTTGGTTCAGGGTCTTTAAATAGCAGGTAGAGGTGGTACCGCTTTGTAGCCATGCGGTGCTAGGTTCAAATAATACAATAATTCCCACAATTGAATAAAGTTTTCTCACAGGAAAGAATTTCCACTAAGGCCCAAGATCAAGTCAGGGAGGTTCCCCAATTCCCACAATGAAGCACTTGTTCTCTTAATCCCCTCAATTTCTTCAATCTTCAATGATTTCCTATTGCTTTTAAGATCATATGTAAACTTCCATTTTATTATAAAAAGTCCTTCATAAATTGGCCCTTTCCTACATTTTCTTGTCTTAAAATTTATTGCATGCTATGTTTCAGCAACACTGACTTACTTGCAGTTCCTCAGACACAACAAACCATCTCTGATTTCTATGCCTTTCCATTTGCTTTCTTCTATGCTCTGCTTCATACTTATTTCTTGACTCTCTTATGGAATCAGCTAAAATCTCAATTTCTTCAAAAGCCCTCTAGTTTATAAGGATGCCTTTCCACCTTCCCCATTCATATTGTCTCCCATTCATTCTTATATTTCTTGAATCTACTATATAATTATTTGGATGTTTTTTCTTGCATTAGAATATCAGCTCTTTGAGGCCAGGGATTGTTTTTAACCTCTTTTTTGGTGGTGGGGGGGGTGTGTGTTCTCTCAAGTGTTTTACACAGTGTCTGGCCCCTTATAAACACTTAATAAATGCTTGTTGACTGACAGGAGATGAAAACTAGCCTCACCTGACTTAGTCTCCTGTTGCTTTCTATTCTATCAAATAGTTGAACAACTCAGAAGAGAAGCAGCTGACAAAGAGAAGAAGTTGTTGGAACAGCAACAAATGGAAATGCAACAAAAGATGGAAGCTCATGGGAGAACTTATGAAGAAAACATCAAGCAATTGAAAAAGAAGATGGAGGAAGAAAGGATCCAGATCCTGAGAGAACAGGAAATGATGCTGGACCATAAGCTAAAGGTACAAGGAGATTGGGGACAGTAACTGTGCTCAGGAAGAAACAGGGCCCCCATGGCAGGAAAGGAATGGACAGACAAGGAAAGTAAATTTGTCTATATGTGAGTCAGCATGGGAGAGAGCAAAGGCTCTGAACTTTTAATCGTGTCTGACCCTTTCCCCTCTCCACCCTCAGTTTTCTCACCTATAAAATAAGACCAATCACATTTGCCTCACTTAGAGCATAGAATTATTGAACAGGTCAAATAATTTCTGTGTCATTCATAGAACATTCCCATAGCTCTCATCATGATTTGTCCAGGCAAGCCTGCCCAAGTTCAACTTACTCTACAGGTCCTCACCCTACGAGATGCAAAGTTCACAAGCCCCTGCCAATGTCTGTGTTGTTATAGTCAACCAGAAGATACAATTAACTCAAAGCAAAGACCTAATGCCCAGAGGCTTTTCTGCTGTGGCCCTTTTACACAAGGCAGACAACTTCCCACACAATTATCAATCTAGGTAACATCCCCCATGGATCCAATTGGGGATCCATAAATTTTTCAATTGGAATGGGCCTTTTTCTCTCCAGAAGGAGATTCTAGAACCCAAGGACCAAGCTCTTTGGAACAAAGATCCAGGGACATCCCAATTAATTTGTGCATTCAGGTTTAAGGCTATTTTTGAACTTTATGAGTAATTTGTCACTATCTCTGTTGCGATTGGCTTTGTCTTGAGGTCAGAAAATCTAGTCTTAACTTCCATTGCTCAACTTATCTCAGGTAGCATCTCTTATGAGATTTTTTTTTCTGAAAACTATACATCTCTAAGTTTAGCTCCACTTCCCACTCCCCACACCCAGTGTGGCAATCCCCAAATCCTTTGCTCTTTCATACAAAAGTAACAGTCAGTGAGCTGGTCCTAGGACCTCATTGATGGAGGTAATGGTAATGAGGATTTCCTACCAGTACAATCAGCACCACCCTGTAGGTATAGTCCTAAAGAATGCCTGAGAGCACAGAGGAAGTTAAATGACTTGTGCTGGGGACCACTAGAATGTGTCAGAGGTATGACACTTGAATCCAGGTCTTACTGACTAAAGTGTTCTTATGTCTCTGTCTCTGTCTCTCTCCTCCCCCTCTCCCTTCTTCTTTTTCTCTCTCTCCAACTGTGCCCTTCCCTTGTCCCCCCCCACCCCCAGGCCATGTTGCCTCAGAAAATGAAAGGGAGCCAAAAAGGCACAGGAGCAGTAGGCTCAGGGGACGACTATTGTGTTCTGTACCCAGTCGTATCCCTGGTCTTTTTTTATAGAAATGTGGTAGCATAGAGCTTTCCTAAGATCTGGGTTTTTAAAAAATGCCTTTGAAAACCACAAAGTGCCATGAACCTTTAAGGTCCTGCGATTAGTACTTCTAACACCATGGCACATAGAGGAAAACCTCAAAGGGAACTGGATTGGATTTGCCACTACTCCACCTTCTTTTTACTGACCCCTGTAATTCAGGTCAAAGTCTCTTTGTCCTCAACAAAAGCCCTAAAAACATCCAAGTTGTCTGAGGAGTCATAAGTTATCCTAAGGACCATGGACAGTGCAAGTTAATTCCTGGGTCCCTGGAATTTAGGTTGCTAGGATGATGCCAAGTCTCCTAGACTGAGCCAATTATACCCTCCTACCTGAACCCAGAACTGCTAGGTCCTGGGGCAAGAACATAGCCAGTGGCTTCCCTGGTTCCCTCAGAACCATTACCAATGAGCACCTGCCCAAAAAGCCAGGGATAGACTAGGCCCTGCCTAAACTCATGGAATTTGGCCAGAGTCAGCCCAAGCTAGTAATAGAAAGAGCAGATATTGATTTACATTTGTTTCAGTGTTGACCAAAGGGCTAGTCACTTTGAAGTTGATTTGAGCCCATCCTGAGTCACTCTTTTACATGTAGATATTTGGGCTACTTGATTATGAATTGAGAATAATGATGAAGATGATAGCTTGCATTTTATGTGTCACTGTAAAGTTTACAAAGCAAACATCTCAGTTTTATCCTCACAACAACCTGGGGAGTGAGGTGCTATTATAGATTAAGGAACATGACAGTAGTAAATGTCAGAGGCAGGATTCAAACTCAGATCTTCCTGACTCCAAGTCCAGCATTGTACCACCTAGAATACCCCCCTTTTAGGACCATGATTCCTATCCATTTGGCCTTATGTTCAGCTGTTATAGATTTCAGCATTGGCTCTGAGGTCTACCTTCTTTTCTTTAGGAGTGTGGAAGTACCGAGTCATTGCAGAAGTCTAACCTCTCGATAGATTTTTCACTGCCTAAGAATGTCCCTTGAGGAGAAATCCCCTGTGCCTTTTCCCCTTTTCCCCTTTTCTCATCTATTTAGGGCTCACATCTTATGCAGCAGAGAAACACAGAGGTGCCTGGTGCTTGGTGCAATGGGAACTAACCAATGTGCAATGCCGATGTGCTTTTGTCTTGTCCTAGGAACAAAAGAAGCTGATGGAGGAAGGGTTCCACGAGAAAGCTGAAGAGATGAAGAAAGAGACAGAGAACCTAGAAACAAGCATTAAGTCTGATGAAAGTGAAAATTTTTTCCAGTGGTCCCCAGTTTTAGATGCTTTTGGCACTGGATTGATGATTATGTTACCTGGTCCAGGAAAACTCATTGGGTTGGGTCTAAAGACATTGGGTCATGCTCTTCCATAATCAAATCGGCTTCAGTTTATCAAAAGAAAGTTACAGAACACAGATGTCCCACCTAAAAAGAAACTGGCACTGAGAGCTCCTTGTATGTGTGTGTGTGTGTGTGTTTCTTCTGCTTCTAATTCATCCAAGTATTAAAAAGTAAGGCTAATGATCTCCATATAAGACAAAGGAAACAGGTGAAAATTCATGCAAAGATCATCCTTCTCCTCAGTATTAGTGAGGAGAGGCATCATTCCACTAAGTGAAAGGCTTCTTTCCTTTAATGCAAATGGTCTGGATGGGAGAAAGCTGGAGTTCTCCCTTTCCTTTTGATGGCTCAGAGCATTCAGAGCTAGAAGGAGCCTGGACAGTCATGGAGTCTAACTGGCTCACTATCCACACATTTCCTTGGTGCTTCAATGGGTGGGGCAGGACTAGAAGTCAGGAAGAGCTGAGTTCAAATCTGTCATCTGAATCTCTCTGTGTCTCAGTTTCCTCATCCATAAAATGGGGGTGATAAAATCACTTGCTTCACAGGGTTGGTGTGAGGACAAAATGAGTAAAATTCTTTGGAAACCTCAAAGTGCTATGTAAAAGCTACCTATTAATAGTAGGAAACACTGAGCACAGAGACACAGTGACTTGCTCAAGGTCATACAGAAGATGGAACTTCAACTGAGCCTCTTGAATACAAATATGTTCTGACAACCATGGAGGATGAGTCCTTTGACCTCTCTTTAGAGATGACAACATAGAAATTTGTCCCTGCGCTTCTTAAATTTTTTAAAAGTTCAAGTGGAATAGTTTCTGACTTCAGAACCCCCCAATTATACTTTGAAGTAGAAATATTTCTGTGTGATCAATAGAAAGTGTTTTGAGTTTGTAGTCAGAAGACCTGAGCTCAAATGCCAACCCTGGCATTTACTGCCTGTGTGATCTTGGATAAATCACTTAACCTTCCCCAGCCTCAGTTTCCTCCACTGGAAAATAAGCAGACTGAGCTAGATGATCTTTTAGTTTTCTTCCAGCTCTAAACCCTATTTCTGTGGTGGGTATTAGGTGTCTCAGAATCATCTCTCTACTGTTGTCCAGAAGATGTTCAACGTATTGACTTTCCTAGTCCTATAAGTTGACTTTGCAAGTTGTGCCATTACAGTCTCCGAGCAAAGAGAGCTCTCTCTTAGAGAGTGCTCTTCACCAGCTTCATCACCAGCCTGAATATGTCTTTGCAACTTCAAAATCAGAGGTTCCCAAATTTTCTTGGCTCACAGAACCCTTAGCATCTCAGTGTTTTTTATAACACCCCTGGGACAAAAGGAATACTTCATTCCTGTTTATTAAATACTGTAACAAGTATTTAGTAGACATTGAAAAAATATATACATAAATGGAAAGAATTTTTAAAAATTTCATTCTTTTATTTGTTGGATTCTTTGTGACCCCATTTGGGGTTTCCTTGGTAAAGATATTGAAGTGGTTATCATTCTCTTCCCAAGTTCAGTTCACAGATGAGGAAACTGAGGCAAAAAGGGTTAAATGACTTGCCCAGGGTCACACAGGTAGTAGGTATCTGAGGCTGGATTTGAGCTCAAGTATTCCTGACTCTAGTCCCTGTGATCGGTCCAGTGAGCCACCTAGGTACCCACACTTCATTCTTAAATAACCAGAATCATTAATATGATCTGTGTGCCTGTTGGGCCCAGCACAACATCTTGAACTTTGAATCTAATTGGACACAATGCCCACCTACCCCTATTTCCTGTTCCATAGTGATTTTTGCTTAATTATTACTTTTAAACTCACCAACTGCCAAAAATTCAGCTTCACCAAGACAGGATGACATAAACAGGAACTTATTATCCTAGTCAAAAGCACAAGAGGACATATTCATCTAAAAGATTCCAAAATGTCATTGAAAGGAATGTAGCATTACCTAATGTTGAATCTATATGCTACTTCTAGGCAGTAATTAGCCTGGTATCAGACAGCTTTTGAATAGCCCTGTGTTGCCCTTAAAATTCAAACATCACATGATGTCCTGGTGAATTATCTGTGGATCCCTGGAGAGCCTTACCGTACATTCTAAGAACCATTTCTGGTTTAGCCTTCTGATTAAAAGCATAGACAATCTTATTCCTTTGCCACATGATACTCATACAGCTAATTGAAGACACTTATGTCCCCTTTAGACTTCTCTTCTCCAAGCCAAACCATCTTCATCTCTTTTGCTACATCTTTTGAATGTCTCTGTTTTATTTTTCTCCTTTTTAAAATAAAACTTCTTTATGTATTATTGTGAAATGTGTCTTTATATAAATCAGATATAGAGCCCCATAAGCTTTACATATCAAACATGTAAGAAGCATAAAGTATGAACATGAGTTCCCATGTGTATTTGAAGAGAGAAACATGTGGTCATGCATGATGTTATGAATTATAGAAATCTTGCTTTGGAGCAAGAAGACCTGAGTTCAAGTCCTACCATAAAGTTTGACCACGGATAAGTCATTTTACTTCTCAGTGTCCTAGACAACTTTCCAGGACTATAAATTACAGAGAAGATGCTGACCTCCATTTGTAAGAGGGATTTCCTTATAAATATGATCATTGTTCTAATTAAATCTTAGTCCCAGTCCCTATTTTATGGGGAGAGATAGAGAGGGAGAGGAAGAGGGAGAGGGAGAGAGATGAAGAAAAAGAACATCTTATTTCCAAAATAATAAATGCAAAATAACAATGATGGTCCTGGGCAATGTTTTTCAGGTCTGACAGGAAATAGGATTTGATGCTAGAAACCCTTCAGGCACCAGGAGAAAGCTGAAAGTCGCCCCCATCCCAAAGTTCAGCAGCCTCAGTGCCCTGTGGCAACAGGACCTCAAAAGTAAACCAGCATAACATTCCAACCATTCCAATCTGAACTTCCTTAGGCTTCATTTTACCTGGGCTTTTATCACTGTGGATCCTTTAGGACCTTATTAGACCTAAGGGATAAAGATGGTCCCCAGACTTTCTCTCTGATCAAAATGGATTCAGGGGCCTCTCCCACCAGACCTAACCTTCTGATGAATGAGTTCAGTGTTTGCTATGTCTCCAGAAGGAAAACCTCTCCATTCTCTCATAATCAACCAGAACCAGAAAATAAGATACTTTAGTGCAGGTAGATTTCAAGGAAAATTGTTTTATAACAGAAGAATGAAAAGACAAAACTATTCAAAGAGGAAACAGTAAGAAAACAAAGTTCAGGTACTGGCCAGTCTAGCAGCCCATGAGAAACAAATAGCTTGTCTATCTATCTGTCTCTCTCTTTTTTCTTTTTGCGTATTTTTTTTTGTGGACCTTGTCTCTTTACCTTTTCTTTCTCCTCCTCTCCCTTGGACAAAAGGAACCAGGAAGTAATTGTCTCCTGTTCCATCTGGGCTTTGAGTTAAGTTTCCTTTAATAGGGAGAGAGAAGAAGCAATGAGTCCAGTAACTTAGTCTCACTTAGACAAATTAGATCCCAACATCCTCCATCTCATTCCCCAAACTTTTCTTAACCATCATTACCAGAAAGAACCTGCATGTTGGTCCTGGTGGGAAAGGGCCAGAGCACAGAGGACTTCAGAGGAGAAGGAAACATGCACATCAGTCTGACTCCAGTCTATCTCCTCCATGTCTCCTATTTATCTCCTAGTGTCTGCCCAGAAGAATCCTCTCACATTGTTCCTCTTACCAGAGTTCTCCTTAATGTTCAGGTCAGTATTTTATGTTCTATGAAATCAAGATAAAAGTTCACTCAGTTGCCTCAGACAGGTCTAGAATATTAAGTCTCCCTGGACCAGAATGGCAAACTATGGTCGAGTCACAAGTGGGATATTGGTCTCAGACCAGAGATAGGTTTTTCCAAGGTACTGAAATGGGGGGGGGCATAAGTGCCAAAAGATGTTTTAAAAAACCCCCCAAAGTATAACTGGGAGAGCATCTATATCATAAGAATGTGTGACACAAAGGGGACATTTGGGTGGGTTGGTTTATGAGTAATAATATACTATAAATATATCTTTGTCTTTTCAATTATTAACCAGGAGATCATTTCTCACAAACACTAAGGGAGGTTGAAGGTTTAGTGGGTATTGTTCTATGATGTATTGAGGTATGCAGGTGAGTCACAGGTAAGGGCTCTTCAAGTACTGAAAGAGAGATGAATGCAGACCTCCCCAAAGCACTGGGGGGTTGAGGAAAACCATTGACCTGAAATGAATGACCCCAAGATTAAGGTCTCAAAGGTTATACTGGGGGTTTAAGAAAGGCTGAGAATGCTGAGAAACATGATGAAGAAGGAAGATAATATAAAGGTTGTCCTGTGGAATTTTTCTGAGGCAGTCAAATATTCCAAATTTTCAAGTGTTCTTTCCTGGAAATAAAAAGTACTCAGAAAGTCCTCCCCCATCTTAGGAACTGAATTTGAGAAGACATTAGATTCTGTATTGGGGTTTGAAAAATAAGCATTTATTCAGTTCTTACTACATGCCAGGCACTGTGGTGAAGAGCTTAGGCCCTCTCCTAGAGCTATCATGAAATGAGGAGTGAGTGGCCTTGCCTCTAATTCTGTCTCTGTTACACCATCTATTTCTTTTATTAAGTGAAAGGGTATTGGAGTTGTCTATGACCTGGTTAGCTTTGAAGGTTATGAGAGTGAGCTAGAATCCAAGTCAGGATTTGCTGTGAGCAAACTGACCCAGAAAAGGCAGCCAATATGAAGGTACAATGATTCATCCATTGGTATGAAAAATTCAAAAGTAAACTTGGTGGGGGAGGGGTTAATTAGGTAATTAGGAAGATCTTCCCTGTTCATGATATAATGGACTTACCCTTAAAGGTTTTTTCCCAAATCAAGAAGCGTTTATTAGGGACCTACTGTGTGCCAGGCACTGTGATAAACACAGAGGTAGAAAAGAAAGGCAGAGAGTTCATGCTACCATAGAGCTCATAGTCTAAAGGAAGAGCTAACACCCAACAACCATTTACCATTTAGAATTTTCCCCAAGTGACATGTAAAAACTAATTTTTTCACATTGATTTTTTAAAACTTTGTCTTCCAAAAGTTCTTCTTCACTCCCTCCTCAACCCTTCCTATGAAATCAAGCAATTCAGTATAAGTCATACATATGCAGTCATGAAAAACATCTTCACATTAGTCAGGTTGTGAAAGAAAACAGACAAAATAACTTTAGAAAGAGGAACTAACAAATAAAATTATACTTCAGTCTGTATTGAGATACCATCAGTTCTTTCTCTGTTGATAATTTGAATTTTTCATACATTCTTCTGATAGAATCCTGCTCATTATTTCTTTCATAGGTACTACTGCTAACTGTATTACCCTCCATCTTATTCCCTACCCTTGATATTTACTCTATTTTCTATCGTCTTTCACACTATCTCTCCCCAAAAGTGTTTTGCTTTTTACTGTGCCCTCCCCAAATTTGTACTCCCTTCCTTCACCTCTTCCTCCCTTATCCCCTTCCCCTCCCAATTTTCCTCTGAGCAAAACATATTACTATACCCACTTGAGTGTGTGTTATTCCTTCTTTGAGCCAATTCTGATAAGAGTAAGGCTCACTCATTCTCCCGTTCTTTCCCCATCTTCTCCTCCACTCCATAAGCTTTTTCTTGTTTCTTTTATGTGAGCTACTTTACCACCTTCCACCTCTCCCTTTCCCTTTCTTCTAGTGCATTCCTCTTACCCCTTAACTTTATTTTAAAGATGTCATCATGAGTCAACTAGGTGACAGTGGACAAAGTACCAGCCCTAGACCCAGGAGGCTCTGAGCCCAAATCGGTCCCCAGACATAAGCCACCCCATGCTGCCTGCCCCATGAAAAAACAAGTATTCAACAAAAAATAAGTGCTTTACAGATATCATCCCTTCATATTCAATCCACACCTGTGCCCTCTAAATATATTCCTTTCAGCTGTCCTAATAATGAGAAAGTTCTTATGAGTTAGAAGCATTATCTTCCCATGTAGGAATGTTAATATCCCTCATGAATTCTTTCTCCTGCTTACCTTTTTTATGTTTCTCTAGGGTATTGTATTTGAAAGTCAAATTTTCTATTCAGTTCAGGTCCTTTCATCATGAATGCCTGAAAGTCCTCTTTTTCATTGAAGTCCCATTTTTCACCTGAAAGATTATAATATTTTTCTGGGTAGGTGATTTTTGGTTGTAACCTCAGTTCCTTTGCCCTCCAGAATATCATATTCCATGCCCTCCTATCCTTTCATGTAGAAACTGCTAGATCTTGAGCTATCCTGTCTGGGTCTCCACAGTACTTTTGGCAGCTTGCAATATTTTCTCTTTGACCTGGGAGCTCTGGAATTTGGCTATAATATTCTTGGAAGTTTTCCTTTTTTGTATCTCTTTCAGGAGGTGATTGGTGGATTCTTTCAATTTCTATTTTACCGTCTGCTTCTAGAATATGAGGGTACTTTTCCCTGACAATTTCTTGGAAGATGATGTCTAAGCTCTTATTTTGATCATGATTTTCAGGTAGTCCAATGATTTTTATATTACCTCTCCTGGATCTATTTTCCAGGTCAGCTGTTTTTTCAAGGAAAGATTTCATATGGCCCTCTATTTTTTTATTCATTTGGATTTGCTTTATTGTGTATTGATTTCTCATAAAGTCATTAGCTTCTATTTGTTTTATCCTAATACTTAAGCAATGATTTTCTTCAGAGAGTTTATGTACCTCCTTTTCCATTTGGCCAATTTGGCTTTTTAAGTTGTTGACTTTTTTTTCATAACCCTCCTGCATCACTCATTTCTCTCTACATTTTTTCCTCTACCTCTCTAACTTTCCTCTCTACTTCTCTAACTATATAGTCAAAGTCCTTTTTGAGTGCTTCCATGGCCTGAGACCAATTCATATTTTTCTTGGAAGCTTTGGATATAGGAGCTTTGACTTTGTTAGTATATTATTTTGAGGATGTATTTTGATCTACCTTGCCACCAAAGAAGCTTTTGATGGTCTGCTGCTTTCTCTGCCTGCTCATCTTGACCACCTAATTCTTGGCTTTTAACTTCTTAACGTGGAGCACTGCTTTCAGGATGCACTGTCCCAAGCTACAGGTGGTCCCTGGTGGTTTAATTAGGCTTCCTCTCAGTCTGCCTGGCCTTTAAGTAACTACAGCCCACTTTATCTTTAACCCAGAAGTAGAAGTCTGATTGAAATCTTATTCTCTATGGTCAAAAGCTTGGTGTGCCTATGTCCCTCCCCCACTGGGCTTCTGCTGTTTGAGTCTGCTTACTGGTTCAGAATATGGGAGCTTTGCCTTAGCTCCAGCAGAGACTGCAGCTATTTCTCCTGGGTCAACTGCTGGACCCCCTCACCAGTCTGTGAACCAAGTTTTGGGAGTAGCCACTGATGCTGAAGATCCCAAGGTTCTGGAGGCATGGACTGCCTGGGGCTGGATCTGAGCCAAGGGCTGAGCTCCTCTCTCACCCCATATAGCAGAAAACCCCAGCCACCTATTTAAGCCACCGTTGGCTGGAAAACAGTTTCACTCTGTTTTTTTTTTGTTTGTTTGTTTGTGGGTTATGCTGCTCCAGGAGTTGTCTTATGGCAATATTTTTTGAGGCATGTGGACGGATTTGTCGGGAGCACAAGAAAGTCACAGCCTTTCCTCTGCCATCTTGGCTCTGCCCTCTCTACCCCTAAAGTGTTGATGGCCTATTCTATGAGCAAGCCGGCTCTTAAGGCCAAATGAAGGGTTAATTATGAAATCAGGAAGATCTTCACTGTTCATGAGAATATAAACTTGCAGGGACACTTTTGTTTTTGGAATCAATCAGGAAGGTTGATAGGTTTGTTTTCTTCCTCAAAAGCCTAGTCTGCTTCCTTGGAACAAAACAGAATTTTTGTAGAAGTTCTGGAAACAGATAAATGTGTCAAAGCAGGATACTATTCTTCTCTCTTGGGCTTGGCTAGCCCTTGAGGAAAGAAGTTAATATCTCTGCTGGTCAAGCAATCAGTTGATTTAATGTCTTCTTTGTTTAAAACTGTATATAAGTCTTCACTGGGAAAGTGGTCTTTGGAATTTCACCTGTGGAGAGAATGCTCTGCCCAAGACCCAAGGCTCTGGAAGCTGTGAACAGGGATTCCCCAGCTAGAAATCCAGACATTGGTGCTTCCCTGATTTGGTGTTGTATGTCTTTATTACTGTACTTGTGATTGGAATTGTTATTGCATCATTGTTTCTCTATTTATATGCTCCTGAAACCTATTGTCCTCATCTAACTTGCTGTCCTATAATTAATAAAGTTCTTGTAACTCTAGAAGAGTGTGAGTGTGCTTATTATAGCTTGCAAATCCTGAAACCTTTACAATACAGGGGGGCAAATGCTATGTAGAACCTTCTTTAAGTGTGAGCCCATTCTTGTCAGGAACCGAGGTGTCAATGGGGAGAGTGTGGCTCCATGCAGTAGGGGAAAATGTTGTACTTACACTTTCCCTGTGTCTTCAAGGTAAATATCACTTTGGAAGAGTTTGTTGTTATTATTGATTAAATAAAACTAGGGTGCAAATAGCTAGAGGTTAGGGTTTAGGAGAACACCAAAAATGGGAGCTAGAGCCAATAGCATCAGAAAATGACGCCCAACCCCTCAGGGACCCAAATTAATCTGAAAATTTCAGGTCTCTACATATACTCCTAAGTGGAGAAGTAGCCTAGCTCAGGACCCTGACTCATTAATGTGAGTTAGGATGAAGATATCCAAAGCTTACAAGGGCTACATTTTTCTGTTACAATTTCCTATCACTATGAGCACTAGAAAATTACTTGAAGGCTTGGTGGAGTGCAGAGGACTTCCACCTTAAATTCATTTCCCAGACACCACCCAAGAAGGGATGAAAAATATGTTTCTAGGTGCATTCACATAATTATGAAAAGTAAAAGCAAAAAGGCATGATTAAGTCTTCTGGAAAAAAATTTAAGTGAAAATATGTATCTAAGTCAAGCCCCTCTTCATCACCTTAAAACAGTAAGAAAGAAACCAAATAAAGCTATAGAAGGATCATAAAAAATAAAACAAGGAAGAAAAGGGAAAGCATGAGTAATGAGGCTGTCTCAGTTTCTCTATTTATACCATCAGGAGAATATTAGCACATACCTCTCAGGGTTCTTGCATAGAGAGAAAAATATAATATGTGAACAGGAGCAGGAGGAAGAGGAAAAAGAGGAAGAAAAAAAGAAAAAGGGAAAAAAGAGGAGGAAGGGGAAAAGGAGGAGGAGAAGGAGAAGGGGAAGAAGAAAAAGTAAAAGATGAGGGGAGGAGGAGGAATAAGAAGAGGAAGAGCAGGAGGAGAAGGATTTGTTTGCTAATCAAACAATTGGCTAGAGTCTATAAATAGTATAAGGACTAAGGAAAATAGTGACTCTTACTTCAAATCTCACTGTCATGCTGCATTTCCATTCCCTCACCTTCTTTATTTCTAAGAATTGCAATATAGACATTCCATCCTGACTGTCATCTCCTATCTCATGTTTTTTGTGGCTAAATTCCATCTACAAGAGGTGCCTCCACTTCCTCTCTTCTCACTACCTTCGTAACTAGCTGGTCTGCCTTCCAATTTCAACATTTAACTGAAAGTGTTTTCTCAAAAGTTACCAATGATCTTCTATAAAATCTGATGACCTTTTCTCAGTCCTCAACCTTCCTGACCTGTTTGCAGCCTAGATCTGGATCACTTTCTTCTCTTTGATTCTTTACACATCTTTGAGATGCTCCTCTTGCCTGTTTCTGCTCCTGCGTATCTGACCACTCTTTCTCAGTCTCTTTTCCTAGTTCTTCATTCATCTTATTCCCACTAAACACGAATGTCCCACTCTGTCCTGATGTCTCCTCTCTTCTCCCTCTATACTATTTCCCATGGATTTAGCAATCATATCTAGGCTTATGTATCAAATACAAATGAACTTAGCTAGCCCTAAGCTTTCTATGGACCTCCACTCTCACCATCTCCAACTGCCAATTAGACATATTGAACTAAATGTCCCGAGATATGTTAAATTCAATTTATTCAACACTGAGCTCATTATCTTTTCCTCCAAACTCTCCCCCTTTCCAAACTTCTCCATTAATGTCCAGGGCAGCACGTTCACAATCCTACAGGCTTCTAACCTAAGTATCATCATCAACTCTTCACCCTTACTCACCACCACCCACTACCATAGCCAATCTACTGCCAAGACTTGTCCCTTGCACGTCCTTCTGCCTTCTGACCATATATGATCCTCATTCAGGCCCTCATCACCTCATCCCTTGACTGTTGCAATGGCCTGCTGGTGGGTGGGCCTGACACAAGTCTCTCCCTACTCCTACTCATCTGCCAAAGAAATTTTCCTAAAGTTCAGGTCTGACCATGTCACCCCACACTCATTCAATAAACCCCAGTGTTTCCCTATGACCTCCAGGATCAGATACAAAATCCTTGCTTTGGTGGTCAAAGCCCTTCATATCCTTCCTACTTAGAGGCAGATCACTGGACAGAAAGGGGAAAGAAAGCTGGGTCTGGAGTCAATCAATTAAATCAATCAAGAAACATTGATAAAGCACCTACTCTCTGCCAGGCACTGGGATAAGTGGTGGTGTTCTTTGTTCTTCATTCTTGTAGAGGACCATGACATCAGGAGATAATATCATGATGTGCAGTGAACTGGATTTAAGTGAAGGAGGGCTGTGCAAGGTCACCAACATCATTCTCTACTCCAGAGCCATCTGGGTCCACTAGCAAGATATATATCAGGAAAACTGGAGATAGCTCCAGATGTTTTTTGAGGCAATCAAGGTTAAGTGACATGCCCAGGGTCACACAGCTAGTAAGTGTCAAGTGTTTTAGGTCACATTTGAACTCACATCCTCCTGACTCCAGGGCTAGTGCTCTATCCACTGATGCCTGTGCTAAGTGGTAGGCAAAAGACAGTCCCAAGGAGCTTACAATATAATAGGGGTAGGGGGAATTAAAACATGAAAACAAATATATACAAAGCAAACACTACTCAAGATAAATAGGAAATAATTAAGAAAGGGAAGGCACTGGAATTAAGAGGAATGGGGAAGACTTCCAGGAAAAGAAAGAACTTTAGTTGCGATTTAAAGGAAGCTAGGGAGGTCTATAGGCAGAAAGAAGGGAGAGCATTCTAGGTGTGGGGGGTAGCCAGAGGAAAATGTCTAGAGCTGAGAGATAGAGTGTCATGTATATAGAATGGCAAGGAGGCCAGTGTCACTGGATGGAAGAGTACCTGAGATCCAGGAATAACACAACACTCAATACCCCAGGAAAGCAGTAACAGGAGCAGCTCAGACCTCCCCTCCCAAAGGGTGGCAGAAGTTATGTTAACATCAGGAAGGGGGCTCTCAAAGTAAACCAACAAGAAAAAAGAACCCCTTGGGGACAGCTAGATGGCACAGTGGATAAAGCACCAGTCCTGGATTCAGGAGGACCTGAATGCAAATCTGGCCTCAGACGCTTGACAATTACCAGCTGTGTGACCTTGGCAAGTAATTTAGCTCTCATTGCCCCACAAAAACAAAAACAAAAAACAACAACAAACCAAAGAACCCTAATTGCTAGTTAGGTGGCAGAGAGGCCTTTATATGGTGGCTGTGAGGACTGTGAAAAGGCAGTGATGGAAAGGGGTAGCCACTCCTGAGGGTCCTATGCTTCTCTGCCTCTTGGCAGGGAGCACTTGTGCTACTGATGAGGCAGCTGAGCTCCCGCTCCACAATCACCTCTCGCACTAGGGGCCTGGGAGCAGGTCTGGTGTGAGGGGCACTGCTGTTCACATGGCTCCTGAGGGCAGATTGGTCAAGGTACTGCTGGTGGTTTGACTTCCCTGGCCCGTGCTCATTGTCTGTTCTCCAAAGCCCTCCCCTCTGCCTAACTTTCCTATGATTTCGGAGGGTACCACCACCCTTCCATCACCCAGGCTCTTCATCTAGGTGTCATCTTCAACTCCTCACTGTCTATTACTCCCCAAGTCCAAACAACTGCCCAGTCCTATTGATTCTGCTTTACAGCATCTTTCAGGTGCCTTCTCTCCTGATATGACGACTGCCCTAGCGTATGCCCTCTTCACCTCATGCCTGGACTATGGTAACACCCTTCTGACAGTTCTCCAGGTCTCATGTTTCTCCTCACTCCAGCCCATCCTACACTCAGCTATCACAGGGATCTTTCTAATTTTACATCTGCCTGGGTCATATCTCTATTCCCTAATCTCCAGAGGTTACCTGTCACCTCTAGGATCAAATAAAGAATCCTCTCTTTGGTATTCAAAGCCCTTCATAGAGATCTGCATAAACATATTCACAAACAACCCAGAAATGGGCTAATTTCCTAGAATCAAACCAGTTTCGGTTTCCCTCTGCCTCAAAGTTTACAGGAAACAAAAGTATGAACTGTAATTACAGTTATAGGGAACTGGATAGTGGTGTTCTGTTCAGGAAGCAGGGGAAGCAGGCATTGGGAGGAGCTTGGAGTTGATCGAGATTCAAGGGAATATTCTAAGAGCTGGGAAAAATTTCTGGCATGTTTTCTGTTTTTTAAAGTAGAGAACAATGTGTGATCCTTTCTTTCTTTTTACAAAATTTTCATTTCTTTTCAATTAACAAGTGAGAACAATAATAGCACTCATTCCCCAGCATTGTAGTGAGGATCAAATGAGATAGCATTTATATAGGACTTTATAAAAGTTAAGGTATTCTATAAATGGCAAATATTGTTGTAATTGTTATTATCCTTTTTATTTTCTGTCCTTCCCCCCTCCCCATTTGGGGGAAAAGAAAGAAAAGCTAAACCCATGTAACTAATATGCAAAAGAAATTCCCACATTGGACAGATCCAAAAATATAGTTCTCATTCTACAATTTGTATCCATCACCTATCTTACAGAAAGTCAGTAGCATGTTTCATAATCAGTCTTCTGAAATCCTGATTCATGACTGCATGGATCTGAGTTCTTACAGCCCAATATAATAAAAATGATAATCTACTAAAATTAATTTCTTTTTTATATTTTTCAATTTCATATTAAAAATTTAACATTTATTTTTTTTACAATGATGAGTGCCAATTTTTCACCCTCCCTGCGTCCCATATTCCCTCATTGAGAAAGCAAGGATTTTGATATAGTTTATACAGGCACAGTCATGCAAAATGTATTTCCATATTATTCATGTTATAAAAGTAAACATATACCAAAAAGAAGAATAAAGAAAGTAAAGAGAATGCTTCAATTCAGTCCCCCTTCTTTTATTCCTCTCCTCTCCCCCTTCCCTGTAGGGTGAGATAGGTTTATGTATCCAATTGAATGTCTTTGTTATTCCTTCTTGGAGCCAATACAGATGAGAGTAAAGTTCAAGTATTGCCTATCAAACTCCACCACCTAGCCCTCCACTGTAAAAGCTTTTTTGGTGACTCTTCTTTGTGCGATTTTATACCATTCTTTCCTCTTTCTCCCTTTTCTACCAGTGCATTTCTCTTTCTCAGGCCTTAATTTTATTATTATTTTCATATCATCCCATCATACTTACCTCACACATGTGCACTCTATCTATGTATACTCCTAACTGTCCTCTGAATCTATGTCATTCAATAATCACTTTGAAACCAAAGCATCTCAGTATCATAGAGCTGAGAAGAAAGAGACTGCATTGGTCAGCATACTGCTATAGACTCCCAAATGGGAGAAATGAAAAGAACGAATAGAGCAAAGGATCAGGAGACAAGGATTAGAAAATGTCATTCATCTCATCTCTTTTTTAAAAGTTGACTTCCAGAATAAACAACACACATATCCAAAGAATTGTAACCAACCTTCCAAGGACAGACATAAATAAATCTTAGATGAACTTGTACTTTAGATAATCCAAAACCTCTTCTCTGCCCATGGCAAACAGTGCAAGCTGACATCATCTCCCCAAATCCCCATCCAATGCTCCTCGCTCAGCCAACTCACACAAAGTGCTTGCTGCTGTTTTCAGTTTCTCTTTCCTCTACAGCATTTCCATTTTTCTTGCTGCTCAGAAGCGGTTTGAAAAGTGAAAGCCCTCACACACAGTTCAGTCATCACAGAGCTTCAGGTTCACAAAGAGACTGGAAGAGAGTCAGAGTCAAGAGATCAAGAGAAAAAGCCCCAAATCAAGGGAGTCCCCAAAACTTCGAACCACGGAAGACACAGAGATTGTGAAGAGAAAAAGTGGTAAGAACTTTTCAGTATTTTCTTTGCCAATCAGGCCCCTCAGACATCATAAAGCACCAGTGCTCTTTGTTGTATAATCTTTGCTTGGAGTTTGAGCGGGCAGGTGGATGGGCCACTCATTACCCCCAGAATAGGACATAGCAGGTCCTCAGCTACCACAGAGATCTTGGTCTGGTCGGGAGTCACTGCACAATATTAGCTGTGTCCACTCCATGTAGAACACCATTTTAGGAACAGAGATGAGGGGAAGAGGGAACTGTTTGGCACAGAATGCTTCTGGGAAGCTGAACTATTTTAAGATCGTCTGTGATGCAAATTCCTGAAATTGTCCAAATTGCATGTTGGAGATCTAAAGGTTTGGTTGAAGAGAAGAAAAGAGAGAGGAAAAGGCCTGAGTGGGAATCTACAGCCCACTGACACTGCCAAATCCTCCCTCCAGAATCTCATTCTGTACAACTGGCTTTCCCATGTATTAGAATTAAGACACTGGGACTGTCACCTCTGGATTCTCAAGATCTTGGTTTCCAACCATGGGATCTTTTCATGGAAATTCACTTATCTTGGCTTATTTTTTCTCTGCTCATTCTGAAAATTGGAAACTTCTGAAATGAAGTCAAGCCCAGGTTTTCAAGTCCTCAAAATGTTAATGGGCAAAGGCTGAGCACAGCATTGAAATAGGAAATATTAATTCAAGGTAGACGTGAAGGGCAAGAGAGCAAGCATTGGCCACAGCTCCAAGTAAATGTGGTGTCCTTCTGTTCCATGAACCTGTTCCCACAGAGAAGGAAACAATCAGAAGGTACAAAGGGAGAAGAGGCTCCCATGAGAGGGTATCTCACTCCTTAGGTGGGCCAGGACTTGGAGAATCAGTAGCCAGAAGAGCAATCAGTATGTTGGATCCAGACTTTCCCCAGAACTAGATAATTCCCACTATAGGAGTTACAAGGAGGGAAATAGCTAGAGATGTTTGCTAGCTCCTAGTGGGAGTGGCTGAGGTCTGGATCTTAGCCCCTGACCTGTACTACCTCTACTGGAACCCCTGAGTGTAGGGAGTGTCCAAAAATGAGTTAAGGGTTGTTTAGATGTCTGAGGGGCTATGGGTACCTAGAGAGATTGGAAGTTGTATTGAATTGATTTTTAAAAGAGAATTAAAGAGGATTCACTTTTTTATTTAATTGACTAATTAGTAGGAGAAGTAGAAAACTTCAACTTCAGAACTGTAAAGTCAGCCAGAAGGCCATGGGGAATAGGAAAGATGACCCCTCCAGCACAAGAAGAGAGGGAATAGTAGAGGCAGCTGGGTGGTACAGTAGTTAGAGCTTTGAACCTGGAGTAAGGAGGAACTGAGTTCAAATCTAGCCACAGGTATTTACTGACTAGCCAAGTACCAATATTAAAGTCACCTAGCATCTGCCTGCTTCAGTTTCCTCAACTGTAAAATAGGGATAATAATAGCAACTACCTCACAAGGTTGTTGTGAGGTCAAATGAGAAAATATTTATGAAGTGTTTACTCCAATGCCTTGTACATAAAAGGTGCTCAATAAATGCATGTTTTCTCTCTCCCATCAAGAAAATGTAAATGTGATAAGGAAGCCCCAGGGGGAGCACCCTGAAAATCCTGGGTAACAATCAGTTAACAAGAAACAACCAGGGAGCAACCATTGACCATAGCAGTGCCAAGCAATATGATGCCCCTGCCCTCAGACAGGGACAGCCCAGGCAGTCAAGGCTCCAACATCCCTCAACTTGTGGACTCTCCCTTTTTTCATCTGCTTCCCTAGGAAATCAGTGAAGAGTTATCCAACCAATCAGTCTGGAATCAAATACAATGATGCATAGAAAGGGATTGTTAGAATTTGTCACCAGACTCTAAAGTCAGCTCAGCCCAAACTACCATTGTAGCCTCATGCCACATTAATTCCACCTTGCCAAACAGGCCTTCACAAATGCCTGAAAGTCCTCTTTTTCATCACACATACCCAAACAGGTCTTCTTGCTCTTCCTTACACACAATAGTACATTTCCCATCTCTGAACCTTTGCACAGGATGAACCCGATGACTGCAGTGGTCTTTGCTCCTATAAGAATCCCTAGGCTCATTCCAGGCTCAGCTCAGATACCACCTCCTACAAGGTTCCCTTCTTGATCACTCCAGCTGCTGGTGTCTCACCTCCAAGCTTACCTAGTGTTCATTTTGTACATACCCTTGATGGACTTAATTATTGTATATGTTGGTTTCTCTAGAGAACATCAGCTCTTTGGGAGAAGGAGTATCTCCTCTTCCTCTTTTTATCCTCAGTGACTAGCACAGTGCTTGGCATATAGTAGACCCTAAAAAATATTCGTTGATGGATTCACATGGAGACAGCTTTGGAGAGAGAAAAGAGCTCAGGAGTCGGAAGGCCTGAGGTCAGATCCTCCCTCTGACACTTACTATTTGTGGATGTCTTTAGGCAAGTCCTTTAACCTCTCTGTGTCTCAGTTTCCTTATCTGCACAATGAGAAGGTTGAAGAGATGGCCTCTCAAGCTCTAGATTATGATCCTGCCACCCAATAACACAAGGTCCTTTGAGAACCCACAAGGGAGCCATACTCTCTCAACCAGGCACTCAACACTGAGCACCTACTATGTGCCAAGCACTGTGCTAAGTGCTGGGAATACAAAAAGTCTCTGCCTTCAAGAAACTCACAATCTAACGAGGAAGAAAAACTTCAGATAAGCATGTCAACCAAGCTATATACAGGATAAATCAGGTATAATCGGCAGAGGGAAGGTACCTTCCTAGATCTAGGAGAGGACAGGAAAGACTTCCTATAGAAAGTGAAATTTTAGCTAGGACTTGAAGGAAACCAGAAAATCCAGGAGGCAGAGCATGGGAGGGAGAGAATTTCAGGCATGAGGGACAAAAAGCAAATGGAAGAAGACCCCAGCACAGAGCCCTGGGAGTAATCCATGCTTAGGGAGCAGGGCATGAAAGATGAGCTAGCAAAGGAGACAGGAGGAGCAGTCAAGCAATCAGGAGGAGAATGAAGAAAGAGCACTTTGGAGAAAACTGAGGGAAAAACACACTGGCCAAAAGAGGGAGGAGTTGCATCAACCAGCAGCCACTGCTAGGGTACCATTCCCCAGGTACTAAGACTTCTGTGAGCTTCCTGGCTTAGGCACACTCAGAAAAACTATTCTGAAGTATTTCCCCTGCAAAGCTGCTAAGGGGCCATTCAGCATCACCTATTTTCATGAATTTCAAAGGAAGGATAAAAAATAGTTATTTCATGATGGAAGTACGCTGCTGACATAGACAGAAAGAGACTCCTTTCATATGAGGAGTTTGGGAAATAAACCACAAATCAGGCACAGAAACACAGTACAGGCAGATATTCAATGGAGAGACTTCTATGCCCAAAAGGTTAGATAATAGGTTTTTGACTTAACTTACTCATAATTTTAGGAGTCACTAACCAACATGAGGAAATGTTATTCTGTAACTGATTCTTAATAACAGGGAGGAAATAATTATTGTGATAGAAATGATAAGAATCCTGAGGGCAAGTGACTTTTCCCTCCAAGTCATAGAGGAAAGAAATGTAGACTCCAATAGACTAAAATGTTATAGGGACAGGTGGTCATCTGTTTGATATGGTATGGGCTGGATTTCTAGTTTTCAAAATTTGTGGTTCTGTGACTCTATAATAGTGAGTTAAAGGAATTTTGAACTAGGCAGAATGACATGGCTAGACCTGTGTTTTAAGAAAACCTCCTTTTTCAGAGTAAAAGAGAATGATCAGGAAGGAGAAGTGATTTGAGACAGGGAGACCAATTAGGAAACTATTGCAATAGTGTGGGAAGAGATGACGAGGGTGGCTGTTGTATGACTGTAAAGAGGGGGATAGATGATGACAGTAGAGAGATAGATAAATAGATATAGATATACCTATACATAGGAGAAATATTGTAGAGATAGAAATGTCAAGATTTGGCAAATGATTGGACATGTGAGTAAAATGAGAGCCAGGAATCCTTGAACTAGTGAAGTACCCGAATTTCAATTAGCATATTTAAGTACCAATAATTAGAGGGCTGGAAGCAAGCAAGCTAAGGGGCCCTCTGATGGCACACAAGAAGGAGTATAAGAATCCCAAAGAAGTACCACATATTTGTGAAATGTGGTATAGGTGAAATATGATACTGCCAAGAGAACTCTGAATTTAGGAATCCAAGGACTTGAGTTCAAATTCCCCCTTTGTCACTAATGACCTCTCTGACATTGGGCAAATTGCTTAACCTCTCTAAGTCTCAGTTTCCTAATCATTGAACAAAAAGATCATTAAGTTCCCTCCTAGTTTTAAATCTAAGATTTTGGGCAGGAAAGGCTTTAGAGTTGGAGTCAAAGAACCTAGGTTTGAAACCAATCTCTGCTATTTACTGGCTGTAGGACTTTGGACAAGTCACTTAACCTTTCTGTGCTTCAGGTTCCTGTAAACTGGATTAGATGATCTCTAACGTCACTTCCCATTCTAAATTCTTCATATATTTTTGCAATTCGAAATGTTTTCAGAGTCACAGAAAAACATAGGAGAGGTAAATGTCACGATCTTTTATTGTAAATTGGATCTGAACAGAGAGAGACTGGATACTCACAAGCAATTACATTTAGGTCCCTATTAATGCAAAAATTTCATTCCCTAACATGGTTGCATTATTAGGATTTATATTACAAATTTCTATTTGTTTGGAAATCTTTGACCATATTTGAACTTTGAATAATTGCATTCAGATAAATGTGATCACTTCCCAGGATTCATTATTCACACTAATCAGGACTTAATTGTAAGGGTATTAATAGGGAAAGGGAGAAGAGGGACTCTGGTTCTGCCTAGAAGCACAGTCTGTGGGGAGGGTTACAAGCAGAAGAAGGAGTATAGTCCTGAGAATGCTGTTTTCCTAGCTCAGCTAGAAATGACTTAGTGTTTCCCAGGTTCTATTTGAGCAGCGTTTGCATTTGCAGGTAACATTCCTCCTCCAACATGGCGAGTGGTCTTTCCATGCGAGCCCCAGTCTGCTTAATTGAGAACAGTAATGGGCAATTCATGGTGAAGCAGGAAGCACTGCAGGTCCTTACTACAGTTACCCAGCCTGTGGTGGTGGTGGCAATTGTGGGACTCTATCGCACTGGAAAATCCTACCTGATGAACAAGCTGGCAGGGCAGAAAACTGGTAAGTCTAAGACATATCACTCTGTAAACACATACAGAATATTATCCATTCAAGTCAGATTAGGGTCTTTGTTATAGGAATGAATGGATCTTTATGAGTTAGGTTTCTTCCTAAGTGTTCCTGATTCCTTTCAAATACAATCATAGAGAAATAGGGCAGAGAAAGAAATGTAAACAGTTTTTCTTTCATAAGTGATAAGGAGAGCATAAAAAATAAAGGTAGAGCCCATGAATCAGGGAATTAAAAATAAATGGGCTAGGAGAAAGGGAAAATAAGGAATGAGGAGGACAAAGCAAAGGACAACTTCTTTAGAAAAGGAGTAGCAACAAAAGGGGAAGACAACATAAGCAATGACCCATGATAACACAATTAATTTGTTATGATGATGTTTAAGATAACATTATCTTTTTTTTTTGTGGGGCAATGGGGGTTAAGTGACTTGCCCAAGGATAACACTATCTTAATTAAGAAAACTAGAGACGTATATTTTTATGTATATTCCCTAACAGTTCTGGTAAGATGATCTAAATTGTTTGGGCTACATTTTTTCCATTTCACTACTTAAAATGAGTTTTAAAGGGAGATTTTTGAACCACACTCTTTACTAGGCACAAAGAGAGAGAAGGATTGAGAGACAGAAATGAACAAATAAAAATAAACAGAAATTAACAATATATATAATTTCAAAGAATTAAGAATAGGTCAGTTAAATAGGAATGGTATGAACATATGGGATCGGGGAAGACAAAGTGGGAATATACTGGTATAATATCAAATTCAATAGCCTTCAGCTCAGAAGCGATAGTTAATGTTACCATATCTCTGCCATTCCATGGGAAGTCTCTGTGAAGAAGGAGAGTTTAACAGTCATTCTGTAGAGACTATTAACTGTGACAGCTGATGAGTGGAGAGAGAAAGAAACTAAAAATTTATTTGCAGAGATAATCATATATAATTTATATCTCACCAAGGAATATCAAAAGAATTCTTGAGAAGAGATTTTAATGCATATCCTGAAGGAATTGAATGGTAGGATTAGGTTTTTTAAATGTGAAGACATTCATAGTAGTCAGGCATTCAACATGACTTTAGCTATGACTTTCAGCTGACATATTGTAAATATTCACTCATGACTTTGTTTCCTTGTCGGTTACAGTGATATATAGAAGAGTTAATAACCTCAATGTTTCAGCCTAGGAGTCAGAAGATTGGGAGTTGGAGAGAAGGAGGATTCCTATTTAGATAGAAATGAACCTAAGCTTATGGGGAAAGAAATCTCTCTAGTTAGTTAAATAAGCAATATATAAACTGAGGTGGAGCACAGAACCAATTCATTAATTAATGAGAGATATTGCAGTTTTAGTAATTAATAAGGAAACATCAAAACATGATTTTTGTAGAACCCAAGATAGGAATGGATAAGAAAAATGTACTAGTAGTAGATAGAATGGAGACTACACAATATAGGCTACACATAATTATTGATTTTAAGTCACAGCTACACTAGCATCCAAGTAGTCTAAACTTAAAAAAAGACCTTATGCACAAAACACTGATTGAAAAAGAAAAGCGATTACATGAAATAAATAAGAGGAGAAAAACAGAAACCAAATAACTATAGTATGAAATGTGGATTAGTTCATGATCCAACAAAATGAAATAAAATGACAGAGTGGATAAGGAACCAGAACCCAACAATGTAAGAAACACAACTAGGGGAGGTTTCCACTCAGGAAATTAAGTGACAATACCTATGGGAAAGAAAAGCTGATCCCTGACCATCAGCTGAGAGTGGGAAGTGGTCATCGTTGGTAACGGATTGGCAATGATTGTTCTGGGGCTTAGGGATTTAAACAGGGTTTTTATAGTGTTCTTCAAGGATTTTCCTCCCTCCCAGTAAAATACAATCTCCCGTTGGAAGATAAACAAAGGTACACCCAATATTCTGATATTGGCCATCTTGTTAATGATGGCCTTATGATAAGAAACAGGGAAGGAGATGGTCACTTATCAGGATACACAATTAGGAAAGACCAAGTTGAAGGAGGAAGTAGGGAATTTTTAGCAAGTTAGATAATCAATGTCCTTAGAAAATTAAAATACCGTGACAAGTCATATTTATAAAATGGACCTAAGGTCACAGAATAGAAACTAAGAAACATGAAAGAAATTCACAGTTTAAACATTTCCAATTTAACAAGCAATAAAGGAACTCTATGTATAAATACTATGCTTCAGACAGATTTCTATCATGTCAAAAGAAGAATTAGTACCTGTGCTGCAAAAATTATTCTCAAATATTGGGAAAGAAAAATTCAATGCCTTCTGTGACAAAATGATCATCCCACTACATAACTTAGGGAAGAATAAAGAAAAGAGTGAATTATAGACAAACATCATTTATACTGATGAAATATTTTTCAACAATATCAAATGAAACAGCAATATATCCAAAATATTATTGACTATGGCAAAATTGGACTTCTATCCAGAATGTGAGAAGAGTTCATAATTAAGATTATAATTAACACAATTAATCATAATAAATACAAAACCCCAACAACCTCAAAATTATTAGCAATAGATACAGAAGAGGCCTTTGGTTAAAAAAATCCACATACACCTTTATACTACATACATATAGAAAGGCCACATTGCTTTGTGATATACATGTATGTAATATTTATATTTATGTAAATTTTCTCTCTATGGGCAAATATATGAATATTAATATTTCTATCCAACCATAAGCCAACATCACTTTGTATACGAAAATATTGGAAGTTTTTACAATGACCATAGAAATGATTCAAGAATTCTCCCTTTCTGCACTATTATTTCATATGTTCCTAGAAATAATACCGGTGGCAACAAAAAATTAAGGAAAGAAAGATGTGACTCCTGGTTCAGAGGAGACAAAATGATTCCTCTCAGACAACATGAGGGTTTGCTTAGCAAACCCTTGAAAATTAGCAAAGCAACCAGTTAAGAGAATAGCTTCAGCAAATAAATTAATCAGATATTTATTGAATGCCTGTTAGCTGCCAGTTTCAGCATTAGGGTTACAAAGGCAAAAATGAAGCAGTTTCTGTCCACAGGGAACTTAAATTCTGTCCAGAGAAAGACAATCTACACCTACTAATATATACAAAGCAAATACATGGAGATTGGGGAAGGGAGGCACTAGAGCTGGGGGTTCAGAAAAGGGCTCACCTAGGAGGTGGGGTTTCAGCTAGGCATAAAGAATAGTAAGGTATTCAGTGAGGTAGAGATGAACAAAGATTATGTTCTCAGCAAAGGCAATGATGTGGAAGATGGAGTACCATATCTGGGTTATTAAGAAGTCAGTTTGACTAGACCATGTAATTCAGGATGGGGAGTATTATATAATGAATTGAAAAGGTAAGCTGGAACCAGATTGTGCAAACTTTAAAATACCCACAGAAGGCTTTGTATTTGAACCTAGAAGCAAAATGGCACCACTAGAGATTAGGAAGCAGGAGAATGAAATCTGGACTAGGTTGGTGGCTATGTGAATAGAGAGGAAATTGGCAGCAAGAAATGGTGGAAAGGTAGGTTAAATGAAGCCGAGAAATTGAAAATATAAGTGGCGTGAAGGAGAATGAGGAACTGTGGAAGGGTGCAAAGTTGTGAATCTGAGTGATTAGCAAGATAATGGTGACTTTGAAAGGCAATGGAGAAGTTAAGAAGAAACTTAGGTTTGGAGGAAAGGCTAATGAATTCTGTTCTGAACATGTTAAGCTTCAGATATCTATAAGATATAGGGAGGTGGGAGCTGGAGTGGAAATTCAGCAGAAAGAACAGGACTCATCTTTCTATGTATATGAGTGTGTATAAACACAAATACATACATATATAATGTGTGTATAAATGTTTATGTGTAAATATATGTGGGTATATTTACATATCTTTATATATGTATGTACCTGTTTGTGTGTATATATAATATATTATATATATATATAAATTTGATAGATAGATGTTAGGTCATCTATATACAAATAATAATTTAAACTATGAGAGCTACTAAGGTCACCAAGAGAGATAGTGTGAGGCCTTAAAAAGAGGGATTTGGGGTGTAGCCAGAGTTATGGGAAAGAATACGAGTGATGATGCAGCAAAGGAAATTGAGAAGGAATAGTCAGAAAGGTAAAAGGAGAACCAAGAGGGAGCCAGAGAGGAGTGAGTGTTGTAGGAGAGGGAGATCAATGTGCTGAAATCTGGGGAGGGAACAAGAAGGATGACAACTAAAAAAAACCGAGTAGATATGGAAATTAATAAATCTTTGATAACTGAGGGTAATAGATTCAGTAAAGCATCAGGATATAAGAAATATTCCCTCCAATCTTGAGCATTTCTGGATAGAGAAACAAAGTCTTGGAACAAAAAACCCCAGAAATCCCAATGTAACTACAGAATCTTTAAAACAGCAGTGAGCCAATCTGCTAAGACACAACTCAAGACATATTTTATCTAGAAAAAACAAGTTTCACACTTGAAAGAAATATTGACAAATAATTGGAGAAGTTGCTATTTGCTGTTCATATTTCTCTCACAAGCAGTCTAGAAAGTATAGAATCAAGGGCAGAGGCAGCAGCACCTGGCTTGGCAAGAAGGAGGACTCTCTCTTACTCTGAGATTGAAGAGAAAGATAGAATATGTAGGAACATAGATTTAGGGGAATGAACAAGGGTACTGGAGGAAATGGTTTTGAGATGACCTCCATCTTCTCAGCATTGAGAATGAGAAATGACCATAATACTTCAAATGACTTTTGTGGAGAAACTGAGGCCCCAGGAGGGTAAGTTATTTGCTGAGGTTACAGATCTAGTAAGCAGCTCGGGTACCATGACTTCAAATTAGTGTTTCCCCTCACTGAGAGTACAGAAAAGATTCAAGGACAGCATCAGAAAGGCTGCATACACAAGAGTAGTCCTTGGACTTCAGTGGTTGGGTGGGGCAGGCACAGGGCATAGCACCAGTACCTCTGTAACGTTTTTGTGATCTCCTAATCATTTGAGAGCCACACCTCCCTTCTTTCCCTTTCCCTTAGGAACGTCTTGTCTCGTCTTACTGATTCCACTGTCTCTGCTCACCTATGCAGGCTTTCCTTGTCTGACCTCTTCCTCCTCCTTAGTTCTCTCCTTACCCCCTCAGCCATTCTCCTTTTCTCAAACCTGTTCTGCCTTCAGATTTCTTGCCCTTCTCCTCCTCTCTCAGCCCAATCTTGATCCTCAAGTTCCCCAGAATTTCTACTTCCCAACATCAATCTCCATCCTTCTTTACAAGGTTAAAGCCCAGTGAAGCACCTCTTCAACATCCTTCCCATTCAGCTTATGCCCTTGTCCTTCTCCAGCCCCCTTTGTCAGTCAACCTTCTACTTCAGAAGCCCCAAGGAGCCACAGTGCTCTCTTGTCTCCCCAATAAAACATAAACACCTCATCTTAACATCTGCAGCACTGACCTACCAGGCTCTCACCTACCTCACCAGCTTTATCTCATGTGGCCCTCTTAGCATACTTGAATAAATCAAAATTGAGTTACTTTCTGTACAACTTTGGGCATTTGAGAGGCTGACATCTAACCTATCTCACTCTCAAGTTAAGAAATTTTTCTGTTGTCTTTGCCCCTCTATGAAAATGTATCCTGTGTTCTTCTGTACTTGTAGTAGTAGTAAATTGCAATTAAATAGCCCTTTATGTTTACAAAGTTTTACATATATATGTATATATATATATATATGTGTGTGTGTGATCTCATTTGCTTTTCTCAATAATTATGAAGTAGTTGCTATTATTAGCCTCATTATATAGATGAGTAAACTGAGCTTAAGTGATTTGCCTAGAATCACACAGCAAATAAGTGTTGGAGGCAGGATTTGAACTCAGCTCTTTCTCAATCTACATCCAGCACTCTTTCCACTACAACTCTGGAATGTCCTCCACACACCTCACATGTCAAACTTCTACCTTGCTACCATCTGGCTTCTCTCTCCAAACTTTTGTGTAGGTTTCTCCCTTGGCTCTACAGTGCAGTCTCACACCAAGGGCATCTGGATGTGGTGTGTTCCTCATCCCAAGAAGCCAAATCACACCCTCATTCTTCTGGACACTGAGGGGCTGGGCGATGTCGAGAAGGTAAGGAGAAGTGGATGCCACCCTGCTTAACCAAATGTCACTAACCATTGTTGCTCTCGGCCTTACGTCTAATGAAGACCAAACAAGTTGTTCCCCCCACCCCAACTGCATAATCATGGTAACCTAGGCCATCTCACAGAAGGGAAATGAGTTATGCATTCAGTCCATATCATGGGATCTGATTTCTAGGGTGACAACAAGAACGACACCTGGATCTTTGCCCTGGCCGTGCTACTGAGCAGCACTTTTGTCTACAACAGCATGCGCACCATCAACCAGCAGGCCATGGACCAGCTTCAGTATCCTGCATAAAATGAGATGATGTTGAGAAAGCACTTTGCAAACTTCAAAGGTCTACAAATGTTAGTTATTACTGTTCAAAGGAAGAGTGAGGCAGAACTCGGACAGCTCCCCACTTCCCTAAGGAGGCCTCTATGAAGTTCACATTTTATTGTATTGCTGACAGTTAAAAGAGAGGAGGAGAGACAGAAAGACAGTCAGAGAGAGGGGTGGGGGAGGGAAAGAGAGAAACAAAGTCAGAGAAAGAGACAGAGATAGAAGCATGGTCTAGTGGATAGAGATCCCCCTTTGCAGTCAGGAAGACTTTGGTTATAATTCTGCTTCTGACGGAGCAAACCACTTAATGTCTCAGTGCTCCAAGACCATTGAACGCTGTAAATCATTAGCAAATATCAGTCTATACTACTACAGGGAAATTCCTCACTAGGAGTTCCCTGTACTGATGAAGATAGGGATCCAGTTACACACACACACACACACACACACACACACACACACACACACACACACACTCAGTCAGTAACTGTCAGGAAAATCTCTTCTGGCTAAAAGGGCCAGTAAGTTGATTATAGGGGAGGAGAAGTAGAAGACTTTAGGGAATTGGGAGACTTAAGGAATGATGCCTGTTGGACTATTTTTTCAACCCCTTTTCCTTAATTAACACCCCAGCTATGTGACAGAGCTGACAGATAAAATCAAGGCAAAATCCTCCCCCAGCACTGAACAGATAAATGACTCCATGGAATTTGCGAGCCTCTTTCCAGACTTTGTGTGGACTGTGCGTGATTTCTTCTTGGACTTGGAAATCGATGGGCAGCCCATCACCTCTGATCAGTACCTTGACAATGCCCTGAAACTAAAGAAAGGTGCCAGGGAGTAAGGGTTGGGCAATGGGGGAAATCCCAGAAACTGCTCTTACTTGTGTCTAGTTTATCTATGTACAGCGGTAGTCCCCAGACTCCTCCCCAAAAGGGAATACGATATAAGTCTTAGAAGAGTTTAGGTGCCTGGGTTCTATTTATGGTTGCATTCATGGGACCAGGTCTTTGTTCTTTTCATTTTCTCTTTCTTTAATCAACTTCATGCCTACAGACTCCTGGGTTAGGAGTGAGTCAAATGTTCTAGACAGGACACAATTGGAGGGGACTGACCCCCCAGGGCAACTTTCCCTCCATGCCGTACCCTTTCTCCTTCTCTTTCCTTAGGTACCAGTGAAGAAGCCAGACTGTGTATCCAGAAGTTCTTTCTAAACAGGAAATGCTTTGTATTTGCCCCACCTGCTCCTACAAAGAAGCTCAAACATCTCGAGAAACTTCATGATGATGAACTTGATGTGGACTTTGTGGAAAGTACTAAAAACTTCTGCAATTACATCTTCAGTGACGCTAAGGCCAAGGCTCTCCCAGGAGGTGGCGTGGTCAATGGCCCCCGTGAGTCTCCTCTACAGCACTTCCGATAACTTCCTTATAGTACTTGTAGGGATCTCTAGAATGAGAGGGAGATAGAGGAGTTTTCCCAACATAACCAAGGACAAAGGCAATGACAGTCTTCTTGTGCCAGGACAGTCCTATGCATCACATTTGTCAGAGCTTTGGTTGCCAAAAACATCTTTCCTGTTTCCTCGCCATTCTTAGTGCTTCCTGATTCGATCACAAAGCTCACTTTCTGAGAAAGAAAATCAAATCCCCACTATGCACCCTGACAAAGAATAAAAATGCAGTCTCATTCCTAAACAGGATAGTTCTGGCAATTCTCCTGATTGTTCCATTTCCATTTTAGGTCTAGGACACCTGGTCCTGACCTACACTGAGGCCATCACCAATGGAGATATTCCCTGTATGGAGAATACAGTCCTGGCACTGGCTGAGCTAGAGAACTCAGCTGCAGTTCAAAGGGCCATTACATTGTATGAAGAAATGATGAGAAAGGAGGTCCACCTCCCCACAGAAACCATTCAAGAACTGTTGGACATAAATGTCATCTGTAAGAAGGAAGCCATTCAAGTCTTCATCAAGGACTCCTTCAAGGATGTGAACCAGAAATTCCAAAAATCACTGGAGGTACCTTTGCTATTTTAGGACTTTGCCTGAGAACTACAGCCCTTAATAAATTTGAAAGCCCCAGACCACAGTCCTGTGACCTTGACACCCCATTTTCAATATTTCCAGTGACCAAAAGACTTCTGACTCATGTGCTCTGCAGATCTAGTATAATATGCTCATCTAATACATATATTTAAAGTCCTGCAAAGTCAAAGGATTACACATGAAAGGTCCACTTGAGGCTTCTGGTCTGTAATGTGGGTTATATACCACAGTGGAAAGCAAAGAAAATAATGGGAAGGGTATTCTGGTAATTTCAGATCAAGACTCTTGTACTCTTCATGTATTGAAGGAACCAATAGGAATGGATCTTAGGCTAATGGATCAGAGGACAGATTTGGTCCTTTCTGACTGCCTCTAAATGTACAGTGAAAACAGATTTTGGTTCTATAAGAATGTATTGGAAGAACATTTTCTTGTGCATTTATTTTTCATTTACAGAATAAAACATTTCCATAACATACTATAATTAAAAAAGATGATTGGACATGAAACTGCAAATCTATTATGTACAACCTGCTCTTCTATCATGTAAATTTCTTTTTTTAAACTTTTTGCCCCTCTCCTAGCCCTTGAGATGGCTATCATTAGACACAAATAGCTATAGATATATAAAATTATTTTTATACATACTTTTATTTATCAGTTCATTCTCTGGATGCAGATAGTATCTTTCTTCATATGTCTTTTCTTTTTAATTTGCACATTTAATAGTCAAAATGACTTATTTGCTCAAAGTTGTTCTTAAAACAATATTGCCATTACTATATACAATGCTGTCTTTCTTCTGTTCATTTCCCTCTTCATTACTTCTTCCAAGTCTTTCCATATTTTTCTAAGAACATTGAGCTCATCATTTCTTATACCATAGTAGCATTCCATCACAATCATATACCACAAACCTAACATTTTCTCAAGGAAAATCTTCTGAAGGAAACATCCTAAAATTAGAATGACTTAAAAGTAAGAGGCTGTCAGTTCTCCTTCTTGGGAACTCTTCAAGGAAAGGTTGGAAGGGCTTGGGTGACATGGGACAAGGGGTAGATTAAATGACTACTGAGGTGCTTTGGAATTCTGAAATTCTGAATTTCTTTTGCATCCCTTATGTCTTACTCCTTTTTTCTTTATTTAATCACTTTAAAGACTGAGCTAGAAGCCAAGCTAGAAGACTTCTGTAAACAAAATGAAAGAAAGTCCCTAGAGCGGTGCAGAGCTTTGCTTCAGGATATATTCAGTCCTCTGGAGGAATCAGTGAAGCAGAATACCTTCCATAAACCAGGGGGCTATGGCATCTTCCTTCAGAAGAAACAAGAGCTCATAGAGAAGTACAACCAGCAGCCCAAGAAGGGGATCCAGGTAAACCTTCCCTTTGGCCATAGGTTCAAGGTTGCTGGTTAAGGGGAGTCAAGAAACTTCCAGGGTCTTTTCCCAGCCTTGAGGTGACTAGTTAATAGTACTGTCTGTTGGGTGACCCACGTATGAGCTATGTTCAAGTGAATGGACAAGCCTTAGCTTTACCCATACATCATCACTATTTCCTGTTTTGAATTCATTGTCCTCCTGTCCTCCAGGCAGGCAAAGCACTGGAAGAATACCTGAAGTCAAAGGAAACTGTAGCTGCTGCAATTAACCAGGCAGACCAAACCCTTACGGCAAAAGAAAAAGAGATCAAAGGTGAGACATACATGAGAGAGACCCTAACCTGAGTAGTCCTGAGAATTGTGCCCTCTGTCCTCAGAAATCTTATTTAAGATGACTTGATGTCCTTGAGAGCATTTGAATTCAACTAAGATTCCTTTTTTGCTTCCTAAATATTAATCTCTCTGTAGAAAAGTACTTGTTACTCTAGTAAAGAGGTCCAATAAGTTTGCTCTCTGAAATAAAATCAATAGTAAGCAGGGACAGAAGACCTCTAGTTGTTTTTGTTGTCATTTTGGAAGTGTCCAACTCTTTGTGATCCTATTTGGCATTTTCTTTGCAAAGATGCTGGGGCAGTTTTCCATATTTTTCTCCAGCTCATTCTACAGATGAGGAAAGTAGCCCATGGCCACTAAGCTATGAAGTGTCTGAAGACAGATTTGAACTCAGGTCTTCCTTACTCCAGGTTTGGCCCTCTATCCACTAGGCCACCTAGCTACCTATTTACCTCTAGTTAAACTTCTGTAATTCTTCCTTCTCAGAGCAACAGAGGAAAGCAGAAGCTGCAGCAGCTGCTGCAAGAGAGATGGAAATACTGCAAAAGAGGCAGGAGCAGATGAAGCTGGAAAATGAAATGAGACAACAAGAACATCTAAGGCAAATGGCTGCCCAGAGGGAAGCCGAGAGGAGGAGGGTGTTGAAAGAGCAAGAGAGAGAGCAGGCTAGGAGACTACAGGTATTACATTGTCCCAATTCAATATCTGTCCCCTTCCCCATTCCCCTTAATGACTTAAGTAAATGGAGATTACTCAGTTACAACACTTGAAGAGTGAAATGTTTTGGCCCTAATGGAAGACAAATATGGTCCAGGACAATATCTCTTACCTCTTTTTATTAATCAATTTTGCAAACATTTATTAAGCTCTTATTCTGTATAGTCACTGTATCAGGCTCTGGAGATAGAGGAAAAAACATAAAGGAAATGAGGAGGCAAGGAAAGGAGGGGAGGGAGGAAGAAGGGAAGGAAAAAAGGAAGGAAGAAGAGAAAGAAGGATAAAAGTGAGGGAAAGGGGAAGGAGAGGGAAAGAGGAATTAAGGAAGGAGAGGGGAGAAAGAAAGAAAGAGGAGAAAGGTAGTGAAGTAGGGACAAAATAAGGAAGGGGGAAGGAAGGAAGAAAGGGAGAGAAGGAAAACAATGGAAGAGTCTAAGGGAGGGAGGAAGAGAGGAGGGAAGGAAAGAAGGGAGGAAAAGGGAAGGAAGAAAGTAATGAAGAAAAGAGGGAGGGAGGGAGGGAGGGAGGGAAGGGAAAATTCAGAGCATTCAAGGAGTTATTTTTTTTTTTCTGAACTTCATAGTGTCTCTCTGTATCACTCCTTGAACACTTAGATATATTGCCTTATATAGTTAGTTTTCTTCATATGTGTTCCTGTTTCCCTAACAAGACTGTAAACTCTCCAAAGGTAAGGATGGTATTTTATGTTTCTTGGTATTGTCCACAGAGCTTAGCAAAGTGTTTTTTACATTTATATAATTAATGAAGAAAGTTATTAAGCAGTTATAACCTAATACTACCAATCACTAAGAAAGCCCATAGAATGTAACCTCCCTGAAGGCAGGGACTGTTATTGCTTTTGTCTTTGTATCCCACTACCTAGAACATAGTACCACTTTTTGTTTGGATTAAATTGTATTGCCAAACTGTAGGGACCAAATTTAATATGGGTAGAGTTAATTGAGTGGCTCACCGTAATATTGGGGTTCAGAAAATAATGAGGGACCTCTAGGCCCAAAGTTTCCTCCCCTCCAAACTGCCTTTTTTAGTTATTTCTCCCAGGCCAATAAGAAAGGAGATTAACAGCCTCTTTTCCACAAACAAACCAGGTTTTATTAATGGGAATAAAATACACAGCAAAGGTGAAATTAATTAAGCCAATGACAAGGGAATCGGGAAAGAGGAAAATGGATAAGCTCCCTGGCTCTAGAAAAGACTGACACAATCCCCAAACTTGCTTCCAGCTCAGCTAATTCAAAGAGCTGGACTCATTTTTATTAACTCACCACCTGGGGCCTGTAGTTATTAGGAAATAGCTGTACAGGCTCTCAGCAGTCTGCTCCTGGAAGCTCACCAACAGAAATTACGACCTCCCATCAGCGAGCGTTCCCCTTTTTACTTTTACTCTCCCTCTCCCAAAAGGGAGGTCCTTCAAGCTGGATGTGGAGAGTGGTTCCCCTGCTGACATCAGCAGCATACGTCACTCAGGGCAGGCCAGGTGTGGCCCATATCCAATCATACCTAGCCAGTTTCCCAAACTTTACTAGATCATTCAGGTGGGACCCCTGGGTACCTGCCAAATTCCATTACTTTATCACAAAACCAAAGAGAAAAACTTCTCTGATTTCACCTACACTTGGCCTGTTGGATGCCTTTTTTTCTCATTTCTCTTCAGGAACAAGCACGATTACTCCAGGAACAGCAAATGAGGGAAATTGCTGAACAACAACGTCAGATCCAGAATTTGCAGGCCCAAGTTCATAACTATGAATCAGGAACTGACTGTATTATATTGTGAAGAGAAGAGCTTCCTCATCTTACTCACCCAAAACTGCAGGGTTATCTAAATGAGAAATGTTTAACCTTGGGACAGTGCACAAGAGACTCAGCTTGCTGAAATAATAATAGAATTGTACAATTGTATAACCAAAGGAATCTCAGAAAGCATTTGTCAAATCCTGACACAAAGGATATGTATTTTTTACAATATCCCTGACCAGTAAGTGGTCATTCAGCCCCAGCTCAAAGGCCTCCCCCCCCCCCCAGAATGGGGAATTCACTCCCTTTATAGGTAAGGTATCCTGTTCCACTTTTGGTCATCCCTCTCTGTTCAGAGGTCTTTCCTTAGCAGGAGCCAGGAGCCATCCCTGCAAATACCATCTACCTGTCCTCCCTGTGAATGAGTTCCCCTTGTCTAATCTTCTCTTTCACATGACAACCTTTCAACTATTTGAAGACAACTATAGTGAAATAGAAACCAGAAAAGAAGACAAGAAAAAGGAGGAGGAAAGGGACATTTGGTGGGTTGAAGCAGAGCCAACAAGATGTTTGCTGCTTCCTGCTTTCCCATGTGGGGAAGATTAGTTCTCCTTAGTTCTAGAGCCTCTTTTCATTATGTATATAAGGATAGGGGTTTACTTCTCAGAACTGTGCAAGCACTCTCCTTTGACACTCTTGGGAACGTCAAGAAATCAGTTTTGTCTGCTATAGATTGTTGTACCTGCATTTGCAGTTGGGCTGTCACCCCAGGACTTGAGCTTAAATGTCTGAACAGGGGAGGCAGAGGCTGAGCAGCTGACTAGGTGGGGAGGGGAAAGAAATGTGCCCAGTCAATGGATAAAGCCAGAGAATTTGAGAGCTGTACCCAGGGGCACCAGGCCGGGCAAGGGTGAAATAGTTGTCTTCTTGCTGGGGCCTCTGAAAGCAGAGGAGGTTGGGATCTAGAGGTAGAGCTGAAGGAGAAAGTTGAATTAAGCTTCATCATTGTGGGGACAGCAACTGAACTTCCTGTCTCATCCATCCTTAAGAAAGCTTACCCTGTGGGGGCTAGCAGTTGTCATTGGGAACAAACCTACAATTCTTGGAGATTTGGAGATGTGAAGGAGAAGGATATTGTAGGAGGGAGTCTTCCAAGGCCTTGTCCTCTCTTCCTCCTTGCCCTCCTTTTCCCCCCATCCTCTTCTTTGTCCCTTTCTTCCTCCCCTTTTCCCCTTCTCTTTTTGTCCCTTCACTTCACTTTCTCTCTCCTCCTCCCAAAATTTGTCCTTGAGGGCAGGGCAAAGGCTACTCCATATTTTCCAAAGTATCTGTCATTAGAAGTTGTAGGTTGAGCAAGAGGAGTTCAAAGAAACCTGGAAGGACTTGCATGAACTGATGATGAGTGAGATGAACAGAACCAGAAGAACATTGTACACAGTATCATCAACATTGTGTGTTGATCAACTGTGATGGACTAGATTCTTCTCACCAATGCAATGGTACAGGAGAGTTCCAGGGGACTCATGATAGAAGGGGATCTCCAAATCCAGAAAAAAAGAACTGTGGAGTATAGATGCTGATTGAACAACACTATGTCTTTTGTTTTTGGTACTGTTTTGAGGTTTTTCCTCATTGCTCTGATTCTTCTCTTATAACATGACTAATGCAGAAATATGTTTGATGTTATTATACATACATATAGATAGATAGATAGATAGAGATATAGATATATAACACCTATATCAGATTACCGGCTGTCTCGGGGAGGGGGGGAGGGAGGGGAGGGAGGGAGAAAAATCTGAAATTGGAAAGCTTGTATAAACAAATGTTGAGAACTATCTTTACATGTAACTGGAAAAAATACTTTTATCAGAAAAAAAAGAAGTTGTAGGTTGAGTTACAACACTGTATCCATGACTAAGTAGACAGTGGGACAGTTAAATATTACCTTGAACTCCTGGGTAAATAATACAATTTAATGAGTCCTTTAGATCCAGGATTGTGAAAGGAGGTTGGAAAGTGGTTAAGCTAGTTCAGACCCTATCCCGACTTTGCATTTTCTTTTATGCCAAAGGATTAGGATGTAAACTCTGAAGGCAAAGATCACCACTTTCCCCCACCTTTGTATCCCCAGGGTCTAAGATAGTCTTATACATATCATATGTTCATAAAATGTTTCTTTAATTGAATGAAAAGACAAATATTCAATGCTCCATCTTTCTCTCCTAGGGAGATGTCCTCTCCTCGAAAACTAGATTCTTTCAACAGAATGTCACAGTTTTCTCCTCCCTCAGTTTTGTATTAAAACTGATATTTGAAGAACCTTTGGACCTTCCTCTTGGTTTCAAGGTACAGAGTAAGATAGTGGCCTCTGAGATCCTTTCCAGTTCTACATTCATGGTCCCCCAAAGAAGCAGCTTCCTTCCATTACACACATGTGCACCATGTTCAAATTCCCTGACTTCTAGTTGACTGTCTTGTTTTTCCTTAATGCTACATCCAATGGGTAAGAAGACTGCTTTGGTCTGGGGCTCAAGCCTAGCATTTCCACAAGACTCTACTCAATGGCAGAAAGAATGATTAGTTATTCTGGGAATTGGACAAGTCTAAAAAATAGAGGAAGGGACCAGGTTATGAAGGGCTTTAAAGTCAAAAGAGGATTTTATATTTGATCCTGGAAGAAACAGGGCATCACCGGAGTTTACTGAATGGGGGAGGGCAGAGGGTTGTGGGACATGGTCATACCTGAGCTTTAAAAAGATAAAAATAAAAATGGGAGAAAACTCTTGTTTTCAAAGGACTTATGATCAGAAATATGTTGCTTTTCCTGTACATGTGAAGTGAGGGGAAGTACTAGAATTGAAGGGATGAAGGAAGGCTTACTGTAGAAGACAAGGTTTAGCTCAGTGTTAGAAGAGTCCAAGAAAGCATGTTCTCTGTCACATGACCAACAGGATGGGGGACTAGCTATTTTCTCCAATCCTCACAAGTTTTCAAATTCCTCCAAATAAGGAATTCCTCACTGGAGATAGAATAATGTCAGCTCTCTCCATGAACTAGAACACTAAGAACCCAAACAAAGTTAAATCTCAGTGAACTAATGGCAGAGAAGGCCAATCTTCCCTAACGTCTAAAGAACACTCACTCAGCCTGCTCTCCCACACTGCCCAAACCTGCAGAAGACAACCCAAACTTGCAAGAGAAGCCATCTTCACACCCCAGCTTCCAGTGCCCAAAGATGCCAATTCTAAAGAGCAGATGTTTGACCAGGCTCTGATAGTAGCAGGGTAGCACTCTGAGCCATGGACCTGAGAACTGAGGAACAGAGTAAATGGAACTGAGTTCCATTCCACCCAGTTCCATGTGTGGAACTGGGTGGCATTCAGATGAGCCTGAAGGAAAGAACCAGGTCCAGTTCTTCTGGCCCCCCACCCCAAGTCACTTACTGCAGATACCTAGGATGGTGAATTGTGCATTGCCTCATCATTGGTCTCTCATCACCAACTGAGTATTAATGTCCATCTCAAACTGGATGTCCCATAGACATCTTGTACTCATCCTGTCTAAAACTGAACTCATTATCTTTCCCACAAATCCTGTCCTCTTCAAAATTTCCCTATTGCCATTGAGGACACCACCATTCTGCCAGTCACCCAGGATCACAATATAGGTATCATTCTTGAATACTTACTCTCATTAACCCCCATATCTAATTTATTGTCAAGGCACCCAGGAGACTGTTGGCCTACTTCCTATAACCTTGGACTTCCATATTATAGATGGATGAGAAGTCTTCTTTCATCTAAGGCTGCTTTAGGTAATTAGTCACAAAAAGGTAAGGATGAAACAGGGAGAGCAGTTTTCCATAGCCCCAAGTATGCACACCTCCAAGGCAGAGAGAAAGAGGTCCCGATTTCTGAAGGCAGGGCAAAGAGGGACAAAACTTCAGCAATCCAGAGAGAGAAGAGATATTTATCAAATTAAAAGCCTTCCTTGTCTGGAGGATTTACTTTGGGAAAGACCTCATATTTTTCTCTCAGAGTCAGATATTCTATTATATTAATTTCCCTCGCTAATCAGATAACATTTATAGTAATAATAATAACAATAGTGTTTCAGACTTGTAAAACACTTTAAAAATATTTCATTTCATCCTCACCAAGGATGTAGGAACTATTATTACCCCTCCATTTTACAGCTGAGGAAACTGAAGTAGACACTAGCATTTAGCAGAGTCTAGGACATTGTAGATGCTTAATAAATGTTTATTGACTCACTGACTGGTTGGCAGAGGTGAAGTGGCTTGCCCAGAGTCACACAGCTGGTTATTGTGGTCTTCCTGACTCCAGGCTCAACATTCCATCCATTGGGATATTTGGCTGGCCCTGCACTATAAAGTGGGAGAAGGGCATCTCCATACCAAAGACAGTGTCTTATTTAAGTTTATTCTAAGCCAGTCCAGCAATTCAAGCTTAAAGATTCAAAATTCATGAAGAGACATCTAGGGATCATAAAATACAAGTAGCAACTTTACTTAAAAAGTCAAAATAAACCACTCCCTTTTTCAAAACCAATAAAGCAAGATTAGGCAGGACTTTCTTGGAATGGCTGGAACCAATCAGCTAACTTCCTGACCTCAGTTTTCATTTAGCTCACAGAAACAGGAAATCAAGTGATTTAAGAAAAGCAAGGGAAATTCAGTCTACAGGTATAAGACAAGAAAAAAAAATCAAATAATTCCTAATTGAATAGGCATTGCGTAAGAAAAGGCAATGAGGAAACACAATTATCATTCTTTGCAGGTATAATGGTATATTTAGAGAACCCTAGAGAATCAGCTAAAAAATTAGCTTAAACAATGAACAACTTAAGCCAAGTTGCAGGACATTATCTAAATCCACATAAATTACCTTCATTTCTTTATACTACCAACAAAACCCAGTATGAAGAGATAGAAAGAAAAATTCCATTGGAAATAATGGCAGCCACAAGCTTCTGAACTAGGCCTTGTCCCCTCCCTGAGCCATTCCTTCAAGTGGTAATGCCAACTTTTCATTCATCCTGAACCACAGGCAAGCTGGTTCCAGGATGTCCAACTGAGCAATCTGCAGGGAAGGCAGTCATGCTGAAGGAGGGTACCCAACCTCAGGTCCTCAACTGAACACTGGTCTTCATAAGCACAGTCCACATAAAGATCTGCTAGAGCCATTATTCCCCCCCTCCCCACCATGCATGATATACTTACTGTGGGTCTTGTGCTGCTCATGCCCACACACATTTATATTACCCAGAGAATATTCATCCCTGGGACTTCCTTTCATGTGCCCCTAACTTAATGAGCACTTTCCAAGGTATGTATGTATGTATGTATGTAATACATGTGCATACATGTATGCATGCATTGCATGTGTATATACAAGCAAAAACATATATACACAATACTGTTATGTATAAAATCTAACTGTTATGACTAAAAATCTAATGTGTGGTCACCTTAAATTAGAAGCTTATAACACCAGTCTTGGGGCATTAATCATCTATTAAAGTATTTAAAAGTTAGCAAAAGAGAGAGGAAGAATATGTGGAGTTCAGAAAGAAGAAGCCCAGCTACCCTGGCCCTGCAGCCACCACCGAGACCTCCAGCCAAAAGAAGGATTCCCTGTTCTCCTAGAATGGAAGCTCCCTGTGGTACTGCAAGAGGGGCTGTCCCCATGCACAGCTCCAAGTTAATTGGCTGGTAGCATTGATTTACATGACTTACATGCAGTTCTATGAATAGATGTAACGGTTTTATGAATAGGTGTAACTTCCAGATGCTAGTCACATGCTTTCTCCTCAGGGGGGCATTACCCTGGTTCTTACAATACTTTCTCAGCAGTGGGGTGGCACCCTGATTTTCACACTACCCTCCTGTGCTTTATGAAGAAATATCATTTCCATACATGAAGCAATAACATTACAGATACTTATGACTAACAAAGAAAAAGGAATGAAAAGAGAAGGGAAAAAATTGAGCAATGCATTAACAAAGGCTAAAGAGGCCACTCTCCTTTTAGCAGGTGGACATTACAAACAAAGAAAAACTAAAGGAGGCACTCCCCTTTAGTAAGTGTACATTATAAACAGTGTATACAATGGGGAAAAGGAAAACAGGAAAATGTCCATTTAAGTCTTTGGAAGACTTTTCTCAGATGATTCTAGGGCTGTCCTCTGGGTATAGTTGTGGAATGAAAGTCTTTCAGGTATGGATGCTGATGATCAAGACTAGCAAGTCTCAGCTGTAGAGTTTTGGGTGTGATTATAAAGTCCTTCAGGTGTTTCAGATACTGGCAATCAGCTGGGAAATTTCTCTACAAAAGTGAGCTTAACACAACTTTAAACAGCTTTGCCAATAACCAAATAAAACAATGAGAGTTCTCAAAAACATGTCTAAGGAAATTAATAATCTTTTAGAGATTTTACAAATATTGTCCAATTGTTATGCATGAAACATATAATTAAAACAAAAATGGAAATATTCTCTAAAACTTAATATTACTATACTGCCCCCCTGTGGAGAATAAATTGAGATGACAATTGTGATATTAATTTTTATCTTTGTTTCATCACTTTTTGCATCATTTGCCTAATTATCCTCATGCCATTATGATAAATTAAAGGATCTAATATAATTGGTAGCAGATGTCAAGGCCAAAGCCAACATTGTATTTATCATGACACTTGAGATAATTATGGAAGTTACCATAAAAGAACAGAGAAATAAGGGGAATGAGCATTGACAAACTTCATGGCTCTACAGACAGCTGATACACTATGCTGAGGGGAAACTGAGTCAGGCTTAATCAGATCCATGGGATTGAGACATTCATGGCATCAGGCATATAGGAGGGGGAATTGAAGTCATGTGCAAAATGAGATGGCATAGCCTAGCTATCCCGTGCTATGCAGAGGAAAATTAAACCAGAAGAATCCAACCTCAACTCTTGCCAATGGCTGTTCTCTCAGGCTTTCCCAAGGCAGTGCAGTACCTGGACTTTGTGCATGTCTCCCCTTTTGTAACAGTTCAATATCTGCTATTGTATATATTCCTCTTGTGATTGGCATCTTGGCCAACTGGCATCTGGCAACTCAGAATGAAGGCAATTAATATCTTAAATGGTAAATTTGCATGATCCAAATCTCATATGGATTTAAAAATTGAGGATAATGATGACTGCAAAAAATATGAATTTTCCTTGACTCAGAATTTAATATACAATTATGCAATAATTCCAAATAATAACTTTTTTAAAGCTTAGTAAAAATAATACTTCTAGAATTAATTTATACTTGTCATGGTAATCAATTTACCAATGAAATACTTTATAGAATTTGATCAAGCAATCAATTTAGAATATGGGAGCACAATACTCCCAGAATTAATATCGTATTATGAAATGTGAGAATTAGAGCACTACCAACCTTTTGAGAGATATTACAAGGAAGCTCTGCCATGAAAAGAAAGCATGTGACCTTGGCATCTGGAAGTGATGTCTGCCACCTGTGGGTTCTGTCAATCAGTGTTACCAGCCAATTAGCTTGGAGCTATGTGTATAGAAGGCCCTGCTTCCTGTTTGACAGGAGGCTTCTGGGAGAAGCGCAGAGGATCAAGGCCTTTTCGTGTCCAGACAGCAGCTTGGTGGTAGGGATAGGCAGAATAGGGAGAACTTCAAGGGGGTAGGTAGGAAAGGGAGTTTTTTCCTCTCTGGCTATACCAAATAGATCTAAACTAAGATTTTCCATGCTATAAGGAATCTGTTCTCAATCTCTCTCTCTCTTCACTAACTTCTAATGCACTTTAATACTTAAAAGTCTAAACTCTTGCTAAAGCTTCTAATTTAAGGCAACCACTCATTAGATTTTAGACATCACAGCTAGAATTTTGGGCCCTTACAGAAATCAAAACCATCTTGAATTGGTACAAAATTGGAGAGTTAGATGAATAGAACAAAATATACGTGGAAGAATAAGAGACAATGAAATTCAATGGTCTACATGTGCTGGTACCAGTTTTACGTGGGAGCAATGTATCCACGAGTCCTTCTCTATGATTTTGATGGCAATTGGGGTTGTTAGCAATACTTGGAAAGGACCTTCCCAAGCTGACTGGGTCCCACTAGTCTGCTGAAAATTTTTGATATATAAACTGTCTTCTGCTTGCAAATCATGTAAAGAGAAGTGTAAGGGTCCAGCCTGTACTGCTGCTCCTGCCTCGTGGAGTTCATGTAGCCTGGCTTGTAATTCCTGTACATAGGAAGCAACAGAGGTATGTCCCTCCCCACCAATGATGTATATACAGGGGGAAAAGGTTTTGCTTGGATAGGAGAATGGCCAAAAGGCATCTCATAAGGTTATATATGTAGTTCTCCTCTTGTCCTGCTGTGCAGATAGAACAGTGCCAAGGGTAGAACATCAGGCTACTTCAAATGAGTTTCAGTGCACAATTTGACAATAATGATCTTAAGCTCTTTATTCATATGTTTCCCCTGTCCTGAGTTTTGTGGGTGGTAAGGTGTATGGAACTTTGGAGTTACTCCCAGAATAGAGTAAATTTGGGATAAAACAGAATCAGTAAAATGTGTGCCTTTTTCAGAATCAATGTGGGCTGGTGGGTCAAAATGAGGGAGTATTTCTTTAAGGAGGGTTTTGGCAACAAAGGCAGTTGTGGCTCAGGAACATGGAAAAGCTCCTAGCCACCTAGCAAGCTGATCAACTATAACAAGACAAAACTTATAACATCCTGCCTTAGGCATTGTGATATAATCAATTTGTAGATGCTCAAAAAGTGTATATGCTAAAGGACGTCCTCCATAAGCTTTAGCCCAGGAAGGCATGTTGATTATAAGACTGACAGACAGGACAAGAGGCACAAACCCTAGAGGTCACATAAGTAACTTCAGGGGTAATCTAAACCCTTTTTACTGAGTCCACAATTCCTTAAATGGCCTTTTCTGTGAATAGATAGGCATATGTGATGGTAGAAGCTCCAGGGGAGAAGCGGCTTCCCCTCTGAAGTCGCCCAGACCCCATTGACTTCTTGAGCCTTGAATTTCTTTTTCCACTTCTCTACTTCAGACTTATCATTAGTAAGAGAAATGGAAATATCAACATAAGAAGAAAGAAAAAAGAAGAAAAAAAAAAGAAAGGTTAAATATATGTTCAGGGGCTTCCAAAGCTTAGCAGCAGCAGCAGCAACTTGTTCGTTCCCTTTTGAAACATGGTCACTTTTTCCTATTTGAGCAAGACAATGCTAAGGCATATGGGAGTTTTAAGGCAGATAGGAGATCTTTAATAAATTTTCCATTAGCAATAGCTTTGCCAGCATAGGTTAAAAATCCTCTCTACAGTCGTAGAATTCCTACATCATGGCAGACACTGAAATGCATATCTAGAATCAGTGTAAATAGTAGCATTTTTTCCTCTGACTAGAGAACAGGCTTGTGTGAGAGCCAAAAGTTGAGCAGCATGTGCACTAAGATATGAAGACAGAGAAGCTGCCCAGATAACACCAGTATAGCAGGTACCCTCACACATAAAAGAAGATCCATCAGTATAGAAAATAAAATCAGGGTTCTTTAAGGGTGTGTCAAAAAGATCATCACAAGGTTTTTCAGCTATGTCAACCAGAGAGGTGCCATCATGCAAAGGCTCCCCTGAGAGTTGCAAGTCAGGGAGCAGTGTTACTGGGTTAAGGACTGTACAGTGCTTGAAAGTGATTCTCTCATTTCCTAGCAGGGTTACTTCATATCTAGTGAGCCTTTGATCTGAAAAAGCCTGTGTCTTATGACACAATAAATACATCTGGAAAAACAAAAGGTCAAGAATATCAAGGAAAATCATGAAAAAAAATGCACAGGAAGGTGGGTCAGCTGTAGCAAATCTGAAGCTTTACTATAAAGCAGCAGTCATCAAAACTATATGGTCCTGGCTAAGAAATAGAGTGGAGGATCAGTGGAATAGGCTAGGCACAGGAGACACAGTAGTAAATGACTTTAATAATGTACTATTTGATAAACCCAAAGACTCCAGCTTCTGGGATAGGAATTCAGTTTTTGACAAAACCTGCTGGGAAAACTGGAAGAGAATATGGCAGAAACTAGGCATAGACCAATATCTTACACCTTATACTAAAATAATGTCAAAATGGGTACATGATTTAGACATAAAAGGTGATGCCATAGGTAAACTAGGAGAGGAAGGAATAGCTTACCTCTCAGATCTATTGAAAGGAGAACAGTTTATGACCAAACAAGAGATAGAGAATATTATGAAATGCAAAATGGATGATTTTGATTGCATCAAATTAAAAAGGTTTTGTACAAACAGAAGCAATGCATCCAAAAATTAGAAGGGAGACAGAAAACTGGTAAACAATTTTTATAAGCCAGTATTTCTGACAAAGGCCTCATTTCTAAAATATATGGGGAATTAAATCAAATTTATAAGAATCCAAGTCATTCCCCAATTGAGAAATGGTCAAAGGATATGAACAGGCAGTTTTCTGATGAAGAAATCAAAGCTATCTATTGCCATATGAAAAAATGCTCTAAACCACTATTTTTTGTTTGTTTGTTTTGTTTTGTTTTGTTTTTTTGGGCGGCAATGGGGGTTAAGTGACTTGCCCAGGGTCACACAGCCAGTAAGTGTCAAGTGTCTGAGGCCGGATTTGAACTCAGGTACTCCTGAATCCCGGGCCGGTGCTCTATCCACTGCGCCACCTAGCTGCCCCCTCTAAACCACTATTGATTAGAGAGATGCAAATTAAAACAACTTTGAGGTACCACCTGACAACTATCAGATTGGCTAATATGACAAAATAGAAAAATAATAAATGTTGGAAAAGCTGTGGGAAAATTGGAACATTAATGCATTGTTGGTGGAACTGTAAACTGATCCAACCATTCTGGAGAGTAGTTTGGATCTATGCCCAAAGGGCTATAAAGCTTTGCATACCCTTTGACCCAGTAATACCACTATTAGGTCTTTTTCCCAAAGAGATCATAAAAAAGGGAAAAGGACCCACATGTACAAAAATATTTACAGCTGCTCTTTTTGTGGTGGCAAGGAATTGGAAATTGAGGGGTTGCCCATCAATTAGGGAATGGCTGAACAAGTTGTGGTATATGAATGTAATGGAATACTATTGTGCTGTAAGAAATGATGAGCAGGCAGATTTCAGAGAAACCTGGAAGGACTTGCATGAACTGATGATGAGTGAGATGGGCAGAACCAGGAGAACATTGTACACAGTATCAACAACATTGTGTATTGATCAACTATGATAGACTTGATTCTTCTCAGCCATGTTCAAGATAGTTCCAAAGGATTCATGATGGAAAATGCTCTCCAAATCCAGAAAAAAAGAACTGTTGAACCTGGATGCAGATTGAACCATACTATTTCTATTGTTTTTGTTGTTGTTGTTTTTCTTTTTTGAGGTTTTTCCTTTTTCCTCTGATTCTTGTTTCATTACATGGCTAATGCAGAAATATGTTTAATGTGATTTTACATATATAACCTATATCCGATTACTTGCTGTCTTGGGGATGGGGAGGGAGGGGAGGGATGGAGAAAAATTTGAAACTAGAAATCTTATAAAAACAAATGTTGAAAATTATCTCTAAATATAACTGGAAAACAATAAAATATTTCAATGGGAAAAAAGAATCATCATGTGCTTCTAAATAAATAAATCCCGACTCTAGGAAATGATGGAAATAAAGGGTACCTCCAGATCCCAAATATCTACCTTCATCTTCATTGTGGCTAACATGTATATGCATTTGCAAAGCAAACTTCCATGGTCAGAAGCACATCCAATATGGAAGAATAATACGAAGCAGTGAGGGGAGCCCCTCCACAGACTCTTCCAAAGAGATCTCGGTAATGTACCAGACCTAATCCTTATGGGGAAATTCAGAAAAAAATCAGTGAGTCATTTGTCCAGCCTTGCTCAGCATAGGGAGATAGAGAAGTCTATGGACACTGGGCATGGGGGCAGTCCAGCACCCTGGGAAAGATTGCACCTCTGGCCAAGAAAGGGTCTGAGACTCAAATGGGGGCACCACCAGACCTACACCAGGGAACACTCATGGAGATGGGTACACAATGTCAGCTTTGTCACCTACTACCCAGTTCTGGGTAACAGATTCATGGGGGCTGAGAAAGGGAACTATGCACCGGAGTGGGGTTCCCAAATAAAAGGAGGCAGTGGGCTGTTTATGGACAAATGGGGAGTTCGGAAGCCCACAGCAGCAATGGTGTGACTCAGACCCCAAGGTTAGAGCAGGGTCTCACTTCCAGCTTCCAGCCCAGCCTGCAGAGGAATAACCAAGGTAGGAATCCCAGCCCAAATGAGAACCTACAGTTCTGCCACTTTGAACCAACAGAGCTTTCCAGGGGGCTCATAGGGCTGCAATCTGGCAGAAGTCTACTCGTTCACACACCCAAACCCAGGCCAGGCAGCTCTGGAAGTTAAAGACCTCAAGAGGGGAAGGAGGAAAGGATAACAGGACAGGAAGTAGGTAGCAGACAAAAGGCACCTGAGGATAGATTGGTCAAGGTGGTACTGGTGGTTTGACTTCCCTGGCCCATGCTCATTATCTTTTCTCCAAAGTCCTCCCCTCTGCCTAACTTTCCTATGACTGCTGAGGGTACCACCACCCTTCCATCACCCAGACTCTTCATGAAGGTGTCATCTTCAACTCCTCACTGTCTCTTACTCCCCAAGTCCAAATTACTGCCCAGTCCTATTGGTTCTACTTTATAGCATCTCTCATGTGCCTTCTCTCCTCTGTCATGACTACTACCATAGTGTATGCCCTCTTCACCTCATGCCTGGACTATAGTAATACCCTTCTGATTGTTCTCCAGGCCTCATGTCTCCTCTCGCCCCAGCACATCCTACACTCAAGTATCAAAGAGATCTTTCTAAGTGTAAATCTGATTGGGTCATATCTCTATTCCTTAATCTCTAGAGGTGTCACCTCTAGGATCAAATACAGAATCCTCTCTTGGTGTTCAAAGCCCTTCATAGAAAAATATACAAACACATTAACAAACAACCCAGCAATGGGCTGATTTCCTAGAATCAAACCAGTTTCAGTTTCCCTCTACCTCAAAGTTCACAGGAAACAAAAGTATAAATTGTCCTTACATGAAATTAAAAAAAAAAAAACATTTTCCTAAAATGTATTGGAGAACTGGGTAGTGGTGTTCTGTTCAGGAAGCAGGGGAAGCAGGCATGGAGAGGATCTTGGACTTGATCCAGATACAAGGGACTATTCAGAGCTGGATGAAATCTCTGGCATATTTTCTGCTTTTCTACATAGAGAATAATGTATAAAACTTTTTGTAAAAAAATTCATTTGTTTTCAATTAACAAGTGAAGATAATAATAGCACTTATTTCCCAGAATTGTTGTGAGGGTCAAGTGAGGTAGTATTTGTATAGAGCTTTATAAAACTTAAATGCTAAATATTGTTATAGTAATTATTATCCTTCTTATTTTCTATCCCTCCCCCTGCACTATTTGGGAAAAAAGAAAGAAAATCTAAACCCATGTAACTATGTACAAAAGAAATTCCCACATTAGACACATCCAAAAATATATTTCTAATTCTACACCTTGAGTTCACTTATCTTTCAGAAAGTCAGTTGCATGTTTCATAGTCAATCCTCTGGAATCCTGGTTCATTACTACATTAATCTGAGTTCTTCTTGTCCAACATAATAAAAATGATAATATTACTAAAGTTAATTTATTTTTCCTATTTTATATTTTTCAATTTCATGTAAAAATTTTAACATTTGTTTTTTAAAATTCTGAGTACTGAATTTTCACCCGCACTGCCTCCCATCTTCCCTCATTGAGAAGGCAAGGATCTTGATATAGTTTATACATGCAAAGTCATGCAAAATGTATTTCCATATTATTCATGTTACAAAAGTAAACACATCTTTTTTCCTTCTCTCTCTTTCCCTCTGCGCTTCCCGAGGAGGGGCAGCGCTCTCTTCACTGCCACCATGCTTGCCCTCAGACTGCTCATGAAGCCCAAAATCATCAAGAAGAGGACCAAGAAGTTCATCCACCACCAGTCAGACCAATATGTCAAGGTCAAGAGAAACTGGCATAAACCAAGAGGCATTGACAACAGAGTGCAAAGATGATTCAAGGGCCAGATCTTGATGCTCAGTATTGGTTATGGAAGCAATAAGAAGACAAAACACATGTTACCTATTGGATTCAGGAAGTTTTTGGTGCACGTCAAAGAGCTAGAAGTGCTGCTGATGTGCAACAAATCTTACTGTGCTGAGATTGCTCACAATGTTTCCTCAAAGAATCAGAAAGTCATAGTTGAGAGAGAAGCTCAGCTAGCCATCAAGATCACCAAACACTAGACTGATTGAAGAAAGTGAGTAAAAATTTGCACATTTTTATTTATGTTAAACTTCCTATGACAAAAAAGTAAATACATATCAAAAAAGAATATAGTGAAAAGAACGCTTCATCCTGTATTCAGACTCTATCAATTTTTTCTCTGGATGTACATAGTATTTTTCATCATAAGTCTGTTAGATTTGTCTTAGATCATTATATTGCTAAGAATAGCTAAGTAATTCACAGTTCTTCACTGTACAATATCACTGTTACTGTGTTCAATGTTCTGCTTCTGCTCACTTAATTTTTCATAATTTCATGTACGTTTTTCCAGGTTTTTCTAAAGCATCCTGTTCATACATTCTTATAGCATAATAGTATTCTCTTACAATCATATACCACAACTTGTTCAGCCATTCTGCAGTTGATAGGCATGCCATCAATTTCCAATTCTTTGCCATCACAAAAGGATCTGCTCTGAATATTTTTGTACATATAGCTTCTTTTCCTTTAAAAAAATCCCTTGGGGATACAGGCCCTTGAGTGAAATTGCCATGTCAATGGTTTTATACAGTTTTATATATCTTTGGGCATAGTTCCAAATTGCTCTCTAGAATGGATCAGTTTGCAATTCTACCAACAGGGCATTAGTATCGCAAAATTCCCACATGCCCTCCTACATTTGTCAATCTCGTGGGTGTGAGGTGGTACTTTGGAGGTCTTTTAATTTGCATTTTTCTTTTTTTCTTTTGGATTTTTCTAATCAATAGTGATTTAGATTATTTTTTCATATGCCTATGGATAGCTTTGATTTCTTCATCTGAAAACTGCCTGTTCATATCCTTTGACCATTTCTCAATTGTGAAGACTTGTATTCTTGTATATTTGACTCAGATCTCCATATATTTGAGAAATGAGGCCTTTATCAGAGAAACTTGTTATAATCCCCCCCTCCTTTCTGCTTTCCTTCTAGTTTTGGTTGCATTGGCTTTGTTTCTGCAAACCCTTTTTAATTTAATGTAATCAAAATTATGCATTTTACATCTTGCAATGCTATCTCTTTTTTGTATATAAATTTTTCTATTATCCATAGATCTGTTGGTTAAACTATTCCATGCTTCTCTAATTTCCTTATGGTTGTTCATTCCATTCACATTTACTGTTATGCTTGCTAACTGATTATTTCCCTTCATCTTATTTCCCTCCCTGTTTATACTTCTCCCCTTTTCCCTTCACCCTGTCCCACCTCAAAAGTGTTTTGCTTCTGATGACCATCTCCCCAAATTGGCACTTCCTTCAATCAGTTCCCCCTTCTCTTATTCCTCTCCTCTCCCCCTTCCCTACAAGGTAAGATAGGTTTATATATCCAACTGGATGTCTTTGTTATTCCTCTTTAGAGGCAATACAGATGAGAGTAAAGTTCAACTCTTGCCTGCCAAACCCCACCACCTTGCCCTCCACTGTGAAAGCTTTTTTGTGCCTCTTATTTGTGAGATTTTATGCCATTCTGACTTCCCTTTTCTCCCAGTGCATTCCTTTTTCTTACTCCTTAATTTTATTATTTTTAGCACATTATCTCATCATATTCAACTCACACTTGTGCCTTCTTTCTATGTATACTCCTAACTGCCTAAATAATGGCAAATAAAACTAGTAGTAGGTCTTAAGGAAAAAATCAATAAAATCTAAAAACTATTGGTTAATATGATTTTAAGAGAAAATCAAATAACTAGTATCAAAAGAGGAAAGGGGAAATATACCACTAATAAAGATGAAATCAAAGTAATCATCAGGAGTTATTTTACCAAATTATGTGCCAATAAACTTAATTATTTAAATGAAATGGAAGATTACTTACAAAAATATAAAGTACTTAGATTAAGAGAAGAGGATATAGGATATCTAAATAAACTTATTTTAGACAAAGAAATTGAATTGACCATAAATGAGCTTCTTAAGAAAACAGCATCAGGGTTAGATAGATTTACAAGTGAATTCTACCAAACATTTAAAAAATCAACTAGTTCCAATATTAAATAAATTATTCAGAATAACAGGCGAAGAAGGAGTCCTACCAATCTCCTTTTGAGTAACAAATATCACACTGATATCTAAAATAGAAAAAATAAAAACATAGAAAGAAAATTATCGATCAATTTCATTAATGAACATGGCTATGAAAATCATAAATAAAATACTAGCTAGGAGACTACAACAATATATCATGAAGATTATACATTGTGGATAAGTTGAATTTATCCTATGAATGCAGGGATGATTTGATATAAGGCAAACTTTTAAAGTTGATTATATTGACAACAAAAGTAAGAAAAATAATATAATTATATCAATAATTACAGAAAGAAATCTCTGAAAAAATACAACATCCATTCCTATTAAAAACACTTTACAAGGGACAGCTAGATGGCGCAGTGGATAAAGCACTGACCCTGGATTCAGGAGGACCTGAGTTCAAATCCGACCCAAGACACTTGACACTTACTAGCTATGCGACCATGGGCAAGTCATTTAACCCTCATTGTCCTGCAAAAAAATAATAAAAAAAACCCCACTTTACAGCATAGGTATAATTCTGCAGAACAATTTGGAACGATGCCCAAAGGGCTATAAAACTGTATATACTCTTTAATCCAGCCATACCACTGCTAGGTCTATATCCCAAAGACATCCCCAAAAAGAGAAAAAGACTTGTTTGTACAAAAATATTTCTAGCAGCTCTTTTTGTGGTGGCTAAGAATGTGAAGACAAAGGAATGCCCATCAATTGGGGAATGGCTAAACAAATTGTTGCATATGGTTGTAAGGGAATATTGTTGTGCTATAAGAAATGACAAGCAGGATGATTTCAGAAATGTCTAGAAAGTATTACATTAATTGATGTATAGTGAAGAGAACAGAACCAGGGGAATTTTATACACAGAGAAAGCAATATTGTTTGATGAAAAACCATGAATGACAACCATTCTCAACAATGCAAGGATGCAAGACTGCCTTGATCTTTTATGCCTTCATTCATTTGGAAATTTCATACTTGCTAAATTTCTTTAAAAAATTGGTCCAGAAATAAACAGGCCATTCTCAACCATCATCTAAACCAGGCATTCATTGCCTAATAGCATCTACAACCCAGGATTGCTGTGAAGATAAAATAAGATAGTATTTGTAAAGTAATTTGCAATGCTTAAAGTGTCATATAAATGTTTCTTATTCATATTGTTATCATTATTTAATCTCTCCCTATATATGGCTCTAAGGTCTTTGATTTCTTGTGCAGGCCTTTGGAATCCCTAGCAATATTTTTTGGGTTCCCTTTGGCAACATAATCTGTTACCACAAGAATCACCAAGAGAACAAAAGCAAGTTATAAATGCAATAACAAGACCTACAGCCTTCACTACCTGTTTTGCTGAGAACCAGCCTTCTCTATTCATCTCTCCTTCATAGGCAATCATTTGAAAGAACACTAGAACAAGGATCTGAGTATAAACCCAATCTCTGCTACAAACTACATATGTTACCTTGATCAAGTCACATAACCCTTTGGGGCCACAATACCCCAAGCTGCAAAAAAGGAGGTTGAACTAGAAGATCCCTAAGGTCCCTGACAACTCTAAATCTACCATTTTAGCATTCCTAAAGTGTCTGCTCTCTGAATCTATCATCCAGCAAGCTTTTTAAACCAGAACATCTCAGTATTGTAGAGGCAAAGGAAGGCAACTCAGATTATACCCCTGGTTTGCACTAGTCAGTGCAATGCTATCAGCTCCCAAATGAGAGACAGGAAAGGAATGAATAGAGCAAAGGATCAGGAGACAGGGATTAGATACTTCATTCATCTCATCTCTTTTTTTTAAAGTTGATTTCCAGAATAAATAACACACATGTCTAAAGAATTGTAATCAACATTCCAAGGACAGACATAAATAAATCTTAGATGAACTTGTACTTTAGATAATCCCAAATCTCTCCTCCACCCGTGGAAATCAGTGTGAACTGACATGATCTCCAAAAATCCCAATCCAATGCTATCCTGATTAGGCACTTCCTCTTTTTGACTCCTCACTCAGCCACTCACACAAAGTGCTTGCTGCTGTTTTGTTTCCCTTTCCTCTACGACATTTCCATTTTTTCCTGCTGCTCAGAATTGTTTTGAAAAGTGGAAGCCCTCATAGTTCAGTGACCACAGAGCTTCAGGTTCACAAAGAGACTGGAAGAGAGTCAGAGTCAAGGGATCAAGTGAAAAAGCCCCAAATCAAGGGAGTCTCCCAAACTACAAACCACAGAAGACACAGAGATTGTGAAGGAAAGAAGTGGTAAGAACTTTTCAGTATTTTCTTTTCCAATCAGGCCCCTCAGACATCATAAAGCACCATGGCCCTCTGTTGTATAATCTTTGCTTGGAGTTTGAGGGGGCAGGTGGGTAGGCCACTCATTACCCCCAGAATAGGACATGACTGGTCCTCAGCTACCTCAGAGATCTCAGTCTGGTCGGGAGTCACTGCACAACATTAGCTGTGTCCACTCCATGTGGAACACCATTTTAGGCACTGGGATCCGGGGAAGAGGGAATGCCTCTGGGAAGCTGAACTATTTTAAGATTATCTATGAAGCAAATTCCTATAATTGTCCAAATTGCATATTGGAGATCTAAAGGTTTGGTTGAAGAGAAGAGAAGAGAAAAAAAGGCCTGAGTGGGAATCTACAGCCCACGACACTGCCAAATCCTCCCTCCAGAATCTCATTCTGTACAGCTGGTTTTTCCATATATTAGAATTAGACATTGGGACTGTCATCTCTGGATCCTCCATCTTTGTTTCCAACTATGGGCTCTTTTCATTGAAATTCACTTGTCTTGGGGCAGCTAGGTGGTACAGTGGATAAAGCACCAGCTCTGGATTCAGGAGGACCTGAGTTCAAATCTGGCTTCAGAGACTTGACACACTTACTAGCTGGGTGACCCTGGACAAGTTACTTAACCCTCATTGCCCACCCCCACCCCCCAAAAAGAAATTCACTTATCTTGGCTTATTTTTTTTCTACTTATTCTGAAAACTGGAAACTTCTGAAACTAAGTCACGTCCAGGCTTTCAAGTCTTCAAAATGTTAATGGACCAAGGCTAAGCATATGATTGAAATAGTATATATTACTCAAGGTATAAATGACTGTGAGTAGAAGGGCAAGAGAGCAAGTATTGGCTCCATGTAAATGGGGTGTCTTTCTATTCCACAAACCCGCTCCTACAGAGAAGGAAACAATCAGAAGGCACAGAGGGAGGAGTGGCTCCTCTGGGAAGGTATCTCACTCCTTAGCTGGGCCAGGACTTCGGGAATCAGTAGCCAAAGGAGAAATTAGCATGTTGGATCCAGACTTTCCTCCAGACTAGAAATTTCAGCTGTCTGGGAAATATAGCTGAGGGGGAAATAGCTTGAGATATTTGCTATCTCCTAGTGGGAATGGCTGAGGTCTGGATCTTAGCCACTTACCTGTAAGACTCCTGGAACTCCTGAGTGAGGGGGGTGCCCCAAAACTAGTTAAGGGCCGTTTAGATGTCTGAGGGGCCATGGGCACCTAGACAGATTGGAAGTTGTATTGACTTGATTTTTAAAAGAGAATTGAAGATCATTCACTTTTCTGTTTAATTGATTAATTGGTAAACTGTTGATGCATGACCTTGTAGGAGAAGTAGATGACTTCAACTTCAGACTGAAAAAGTCAGCCAGAAGCCCATGGACAATAGGAAAGATGACCCCTCCAGCACAAGCAGAGAGGGAACAGTAGAGGTAGCTAGGTGGTACAGTAGGTAGAGCTTTGAACCTGGAGTAAGGAGGAACTGAGTTCGAATCCAGGCTCAGGCATTTACTGACTAGCCAAGTGCCAATACTAAAGTCACCTAGCATTAGCCTGCCTCAGTTTTTTCAACTATAAAATAGGAATAATAATAGTAACTAACTCACAAAGTCCAGGGAACTAGCATAGCACCTGGAACACAATGGATCCTTAATAAATAATTGTTGATAGATTCACATGAAGATAAGGTCATTGTGAAGTCAAATGAGGAACTATTTGTAAAGTGCTTACCACAATGCCTTATACATAAAAGGTGCTTAATAAATGCATGTTCTTTCTCTCCCATCAAAAAAAAAACGTGAATGTGATAAGAAAGCCCCAGGGTGAGCGCCCTGGAAGTCCTGGCTAACAACTAGTTAACAGGAAATAACCAGAGAACAACCACTGCCCATAGCAGTGCCAACCAACATGATGCCACAGCCCTCAGACAGAGACAGCCCAGGCAGCCCAGGCCCCAACACCCTTCAACTTGGGGACTCTGTGCCTGTGACTCTCCCCCTCCCATCTTCTTCCCTACAAGGGACTCAGTGAAGAGTTGTCTAACCAATCAGTCTGGAATCAAATAGAACGATGCATAGAAAGGGACTGGAGAATCTGAAAGCTGTCAGAATTTGTCACTTCACAACTCAGCTCAAACTACCATTTCAGCCTCATGCCACATTAATTCCACCTTGCCAAACAGGCCTTCTTGCTCCTCCTTACACACAAGAGTACATTTCCCTTCTCTGAACCATTGCACAGGCTGAACCCAATGCCTGGAATAGTCTTTGCTCCTCTAAGAATCCCTAGGCTCAAGGGGCAGCTAGGTGGCACAGTGGATGGAGTACCGGCCCTGGAATCAAGAGGACCTGAGTTTGAATCTGACCTCAGACACTTGAAACTTACTAGCCGTGTGACCTTGCGCAGGTCACTTAACACTCACTGCCCCAGAAAAACAAAACAAAACAAAACAAAAACAAAAAACCCCCAAGAATACCTAGGCCCGTTCAAGGCTACTACAAGGTTCCCTTCTTGATCACTCCAGCTGCAGCTGCATCACCTCCAAGTTTACCTTATGTTCATTTTGTACATATCCTTTATGGACTTATTTGTGTATATGTTGGTTCCTCTAGAGAATATAAGCTCTTTTAGGGAAGGAGCATATCCTCTTCCTCTTTGTATCCCCAGTGACTAGCACAGTGCCTGCCCCTTAATAAGTACTTGTTAATAGATTCACATGGAGACAAGTTAGGAGACAGAAAAGAGCTCAGGAGTCAGAAGACCTGAGGTCAGATCCTCCCTCTGACACTTACTATTTGTGTATAAGTCTTTATCTTAATTTTGTTTTTTGCAGAGCAATGAGGGTTAAGTGACTTAACCAAGGTCACACAGCTAGTAAGCGTCAAGGGTCTGAGGCCAAATTCAAACTCAGGTCCTCCTGAATCCAAGGCCGGTGCTTTATCCATGGTTTCATCTAGATGTCCTCAATCGTTAGGCAAGTCCTTTAGCTTCTCTGTGCCTAAGTTTCTTTATCTGTACAATGAGACGTTTGAATAGGTGACTTCTCAAGCTCTAGATGATGATCCTTCCAACTCAAAGACACAAAGTCCTTTGAGAACCCACAAGGGAGCCACATTCTCTCAACCAGCCAATCAACACTGAGCACCCACTATGTGCCAAGCACTGTGCTAAGTGTCAGGAATAGAAAAAGTCCCTGACTTCAAGAAACTCACAATCTAATGAGGAAAAATAACTTCAAGTAAGTATGTCCTACCAAGCTACCTACAGGACAAATCAAAGATAACAGACAACGGGAAGGTACTTTCCTAGTCCTAAGAAGGGACAGGAAAGACTTCCTGTAGAAAGTGAAATTTTAGCTGGGACTTGAAGGAAAACAAAGCCAGGAGGCAGAGCATGGGAGGGAGAGAATTTCAAACATGGGGGACAAAAGGCAAATGGAAGAAGACCCCAGCACAGAGTCCTGGGAGAAATCCATGCTTAGGGCATAGGCATAGAAGATGAGCTAGCAAAGGAGACAGAAGGAGTAAGGAGGATAATGAAGAAAGAGCACTTTGGAGAAAACTGAGGGAAAAACACACTGGCCAAAAGAGGGAAGAGTTGCATCAACCAGTAGCCACTACCAGGGTACAGTGCCCCAGGTACTAGGATTTCTGTGAGCTTCCTGGATCAGTCACCAATAAGAAAACTGCTCTGAGGTATCTCCCCAGCAAAGCTGCTAAGGGGCCTTTCAGCATCACCTATTTTCATGAATTTCAAAAGAAGAAAAAAAATAGAAATTTTATGATGGAAGTACACTGCTGACCTAGACAGAAAGAGAAACTAGATGAAGAGTTTGGAAAATAAACTATAAATCAGGCACAGAAACACAGTATAGGCATAAAGCGGGGGCGGGGGGGGGGTGTTCAGTTGTCCAGATATTTACTGGAGAGATCTCTCTGCCAAAAACTTAGCTTATAAGTTTGTGACTTATCTCACTCATAATTTCAGAAGATTTCAGGGAGTTGAAGGAATTTTTAACTAGGCAGAGTGACCTGTATTTTAAGAAAACCTCCTTTTTCAAGTTTAAAGAGAATGATTGAGAAGAAGAGACTTGAGACAGAGAGACTAATTAGGAAACTATTGCAATAGTGTGGGAAGAGATGATGAGGGGCTGAATTAGGGTGGCTGTTGTGTGACTTTAAAGAAGGGGATAGATGATGATGGTAGATAGAGAGAGATAAATAGATATAGGTGAAGAAATATATAGACATGGAAATAGATATAGAAATAGAAACAGATATAGATAGGAGAAATATTGTGGAGATAGAAATGTCAAGATTTGGCAATTGATTGGACATGTGAGTAAAATAAGAGCTAGGAATCCTTGAAATATTGACGCTCCAGAATTTCAATGAGCATATTTAAGTACCAATAATTAGAGGACTGGAAGCAAGCAAGCTAAGGGGCCCTCTGATGGCATATAAGAAGGAATATAAGAATCCCAAAGAAGTATCACATATTTGTGAAATGTGGTATAGGTGAATTATGATACTGCCAAGAGAACTCTGAATTTAGGAATCCAAGGACTTGAGTTCAAATTCCCCCTTTGTCACTAATGACCTCTCTGACATTGGGCAAATTGCTTAACCTCTCTAAGTCTCGGTTTCCTAATCATTGAACAAAAAGATAATTAAATTCCCTTCCAGTTTAAAATCTAAGATGCTGGGCATGAGAGGCTTTAGAATTGATGTCAAAGGACCTGGGTTTGAAACCAATCTCTGCTATTTACTGGCCGTAGGACTTTGGACAAGTCACTTAACCTTTCTGTGCTTCAGGTTCCTGTAAACTGGATTAGATGATCTCTAAGGTCACTTCCAACTCTAAATTCTCCATACATTTTTTGGAGAGATAGCTGTCACGATCTTTTATTGTAAATTGGATCTGAAGAGAGGCTGGATACTCAAAAGCAATTACATTTAGGTCCCAATTAATGCAAATAATTCATTCCGTGACGTAGTTGCATTATTAAGATTTATATTACAAATTCTCATTGGTCTGGAAATACCTTTTTGGGGGTATTTTATTATTATTATTTTTAGTTTTCAACATTTGTTTAGATAAGATTTCCAATTTCAAATCTTTTTCCCTCCCTCCCCTCCCTCCCCCGTCCCCTAGACAGCAGGTAATCTGATATAGGTTATATATATATGTGTGTGTGTGTGTGTGTGTGTGTATGTATATATATTATATATAACATTAAACATATGTCTGCATTAGTCATGTTATAAGAGAACAATCAGAGCAAAAAGGAAAAACTTCAAAAAAAGAAAAACAACAGCACCAAAAACAAAAGAAATAGTATGGTACGATCAGCATCCTTATTCCATAGTTCCTTTTTTTCTGGATTTAGAGAGTCTTTTCCATCATGAGTTCTTTGGAACTTTCTTGTACAGTTGGATTGGTGAGAAGATTCTAGTCTATCACAGTTGATCAACACATAATGTTGATGACACTGTATATAATGTACTTCTGGTTCTGCTCATCTCACTCATCATCAGTTCGTGCAAGTCCTTCCAGGTTTCTCTGAACTCCTCATGCTCATCGTTTCTTACAGCACAATAGAATGGTCTGGAAATATATTAACATATTTTGACTTTGAATAATGGCATTCAAATAAATGTGATCACTTCCCAGGATTCATTATTCACACTAATCAGGACTTAATTGTAAGGGTATTAATAGGGAAAGGGAGAAGAGGGACTCTGGTTCTACCTGGAAGCACAGTCTGTAGGGAGGGTTACAAGCAGGAGAAGGAGTATAGTCCTGAGAATGCTGTTTTCCTAGCTCAGCTAAAAATGACTTAGTGTTTCCCAGGTTCTATTTGAGCAGCCTTTGCATTTGCAGGTAACATTCCTCCTCCAACATGGCCAGTGGTCTTTCCATGCGAGCCCCAGTCTGCTTAATTGAGAACAGTAATGGGCAATTCATGGTGAAGCAGAAAGCACTTCAGGTCCTTACTACAGTTACCCAGCCTGTGGTGGTGGTGGCAATTGTGGGACTCTATCGCACTGGAAAATCCTACCTGATGAACAAGCTGGCAGGGCAGAAAACTGGTAAGTCTAAGACATATCACTCTGTAAACACATACAGAATATTATCCATTCATGTCAGATTAGGGTCTTTGTCATAGGAATTAATGGCTCCTTATAGGTAAAGTTTCTTCCTTTGATCCTGATTCTTTTCAAATACAGTAATTGAGGAATAAAGCAGAGAAGAGAATGCAAATAGGATATTCCAGTTTTTCTTTCATAAGGGACAAGGAGAGCATAAAAAATAAAGGTAGAGACAATGAATCAGGGAATTAAAAATAAATGGGTTAGGAGAAAGGGAAAATAAGGAACAAGGAGGATAATGCAAAAGACAATTTCTTTTCTTTTTTTTTAGGCAATGGGGGTTAAGTGACTTGCCCAGGGTCACACAGCTAGTAAGTGTCAAGTGTCTGAGGCCGGATTTGAACTCAGGTACTCCTGAATCCAGGGCCGGTGCTTTAACCACTGCGCCATCTAGCTGCCCCAAAAGACAATTTCTTTTAAAAGGGAATAGCAACAAAAGGGAGAAGACAAAAAAAGCATTGACCAATGATAACAGTTAATTAATTAGTTATGGTGATGTTTAAGATGACATCATCTTAATTAAGTAAATTAGAGATATATATTTTTACATATTCCTTAACAGTTCTGATAAAATAATCTAACTTGTTTTGGCTACATTTCCCCCCATTTCTCTGCTTAAAATGAGTTTGAAGGGAGATTTTTGAACCACAGTCTTTACTAGGCAGAGAGAGAGAAGGACTGAAAGAAAGACAGAAACGAACAAATAAAAAATAAACAGAAATTAACAATATAAATAATTTCAAAGAATTTAGACTAGGTCAGTTAAATGGGAATGATATAAGCATATGGGATTGGGGAAGACAGAGTGGGAATACACTGGTATAATATCAAATTTAATAACCTCACTCTCTAAAACTGTAGTTAATGTTACAATATCTCTGCCAGTCTATGGGAAATCTCTTTGAAGAATAGGAGATTAACAGTCATTCTGGAGAGACTATTAACTATGACAGCTGATGAGTGGAGAGGGAAAGAAACTAGAAGAATTTATTTGCAGGGATAATCGAATATGACTTGTATCTCACCAAGGAATATCAAAAGAATTCTTGAGAAGAGATTTTAATGCATATTCTGAAAGAACCGAATGATGGAACTAGGTTTCTAAAATGAGAAGTTCATAGTAGTTAGTCATTGAAAGTGGCTTTGGCTATGACTTTCTCTCAGCTGACATATTATAAATATTGATTCATGACTTTGTTTCCCTGTTGGTTACAGTGCTAGTATATAGTATAGTTAATATCTTCAATGTTTCAGCCTAGGAATCAGAAGATTCGGTGTTGGGGAGAAGGTGAATACCTATCTAGAGAAAAGGGAACCTATGCTTATGGATAAAGAAGCCTCTCCAGTTAGTTAAATAAGTAATATATAAACTGCGGTGGAGCACAGAACTAATCCATTAATTAATGAGAGGTATTTCAGTTTTAGTAATTAATAAGGAAACATCAAAACATGATTTTCTTAGAACCCAGGATAGGAATGGATAAAAAAAAATGTACTAGTATTAGATAGAATGGAGATTACACAATATAGGCTACACATAAGAACTGATTTTAACTCACAGGTATACTAGCATCAAAGTAATGTAAACTTTAAAAAATCTGTCATGCACCAAACACTGATTTTAAAAAGAAAAGAGATCACATGAAATTAATAAGAGGAGAAAAACAGAAGCCCAATAACTATAGTATGAAATGTGGATTAGTGCATGATCCAACAAAATGAAATAAAATGACATAGTGGATAAGAAACCACAACCCAACAATGCAAGACACACCACTGGGGAGGTTTCCACTCAGGAAATTAAGTCACAGTATCTATGGGAAGGAAGAGATCATCCCTGGCCACCAGCTGAGAATGGAAAACAGTCATGCGTGGTAAGGGATTGGCAGTGATTGTTCTGCTGCTTAGGGATTTAAACAGGGTTCTTATAGTGTTCTTCAAAGATTTTCCCCCCTTCTTACCAAATACAATCTCCCATTGGAAGATAAACAAAGGTACACACAATATTCTGACCATTGGTCAAATTTGACCTTCCTACCAAATATATTCTCCCATTGGAAGATAAGCAAAGGTACACACAATATTCTTATGGAGTGGAGGGGAAGAAAGGGGAAAATTGGGGGAGTGAATGAGTTTCACTCTCATCAGAAATGACTCAAAGATGAAATAACATACACACTCAAGTGGTTATAGTAATATATCTTGCCCTGTGGGGAAGTGGGAGGGGAAGGGCATAAGGAGGGAGGGGAGAAGGAAGAGAAGGCAGATTGGGGGAGGGACAGTCAAAATTGACCAATTTGACAACAATGGCTTTATGATAAGAAACAGAGAAGGAGATGGTCACTTATCAAGATAAACAATTAGGAAAGACCAAGGTAAATGGGGAGGTAGGGAATATTTAGCAAGCTGTATAATCAATTACTAAGAAAATTAAAGTTCTGTCACAAGTCAGATTTATTGGAAGTTTTTATAATGAATATAGAAATTATGTAAGAATGCTCCCTTTCTGTACTATTATTTCATATGATTATAGAAATAATATTGATAGCAACAAAAAATTAAAGAAAAGAAAGACATGACTACTGGTTAAAAGGAGACAAAAATGATCTGTCACAGACAACATGAGGGTTTGCTTAGCAAACCATAGAAAATTAGCAAAGAAACTAGTTAAGACAATAGCTTCAGCAAATGAATTAATTAGGTATTTATTAAGTGCCTATTAGCTGCCAGTCTCAGCATTAAAGTTACAAAGGCAAAAATGAAGCAGTTTCTATCCACAAGGAACTTAAATTTTTTCCAGAGAAAGAACATCCACCTACACAAATCAAGGCAAAGTAAATGCATGGGGATTGGGGAAGGGAGGCCCTAGAGCTGGGGGTTCAGAAAAGAGCTCACCTAGGAGGTGGTGTTTCAGCTAAGCATTAAAATTCGTAAGGTGTTCAGTGAGGTAGAGATGAGCAGTGAGTAAGTTCTCTGCAAAGGCAGGAATATGGAAGATGGAGTATCATATCTGGGATATTAAAAAGTCAGTTTGACTGGACCACGTAATGCAGGATGGGGAGTATTATATAATGACCTGGAAAGGTAATCTGGAACCAGATTGTGAAAACTTTAAATGACCCATAGAAGGCTTTGTATTTGAACCTAGAAGCAAAATAGTACCACTAGAGATTAGGAAGCAGGGAAATGAGATGGTAAAATCTGGGTAGGTTGGTGGCTATGTGAATAGAGAGGCAACTGGCAGCAATAAATGGTGCAAAGGTACGTTAAATGAAGCTGAGGAACTGAAAATATAAGTGGAGTGAAGGAGAATGAGGAGCTGAGGAAGGCTGCCAAGTTGTGAATCTGAGTGATTAGAAAGATAATGGCGACTTTGAGAGACAATGGAGAAGTTAAGAAGCTTAGGTTTGGAGGAAAGGCCAATGAATTCTTTTCTGGACATATGAAGCTTGATATATCTATAAGATACACGGAGGTAGGGGCTGGGGTAGAAATTCAGCAGAAAGACCAGGGCTCATCTTTCTGTGTATATGTGTGTGTGTGTGTGTGTGAATATATGCATGTATATTTATATATCTTTATATATGTGTGTATATGTATGTGTATGTGTATACATTTGATAGATGTGAGGTCATTTGTGTACAAATAATAATTTAAATTATGGGAGCTATTAAGGTCACCAAGAGAGATGTGTGAGGCCTTAAGAAGAGGGCTTTGGGGTACAGCCAGAGTTATGGGAAAGAATATGGGGAATGATGCCACAAAAGAAACTGAGAAGAGCCTGAGAGGAGTGAGTATGGCAGGAGAGGGATGAATGCTGTGGAGGGAACAAGAAGGATGAAGACTGAAAAAAGACTAGTGGATGTGGAAATTAACAAATCTTTGGTAACCGAGGGTAATAGATTCAGTAAAGCATCAGGATACAAGAAAAATTCCCTCCAATCTCAAGCATTTCTGGATAGAGAAACAAAGTCTGGGAATAAAACAATAGAGAAACCCCAAAGTAACTATAGAATCTTTAAAATACCAGTGAGTCAATATGCTAAGACAGAACTCAAGACATATTTTTATCTAGAAAAACCAAGTTTCACACTTTACAGAAATAAAGGTTGATAAATAATTGGGGGTTTGCTATTCACTGTTCACATTTCCATCACAAGCAGTCTAGAAAGGATAGATCAAAAGCACAGGCAAAAGCACTTGGCTTGACAAGAAGGAGGACCTCCTCTTACTCTGAGAATGAAGGGAAAGATAGAGTATGTGGGAATATAAGTTTAGGGGAATGAACAAGGATTCTTGAGAAAATTACTTTTAGATGACCTCCATCTTCTCAGAATTGAGAATGAGAAAGGACTATAGCATTCCAAATGAATTGTGTGGAGAAACTGAGGCTCCAGGAGGGTAAGTGATTTGCTGAGGTCTCAGAGCTAGTAAATGGTAGAGCTTAGATTCCTTCTCAAGCCCCCTATTTCTTTCTTTCTTTCTTTCTTCCTTCCTTCCTTCCTTCCTTTCTTTTTAGTTTTTTTCCCCACCTTACATATAAAAAGAAATTGTAACATTGGTTTTTAAAAGTTTGTGTTCCAAATTCTCATCCTTCCTCCCTATTCCCCCTTAAGAATTCAAGCAATTCAATATAAGTTATACATGTGCAGTCATGCAAAACACAGCAGACAAAAAACTTTAGAAAAAGGAACTTACCAAAAAAAGGAACTAACAACAAAAAAATATACTTCCACCTGTATTCAGGTACCATCAGTTCTTGCTCTGTAGATGGATTGCACTTTTCATAAGTCATTTTTCATAAGAGTTGTCTTGGATCATTGCATTGCTGAAAATAACTAACTCATTCACAGCAAATTATCTTACAATATTGCTGTTATTTTGTATACAGTACATTTCACTTTGCATCAGCTCATGTAAGTCTTTCCAGGTTCTTCTGATAGCATCCTGCTCATCTTTTTTCTTTTTTTAAATAGTAAACTACATTTATATAGTACTTTAAAGGGAGATTTCCTTACAAAACATCCATGTGGTTGATCATTGCAATAACAATAATAGCTAACATTTATATAGTACCTTATACCAGACAAAGAATTTTCTTCACAATAGCCCAGCAAAGTAAATACCATCCTCATCCTCCTCCTTCTCCTCATCTTCCATTGCTCTTGTCTCTGCTTCAATTTTTCCCCAGTTACTATTGCTGTGTTTTCCTCCATCCTATTTGATCCCTATGATATTTACTCTATTTTCTACCTTCTTTTACCCTATCCCTCCTCAAGTGTTTTGCTTCTGACTGTCCCTCCCCCAATCTGCCTTCACTCATTCACTCCCCCAATCCTCCCCCTTCTTCCCCTCCACTCCATAAGCTTTTTCTTGCTTCTTTTATGTGAGATACTTTTCACCATTCAACCTCTCTCCCTTTCTCCCAGTGCAATTGTGCCAGAGTCGAAAATGAGAAAAGCAAGGATCTCAAGCCATGCCCAAGAGACAAATTTTAATCACAGGATCCTGAGTTTTTATATGCTCTCAGATTCATGCAGATTGTTAGTGTTCCTATGGCAGTGGAACAAACTTAAACAATGTAACGTAGAACTTTTACAATGATGAACACAGGAACAAAATATTCTTGGGTTTTTTATTGTTGTTGTTTGTTTGTTTGTTTTCTGCAGGGCATTGGGGGTTAAGTGACTTGCCTGTGATCACACAGCTAGTAAGTGTCGAGTGTCTGAGGCTGGATTTGAATTCAGGTACTCCTGAATCCAGTGCTTTGGTGCTTTATCCACTGTGCCACCTAGCTGCCCCGGAACAAAATATTCTTTACAGGGAATGGCTAGTTTTAACTGAAACACATTGTTCAGTGCATTCTATTTGATTTATATGTTTATTAATAAGTATCCTGGCTACAGCCTTGGAGTCATGTCACTGGTCTTCCAGCTGGTGATGAAGTTGGTGAGCCAGGTGAGTAGGTGATTCTTGGTTGTAAACTCAATTCGTTTGTCAGGTATTCTGACTTCAAATCAGTGCTGCCTCTCCCTGAGAATACAGAAAAGATGCAAGAGCAGGATCAGAAAGGCTTCATGGGTATATAGCACAAGAGCAGGCCTTGGACTTCAGTGTTTGGGTGGGGGAGGCACAAGGAGAAGGCACAGTACCTCTATAACCCTTTTGTGATCTCCTAACCATTTGAAAGCCACATCTCCTTGCTTTCCCCTTCCCTTAGGAACTTCTTGTCTCATCTTACTGATTCCATTGTCTCTGCTCACCAATGCAGGCTTCCCTTGTCTGACCTCTTCCTCCTCCTTAGCTCCCTCCTTACCCCCTCAGCCATTCTCCTTTTCTCAAACATGTTCTGCCTTCAGATTTCTTGCCCTTCTCCTCCTCTTTTAGCCAGATCTTGATCCTCAAGTTCCCCAGAATTTCTACTTCCCAACATCAATCTCCAACCTTCTTTACAAGGTTAGAGCCCAGTGAAGCACCTCTTCAACATCCTTCCCATTCATCTTATGCCCTTGTCCTTCTCCAGCCCCTTTTGTCAGTCAACCTTCTACTTCATAAGCCCCAAGGAGCCACACTGCTCTCTTGTCTCCCCAATAAAGCATAAACACCTCATCTTAACATCTGCAGCCCTGACCTACCAGGCTCTCACCTACCTCACCAGCTTTATCTCATGTGGCCCTCTGAGCATACTTGAATAAATCAAAATTGAGTTACTTTCTATACAACTTTGGGCATTTGAGAGGCTGAGACCTAACCTATCTCACTCTCAAGTTAAGAAATTCTGCTGTTGTCTCTTTCCTTCTATGAAAATGTATTGGGGCAGCTAGGTAGTATAGTTGACAGAGTACCAGCCCTGGAGTCAGGAGGACCTGAGTTCAAATCTGGCCTCAGACACTTAACACTTACTAGCTGTGTGACCCTGGGCAAGTCACTTAACCCCAATTGCTTCACCAAAAAAAAAAGTGTGTGTGAAAATATATCGTGTTCTTCTGTACTAGTAGTAGTACTAATTATAGTACTCATCATCAACAACATCACTGCACTTAAATGGCCCTTTAAGGTTTCGAAGTGTTACATATACGTGTGTGTGTGTGTATATGTATATATATATATGCACACACACATACACATATACATATACATATATAATATATATATAATTTTTCTCAATAATTATGAAGTAGTTGCTATTAGTCTCATTTTAAAGATGAGAAAACTGAGCTTAAGCGATTTGACTAGAATCACACAGCAAGTAAGTGTTGGAGGCAGGATTTGAATTCAGCTCTTTCTCAAACTACGTCCAACATGCTTTCCACAACTCTGATTGGAATGCCCTCCACGCACCCAAATGTCAAATTGCTACCTTGCTACCATCTGGCTCCTCTCTCCAAACTTTTGTGCAGGTTTCTCCCTTGGCTCCACAGTGCAGTCTCACACCAAGGGCATCTGGATGTGGTGTGTTCCTCATCCCAAGAAGCCAAATCACACCCTCGTTCTTCTGGACACTGAAGGCCTGGGCGATGTCGAGAAGGTAAGAAAAGGTGGATGCCACCCTGCTTAACCAAATGCCACTAACCATTGCTGTTCTAGGCCTCAGGTATAACAAGGACCAAACAAGTTGGTTTTCCCCCACTGCATAATCATGGTAACCTAGGGCATCTCACGGAATGGAAATGAGTCATGCATTCAGTCCAGATCATGGGATCTGATTTCTAGGGTGACAACAAGAATGACACCTGGATCTTTGCCCTGGCCGTGCTACTGAGCAGCACCTTTGTCTACAATAGCATGGGCACCATCAACCAGCAGGCCATGGACCAGCTGCAGTATCCTGCATAAAATGAGATGATGTTGAGAAAGCATTTTGCAAACTTCAAAGGTCTTTACAAATGCTAGTTATTACTGTTCAAAGGAATAGTAGGATAGGAGTGGGATAGCTCCCTACTTCCCAAAGGAAGCCTCTATGAAGTCCACATTTTATTGTATCACTGACAGTTAAAAGAGAAGAGGAGAGATAGACAGACAACCAGAGAGAAAGGGAAATACAGAGAGGACCAAAGTCAGAGAAAGAGACAGAGATAGAAACATGGCCTAGTGGATAGAGATCCCCCATTGCAGTCAGGAAGACTTGGTGATAATTCTGCTTCTGACGGAGCAAACCACTTAATGTCTCAGTGCTCCAAGACCATTGAAAGCTGTAAATCATTAGCAAGTATCAATCTATATTTCTACAGGGAAATTCCTCACTGGGAGTTCCCTGTACTGATGAAAATAAGGATCCAGTTACACACACACACACACACACACACACACACACACACACACACACATGCACATACATACCCACACACATACTCAGTAACTGTCAGGAAAATCTCTTCTGGCTAAAAGGGCCAGTAAGTTGATTCTAGGGGAAAAGAAGTATAAGACTTTAGGGAATTGGGAGACTTAAGGAATGATGCCTGCTGGACTCATTTTCTACTTTTTTCCCTTAATTAAAACCCCAGTTATGTGACAGAGTTGACAGATAAAATCAAGGCAAAATCTTCCCCCAAAACTAAGCAGATGAATGACTCCACGGAATTTGCGAGCCTCTTTCCAGACTTTGTGTGGACCGTGCGTGATTTCATCTTGGACTTGGAAATCAATGGGCAGCCCATCACCTCTGATCAGTACCTGGAGATTGCTCTGAAGCTGAACAAAGGTGCCAGGGAATAAGGGTGGGCAATGGGGGAAATCACATAAACTGCTCTTATTTGTATTCAGTTTGTCTGTGTACAGTGATAGTCCCCAGACTCCTCCCCAAAAGGGATATGATACAAGCCTTAGAAGAATCTAGATGACTGGGATCTACTGATAATTGTATTCATGGGACAAGTTCTTTGTCCTTTTACTTTTTCTTTAATCAACCTCATGCTTACAGACTCCTGGGTTAGGAGTGAGTCAAATGTTCTAGAGAGGACACAACTGGAATGGACAAACCCCCAGACCAACTTCCGCTCCATGCCATATTCTTCCTCTTTCCCTTTCCTAAGGTACCAGTGACGAAGCCAGATTGTGTATCCAGAAGTTCTTTCTAAACAGGAAATGCTTCGTCTTTGCCCCACCTGCTCCTAGAAAGAAGCTCAAATATCTTGAGAAACTTCATGATGATGAACTTGATGAAGATTTTGTGGAAAGTACTAAAAACTTCTGTGATTACATCTTCAGTAATGCTAAGGCCAAGACTCTCTCAGGAGGTGGTGTGGTCACTGGGCCCCGTGAGTCTCCTTCTCTCTAACATTTCCTATGATTTCTTTGTAGTACTTGTAAGGATCTCTAGAATTAGAGAGCTAGAGGAGCCTTCATAGCTTTACCATGGACAAAGGCAATGACTGTCTTCTTGTGCCAGACCAGTCATACGTACCACATTTGTCAGAGTTTTGGTTACCAAAAACATATTCCTTATTTCCTAGGCATTCATGATGCTTCCTGATTCAATAACAAAGCTCACTTTCTGAGAAACAAAATGAAACCCTTACTGCCCACCTGGGAAAGAATTAAGATTCAGCCTCATTCCTAAACAGGATATCTCTGGCCATTCTCCTGATTGCCTGATTTCTCTCTTAGGTCTAGGACACCTGGTCCTGACCTATGTCAAGGCCATCACCAATGGAGATATTCCCTGTATAGAGAATGCAGTCCTGGCACTGGCTGAGCTAGAGAACTCAGCTGCAGTTCAAAGGGCCATTACATTGTATGAAGAAATGATGAGAAAGGAGGTCCACTTCCCCACAGAAACCATTCAAGAACTGTTGGACATAAATGTCATCTGTAAGAAGGAAGCCATTCAAGTCTTCATCAAGGACTCTTTCAAGGATGTGAACCAGAAATTCCAAAAATCACTGGAGGTACCTTTGCTATTTTAGGACTTTGCCTGTGAACGACATCTCTTATAAAATTTGAAATCCCCAGATCTCAGTACTGTGACCCTGACATCCCATTTTCAATAGTGACCAAAAGACCCCTGACTCTTGTGTGCTCTGCAGATCTAGTATAATATGCTCATTTAATATATCTATTTAAAGTCCTAGGAAGTAAGACTGTTACACATGAAAGGTCCACTTGAGGCTTTTGATCTGCAATATGGGTTATATACCATAGTCCAAAGCAAAGACAATAGTGGGAAGGACTTTCTGAAATTTTTAGATCAACGTTCTTGTGCTCTTGATATATTGAAGGATCCAATAGGAGTAGATGTCAGGCTAATGGATCAGAAAACAGACTTGGTCCCCTGTGACTGCGTCTTAAAGTTCACAGAGACAACAGATGTTGGTTTTATAGGAATGTATAGGAAGAAAATTTTCTTTCTTATTTATTTTTAATTTATTGAATAGAACATTTCTATAACACAAAAAGATTATTACACATGAAACTGCAAATCTATTATGTACAAACTGCTATTCTATCATGTAAATGTCTTTTTTTCCCTTTTTCCCTCTCCTAGCCCTTGAAATGGCTATCATTAGAAGCAAATAGCAATAGATATGTACAATTATTTTATACATACTTTTATTTATCAGTACCTTCTTTGGATGCAGAAAGTATCTTTCTCCATATGTCCTTTCTCTTTAATTTGCACATTTATAATAGTCAATGTGACTTACTTGCTCAAAGTTGTTCTTAATATTGCCATTACTGTATACGATGTTCTCTTGGTTCTGCTTATTTCCCTCTTCATTATTTCTTGCAAGTCTTTCCACGTTTTTATAAGATCATTGAGCTCATCATTTCTTATACCATAGTAATGTTCCATCACAATTATATACGACAAACCTAACATTTTCTCAAGGGAAATCTTCTGAAGGAAAACATCCTAACAATTAGAATGACTTAAAAGTAAGAGGCTGTCAGTTTTCCTTCTTTGGAATTATTCAAGGAAAAGTTAGAAGGGCTTGGGTGGCATGGGACATGGGGTAGATTAAATGACTACTGAGGTCCTTTTGAATTCTGAAATAGGGGATTCTTTTGCATCCCTTATGTCTTACTCCTTTTTTCTTTATTTAATCACTTTAAAGACTGAGCTAGAAGCCAAGCTAGAAGACTTCTGTAAACAAAATGAAAGAAAGTCCCTAGAGCGGTGCAGAGCTTTGCTTCAGGATATATTCAGTCCTCTGGAGAAATCAGTGAAGCAAAACACCTTCTATAAACCAGGGGGCTATGGCATCTTCCTTCAGAAGAAGCAAGAGCTCATAGAGAAGTACAACCAGCAGCCCAAGAAGGGGATCCAGGTAAACCTTCCCTTTGGCCATAGGTTCAAGGTTGCTGGTTAAGGGGAGTCAAGAAACTTCCAGGGTCTTTTCCCAGCCTTGAGGTGACTAGTTGATTGTGCTGTCTGTTGGGTGGCCCACGTATGAGCTATGTTCAAGTGAATGAACGAGCCTTGGCTTTACCCATACATCATCACTGAATTCATTGTCCTCCTGTCCTCCAGGCAGGCAAAGCACTGGAAGAATACCTGAAGTCAAAGGAAGCTGTAGCTGCTGCAATTAAGCAGGCAGACCAAACCCTTACTGCAAAAGAAAGAGAGATCAAAGGTGAGAAATACATGAAAGAGACCCTAACCTGAGTAGTCCTGAGAATTGTGTCCTCTGTGCTCAGAAATCTTATTTAAGATGACTTGATGTCCTTGAGAGCATTTGAAATCAACTAAGACTCCTTTTTTGCTTCCTAAACATTAATCTCTCTCCAGAAAAATACTGGTTATAAAGAGGTCCAATAAGTTTGCTCTATGAAATAAAATCAATAGTAAGCAGGGACAGAAGGCTGGTGGAGTGAGCAGCCCTCTACCTCTAGTTGTTGTTTTTGTTCAGTCATTTTGATAGTATCCAACTCTTTGTGACTGCCTTTGGGGTTTTCTTGGCAAAGATAAAGGAATGGTTTTTCATTTGCTTCTCCAACTCATTCTACTACCGAGGAAAATGAGGCAAATATTGTTAAGCAACTAGCCCATGGTCACAAAGCTAGTAAATGTCTGATGCCAGATTTGAACTCAGGTCTTCCTGACTCCAGGGGTGGCCCTCTATCCACTAGGCCACCTTGCTACCCTATTTACCTCTGGTTAAATTTTTGTAATTCTCTTCTCAGAGCAACAGAAGAAAGCACAAGCTGCAGCAGCTGCTGCAAAAGAGTTGGAAATACTGATATGGAAGCAGGAGCAGATGAACCTGGAAAATGAAATGAGACAAGAAGACGAACTAAGGCAAATGTTTGCAAACATGGAAGTGGAGAGGAGGAGGATATTGGCTGAGCAAGAGAGGGAGCAGGCTAGGAGACTACAGGTATTACATTATCCCAATTCAACATCTGTCCCCTTCCCCATTCCTCTTAATAATTTAGATAAATGGAGATTACTCAGTTACAACACTTGAATAGTAAAACCTTTTGAACCCAACAGAAGACTAATACAGTCCAGGACAATAACTCCTATCTCTTTTTATTAATCCATTTTGCAAACATTTATTAAGCACCTACTCTGTTTGGTCACTGTGTCAGCCTCTGGAGATAAGATAAAAAACATAAAGCAAATGAGGAAGGAAGAAAAGGAAGTAAGGGAGGAAGAAGGGAAGGAAGATGAGAAGGGAGGATAAAAGTAAGCAGAAGGAAGGAGAAGGAAAGGAATTAAGGAAAGAGGGAGGGAAGGAAGGAAGAGTAAAAGGTAGGGAAGTAGGGAGAAAGAGGGAAGGGGGAGAGAAGGAAGGAAGAGAAAGAGGGAAAACAAAGGAAGGGAAGGAGGAAGAGAGAAAGGAAGGAAAAATGAGCTAGGGACAGGAAGAGGGAAAGAGGAAGGGAGGAGGGAAGAAGAGAGGGATGAAGGAAGGAGGGATGGAGGAATGGAAGGGAAAATTCACAGCATTCAAGGAGTTATTCCCTTTTTCTGAACTTTATAGTGCCTCTCTATACCACTCCTTGAAAACTCAGATATACTGCCTTATATTGTCTGTTTTCCTTATATGTATTCATGTTGTTTCCCTAATTAGATTGTAAACTCCCCAAAGGTAAGGATTGTATTTTATGTTTCTTGGTATCCTCCACAGAGCTTAGCAAAGAATCTTATACATTCATATAATTAATTAAGAAAATATTTAAGCAGTTAGAACTTGAGGCTACCAATCACTAAGAAACCCCATAGGATGTAACCTCCCTGAAGGCAGGGACTGTTATTGCTTTTGTCTTTGTATCCCACCACCTAGAAGTTAGTAGTAGTCCTTGTTTGGATTAAATTGTATTGCCAAACCTAAGTGAGGTTCCCCTCTGATTTCACCTACACTTTGTCTGTTGGATGCCTTTTTGTTCTCATTTCTCTTCAGGAACAAGCACAATCACTCCAGGAACTGCAAATGAGTACAGCAATGCCACTGAACAGCAACGTCAGATCCAGAATTTTTAGGTCAAATTTCCTAACTGTGACTCAGGAAGTGACTGTAATATATTGTGAAGAGAAGAGCTTCACCTTCTCATTTACTTAGAGCTACCGTGTTGTTTAAATGAGAAATGTTTAACCTTGGGACAGAGAAGATGAGACTCAGCTTTCTGAAATAATAATAGAATTGTACAACTATATGACTAAAGGAATCTCAGAAAGCATTTGTCAAACCCTGGCACAAAGGATGTGTCTTTCTTACAATATTCCTGACCAGTAAATGGTCATTCAGCCCCAGCTCAAACTGCCCCCCGCCCCGATGGAGAATTCACTCCCTTTATAGGTGAGGTATCCTGTTCCACTTTTAGTCAGTTCTCTCTGTTCAGAGGTCTTTCCTTAGCAGGAGCCAGGAACCTTCTTTACAAATGCCATCTAGCTGTGCTTCCTGTGAATGAGCTCCCTTTGTCTAATCTTTCACATGACAACCTTTCAACTATTTGAAGACAACAATCATGAAATAGAAACCAGAAAAGAAAACAAGAAAAAAGAAAAGAAAAAGGACATTTGGTGGGTTGAAGCAGAGTCAACAAGATATTTGCTCTTTCCCTGCTTTCCCATGTGGAGAAGATTAGTTCTCCTTAGTTCTAGAGCCTCTTTTCATTATGTATATAAGGATATGGGTTTACTTCTCAGAACTGTTCAAGCACTCTCCTTTGACACTTTTGGGAACGTCAAGAAATCAGTGCTGTTTGTTATAGATTGTTGTACCTGCATTTGAAGTTGGGCTGTCACCCCAGGACTTGAGCTTAAATGACTCTGAGCAGTGGAGACAGAGGCTGAGCAGCTGACTAGGTGGGGAGGGGAAAGAAGTGTGTCCAGTCAATAGATAAACCTGGAGAGTTAGAGAGCTGTAACCCCAGGGGTACCAGGATGGGCAAGGGTGAGAGTTTTGAAATAGTTGTCTCCTTGCTGGGGCCTCTGAAAGCAGAGGAGCTTGGGACTTAAAGGTAGAGCTGAAGGGGAAAGTTGACTTGGGCTTCATTGACAGGGAACAGCAACTGAACTTCCTATTCCACCCACCCCTAGGAAAGCTGCCCTTATGGGTGCTAGCAGTTGGCATTGGGGCCACACCTACAGTTCTTGGAGATTTGGGGATGTGAAGGGGAGGGTTATTGTAGGAGGGTGTCTCCTAAGCCCTTGTCCTCTCTTCCTCCCCCCTCCCCCCATTCTCCTCATTGTCCCCTTCCTCCTCCCCTTCTTCCCTCCTCTTTTTGCCCCTTCTCCTCACTTTCTCTCTCCTCCTCTTAAAATCAATCCTTGAGGATAGGGCAAAAGCTACTCCAGATTTCTCCAGGTCTCTGTCAGTAGAAGTTTTATGTTGAGATCTCAACACTGTATTCATGACTAGGTAGACAGTTAAGACAGTTAAATATTACATTGAGCTCCTGGGTAAATGAAACAATTTAATGAGTCCTTTAGACCCAGGATTGTGAAAGGTGGTTGGAAAGTGGAAAAGCTAGTCCAGACACTATCCCAACTTTGTATCCTTCTTTGATGCCAAAGGATTAGGATGTAAATTCTGAGGGCAAAGATCGACATTTCCCCCCACCTTTTTATTCCCAGCATCTAAGAAAGCCTTGTACATATCAAATGTTCATGAAATGTTTCTTTAATTGAATGAAAATACAAATATTCAATGCTACAGCTTTCTCTTCTAGTGAGATGTCCTCCCCTGGACCACTATATTCTTTCAACAGATTGTTGTAGTTTTCCCCTCCCTCACTTTTATATTAAAACTGATGTCTGAATAAACTTTGGAATTTCCTCTAGGTTCCAATATACAAAGTAAAACAGTGGAGTTTACTGAATGGGGGAGGAGGAAAGTTGTGTGATACAGTCACACCTGAGCTTAAGGAAGATAAAAATAAGGGGCAGCTAGGTGGCACAGTGAATAAAGCACCGGCCCTGGATTCAGGAGGACCTGTGTGCAAATCTGGCCTCAGACACTTGACACTTACTAGCTGTGTGACTCTGGGAAAGTCACTTAACCCTCATTGCCCTGCCAAAAAAAAGATAAACATAAATCTGATAGATAACTCTTGTTTTCAAAAGATTTACAACCAGAAATATGTTGTTTTTCCTGTAGATGTGAACTAAAGGAAATTAGAGTTGATGCACAGAAAGTACTAGAATTAAAGGGATAAAGGAAGGCTTACTATAGAAGGCAAGATTTAGCTGTGAGTTAGAAAATAACAAGGAAGCATCTTATATGTCACATGACCAACAGGATAGAGGACTAGATATTTTCTCCAGTGTGCATGACTTTTAAAATTTCTCCAAAGTAGGAGTAATTCACTGGAGATAGAATAATTTCAGCTCTTTCCATGAACTAGAACACTAGGAATTCAAACAAAGTTAAAACTCAGTGAACTAATAGCAATGAATACTCTTTTTTTTGTAATTCAATGAGGGTTAGGTGACTTGACCAGGGTCCCACACCTAGTAAGTGTCAAGTGTCTGAGGCCGGATTTGAACTTAGGTCCTCCTGAATCCAGGGCCAGTTCTCTATCCACTGTGCCACCTAGCTGACCCCTAATGAATACTCTTCTAAAGAATATTCATTCGACCTGCTTTCCCACACTGCCCAAGGCTGCATAAGCCAAACCAAACTTGCAACAGAAGCCATCTTCACACTCCAACTCCCACTGACTTCCAGTGCCCAAAGATCCCAATTATAAAGAGCAGATATTTGTCCAGGCTCTAATGACAGCAGAGCAGCACTCTGGGCCATTGACCTGGGAACTAAGGAATAGACTGAATGAGCCCCACATGGAACTGGATGGCACTTAGATGGATAAGCCTGAAGAAAAGAGTGGGGACCAGTTCTTCTGACCCCCCGCCCTAGTCACTTACTGCAGAAACTTAGGATGGTGAACTGTGCATTGCCCAGTATGGGAAGAGGCTGAGACACTTTGAAATCCAGCCCCCAGGGAAACTGTCACCAGAGGGGTGTCAGAAAGTCAGAAATAAGGGGGAAACAGTGAAATTACCAAAGATCTCAGGAAAAAGAAAACTCAAAGACCTTAAACATAAATAGATAAACCAACAAGGAAGATATTAACAACAGAAAGAAATATGGTCTCCACATCTAGCAAAAAATAAAGGTGCCATGCATTCACAGTCTTGGGTGGCCCAGGTGGGGAGAATCAGCCACTCTGGCACAAACTCTCCCCTTACTCAGAGACTTACATCCATCCTTACCACTAGGAGAGAGAGTTCAGTTTAGCTGGTTAGTGCCTTTTTCTTCACACTAAGTTCTAGCTCAGCAACCAATCAAAAGGGCCTCTCTTCTCCATGCATTATGCAGAGAGGAAGCAGTCATCTTTGGTCTCCCATCACCACCTGAGTATTAATGGCCGTTTCAAACTGGATATCCCATAGACATCTTGAACTCAGCCTATCTAAAGCTGAACTCATTATCTTTCCCACTAAACCCTGTCCTCTTCAAAATTTCCCTATTGCCATTGAGGACACCACCATTCTGCCAGTCACCTCTCACTAACCCCCATATCCAATTTGTTGTCAAGGCTCCCACAAGGAGCCTGTTGGCCTACCTCCTATAACCTTGGACTTGTTTATTGTAGATGGCTGTAAAGCTGCTTTAGGGAGTTAGTCACAAAAAGATAAGGAAGCAACAGGGAGAGCAGTTTCCAATGGCCCCAAGTATGAAGACCTCCAAAGCAGAGAGAAGGATCTGCCAATTCCTGAAGGCAAGACAAGGAGGGACAAAAGTACAGCAATTCAGAGAGAAGAGATTTTTATCAAATTAAAGACCACATATTTTTCTCCCAGAGTCAGATATTCTATTATATTAATTTCCCTCGCTAATCAGATAATAACATTTATAATGATAATAATTACAATAGTGTTTCAGACTTGTAAAACACTTTAAAAATATTTCATTTCATCCTCACCAAGGAAGTAGGGACTATTATTACCCCCTCTCCATTTTACAGTAGAGGAAACTGAGGTAGACACCAGCATTTAGCAGAGTCTGGCACATTTTAGATGCTTAATAAATGTTTATTGATTCACTGACTGGCCAGCAACAGTTAAGTGACTTGCCCAGAGTCACACAGCTAGTTATTCTAGTTCACCTGACTCCAGGACCAAAATTCCATCCATTGGACCATTTCGCTGGCCCTACACTATAAAGGGGGAGAAGGTCATCTCCAGACCAAAGACAGTGGCTTATTTAAGTTTATTCTAAACCAGTCCATTAATTCAAGGTCCAAGGTTATAAATTCATGAAGAGGCATTTAGGGATCATAAAATACAAGTAACAGTTTTATTTACAAAGTCAGAATAAACCGCTCCCTTCCTTCTTCAAATTTGACAAAACAAGATTAGGCAGGGCTTCCTGGAAGGGCTGGAACCAATCAGCTAACTTCCAGACCCCAAATCTCATTAAGTTTACAGAAACAGGAAATCCAGTGATTTAAGAAAACGTGAGAAAATTTAGGCTATAGTAACAAGACAAGAAAAGGGAATTGAATCATTCCTAAGTGAATAGGAATTGCATAAGAAAGGCAATGAGGAAAAGGGAGGGAGGGAGAAAAATTTGGAACTAGAAATCTTGAAAACTATCTTTTCATGTAACTGGAGAATAATAAAATACTTTTATGATTAAAAAAGAAAAAGCAATTAGGAAACACAATTATCATTCTTTGCAGATATGATGATATATTTAGACAGCCCTAGATAATCAACTAAATAATTAGCTTAAACAATGAACAACTTTAGCAAAGTTGCAGGATATAATATAAATCCACACAAATCACCTGCATTTCTATATACTACCAACAAAACCCAGTAGGAAAAGTTAGAAAGAGAAATTTCATTGGAATTAATGGCAGTCACCACCTCCTGAGCTAGGCCTTGTCCTCTCCCTGAGAAGTTCCTACCACTGTTAATGACACCTCCTCATTCATCCTCCTACACCACAGGCATCACTAGTTCCAAGATGTCCAACTGAGTGGTTGCCTGGGAAGTCAGTCACTCTGTGGACGGTTTACAGCCTCAAGTCCTCAACTGAATGCACAATTAAAAGACTGACTTTAACAAGCACAGTCAACATAAAGACCTGCTAAAGTCATTATTTCCCCCCATGCATGATATATTTACTGTGTGTCTTGTGCTGCTCATGCTTATGCACACTTCTCTTACCCAGAGAATATTCATCCCTGCACCTTTTTATAATGGGCCCTTATCAGACAGGTAGATAGATATAGATATAGATATAGACACAGACACAGACACAGACACAGACATAGATAGATAGATAGATAGATAGATAGATAGATAGATGGATAGATAGATAGATAGATAGATAGATAGATAGATAGATAGATAGATAGATAGATAGATAGATGGATAGATAGATAGATAGATAGATAGATAGATAGATAGATAGATAGATAGATAGATAGATAGATAGATAGATAGATAGATAGATAGATGGATGCGATGGATGGATGGATGCAATGGATGGATAAATGATAGATTGATAGATTGATAGAGAGATAGAGAACATCTCTGTATGACCCTCACATTGATGAAAAAATTTATGAAGAGTTATGGAAGACAGGAAGTATGTCTCTGCAATCAGATGAAGTACTGAAATGTACTTGCCTTATATGCCTAAAGCTATGGAAAGCCATAAGGATGAGGTGAAAATTAAGCCTGTATTGGTTGAAGCTCTGAGTGAGTCAAAAGAAAAGGAATTCAGAAAACTGTTCAGTAAGTATCTACCTGAGTCTAGTCATCTCTTTGTGGTTTCTTCTGATTTCTGCCATTGGGAGTCAAAGGTTCTGTTAGATTTACTATGATGAAACCCACAAGGAGATTTATAGATCTAGGTAAAAGGGGCATGAGTTTTACAGAACTACTAGGACTCCACATCTTTTAGCAATAACTTAAAAAAAAATCATTCCTTTGTGATGCTACAAAACGCTTATCACAGCACTTCAGAAGAAGGGCATGAATATGATCTCTTCATTTGTAAATCTGCTCAGTCAAGCCAAACACAAGACAGTTTGGTGAGTTTTGAGGCTTCAGCACTTAAAAGTGTACTGAAGCTCTGAATACTCAGGGATACCACCTGCACATACTTATACTCTAGATGGGTTCTCAACCTAGACTTTACAAAGATGTACTTCCTGGTTTGGGAGATACTAAAATCTTAAAATAAGTAGAACTTTCTTCTCTCTTATTTTTCTATTAGGTATAGTCCTTCCTTACTTTATTTTTTTTTTTTTTGGTGAGGCAATTGGGGTTAAGTGACTTGCCAAGGTCACATAGCTAGTAAGTGTTAAGTGTCTGAGGCTGGATTTGAACTCAGGTCCTCCTGAATCCAGGATCTGTGCTCTATCCACTGCGCCACCTAGCTGCCCCCTTACTTTCAACTCAATATAAAATGCTTTCTTGTTTAGGGCAATGGAAGGAAGGAAGTCTGGCAACAAAAACTTTTATGATTTTCAAAAGTGATAATGGATATAAAGTAATGGTAGTAGATGGCCCTTTGAATACAACCTGTAAAGTATTTACCATATCTAAATGTGCACTCTTTGTAGACATTTGAACATATATGCAGCTTTCAGAAGAGTTTTGCAAATTTCAAATAAACAAAAAGGGTGGAAGTTTTTAATAATGGAAATTGCATTTACAAATGATATGTATCAGAATAAAATAAATCTCCAGTATAGTCAACTACTACTCCTGTTGTACAGCAGTTCTACCTTCTATTTTGGGTGCTAATAAAGGGCTACCCAAATCAAAAATAAAATAAAATAAAATAAAACAGGCATTATGAAATACTTGGTAGCCCACCTGCAAAGACAAATGCAGGGACTTTATGAACACAATCACAAAACACTTTTTACATAAATAATGACAGATCCAAACAAGTGGAGGAATATTAATTGCTCATAGGTATGCTGAACCAATATGATAAAAATGAAAACTCTACCCAAATTAGTTTACTTATCTAGTACCATTACAAACAATCAAAGAATTATCTTATAAATCTAAGAAAAATAATAAGAAAATTCATTTGGAACAAAAGGTCAAGTATATCAAGGGAATCAATGGAAAAATATTAAGGAAGGCAGACTAGCACTACCAGATTACAAATTATATTTTTCTGCTTACTTAGTAATTTTTCCCAGTCATGTCTAACACTTTGTGACCCAATTTGGCATTTTAGTAGCAAAGATACCAGAGTTGTTTGCTATTTCCTTCTTCAGGTCATTTTACAGATGAGAAAACTAAGGAAAGAGAGTTAAGAATCAAACAGCTTCTGAGTATCTAAGACCAGATTTTAACTCACAAAGATGAGTACTTACAATGTGGTAATCATGAAAACAATCTGGCTAAGAAATAGAGCTGTGGATAAGTGGAATAGATTAGGTATACAATACATAGTAGTAAATGACCATGGTAACCTAGTGTTTAAAAATGCAAAAATCCAAGCTTTGGGGGCAAGAACTCACCATCTGACAAAAATTACTGGAAAAACTGGAAAGCAGATTGGCAGAAACTAGAGATAGATAGACATCTCACACTGTGTACCAAAAATAAGGTCAAAATAGGCACATGGTTTAGGCAAAAAGGGTGATATCATAAGTAAATTAGTGGAGCATAGAAAATTTTACTTTTCAGATCTATGGATAAGTGAAGAATTTGACACTGAACAAGAGATAGAGAGGATCATGGGAAATGAAACACATGTTTGATTACATGAAATTTAAAAGGGTTTGAACAAACAAAACTAATGCAGCCAAAATTAGAAGTAGGAAACTAGGGAGAAAATTGTCACAAATTTTCTGCCAATGGACTCATTTCTCAAATATATTATAGAACTGAGCCAGATTTATAAAAATAAGAGCCCTTTCCCAGTTGATAAATGGTCAAAATATATGAATAGGTAGTTTTCACAATTAATCAAATCTTTCTATACTCACTTAAAAATGCTCTAAAGCACCAATAATTAGAGAAATACCAATCAAAACAAATTAGAGGCACCAGCTCATATCTATCATATTGGCAAACATCACAGAAAAGGAAAACTACTTTTAAAAAGGAAAACTGGAAGGGATGTGAAAAATAGCTACAATAATGGATATAGTTGTGTGCTATTTCAATCATTCTGGAGAACAATTTGGAACTATGCCAAAAGGACTATAAAACAATACATACACTTTGAGCCAGCAATACTACTAAGGTTATTTAGTAAAGAGATCAAAGAAAAAGTAAAAGACCATGTATGTAGAAAAATATTTATAGCAGGTATTTTCATAATAGCAAAGAATTAGAAATGAAAGGGATGCCCAAACAATTTTGGAAGAGCTGAAGAAATTATGGAATGTAAATGTAATGGGATACAATTGTGCTATAAAAAGTGACAAGGGGAATGGTTTCAAGAAAAACCTGAGATTTTTTTACAAACTGATGCAAAGCGAAGTGAGTAGAATCAGAACATCATATAAACAGTAATATTATAATGATGATCAACTGTGAAAGGTTTAGCTACTCTGATCAAAACAATGAATCAAGACAATTCCAAAGGACCAGTGATGAAAACTGCTATCCAACTTCAGGGAGAGAACAGGTGAACTCTGAGAGCAAATGGAAGCATACATACTCTTGACTTTCTTTATTTTTCATGCTTTTTTGAAACATGGCTAATATGAACATTTGTTTTACATGATTCATATGTATAATTGATAACACTGCATGCCTTCTTAATGGGTGGGGGAAGGAGCTAGAGGGAGAATTTATAACTCAAAACATGAAAAAATAAATGTTAAACTTTTTTTAAAAGAACCATTCATTCATAAATTTTATCTATGGATAATAGATAAGTATCCATTAGGGAAAAGCTCTAAGTTTTATATACTTGTGTTAGTCCTTTATTTATCTTGTATATAAGGCCTTTATCAGGGATATTTAAGGCAAGGATTTCTCCCCCAATGGATTATTTCACTTATAGTATTAGTTGCATTGATTCTTTGAATGTACAAAAAGTTTTTCAATTCTAGATAATAAATAATTTATTTCATCCTGTAGAATCACTATATCCCTTCTTTGACTAAGAATTTCTCCATAGACATGACTGTGAAAGGTCCCCAACATAGTTGATTTCCCTTTTTTTTAACTTATATTCATTTTTAATTTTTTATAGAAAAAAGGTAGGTTGTGGATATAAAATAGATCTCTTCCCAGTTCTGCTGCACTTCCCCTTTCTTTAACTATCCAAATCTACACAGAAAGCTCTCTAACCTGTCTTATGGGTACCTAGCACACAGTAAGTGATTAATAAGTTCCAAATAATTATCTGATAGTACAAAGGACAGAGTTAATACACAATAGACTAAGCCAGTCAATTTATCCCTTGACTGAAACAAACACTCATGCTTAATGAGATGTAAATGGACATGTAGCTAGCCAGACCTCAGAGATGTCCTCAACCCTGAGTGAAATGTTACTGGCTATGTTACTGGCTATGGCTTGAAGGATGCAGAAATCAGAAGGAAAGCTCACCATCAAGAGGAGGGGAATACTCCTTTAAGTCTACTAGGCTCTCCTGAGCAACCCTGAATAGATTCCTGAAATGACCTATTGCTGAAGGTACTATCCAGCCCTGACATTTTCCTCTTCACTGTCTGGTCTCCATGTTTCTCTCAGATGAGAAATCTCTATCCATTGAGTTGGTGTAGTATTGTTGTTGTTCAGTTGTTTCAGTCATGTCCAGCTCTCTTGGGGTTTTCTTGACAAAGAGAACTTGAGTGCCATGACATTCTTTCTCCAGTTCATTTTACAGATGAGGAAACTGAGGCAAACAGGGTTAAAAGACTTGCTCAGGGTCACACAGTTAGTAAGTGTGTATGGCCAGATTTGAACTCACAAAGATAAGTCTTCCTGATTTCAGGCCCAGTACTCTATCCACTGCACAACATAGCTGCCCTTGGTCTGGTATACATGGTAGTAAAATAAATGCTAGCAGAGAAGAAGTTTTGATATGTTAACACTTCTTGAATGCCAGCAGTCAGGCACCTAGGTCATCTACCTGAAGAATTTACATTGTAAAGCCCAGGGCTCTCTGCTTATTCTGATAAGTACAAAAGCTATTTTTGAGGTTGGCATAAGAAAAAAGCTTTTGTTGAAGCTCTGACATCTGGTGAATAATTAGGCACTTGATGCATTTATCAACCATCCATGTTAGTCCAATTTAGGGAATTAGGAACAGAAAGAGTTGCTTTTAGTTTCAATTTCCATTGACTCTCCCACCCTTTCCTTCCTATTATAAATAATAGAAGCATTTTGAGAAGCAGCAAAGAGAGGAGGAAGAAGAGCAAATAAAGGTAGAGCTGAGAGAAAGAGAAAACTTGTGAGAGCATTCGGGAATAGTTTTGCTTGAAGTCTCATTGAGACAGGTATGGGTTATTTCCAAGTTTTCTCTTAACTTCCTTGCATCTTTTTTCCTGGAGCTTAACAGTTTGTCTCAGGATTAAAACCCAATGAGAAGGGGCAAGGGGACAACTTGAACAAGATATGTTTGCTTGGGATTGATTTATCTAAAAGCTTTCTCTGCCCTTACCTTACTTATTCAGAAGTCTAACGCTGGCCCCTGGCTTTGTGTTCTGGAGTCATTGCATTTCATCTCCCTTAAGGAAATGGGAACTGTTGAGTGGACAGGCCTATTCAACTGTACCATTGCTCAGAGGACAGGGGAAGACGAGCTTAGAGGAAAAAGTATTTAGCTGTAATATGGGAGACCCGGATTCTAGTGATGACCCTATCTCTTCTGGTTGTCTGAGTGTGGCCAAATCCCTTAATGTCTGGGAGCCACATTTTTCTCAGCAGAAAAAGTGGAGATGAAATGATGTGTGTATACGGGCAGGTGATGGGACCACTTGATTTCTTCAGGCGTCTTATAGATATAGAATCAATAATGCTCAGCCTTATGGAGTGGAAACCACATTAGAATTGGATTTCAAGCCTGGTCCTCTGTTACTTAGGCAACCTTAGTGGCAGGGGCATTTGTTCTTACTATAAAAAGAGAGAATCTAGAAAGTTTGCAAAGGTCCCTGAGTCTACATTAGCTGGGAACTGTAATGCTCAGGAGCAGGGCAGTGTGAGTTCCTAGAATACTTCTGGTGGGATGTAGTTGTCAGCCTCAGGACAGGTGCAGAGGGAGTGCTAGGACATCCTCTTGACCCCCAGTGCCATGCAGATAAGGGATCAAAAACCTGAGGGTGAGGTAGGGGAAGAAAGAGATGGACATGAATCACCCTGAAGTCACTCAGGCAACACTAAGAAGGGACTAGCATTAGGTACTAATAAAAAACTATCTCAAAGTATTTGCCCAAAACATTGTCCCATATTGTTCTTCCCTCATACCTATTTATTTCCATGGCCACTGTTTCCCTGGACCAACATAATTCAAAGGGGTATGATTCTTACAACAGGTAGACACTTCCAGGGTGGAACTTTCAAAGACTGGGAATATCTTCCGTAAGTGACAGCCCCTAGGGATCAAGAATGAAGAGCTGGTCAGGGCAGCTGGGTAGTACAATGGATAGAGTGCTGGGCCGGGAGTCAGGAAGACCTGTGTTTAAGCCCAGAAACTGTCTGCCTCAGTTTCCACATCTGTAATAATGGGGATAATTGTACTTAGTCCCCCAAGCTTGTCAGGAGGATAATATTTGTAGAGTGCTTTGGAACTCTTAACACACTACATAAAAATAACTATCAGTTCCTCCATAATCATAATCATCAATATTATCTGCCATCATCAGTTCTGTGTTCCTGAAAATAGATTTCTGCAAGTGCAGAGCCTCCTCTCTTCTGCTGTTACTAATACCTCACTAACCTCAGCAGTCTCAGTTGGGGATGGCATGAATTCTGCAACTCAGTCTCTGTCTAAGGGGCTCTCCTGCATTTACAGGTGACCATGGAGGCAGCAGAGGCCATGCAGGCCCCTGTGTGTTTGGTAGAAAACAGGAATGGAGAGCTGACAGTAAACCAGGAAGCCCTGAGGATTCTTACTTCCATTACCAAGCCAGTGGTGGTGGTAGCTATTGCTGGCCAGTACCGTACTGGAAAATCCTACCTGATGAACAGGCTGGCAGGAAAGAACAAAGGTAAGTGGAGTCTCAGGCCTCTGGGAGTCTATCTTTAGAGGATATTATGTCACAAGGTTAGAGTTGCTACAAGGCATGTCTGATACCTAATGAAGGTTTAAAAGTTGTCCCCTAGGGGCAGCTAGGTGGCGCAGTGGGTAAAGCACTAGCCTTGGATTCAGGAGGACCTGAGTTCAAATCCAGACTCAGACACTTGACACTTAACTAGCTGTATGACCCTGGGCAAATCACTTAACCCTCATTGCCCTGCAAAAAAAAAAAAAGTTGTCCCCTAGTAGGGCAGCTAGGTGGGGCAGTGGATAAAGCACTGGCCCTGGATTCGGGAGTACCTGAATTCAAATCTGGCTTCAGACACTTGACACTTACTACCTATGTGACCCTGGGCAAGTCCCTAAACCCTTATAGATAGATAGATAGATAGATAGATAGATAGATAGATAGATAGATAGATAGATAAAAGTTGCCCCCTGGTTTACAGTTGCCTTCCAGTTAATCAGTAAGGATTTATTAAGTGCCTATTGTATGCTAGAAGCTATCTACGTGCTGAGGATACAATAAAAGGAAAATTCTATCCTTGCTCTCAAGGAGCTCACAGTCTAATGGGGGCCACAACATGCAAACTGTGTACAAATGAGATTTATACAAGATAAAGTGGAGATAATCACTAGAATAAAGACACTAGCATTAAGGGATCAAGAAAAGTTTCCTACTTAAGTTTATCTGGGAATTGAGGGAAAACTGGGGAAAAAGTCAGAAATATGGAGAGGGAGCATTCCAGGAAGGAGAGATGGGATCAGGAGATGGAACGTCCACCTGTAACATTGTGAACTAAATTACTTCAGAATAAAGATCTTCACAACATAGGTACCTGAATGCTTTACCATTCAAAATGTCTGCATTTCGTTAAAAACTGAAAAGTGTTCCTGATTGCTGTCCCCTGCCCGCTTGTCTCCTAGTGGTTTTCTATTTTACCCACTGCTAGCCTGCACCTGCTCAGGATTATCATCTTTATTCCACTTTATATTGGTCTGAGAAGGTGGTTGTCAGTTACTCCTGTGATTAACCAGAGCAGGCAAATCATAAGGGGAAAGCATTTTCATTGTACTCATTGTTCTCATAGGTCCATCAACTGAGAGCTGGGAAGGACCATAGGGAACATCTGATTCAACCTCCCCCACCCTCATTTTACAACCAAGGAAACAGGCTCAGAGAGGTGTAGTGATTTGCCCAGTGTCACACAGGTAGTAAACAAGAGACAAGATTTGAACCCAGGTCAGACCTTTCTGCACTGTACCACATTGTGACTTGTGTTGTGAAATGTATTTGGAATTGACTCAGTTTGTTGCTATATTCAAGGTGAGCCCAGAACAATATCAACAAATTTACCTTTGAAATCTCCGCACTTCCCCTTTCTTCCCCTTAATGAATGGATGCATTTATTAAGCACTACATTCCAACTACTGTGCAAAATCCAGAAAGCCCCTACTCTCAAGAAGTTCCTATTGTAATGAGCATACACACACACAGAGAGAGAGAGAGAGAGAGAGAGAGAGAGAGAGAGAGAGAGAGAGAGAGAGAGAGAGAAAGAGAAAAGGCTTCAGCTTGAAGTCATGGAAAGGCCCAATGGTCCAAAGGACTCAGCAGAAAATCAGACAGTAATGCATCGCTCTATTTTCCCTTCTGTTGGTTAAACCCCACCTTGCAGAACCCTCAGTCTACAGTACCAAGGAGTGTTTTGGGGTCTTCACTTGCTCCTGCGGATACTGAAGCCAGCTGGGAGGCCATAGCACCTGAAGTCAGCAGCCAGATCTAAGCGTTTAGAATGCCTGGATCATGGCTGCCTGGGGTGGGCTGGATTCAGAGCTGCTGACCTGGAGGTGAAGCAGATGTTGTTGTTCTGTAAGACTTACCTGCAGCTAAAGGGTGATGTCAATAGGTGGCTGTTGGTCAGCAGCTGGTGATGGTGGTGGTTGTAAGGATGGTTTGCCGCTATCTCAAAGGGGCTACTCCCCAGGATAATGGCTACAGTGGCCAGGATGGAAGCAAGGCTGATAATTAGGGGTAGAGGTTAAGGGTGCTCCTCTTCCCAGGGGTTTTGGGAGAAGGGATTTTAGCTATTTCCACGAGGTCTGAGGGGAGGGAATGATCAAAATGGAGGTAGGGATTTGATCCTCCTGCCTTATGTTGATTTCTGCTGAAGATGCCTAACAGATTCAGTGAAGCTGGATTTCTAGTCCTCTGAAGGCCAGTTGGTCAGCAATTTTGTTTATAGTGGTAAGAATAAGAGGGCCTCTTCTCTTTTGGGTAAGAACTGCATTCCTGGATTTGTTGGGCATGCTGGCAGAAGGGCCAGTGGTCTGGGGCATGCTGCTGTTCACAGGTCTCCTGGGTTTACTTCCTCAAATGTGGCAGTTGGTCAGCAATTGGTGTTGGTGGTAGCTGGGACTATTGGCTCCCTGATTTCATCGTGAAACAAGAAAAAGTACCCAAGCTCCAGGATCTGACATATGAATTAAGATATATACAGGTCACCCTTGATCCAGGACCACAACTCTGGGTCTAATCAGACTGGTTTTGAACTCTGAAAAATCTCATGAATCATTCTCATTAACTTTGGTTGAATTACTTTTTCATTTTTATTTCATTTTTATATTTTGCCTCATAATTTTTAAAGATACGGTTGATAAAGAACTTTTCATGTGCCAATAGCTATGAAAATAGAACCTTCTAAGCACCATTAATTCTTTTATGATGCAGGTTTAAAACTATTTACGTCATTGATATATCTAGAAACCTGTGTTGTATTATATACTGTAATATAACTGTATTTGTCAATAAACTGGTATCCATCTCTGGTGGGACTCCATTTCTACCATGGCTCCCCATGGAGAGAGAAAGAACTGGGGTTTACTCGATGGCCAAGCAGGCCTCCATCCCAAGGGAGCTGCACCAAGAACTATCAAACTAGGTAACAAGAAGATAGTCATTTCTGGGTCCTCCTGGACAAACCCTCTACAAGCCTCCACCACCAACTCCCCAAATAAAAATGCACAGTCCCAGGATATTATAGCAGGTAGTAGTCAGTCACCCCAGCCTGCTTTCCTCCTCTTGGATTTCTTTATGAGAATCTGGCAAAGTTCCCTTCTGCCAGGAAGCTCCCTTAGAGCCCAGCTGCATTGTTTTCTTTCCAGAAAACTCCCCCAGTACATCACATCCCTCTAAAATGTCTCATGCTACATGTAAAGACCTTTCAGTGGAGCCTTCATATAAGGAGTAGATATTCTCACACCAGAATTCCTATGTAAGGGTTCAAACCATTCAGGAATTCTTTTTTTTTTCTGAGGAAATGAGGGATAAGTGACTTGCCCAGGGTCAAACAGCCAGTAAGTGTCAAGTGTCTAAGGACGGATTTGAACTCAGGAACTCCTGAATCCAGGGCCGGTGCTTTATCCACTGTGCCACCTAGCTGTCCCCGGAATGATATTTAAAAAAAAATAAAATTAAGGAGTAAGAGAGGAATTCACTGGGAGAAAGGGAAAGAGAGAGGTGGAATGGGCTAAATTATCTCATAAGAAAAACAAGAAAAAGCTTACATAGTAGAGCAGAAGATGGGGAAGGTGAGGGGGAATGAGTGAATCTTACTCTCATCATAATTGGTTCAAATAGGGAATAACATACACACTCAATTGGGTGTAATTCTGAAAGCAATCTTAATTACCCACTCCCTCAATCTGCCTTCCCTTCTATCACCCCCCCTCCTTTCTTTTATACCCTTGCCCTCCTACTTTCCTGCAGGGTAAGATAGATTTCTTTTCCCAATTGAATGTGTATAGGAAAACACTTTTGAGGAGGGACAGTTTGAGAGAGAGAATAAAATAAATGGGGGAAGGAAGTGATATTGAAGGAAATATAGTTAGCAACAGTGGCTGTGAAAAAGTTTTGAAGCAAGTTTCTCTGATAAAGGCCTCATTTCTCAAACATATAGAGAACTAAGTCAAATTTATAAAAATAAGAGCCATTCCCCAATTGATAAAAGATATGAACATTTTTCAGATGAAGTAAACAAAACTATCTATAGCTATATGGGAAAAATGCTCTAACTCACTATTGATCAGAGAGATGCAAATTAAAACAATTCTGAGTTCCTAATTAATAACTATTAGATTCGCTAAGAGGACAGAAGGGGAAAATGACAAATACTGTAGGGGATGTAGAAAAAATGAGACATTAAGGCACTATTGGCAGAGTTGTGTACTGATTCAACCACTCTCTAGAGCAACTTGGAACTATGTCCAAAAGATGATAAAGCCATTCACACCATTTGACCTAGCAATACCACTACTAGGCCTGTTTCCAAAAAGGAAAAGGGTCTATGTGCACAAAAATATATATAGCAATTCTTTTCTGGTAGCAAAGAATTGGAAATTGAGAGGATGCCTATCAATTGGGGAATGGCTGAACAAATAGTGGTGTGTGATTTTTTTAAAAAAACTTTATTTAGAATTTTCCCCAAGTTACTTGTAAAAATTTTTTTCACATTGGTTTTTTAAAATTTTGCATTCTAAATTTTCTTCCTCCCTGCCTCCTCAACCCTCCCTATGAAATCAAGCAATTCAATGTAAGTCATACATGTGCAATTATGCAAAACATCTTCACATTAGTCAGGTTGTGAAAGAAAATAGACAAAATAACTTTAGAAAGAGGAGCTGACAAATAAAATTATACTTCAATCTGTATTCAGATACCATCAGTTCTTCCTCTGTTGATGGTTTGCATTTTTCATACATCCTTCTGATATCATCCTGCTCATCATTTCTTTCACAGTTACTATTTCTAACTGTATTACCCTCCATCCTATTCCATCCCTTTGATATTTTCTCTATTTTCTATCTTCCTTCACCCTATTCCTCCTCTAAACTGTTTTGCTTTTTACTGCCTCCTCCCCCAATCTGTACCCCCTTCCTTTGCCTCTCAACCCCCCCCCTTATCCCTTTCCCCTCCCACTTTCCTTCATGGCAAAATATAATATTATACCCACTTGAGTGTGTATGTTATTCCCTCTTTGAGCCAATTCTGATGAAAGTAAGGTTCACTCACTCCCATGCTCCTTCCCCATCTTCCCCTCCATTCCATAAGCGCTTACTCTTATTTCTTTTATGTGAGCTATTTTACCACCTTCCACTTCTCCCTTTCCCTTTCTTCCAGGGCATTCCTCTCTCCCATTAACTTTATTTTAAAGATGTTATCATGGGTCAACTAGGTCATACCAGCCCTGGACCCAGATATAAGCCACCCCACCCTGCCTGCCCCACAAAAAACAAGGATAAACAAAAAATAAATGCTTAACAGAAAGCATACCTTCATATTCAATTCACATCTGTGTCCTCTAAGTATATTCCTTTCAGCTGCCCTAACACTGAGAAAGTACTTATGAGTTAGAAGTATTATCTTTTCATGAAGGAATGTAAACAGTTTAATCTTTTAATATCCCTCATGATTTCTTTTTCCTGTTTACCTTTTTATGCTTCTCTAGGGTCTTGTATTTGAAAGCCAAAATTTCTATTCAGTTCAGATCTTTTTATCACAAATACCTGAAAGTCCTCTTTTTCATTGAAGTTCTTTTTTTCCCCTGAAATATTATAATCAGTTTTGCTGGGTAGGTGATTTTTGGTTGTAGTCCCAGTTCCTTTTCCCTCCACAATATCATATTCCATGCCCTCCAGTCCTTTAATGTAGATGCTGCTAGATCTTGTGTTATCCTTACTGTATCTCCACAGAATTCCTTTTTTCTAGCTGCTTGCAATATTTTCTCCTTGACCTGGGATCTCTGGAATTTGGCTGTAATATTCCTGCAAGTTTTTCTTTTGGGATCTCTTTCAAGAGGTGATCAGTGGGTTCTTTCAATTTCTATTTTACCTTCTGCTTATAGAATATCAGGGCAATTTTCCCTGACAATTTTTTGGAAGATGATGTCTAAACTCTTATTTTGGTCATGGCTTTCAGGTAGTCCGATAATTTTCAAATTATTTCTCCTGGATCTATTTTCCAGGTCAGCTGTTTTTCCAAGGAGATATTTCACATTGCCCTCTATTTCTTTATTAATTTGCATTCACTTTATTGTGTCTTGGTTTCTCATCAAGTCATTAGCTTCCATTTGTTCAATCCTAATTCTTAGGCAATTATTTTCTTCAGAGAGCTTTTGTATCTCCTTTTCCATTTGGCTTTTCAAGCTGTTGACTTTTTTCTCATGACTCTCCTGCATTGCTCTCACTTCTCTTTCCATTCTTTCCTCCATCTCTCTAAATATTTCTCCCCTACTTTCTCTTCAAAGTCCCTTTTGAGTGCTTCCATGGCCTGAGACCAATTTATATTTTTCTTGGAAGTTTTGGATGTTGGAGCTGTGACTTTGTTGTTATCTTCTTCTGAGGGTGGGTGTATTGTTGTCTACTTTTTGCCCAAAGAAGCTTTCTATGGTATACTGCTTTCTCTGCCTACTCCTCTCAACCCAGAAGCAGATGTCTGATTGAAATCTGATTCTCTATGTTCGGAAGCTTTGCATGCCTGTGTCTCTCCCCTAGCTGGGCTGCCACCACTCGAGTCAGACCACTGGTTCAGAACATGGGTGCTATGTCTTAACTCCATCAGAGGCCACAGTCACTTCACCCCAGTCAATAGATGCACCCCCTCACCAGTCCACAAGCTGAGCCTCAAAAGAAGCCACTGGTGCTGAACTCAGAGGCCCTGGAGGCATTGTCTGTCATAGGCTGAGTCTGCACTGCATGCCAAGCAGAGCTACTCTCTCAGCCTGAACAGCAGGTGATCTCAGTTGCCTAATTAAGCCATCTTTGGCTGGAAAATAGTCTCACTCTATTCTTTTGTGGATTAGGCTGCTCCAGGAGTTGTTTTATGGCTTTACTTTTGGAGTGTGTGGACGGGTTTGTCAGGAGCTTGGGGGAGTCACAGCCTTTCCTCTACCATCTTGGCTCCACCCCTCTGTGATATGTGATTGTAATGGAATACTATTGTGCTATAAAAAATGATGAGCAGGATGTTCTCAGAAAAACCTGGAAAGTCTTACATGAATTGATACAAACAGTGTACCAAGTAACAGCAATATTGTAAGATGATCAGCTGTAAATCACTTTGCTATTCTCAGCACTACATTGATCCAAGACAACTCTGAAGGACTTATGATGAAAAATGCTATCTATCCCCAGAGAAAGAACAGATGGTGTCTGAACAAAAATTGAATAATAATTTTTAAAATTCTCTTTATTTTTTCTTGAGTTTTTTGTATATATTTTCTTTCATAACATGACTAATATGGAAATTTTTGCATGCCTATATATATATGTACATATATGTGTATATATATATATATATAAGCATATATATATAAAAGCATATATATATATATATAAAACCTATATTGAATTGTTTGCCTTGTCAAAGGCTAAAAGGGGGAGGGAGAGAATTTGGAACTCAAAGTTTTAAAAATGGATGTTAAAAATTTTTTACATGTATTTGGATAAAATAAAGTACTAAATTAAAAAAAGAATCAAATGACATAATGTTTGTGAAGTGCTTGGCACAGTGCCTAGTACATTGTAGGTATTTAATAAATGCCCGTTCCCTTTCCTTCCATGTCCCCCTTAGAGAAAGATTATGTAAATTTATGTAAAGATAGGTTTTAGGTAACAGGTCACTGAATCAGAATGAAACTGAAATCAAAACTATCTGGTACTGGCTAAAAAATAGAGTGGTAGATCAATGGAATAGGCTAGGCTCAGGAAATGCAATAGTAAACGACACTAGTAATGTAGTGTTTGATAAACCCAAAGACTCCAGCTTCTGGGATAGGAACTCAGTATTTGACAAAAACTGCTGGGAAAACTGGAAGATAGTATGGCAGAAATTAGGCATAGACCAACATCTGACACCTTATACTAAAATAAGGTCAAAATGGATACACGATTTAGACATAAGAGGTGATACCATAGGTAAATTAGGAGAGAAAGGAATAGTCTACCTATCAGATCTTTGGAAAGGAAAACAGTTTTTGACCAAACAAGAGATAGAGTATATTATAAAATGCAAAATGGATGATTTTCATTATATTAAATTAAAAAACTTTTGTACAAACAGAAGCAATGCATCCAAAATTAGAAGGGAGGCAGAAAGCTGGGAAACAATTTTTGTGGCCAGTACTTCTGATAAAGGCCTCATCTCTAAAATATATAGGGAACTAAATAAAATTTATAAGAATCCAAGTCATTCCCCAGTTGAGAAATGGTCAAAAAATATGAACAGGCAGTTTTCTGATGAAGAAACCAAAGCTATCTATTCTCATATGAAAAAGTGCTCTAAATCTCTAATGATTAGAGAGATGCAAATTAAAACAACTCTGAGGTACCACCTGACACCTATCAGATTGGCTAAAATGACAAAAAAGGAAAATAATAAATGTTGGAGAAGTTGTGGGAAAATTGGAACACTAATTCCTTGTTGGTGGAGCTGTGAACTGATCCAACCATTCTGGAGAGCAATTTGGAATTATGCCCAAAGGGCCATAAAGCTTTGCATACCCTTTGACCCAGCAATACCACTTTTAGGTCTTTTCCCCAAAGAAATCATGGAAAGGGGAAAGGGACCCACATGTACAAAAATATTTATAGCTACTCTTTACGTGGTAGCAAGGAATTGGAAGTTGAGGGGATGCCCATCAATTGGGGAATGGCTGGACAAGGTGTAGTATATGAATACAATGGAATACTATTGTGCTGTAAGAAATGAGGATCAGGAGGAGTTCAGAGAAACCCGGAGGGTCTTGCATGGGCTGATGATGAGTGAAATGAGCAGAACCAGAAGAACATTGTACACAGTATCATCAACATTGAGTGTTGATCTGCTGTGATGGACTATATTCTTCTCACCAATGCAATGGTACAGAAGAGTTCCAGGGAACTCATGATAGAAGAGGATCTCCAAATCCAAGAAAAAAAAAAAAAAGAACTGCGGAGTATAGATGCTGAATGAACCATACTATTTCTTTTGTTTTTGGTGCTGTTGTTGTTTTTTTCTATTTTGAGGTTTTTCATTATTGCTCTGATTTTTTCTCTTATAACAGGACTAATGCAGAAATAGGATTAATGTTATTATGTGTATATATATGTGTGTGTATATATCTATATCTATATCTATATCTATATCTATATGTATATAGATATATAGATATAACCTATATCAGATTACCTGCTGTCTAGGGGAGGGGGGGAGGGAGGGGAGGGAGGGAGAAAAATCTGAAATTGTAAAGCTTGTATAAACAAAACTTGAGAACTATCTTTACATGTAACAGAAAAAATAAAATACCTTATATGTATATAAAAAAAAGAATGAAACTGAAACTGACTTGATTCTAGGAAATCATCACTTTTCTGTGTTGTGCTCTGTGTGTGTGTGTGTACTTGGCCTGTGGTACCTACAGAGCAGAGACTTTCCCTTTCCATATAGATCAATTATTTCCTTGTCACTTCAGGTTTTAGAAAATTTCCTGGGGGCCCCGTAGGGGAGGGGTACACAGGGGTTAAATGACATGTCCAGGGTCTGACAGCTGTCATGTGTCCATGGCTCCATTAGGAGCCATTCGTTCCTTGCTCTCTACTAACACTCCATGATGCCCTCATCTGGGCTGCTTTTTACTCTCTATGCTCAGGTCTCTGGGGTTGGTCTAAACTTTTGAAGCCTTGGAAGTGACTGATATTGTTTAAAAAAAAAGGTGATGTCTCCAAGCACACCTGAAGCTCTCACTGATCTTGTTTATCCCCTTTACCATCAATCTTATGCCATTAAATCTAACCTCACAGTGCTCTGGGTGAACTGAATGCATGAATTCCTCTCTCCCTACATTGTATAATGTGGTACTGGGAACCAGGCAGACCTGAGTGTGAGCCTCAGCTGCTTACTGGCTCTGTGATCCTTGGCCAGTAATTTATCTCCCTTGGTTCAGTTTCCTCCTCTGTGAAATGGAGACAAAAGAAACACCTAGTTCCCAGGATTACTGTGAAGACAGAAGGAGAGAGTACACATAAAATGGGCCACATAAATGCTGACTGTGATCTTTGTTCTTCTTCTTTGCCCACTGGGGAGCTGCTCATCTTCTCCCTTTAGGACCCTTAAGTTTGGCTGTTGCAGCTTTGCTGCTTCCACTGGGTGCTCATGTCTCCTCCTTCCCTTGCAGGCTTCTCCCTGGGCTCCACTGTGCAGTCCCACACAAAGGGCATCTGGATGTGGTGTCTCCCTCACCCCAGCAAACCTGACCATACTTTAGTTCTGCTTGACACTGAGGGCCTTGGAGATGTGGAAAAGGTAAATGGAATCAGCAACATTCTGCTCACCCCTCCATGTATCTGCCTGATGTGAGGAGGAATGACCTCTCACCCCTGGCTGGCCTGTGTGTGGGTAACACAACTTATTGCTAAGGAAGTCCTGTGCTGTATAACTGTGGGGAGATAAAGCTGGCTGGTCCTGGGCTGAGGCAGGGGCTCTGGCCTGCTGCCATCACTGTGAGGAAGAACACCTTGCCATGTAAACATAAAGCACCCATCACAGGGTCTTACAGTCCCCAATGTATCAAGGACTTCCCCAAACTTCCAGCTGCAGAAATAGATGGGCCCAAAGAGGAAGCTGACCCAAATCCCCAAGATGCACCTGGTGCTGGACCTCAGGGCAGACTGCTTATCTGGGAAGCCCATCAACTGCAGGACGTTCCCATTTCTTTAAAAAGTCTCAGAAAACCCACTTTTGAACCTCCTCCTCCAGGCTACAAATTGACCAGGAAAGAAAGAAATATCAATCTACCAAGGAGCAAGCATTGGCTAAGAACCTTCTACCTGCTGGGCTCAGGGGACACAAATACAAAAGTCACCCAATCCCTGCCTTCAAGGAGCAGCCAAGGGACATAGTGGCTAGACTTGGGGTCAGAAAGATCTGAGCCTTTCTACCTTCTATTTGTTACCTCATCTACTCTATCATGGCTCTAGCATACATGGGAATTAGAAAAAAACGAACATTACACATATGTATCAGACATGGGACCTTTCGCATACAAAATTAGAAACCCAGTAGACCCCATTTGGTGGTAGGACATATCTTGAGCGCTGCCAGTCAATATTTGTCATTATACCTCTCACTGGCCATCTGGAAACTGCAAACCACTGCACATATTCTCTCTCTCTCTCTCTCTCTCTCTCTCTCTCTCTCTCTCTCACACACACACACACACACACACACACACACACACACACACACACAGACACACACACACACAGAGTAATCTAGAACCCAAGTAACTTGCAGGGTCCCTCTCAGGTCCTCTGTATTGCCCTCACCTCTCCCCAGTAGCTGATCCCGAATTTCAGGTCATGATGCCACACAGATGGCAGAGATCTAATATGTGGAAAGAGAAATAGGTAGAGGACAGTATATTCAATAACCACAAAGTGATGTGGCTGGGGAGCTTGGGAAATTATGAAAAGCCATCTAGAAGGCATTGGCACATACTCTGTGCCTTGAAGGAAGCTAAGGGTTCAAAGAGGCACAAATGGGAGACAAAGAGAATTCCAGGAATGAGACACAATCTATGAAAAAGCATGAAATAGCAAGCATATAAAAAGCATGTGAACATAAAATAGAGCCACACTGAGAAAGAGGAATTTGTATTTTATCCTAGAGACAATGGGTGGCACCAAAAGGTTCTTGAGCACAGACAGGATTGACAAGATTCAGCCTACACTTTAACATAAAATTTGTCTCCTTTCAACTGCTATTGGACAGAACTGAACACTGTAAGATATGAGACCCAAACCTTCGACTGGTCATAGAATTATTGATCTGGATCTGGAAAGGACCTCAAGGGGATATAAACTAATCACCTCTTTGTACAGGAAAAAGAAGGGAAACCCAGGGAGACTGTGAAATGCAGATATGGCATTTGTCCCTAGACTGAACAAAACCTTTCTTTAGTCTTTGCTAATGACAATCTTTTTCCTTACTAGTGTCCTCTCTGGGGATGTCCTGTTCAGACACAGGCTTGCTCCATCTATGAAGAGACAATGGCAGGGATTTTAATTTTATATTCTACTGTGCAGTGCCCAACTTTTCCTTCTGGAGGAAAGTCGCAGCCCTGGGTGTCTTCACCCTTTTGCTAAATGAGGTTGAGCTCAATTTGTCTCTTCTGTGCTTTAAAAATTCTGTGTAATTGATCAAGCCAAGATGAATGAATGATTGAAAAAGCATTTACTAAGCCCTGTACTGAATGCTGGAGATACCAAAACCAAAAACAAATAAACAAAAAAAGAAAGCCAGTCCTTGCTCTCCAGGAGGTCCCATTCTAATAGGTGAGACAAAGTAGAAGAGATTTCAGCTAAGTTACATAGAGAGGTGCCAGGGTCCTTCTTTAGAGTGCAGAGACAAAGAAGTTCTTTGATGTCATTTCCACTGATAAAATTATACCAGTTTCTGCTATTGAGCCACTTGAGAATGCCAAGGATTTTGTGAACAAAAACACTTTTCCCCTTAATCTTCAGTAGCTGTGGTTTTGGAACCTGAAGAAGCGTTTATAGGGAAGCACCTCTATTGAGGTTTTTACTCAGGCTGATGGGAGCTGGAGTTGGGATGCCAGGAGGATTGGTAATCTGTCCTTTTCAGGCCTCTTGGGCCTCTCTTTCCATGGGTGGAAGTTGGTGTTGGTGGTGGCAAAGAAGGAAAGCCCTTTATGTGAAATGACTTCTCTCCCCAAACTGGTCATTTTCCAAAATAATGGTTTTGTTCCAATCTCTTCAGGCACCCTATACCTCTACACAGGCTATCCCTTATCTAGGATGCACACCCACCAGGTTACTCCAAAGCAAATCTTAGGTGCCATCTCCTATAAGAAGTTTTTCCTGATCCCTCCAGTTAGTGTTCTTCATGTATAAATGTTGTCTGAAAAATAGAAAAGAAACATCTTGAGGATATGCTGATTTGTTTTTGTCTCTGTATACCCAGAGTATAGCAAAATGCCTTTTATATAGTCAATCAATAAATGTTTACATGAATTGAAAAAACAACAACAACAAAATAATGGTGTTGGGGTTCAGGATGGAAGGTGGTTTGATTATCTAGATGGCATTATTATTCCAAAAGGTAGAGCAATCTTGACTTCAGAGCTCTGGGCTTTCTCTCTTTAAGTCTTACTTAGGGAGGTTGATGGGCAAGGTTGGGGTAAGACTTTGACTTGCCTGACACAGGTCCTGTCTCTCCATTGGGTATCTTGCTTGCTAGAGGAAACTGAATGGCCAGATAGGATCTATACCAGGAATTCAAGGCTGGTTCAATATTAGGAAAACAATCAGCAAAACTGACCATCTCAATAACAAAAACAGATATCATATGATTGTCTCAGTAAATACAGAAAAAGTCATTGATAAAATACAACACACGTTTCTATTAAAAGCATTAGAGAGCATAGGAATATATGGAGCTTACCTTAAAATGATAAGTAGTATCAATCTAAAACCATCAGAAAGCATTATCTGAAATAGGAATAAGATAGAAGCCTTTTCAAAATAATCAGGGGGTAAAGCATGGATGCCCATTATCACCACCATTATTCAATATTGTCCTGGAAATGCCAGCTATTACAGTAAGAAAAGATAAAGAAATTGAAGGATTTAAAATAGGCAATGAGGAAACAAAACTATGAGTCTTTGCAGATGATATTATGGCATACTTAGAGAGTCCTAGAGAATCAACTAAAAACTAGTTGAAATCATTAAAAACTTTAGCAAAGCTGAAGGATATAAAATAAACCCACAGAAATGATCAGGATTTCTATATATAAGAAACAAAGCCCAGCAGCAAGAGGTAGAAAGGGAAATTATATTTAAAATAACTATAGATAATATGAAATACTTGGGAGTCTACTTGCCAAGTCAACCCAACAAATTATATAAACACAATTACAAAATGCTTTTCACACTTCAGAACTTCAGAACATTCATGACATCTTCAATGTTAATGTTCCTTCATCAGGACAGCAGATAATCTCTTCATACTTTAGTAGCTATCATCATGAGTTTCTCTACCCAGAAATATCCATCACTAGGTAGCCAGCTTCCTTGGGGTCAATGTCCCCAAATCAGATTGGCTAACCCTCACATGATAGTCTGGCACCAAATCCACCTCATACCTGTTAGACTTGTTTATATGACAAAGAAGGAAAATAATAAATTTTAGAGAGGATGTTGGACAATTGGGACACTAAGGCACTATTGGTGGAGTTGTGAACTGATCCAACTATTCTGGAAAGCAATTAGGAACTATGCTCAAAGAGCAATCAAAGTGGGCATACCTTTTGATCCAGCAATACCACTACCAGTTCTGTATCCCAAAGAGATCATAAAACAGGGAAAAGGACATACATATACAAAAGTATTTATAATAGCTCATTTTATGGTGTCAAAGAATTGGAAATTAGGGGGATGCCCATCAATTGGGGAATGGCAGAACCAATTGTTGTATATGATTGTGATGAAATATTATTGTATTATAAGAAATGATAAGTAGGATGATTTCAGAAAAAAATTGGAAAGATATACATGAACAAATGCAAAATGAAGTAAACAGAACCAGGGTAACATGGTACACAGTAACTGCAATATTGTACGATGAAGTGTGGATGACTTAGCTCTTCTCAGCAATACAATGATCTAAGGCATTCCGAAAGGACTCATGATGAAAAATGCTATCTGCTTCCAGAGAAAGAAGTGATATCTGAATACAGACTGAAGCATACTATTTTTGTTTTCTATTTTTCTTTTTTTCTTTCATTTAAAAAGATCTTTTGGGGCAGCTAGGTGGCACAGTAGATAAAGCACGGGCCCTGGATTCAGGAGTACCTGAGTTCAAATCCGGCCTTGGACACTTGACACTTACTAGCTGTGTGACTCTGGGCAAGTCACTTAACCCCCATTGCCCCGCAAAAAAATCTTTTGTTCTTGAACAAAATGACTAATACGGAAATATTTTACATGATTGCACCTATTGCTTGCCATCTCAGGGAGGGAGGAGAGGAGGAAGGGAGGGACAGTATTTGGAACCCAAAACTTTTTAAAATGTTAAAAATTGTTTTAACATGTAATTGGGGGAAAATAAAATATTATTTAAAAAAATAAACTGAATGCAAAAATAGGCCCCTGCTTTGCCAGCCTTGATTTTTCTCTGATTTGTTAAGACTAAAAAATAGACCAGATAAAATATAGACAGACAGATAATCTTTTAGGAACAGATTCCAGGAAATAATTTAGACCAAAATCTAAACCTCAGGTATCAAATCTGGAACAGATGAGTATTCCTTGACTCCAGTGGAACTAACAATGCTCTGACTCTAAGGGTCATACATTGTAATGCATGAAGGGTTGAATCATATGCCCAATAACATAATCTGTTTTTTAGGATGACTCCCAGAATGACTCCTGGATCTTTGCCTTGGCCATCCTGCTCAGCAGCATTTTTGTCTACAACAGCATGAACACCATCAACAACCAGGCCTTGGAACAGATGCAGTATCCTTTCAGAACTTCAGAACATCCATGACATCTTTAGTGCTAATTCCCCATCACTAGGATAGATGATAAGCAATTCACATTTTAGGTGCTATTATCATGAGTTACTCTCCCCAGAAATACCTGTCCCTAGGGAGCCAACCATATTGGGGTCAATGTGCCCAAACCAGATTGACTGACCCTCACATAACAGTCTGGCACAAGGCACACAAATGAACCCTTGGGTAGACCTTGGTTGAGCTTGCCATTATACATAAGTATTCCACTTCCATGTTCAAGAACTCTGAAATGCCTTGATCATTTCATATTTCCCTCTGAATTATCATTGCAAAGCCTCTTCCCCCCTCTTCCTTACCTTGCATCATCCATATGACTTCCTCTACTTCCCATTCTTAAACCCTATCTCACAATAAAGAGGTGGCCCCTCTCTTTGACAAAGCAAACCCCCACATGCTCCATGTTATCCTGTCTTTTCTAACAGGCTATCCTATCTACAACTCTTGTTCTTTCACTAATCTTTTTTTTTTCTTTTCTTTGGCGAGGCAATGAGGGTTAAGTGACTTGCCCAGGGTCACACAGCTAGTAAGTGTCAAGTGTCTGAGGCCAGATTTGAACTCAGGTCCTCCTGAATCCAGGGTCGGTGTTTATCCACTGCACTACCTAGCTGCCCCTCTTTCGCTAATCTTTAATACCTCCCTGCCTGCAAAATCAGCCATATCTCCCCATTCTTTTTTTTTTTTTTTTGCGGGGCAATGGGGGTTAAGTGACTTGCCCAGGGTCACACAGCTAGTAAGTGTTAAGTGTCTGAGGCCGGATTTGAACTCAGGTACTCCTGAATCCAGGGCCGGTGCTTTAACCACTGCGCCATCTAGTTGCCCCCCATATCTCCCCATTCTTAAAAAAAAATAACTTCACTCAATCCTATTATCTCAAAAAGCTACAATCCTATCATCACGAATCTTACTGAGAAGAATGTCTGTAATGAGAACCTCTACTTCCCTTTGTCTCACTCTCTTTTCTCCCCTCTGCAGTCAGCATTCTGACCTCATCATTCAACTGAACCTCCTCTATTCATAGTTAACAATAAACTGTTAATTACTGGTCTTTTCTCAATTATCATCCTTCTTGACTTTGCTTCAGCCTTTGCAACTGCTGATCAAGCCCTTCTCCTAGATAATTCAACAATTAAAAGTATGAGACATAGTTTCTGGGTAATTTAATCATTTTATTAATAGGCCATCAAGTTACTAATAAAAAGATGGTCAACAGCCATCTCTCAGACCAAAGACACCAATGGAGGTGGGGGGGGTCACAGTTTAAATGCCCGTCTAACTGCACAAGGTCCATAACATAGCGATCAAATCTAATTGGCTAACAGCAATCAAATCTAACAGGTTGACAAGATTGGAAGTATGTTATATTAAAATAAAGGCTGGGGATAAGTGAGTTAGGTCACTCAAAGCTTGGTCAAAAAAGACATGAGGGAAAGAAGGTAGACTCCACACAAGCTGATCAGAGCACAATAGGTTCCACCTCGGTGTAGTTTGGTGTAAGCTGAATTTCATCAGTAAAGTCCTTCAGTTATGTGGATAACTGGATCTGTCTCCACCCAAGATTCATTGTAAGCTTGGCTTGGGCTTGGCTCAGATGAAGAGATTCAATGGAATCTTACTTTACAAGGAAAACTGAACCTTGGAGTGGGAGGGGAGGAGAAGAAAGGACTAAGAAAGAAGGCAAGAACAATACATCCAACCCAAATATAGGTTATAATTATTTCTCACAATAGATTTTCGTAATACAATTTATCCTCCTACTTGTCTGACATCTCTTCAGTCTCTTGTGCTGGATCTTCATTCAGGTCATGGCCACTGATCATTCACGTCCTGCAAGGTTCTGCCCTGTGCTGTCTTCTCTTTCATACTACTTTCTTGCTTGGCAATCTCATTGACTCCAGTGAACTCGGTTACCATCACCATGCTGATGACATCAGATCTGCTTATTCATCCCTAACCTCTCTGCTGAGTTCTAGTTTATCATTTCTAGTAGCCTATTGGACATCTCATACTGGATGTGCTGTAGACATCTCAAAATCAACATGTCCAAAATAGAATTATCTTTTCCCCCAAACCCTTCTCTCTTCACAACTTTTTTTTTTAAGTGAGGCAATTGGGGTTAAGTGACTTGCCCAGGGTCACACAGCTAGTAAGTGTTAAGTGTCTGAGGCCAGATTTGAACTCAGGTACTCCTGACTCCAGGGCCGGTACTTTATCCATTGTGCCACCTAGCCGCCCCTTCACAACTTCTTATTAATGTTATGAGCACCACCATCCCTCAAGGTCTCTAGCCTCTTAACCTAGATGTAATCCTCAACTCTTCACTCTATCTAATTCCATGTATACAATCTGTTAACATGAGTTTTGATTTCTGACTTCATAATATCTCCCATGCACCCCCCTCTTTCCTCAGATATTGCTCCCATTCTGCTGCAGGTCCTCATCACCTCACACCTAGACTATTGCAATAGACTACTGGTTGGTCTGCCGACCTCAAGTCTCCCTCCATGCCAGTCCATCCTTTTTTCAGTTGTGAATGTAACTTTCATAATGCACAGATTTGACAATGTCACTCCATCATCTACTTAATAAACTCCTGTGGATCATATCATCCCCAAGATCAAATATAACATGTTCTTCCTGGCTTTTAAAGTCATTACCAAAGTGCCCTTTCCTACATTTTCAGTCTTCTTAATACATTCCTCCTCATACTCTGCCATAAGACCATATTGCTCTTCTTGCTTGACAATCCATCTTTTCACTTGATGCCCTTTTAACTGACTCTCCTTCATGCTTGGAATTCTCTCCCTTTTCCCTTCTAATTCATATCTTCTCTTGTTTCCTCCAAGATTCAGTTGAAATACTACCTTTGGAAGGGATCTTTACCAATCTCTGCATACTACCGACCTCAAGGCTCTTTCTATGCCAGTCCATCCTTTATTCAGTTGTGAATATAACTTTCATAATGCACAGATTTGACAATGTCACTCCATCATCTACTTAATAAACTCCTGTGGATCCTAATACCTCCAAGATTTTTGATTGCTATAACATTAGAACACAAGGTCTTATATTGAGCAAGCCAGTTAAGAAGCATAAATGTTTGCTATGTATCAATCATGCTCTGCCTGGCTTTTAAAGCCATTACCGGGGGCAGCTAGGTGGCGCAGTGGATAGAGCACTGGCCTTGGATTCAGAAGTACCTGAGTTCAAATCCAACCTCAGACACTTGACACTTACTAGCTGTGCGACCCTGGGCAAGTCACTTAACCCCAATTGCCTCACCAAAAAAAAAAAAAATTTTTAAAAAATGATAAAGCCATTACCAAAGTGCCCTTTCCTACATTTTCAGTCATTTTATACATTCCTCCTCATACTCTGCCATCAGACCACACTGCTCTTCTTTCTTGACATTCCATCTTCTCACTCAGTACCCTTTTAACTGAAATTCCTTCATTCCTGGAATTCTCTCCCCTTTCCTTTCTAATTCCTACCTTCCTTTGTTTCCTCCAAGACTCAATTCAAATCCTGCCTTCAGCAAGGGATCTTTCCCAGTCTCTGCATACTACTGGCTTTCCTCTGGGTATCCCTTGCATTTATACAATGTGTGTATAAATATATATGTATGTCTGTATATGCAGATAATTCATATATAAATATTGATAGCGATGTCGATATACATACACAAATGTATCCAAATGTGTGTATATATACATATATGCATGTAAATATATATGGATATAGATATATAGTCTATATGTAGGTACATAGCATACATAATTGTTTCCATGTTATCTCCCCCTGTAGAATATGAGCTCCTTGAGAGCAGAGACCATGTTTTCACCTTTATTTGTATGCCTAGCACTTAGAACACTGCATAGTAAACATTTATGATTCTTAACTGGCTTGCTCAGTATAAGACCTTGTGTTCTAATGTTATAGCAATCAAAAACCATAATGAGAATTTGGGACTCAATAAGTTGATTGAAGCATCATGTTGATCTGGGACTCCCCTAAAAAGGTCTTCCTTTCCACTTTTACATCTGTGATTGAAATCCCAACAGTGCAGAAGGGAAGGTCGGGGAGAGAATTTATAAGACTCAGTGGAGGGAAGATCCCACAAGTAGAATTGGAAACTGATGCCACCTCTGAGTGTTTCCTTTTCCTTATCCATGATCTTAGATATGTGACAGAGCTGACAAAGCTAATCAAGGTCAAATCCTCACCTAATGCTGATGGAACAGAAGACTCAGCAGAGTTTGTAGACTTCTTCCCAGACTTTGTGTGGACTGTGCGGGATTTCACCCTGGAGCTTGAGCTGGATGGCCACCCCATCACCCCAGATGAGTACCTGGAAAATGCCTTGAAACTCAGTAAAGGTAATTTATTAGGAATAAAGATTGGGCACATGGGTGGTCCTGGGAAGTACAGGGGGAAATGACAAAAAATGCTTTTCTGTTTCTTTGGAACTGAGCTATTTCTTCCTGGGGCTTATTCTTTAGAATCTCATGGACTGTAGAAAGGGAGGCTGAAAACCATCAAAGTTCTCATGGCTTTGCTGAGGGTCTGTTGATCTATTTTCTCTAGCTCCAGAATTTCCATGACCTAGTGACCATTCCCAAGGGGGAAGTAGTCCCTGAGATAATTGATTTTTGCAAATTTTTGTGATGGGTTTATATCTTATAAGTTTACTAAAGAGGGAAGATTTTTATCGGTGTCCTGAAGTTTGTTGATGAGCATGGAACTTCAAGAAAAGGGGATGACTTGATTTTTAGGGTTATTTTATTCAGTACAGGGAAAAATCTGAGGAATTATTACTCTCTAGTAATATCATAGAGATAGCCATGTACCCTAGAGGCAATGTTGTACAGGAAAAAGGAAATGGGAGTCAGATGTCCTGGGTTCAAATTACACCTCTGGTGCTTACTTCCCATATGACTTTGGGCAAGTCATTTAATGTCTCTGAGCCTCAGTTTCCTTATCTGTAAAATAAAGAGTTTGTATTCCAACACCTCTAAAAAGACCTTAGCCATATATCTATTAGCTAGTGAGGACAGAGGGTTTCTCTCCTTAAGAATTCTAGAGAAACACTGGCTCTCTCTCAAACATATCTTGCTTATCCTAAAGGTTTCTGACTGACCAACAGATAATCCCATTCAGCTTTGTAATTACTCTAATACTCTTTCTTCTCCTAACATACTTCATAATAGGTTAGAAATCTAAATATACAAATCTCACATTATATATTATTTATATTGTGGGCTGATAATTCACTGATGACTTACAGGTAGGGATGCTAATCTCACTGGAAATGTTTCTAAATCATGTTTGACAATGAGTTCCATCAATTCTAGTCAAAAGGCATTAATTCAATATCTACAGTACCTAAGAGACTGTGGTAGGTGATCAGCATACAGGGATAAAAATTGTTGTAACCCTCAAAAAGGTTACAAACCAATGGAGAAAACAGATAAAAGATAAGTGGGTAAAAAATAGAATTAATGAGGGGAACAAGGGCAGTAAGAAGGACTAAAGAGCTTTAGAAGTCATCAAGAACTTCTGTAGGAGGTACTATTGAACCAGAGGGCTTCAGAGAGCTACAGGTTGTATATGAAAAGGTAACAGGGAAAAGAGTCCAGGTATACAGGGAGATTAAACAGTAAAATTGAAAATGGCTTATAGAACATCATTCTCAAGAGAATAGGAAGGTCAGTGTGATAGAAAGGAGGATGAAAGGAGAGCAGTGTGAATTGAATTTAGAATAATTAAAACCAGATTGAAAATCTGTCATGTTTAGATTTTTTTGCCATTCAATGAAGGCTAAGTGACTTGCCCAGGGTCACACAGCTAGCAACTGTTTAGATTAGTTCCAAAGGCATTAAAGAAGCACTGTAGCTAGCTTTTAGAGCCAGATAATACCACAGACTTGTCCATCTGGCAATTTGGTAATGTGTGTGTGATGAGTAGGGATAGGAGGAAGTGAAGGCTGGAAGACCAGGTAGGAAAGTATTGCAAAAGTCCAGGTGACAGATAATGAGAACCAGAACTCAGGGGACTGTAGGGTATAAGTGGATAGAAGGCAATAAGTTCAAGAGATGTTGGAAGGTAGAATGCAACTGACTAGGTATAAAGGATAGAGATGAGAAAGAAGAGTTGAGGATGACTAATGAGACAGTTTCTTCTCAATGGCTAATCCTGTTTGGAGGGGCAGAATTGTTATTAACTTCAAACAAGGAACATCTCCTATTATTAACATGGGAGCCTGTCTTTTTCTTGATCTTAGCCTTCATCCTTGGGTCTTTTTCATTTTAGGGAACCACAATTCTCTTTCTATGTTATATGTAATTAGTTGAGTAATTTGCCAATTTCTATCTTAATTATAGCTCAACTATAGATCTGTGAGAGTTTCCACTCAGATTTAGTGCAAATCCATTTTCTCTACATGTGACTAGGTGTCTCCTCTGAAGAGCACAATACATTATCCTTACAAGAAGTGAACTGTCGTTTGATTCATAGTAATCTCTCCCTAAATCACTTCAACTTTTAAAAATTCTTGTCTCTGTACCTTAGGAATGGATACAAGAAAACTTGAATACAGCAATCGCGTCTTAAACATCTTCATCAACCCTTTGTACTTGGCCTGTGTCTTACCATGATCCCTGATTTCCTATCCTTCAGGCAAGAACCCTAAAGTTCAAATGGCCAACCTTCCAAGAGAGTGCATCAGAAAATTCTTTCCAAAACGGAAGTGTTTTACATTTGACCATCCAACAAATGATAAGTCACTCTTAGCCCATCTTGAAGATGCCCATGAAAGCCAGCTGGAAACTGGATTCAAGGATCAGGCAGACACCTTCTGCTCTTACATCTTTTCCAATGCAAAACCCAAGACCCTTAATGGGGACATCATGGTCAATGGGAATAGTGAGTTTTCTTTGCTGCAGTGCATACTTGATTGGGATTGGATATGTGCTCCTTGTTTCTTTATATATGTACAGATATTGTAAGATTTTTGAATTACTCTCTTTATGCATTTGGGTTTTATTGTTCATGTTTCCCTAGCTTTCAGTTTACACATCCCTAGGAATATGCACTCTACAACAATGTCAGTGATCTCTCATGGAGATGAAATTAGATTAAATTAAATTAGAGAGGTACCACGATTGTAGAGAAAGGCAATTGTCATAATTCTCCAAAGGTAAAGTGGCTTTAGTAAAAAATAAACTAGTGACTTTGACTTCTATTTCTGACAATGTTCTAAAATAAATTATTAAGAGGATGGCTTGTGAGCCCTAAGAAAAAGTAACAGTGGTTACTAAAATCCAGCAGATGAAGCAAAAGTCCTTGTTAGACACTGTAACTGGATGCATGTAGATCAGAGAAATTATTGCAACTTAGCATGGTTAGATTTCAAAGGAATATTTAACAGTGTGTCATGCTATGATTATGAACAATATAGAGATATAAAATCGGATGGTAATGCTGTTAGGGAGATTCAGAACCTATTGAATGACCAGACCCCCAAAATAGAACTTAATAACTTGAGGCCAAATGGAAAGGAAGTCTATAATGCCATGGAACAAGGGTTTTCAATGTCTCAGTAATGCTAACAAAGTTAAAAGTGATGCAAATGGAATGACAAGGAGCTCAGAAAAACAACCAATACAATGAATGAGAGAAATGAGATATAATGTTATCCCGGCAGAATAAAAAAAATGACTCTAAATGAATGGTGTAGCTGATAAGGATAAGTTCTCCATGTGGGTATAAAAATCAACTTAACTAGAGGATAGGGGAAATAGAGAAAGAAAACAGTTCTTGGGGAAAAGATCTGAAGAATGATATGGGTTACCAACTCCATATGAGTCAGTAGTCTCAAATGCAAAGGTATTCATTGCCAATAATGAGGCAAATATTTGTATCCAGTTAGGCCACATCTGATATTCTGTGTTCAGTTCTAGGCACCCACACTTTAGGAAAGACATAGACAAGATCAACCATTTCCAGGACAAGATGACTCAAATCAGTGAAATGACTGAAATTCACAGAAGAACAAGCCCATGGAAGATTACTTAGATCCACTCTCCCTGGCCCAGAGGTCAAAACTAGGAGAAATGGGTAGAATTTTCCAAGAGGCATATTTAGACTTGATAAAAATCGATACCTCTTAATCATTTACAATGTCAAAACATAGAAGAGGCTGCCTTGAGTTGCTATGCTCTCCCCTTGAATCAAAATTATCTAGTTGTGATTAGAAGCCACTTGCCAAGAACACTGTGAAAGAGATCCTTGTTCAAGCATGAGTTCTACTACATAATTAACATTGGACCAACTTGAAAGAAGGTTGGCCTTTGCCTCATCTTCTATTTCATCCCATAATCAGGGTTGGGAAAGCTGCTGGAAACATATATGAAGACAATCGCTAGTGGAGACATTCCCTGCCTAGAGAATGCAGTGTTGACATTGGCTCAGACTGAGAATTCAGCTGCTGTGCAAAGAGCTGCTAACCATTATAGAGAGCAGATGCGCCTCAAGGTGGACTTCCCCACAGAAACTCTCCAGGACCTGCTAAACCTACATACAGACTGTGAGAAAGAAGCCATCTCAATTTTCATGAAGTATTCTTTCAAGGATGACACACAGAAGTTCCAGAAGGAATTGGTGGTATGTTCTCTCAGCTAATTATTCTTCCTCTTACCTCTTTTTTCTGAATGAAATCTGGAGACTGGTCAGCCTCTTTCCAATTTTTTTGACCATGGGACCTATATCTCCACTTCATATGAGAAGAACCTGGTTTCTCCAGAGAGCCAGAAGCATGGACGCCTAAATCTCGCTTAACATGAAAAGATTCTCCCTCCTCATGACCCATTGAAATCAGTCAGTTCTTAGAAGACCAAATGTCACCCACTCACATATTTGCGGAATACATGGCATTATAGCACTCCCAGAACACACTGAAGATTTTCTTGAACTCATAGACTTATCTCTACATACCTTCCCACCTTTGAACCATTAGATTCCCTCCAGGAGCATTTCCTGCCAGTCCCAACATCTGCTCAGTCTTACTTAGCCTGGCAGAATCTACTTGGCCCACACCAAAGGGAGCATCATTACCATAGGTTTTCAGGGCTGGCATGGACACTTGATGTAATCAGCTCAATAGGAGAGTGAGGACTTTGGGTCCCAGAGAGGAGAGATGACTTGTCCATGATTACCTATATACAGAGAAGCAGAATTAAAACCAGAGCTTGGGTATCTCAGCTCCAAAGCCAGAATTTTACCTTTTATTCCACCACACTAAACATCTTTCAAAAAACTCCAAGCACAAAGATCTTTTCTCAAGAGTTTCTTTAGAATCTCACTCCCTTCTCCATGCAATAGGGTGGTTTGGTAGCCTTTGAGGCATCATGTCAATCATTATCTGGTATTGTTATTACTCTAATATGACTTCCTTTTCCCTGGTTGTCTTTCTCTCCATCTCATTGGCAGGAGATCTTAGAAACTGAGAAGAAACATTTCATAAGTCAAAATGAGGAAGAATCAACCAAATCTTGTCAAATGAAGCTTGAAATCCTCTTGCAGGCCCTGAGGGAAGCCATTTCTAAAGGCACCTTCTATGTGCCAGGGGGTTACAAGCTCTACGGGAAAGAAAGAGAAAACATGATAAACAATTATCATCAAGTGCCCAGGAAAGGCATAAAGGTGAGGAAAGTCCTGGGGGCCAGGACTGATGACCCTGTATGGAGGGCTCCATTGGTGCCACTGGGTATCTGACCACTGACTTTCTCCTGCCAATAACCACCCACGAGGAGAATGTCTAGACACCTTTGGCTTTTTAATTCACATCTCAGCTGGAAGTTCTCAACAGATATCTCTTCTCCCTGCCCAGAGAATATGCTGTGGAATCGAGGAAGCTAGGCCATATGAGGGTCATATTAGGCTAGGCCTGGCACAGGCTGGCCCAGTGCCTCAAGTTCAAGCTTGGAATGACATGAGATACTCATAACTGTGCCTTCTTGTGGCATGTCTCTTTGTTACTCACTGACCAGTAGGTCACATCAGTGGCTCCTGAGTCAACCATGTCCCAAAAATGTTCTCAATACCTTTAAAGCAATAGAATAGTCTGTTCTGTATAAAAGATATTGCTCCTGCCACAGAGGATATGCCCCTCTGACTTGGTCTGGGGAAAATTATGTGTGTCTGTCTTGTGTGATTGTCCAGGCAGATGAGGTCCTCCAAAGGTCTCTACAGTCACTGGCAATGACAGAAGCATCCATCCTGAAGACAGATCAAGCTCTCACTGCCCAAGAGAAGGCCTTGCAAGGTACATGGAGCTGGACTGTGATGATCTAGTCATGCAGGGGATTTGGTGGGTCTGGGCCTTCCCTGGGCTTGACATGAAGATTACCTGAAACACTTGGTATTCCCTCTTCTCTACTTTTCCAGTCCCTGCTGGATGTGTAACAGCAACTGTGGTCATGTCTGTAAAATCCCACAGATCAGAAAGGGCTATTCCCCCAGATATTCTCAGCTCTGCTTCTTTGGGTCTAATCAAGAAAAAAGAAACTTAGGAATTCACAGTCTCTTTCTCGTAGTCAGTTTGGGTTCTGAGTTCAGGAGAAAATGTTATGTGTCATCCTCCTGCTCAGTGACCTCCAATGACAGCCTATTACCTCAGGATCATATATAAACTCCTCCATTTAATATTTAAAGCCCTTCATAAATTTGCCCTTTCCTCCATTTACTTTTCTTTCTATGTTACTCCCTTCTATGTATGCTATGTTTCAGCAACACTGACTTACTTCCAGCAACTTGGAAATGAGAAGGCCTCTGTGATCTTCAGCCTTTTCCCCTAGCTGTGCCCTTTGCCATTAATGCTCTGCCTCATACCTCATATCTCAGCTAAAATCCCACCTTTTTCAAAAGGTCTTTGTGCCTCCACTTTTAATGTTGCCTTTCTCATTCATATTGTGTCCCCTTAACTCTCTATATAGGTTGCATCTGAATAATTATCTGGATGCTCTTTCTTCCATTAGAATGACAGCTCCTTCAGGGCAGGAATTGTGTTTAGCCTCCATATTCTTTTGGTCTCAAATATTTAGTACAATGCCTGGCCCTTAGTAAGCACTTAAATGCTTGCTGACTGGCAAGAAATGAAAACTAGCCTCACCTGATTTAATCTTCTTATACTTTCTATTCTATCACATAGTTGAACAGGTTAAAAGAGAAGCAGCTGAGAAGGAGAAGAAGTTGTTGGAAGAGCAACAGATGGAAATGCAGCAAAAGATGGAAGCTCAGAAGAGATATTATGAAGAACAAATCAACCAACTGAAAAAGAAGATGGAGGAAGATAGGATACAGACACTCAGAGGGGAGAAAATGGATCTAGATCATAAGCTAAAGGTACAAGGAGATTGGGGTCAGTGGCTGTGCTTAAGAAGCAACACCACCATGGAAAGAAAGGGATGGGAAGATGGGCAGGGAAAGCAAATTTGCCTTCCTGTTATTCAGTATGTTGGAGAGAAAAAGATCCTGGAATTTTCATCAGAAGATCCAGGTTTGAGCCCTTTCCTCCTCATCTTCAGTGTTGTCACCTGTATTATAGTACCAATCACATCTGCCTCACTGAGTGTTGTAGAAGTCAAAAGATTTCTGTGTCACTCATAGAGCATCCCCCAGCTCTCACCATGAGCTTCCCAGGAAAGTCTACCCCAAGTTCAGCTTACTCTACAGGTCCTCACACTATGAGGTTCAAAATTCATAGGCCCCTACCAACATCTGTGTTTTCTAATCAAGCAGAAGACACAATTAGCTCAAAGAAAACAGCTAATGCCCAGAGGCTTTTCTGCTGTACCCCTTTTACACAAGGCAGACAACTTCACATAGAATCATCAGTCTACAGAACATCCCTGAGTGGTTTTTCTCTGTTGGGGGATCCATGAATTTTTCTGAGCCTCAGTTGGAATGGGCCTCTTCTCTCCAAAAGGAGATCCCAGAACCCAAGGATCAAGCTCTTTGTAACAAAGATTCAGGGCCATCCCAACTAACTTGTACATTCAGTCTTAAGGCTATTTTTGAATTCTATTTCTTGATCATTAATCTGTGGCATTATCTGCCAGGATTTCTCAGACTTGGAGTTAGAATATCCTGGCTTAACTTCCATTACTAAACTTGTCCCAGGTAGCATCTGCTATGGGATAACTTTTCTGAAAACTTTCCAGGGCTAAGTTCTTTATCCCAATTGTGTCAACCCTCAAATCCTTGGCTCTTCCTTGCAAATATGAGAGTGATCTGGCTCTTTGAACTTGTCGATAGAGATAACTTCAGTGAGATTTCTTCTCCAATTTCAATCAGCACCACTCTGCGCATATTGTCATAATGAATTCCTGGGGGGCTCTGAGGAGGTTAAATGACTTGTCCCATGTCACACAGTCAGGATGTATCAGAGGTAGGACTCAAATTCAGTTCTTCCTGACTCTCAGGCCCTCAACAAGGCCTTGCTGCTTTATGAGAGAGAGCTAAGGAAGACACGGGAACAAATGTAAGCTCAAAGGGCAAGGCAATTGTGTTATGTACCCAACCATGTTCTTGGCCTTTTGTATAGAATTGGGGTAGCAAAAACCATAGCATCTGTTCATTTTTTTAAAAAGGTGTGAAAATCACAAAGTTCCATGAACCTTTAAAGTCCTACAATTAGTACTTCTAACACCATATCACATTGAAGGAAACCTTAAAGGAAATTGGATTGGATTTTCCACCATTCCACCTGCTTCTGACTGACCCCCCCTGAATTCAGATCAAAGTCACTTTGTTCTCAACTTGACCCTAGAAGTGAGTCAACATGGCAGAGGAAAGACAGTGACTTGCCTGAGCTCTCTCCCAACCCTCTCTAAATACCTTTAAATCATGCCATAAAACAATTCCTGCAGCAGCAGAACCCACAAAAGGGTGGGGAAAATAATTTTCCAACAAAAGACAACTTAGAAGGTCAGCAGGAAAGATGTGTCACACCTGGCTAAGAGTGGAGTGCAGTCCAGCACAGAGGAGACCAGGCCCCAGGAAAGGAGAAGCAGGCCTTGGGAGTGACTGAATCTGCAGCAACAACATCTGTTTCTAAAGCTCTCAGCCCACAGAAGGTAAGGGAGCAGAACAACTGGTCAGAAGGAGATTACAGGGATCTCTTTGCTATCATTGAGGTAGGATTCTGTTATTTTATCCATGCTCAGAACTGGGTCACAGTTCTGGGTTGTAGTCCCAGGGTGAGGAGAAGTTCACACACCAGAACTTGTGCCTGCTGCAATGGAACAGGGACTTTCATCACAGTTCCAGGGCAGAAAAGAGTGCTTGTTGCTCAAAGACCACAGCACAGCCAAGGAGAGTAGTAAATACACCTTTCCTTAGATCATACCACCTTGGAAAAACTGAAACTTACAGGTCCCTAGAAATATCTCTGAAAACTGCTACACAAAACCCCTGAAGTTTGGGACAGTTCCAACCACTCTGGAAGCAGAGCCCCACTTTAACAAAGAATTAAAAGTCAAGAAATCATCTGGGGGAATGAGCAGACAGCAGAAAAAAATTCTGACCACAAAAAGTTACTCTGGTGACAAGGAAGATCAAAACACAGAGGAAGAAGATAGAAAAGTCAAAGCTCCTACATCTAAAGCCTCCAAGACAAAAATGAATTGGTCTCAGGTCATGGAAGGGTTCAAAAAGGACTTTAAAATCAAGTAGAGGAAAATTTGGGAACAGAAATGAGAGTGATGCAAGAAGGTTGTGAAAAAGGAGTCAATAGCTTTATAAAGGAGACACAAAAATACTGAAGAAAATAATATCTTAAAAAACAGACTAGGTGCAATGGTAAAAAGAGGTAGAAAAAGCCAATGAGGAGAAGAATACCTTAGAAAGCAGAATTGGCCAAATGGAAAATGAACAAATGGAAGCTGATGACTTAATGAGAAATCAAGAAACAATCAAACAAAATCAAAGAATGAAAAAATGAAGACATTGTGAAATATTTAATTGGAAAAACAACTGACCTGCCATCATCTATCAAGAAATTATCAAGGAAAACTGGTATGATATTCTAGAACCAGAGAGTAAAATAGAAATTGAAAGACTCCATTAATCACCTCCTGAAAGAGATCTCAAAATTAAAACTCCCAGGAATATTATAGACAAATTACAGAACTCCCAAGTCAAGGAGAAAATATTGCCAGCAGATACAAAGAAACAATTCAAGTACTGTGAAGCCACAGTGAGGACAACACAAGATTTAGCAGCTTCTACCTTAAAGAATTGGAGGGCTTGAAATATGATATTCTGGAGGGCAATGGAATTAGGACTACAATCGAGAATCACCTATCCAGCAAAACTGAGTATAATTCTTCAGAGGACAAAATAAATATTCAATGAAATAGAGGATTTTCAAGCATTTTTAATGAAAAGACCAGAGTTGTATAGAAGATTTGACTTTCAAATATAAGACTCAAGAGAAGTATAAAAAGCTAAACAGGAGGGGCAGCTAGGTGGTGCAGTGGATAGAGCACTGGCCCTGGAGTCAGGAGTACCTGAGTTCAAATCCGGCCTCAGACACTTAACACTTACTAGCTGTGTGACCCTGGGCAAGTCACTTAACCCCAACTGCCTCACTAAAAAAAAAAAAAAAGCTAAACAGGAAAGGGAAATCATAAGAGATTTAATAAGATTAAACTGTATATATTCCTACATGGAAAGGTGATATTTGTAACTCTAAAAGAACTTGCTTACTTTTAGGACAGTTAGAAGGAGTATATGTAGAGAGAGGGCACAGTTGTGAGTTGAATATGAAGGGATGATATCTAAAAAATAAAATTAAGGGGTGAGAGAGAAATGCATTTCGAGAAAGGGAAAAGGAGAGGTGGGATGGGATAAATTATCTCATATAAAAGAGGCAAGAAAAAGCTTTTACAAAGGAGGGAAAGATGGGAAAGGTGACAGGGAGTGAGTGAACCTTACTTTCTATAGAATTGGCTCAAAGAGGGAGTAATATACACATTCAATTGGGAAAAGAAATCTATCTTACCCTGCAGGAAAGTAGGAGGGCAAGGGTATAAAAGAAAGGGGGGGGTGATAGAAGGGAAGGCAGATTGAGGAAGTGGGTAATTAAAAGCAAAACACTTTTGAGGAGGGACAGGTTGAGAGAGAATAGAGTAAATGGGGGAAGGAAATGGTATGGAAGGAAATATAGTTAGCAACAGTAGCTGTGAAAAAAGTTTTGAAGCAAGTTTCTCTGATAAAGGCCTCATTTCTCAAACATATGGAGAACTGAGTCAGATTTGGAAAAACAAGAGCCATTCCCCAACTGACAAAAAATCAAAAGTTATGAACAGTTTTCAGATGAAATAATCAAAGCCGTATGAAAAAATACTCTGACTCACTATTGATTGGAGAGATGCAAATCAAAACAATTCTGAGATACTAACTCATAATCATTAGATTGACTAATAGAACAGATGAGGAAAATGACAAATATTGTAAGGGATGTAGGAAAATGAGATATTAATGCACTGTTGGTAGACCTGTGAACTGATTCAACCATTCTCTAAAGAAACTTGAAACTATGCACAAAAGGCTCTAAAACCATTCATATTATTTGACCTAGCAATGCCACTACTAGGTCCGTTTCCAAAAAGAGATAAAAAACAAAAAGGAAAAGGGTCTATATGTACAAAAAATATTCATATTTTCTGGTGGCAAAGAATTGGAAATTGAGAGGATGCCTATCAGTTGGGGAATGGCTGAACAAATTGTGGTATGTGATTTTGATGCAATACTATTGTTCTATAAGAAATGATGAGCAGAATACTCTCAGAAAAACCTGTAAAGACTTACATAAGCTGATACAAACTGTGTACAAAATAACAGCAGTATTGTAAGACATGAATGACTTTGCTATTCTCAGCACTACAATGAACCAAGATAACTGAAGGATTTATGATGAAAAATGCTATCTATCCTCAGAGAAAGAACTGCTGGTGTCTGAATACAGATTGAAGCATTAGTTTTTAAAATTCTCTTTATTTTTCTTGTATGTTTGTCTATGTTTTCTTTCACAACATGACTAATATGGAAATGTTTTGCATGACTACACATGTATAACATATAGAATTGCTTGCCTTCTCAAAGGCTAAGGGGAGTGGGGTGGCAAGGGGAGGGAGGAAGGGAGAGAAGTAGGAACTCAAAGTTCTAAAGACTAGTGTTTTAAATCATTTTTACATGTAATTGGGGGAAAATATGATACTAAATAAATGCCAGAAAAAGGGGGAAAAACCCAGACCCTAGAAGAATCTAAGCTGACTGTGGAATCATCTGTAATCATAAGGACCATAGATAATGTGAGGGAATGACTTGTCTTATTGCTTTTCCTTCTCCTTTCCCAACCCAGATTATCCAAATATTTCAAATTTAAGACAAATGGGAAAAGTCTCCCTGATCCACATTGTCCACTGACAACTATAGTTGATTAGGTCAGGGTCAATACTGAGAGTAGCCTGCCTTCCAGGTTTGACACAGTGAAGGCTGCCTTGGTCCAAGCTCTGGGATGTTTGCAGGAGTTCCCAGCAGTTCCTAGACTACCTACATTGGACCAGAAATGCAGGAGAAATGTCTACAAACTACGCAGAAAGAATCCCTGGTAAGCCTGGGAGGCAGGCAGGGAGGATGACTGCCCTTCACCTGGCCTCATTTCCTGACTCCCAGAAAGGACTCTTAAGCTCTTTACAACTCTACCACTTGTCTAAGGGTTGGATTCAACTGGAGCTCTGGGCCTAGGATTTGGCTGCAACACCCCAGAGCCCTACCTGCAAGGACTGAGAATGACCAGAGTTTCAGTTATTGTCTAAGCAGCCACGGATGGACTGGTTCTGGATTCCTGTCATGAAGTCAGAATTTGGGGCTCTTGTTCCCTATATGGAAAGGGAAAGGGGGTGACTTACATCAATATATTTTTATTGTTCTGGACCTAAGGTTTCTTTAGTGTAATGATCTTCTGGGAGTGGAGCTCCCTCTACCAGTGTAGGTTTACAACTGTTCTGCGATTTATAGTCTTAGAGATATCCATGGATCGTTGGTAGGTTCTATGACTTACAAAGGGTCACATGGCCAGGTTATATCAAAGAAATTATTTAATCTATGTCTTCCTGGCTCCCCAATCAACTCTCTATCCATGCTGCCATGATGGCAATGATTTGGGACAGTGCCATGCCACAGTCAAACCAAAGAGCTCCTTGGTGTCCACAAATGCAGAGGACAAAGAAGGAGTCAAAGAACAGAAATTGGGGCAGGGATAAGAAAGCTCAGGGTGGGTGGGAGAAAGGAAGATGGATCCCAAAATCACTCAGGCCACATTAAGAAGGGTCTAGCACCAGGCACTAAGGAAAAACTATTTATCTCAAAGTATTTGCTCCAGACACTGTCCCATATGATTCTTCTCTCACACTGACTCATTTCCATGGCCACTGTGGGCCTGGACCAACATAATGCAAAGAGATATGGTTCTTAGACCTGGTAAAAACTTCCAGGGTGGGCCTTTCAGAGACTGGGAATCTCTTGTAAGTTATAGCCCTAGGGATCAAGAATGAAGAGCTGGTCAAGGCAGTTGGGTGGTGCAGTGGATAGATTATGGAGCTAGGAGTCAGGAAGACTTGTGCTTAAGCCCAGAAACTGTCTGCCTCAGTTCCTCACCTATAAGAATGGGTATAATAATTGTACTTGATCTCCAGGGTTGTCAGGAGGATAAGATAATATTTGTAGAGTGCTTTGGAATTCTTAAGGCATTACATAAAAATAATTATTATCATTGCCATTATCATCATTATCTGCCGCCATCAGTTCTGTGTTCCTAAAAACAGAATTCCACAAAGGCAGAGCATCCTCTCTTCTGCTGTTACTAATACCTCCCTCACCTCACAGTCTCAGTTGAAGATGCCATGAATTCTGTGTCTTGGTTTCTGTCTAAGGGGCTCTTCTGCATTTACAGGTGACCATGGAAGCAGCAGAGCCTATGCTGGCCCCCGTATGTCTTATAGAAAACAGGAATAGAGAGCTGAAAGTAAACCAGGAAGCCCTACAGATTCTTACTTCCATTACCGAGCCAGTGGTGGTGGTAGCCATTGTTGGCCTGTTTCGTACTGGAAAATCCTACCTGATGAACAGGCTGGCAGGAAAAAACACAGGTAAGCGGAGTCTCGGGCCTCTGGGAGTCTATTTTTGGAGGATATTATGCAACAGGGTTAGAACTACTCCAAGGCTTGTCTGAGACCTAATGAAGGTTTAAAAATCAGTCCCTGGTTTACTGTTGCCTTCCAGTCAATCAACAAGCATTTATTAAATGCCTACTACGTGCTAGAAACTATGCTAAATGCTGAGAATACAAAGAAAGGAAAGTTCAATCCCTGCTCTCAAGGAGCTCACAGTCTAATGGGGGAGACAATGTGTAGACTGTGTACGAATGAGATCTATACAAGATAAACTAGAAATTATCATTAGAGGAAATACACTAGCACTAGGGGATCAGGAAAAGTTTCCCACTTAAGTTAAGCTGAGAATTAAAGGAAAACAGGGAAGTCAAAAGTCAGAGATAAGGAGGGAGAGCATTGCAGACAGGAGAGATGGGGTGAGGGGATGGAGTGTCCACCTGTAATACTGTGAATTAAAGTATCTAAGAAAAAATATCTTCACGACTTGGGGACCCAAATGCACCAGCATTTAAAATGTCTGCATTTCTTTAAAAACTGAAAAGTGTCCATGATTGCTGTCCCCTGACTGCTTGTCTCCTGGTGGCTTTCTATTTTACCCACTTTTAGCCTGCATCTACTCAGGGTTATCAACTTTATTCCACTTTATGGTAGTCTGAGGATGCGGTTGTCAGTTACCCCTGTGATTAATCAGAGCAGCCAAATGGTAAGGGAAAAGCATTTTCGTTGTACTCATTGTTCTCATAGGTCCATGAACTGAGAGCTGGGAAGGACCATAGGGAATATTTGATTCAACCCCACTCATTTTACATTAATCATTCTCATTGACTTTGACTGAATTACTTTTAATTTTTATTTATTTGTTTTTATATTTTGCCTCATAATTTTCTATAAGACATAGTTGATAAAGAACTTTTCTTCTATCAACAGCTGTGAAAATATAACTTTTCACTAACTCTTCATTCTTTTATGATGCAGGTTTTAAAACTGTTTAAATCACTGATCTAATTGGAAACATGTGGTATATAAAATTTTGTATTATATTTCCAGTCTTTGCCAAATTGATATCCCTCACTGGTGGGACTCCGTTTCTACCAAGATTCCCCAGGAAAAGAGAAAGTACTTAGGGTTACTATATGGTCAAACAGGTCTCCATCTCAAGGGAGCTCCACCAAGAACTAAGAGTGTTCACAATCCATCAAGTCTGGGTTCCTTTAGTACTGACCATTATAAGTGCTGTGTGAAAAGCCCTCTCAGTGATGCCTCAACACAGTCAGTAGGCATTCCCACACCAGCATTCCTATGTAAGGGTACAAACCTATAACAGCTGGGTACCTCTGATGTTCTCACTTGTGATGTTTAAAATCTAAATGTGTGGTCACCTTAAGTTAGAAGCTTTAGAAACAGTCTTTGGGCATTTAGCATTTATTAAAGCATACTAAGTATTCTATCTAGCCTAGAGTTCCAGCCTGGTTTGGTTCTTCCTCAAGTCCTCTGCCACAAGCCTGCTTCAATCATAAACTCAGCAAACTGAGTGTGGAAGCTTTTTATAGATCTGGAGCAGAGGCGGTCCTTACACACTGCTTCAAGCTGATTGGTATGTGTCATCCAAATCCATTGGTTCACTGGACTTGAAGGTGGTCTCGAGTTAAGTTAAAAGTCCTCTAAGAACAATACCTTCTTAAGGGTTAGCCCAGTGTGCTTACAATCTAGTTAAATTGAAGTAGGCTAATCAGCAGTCAATCACTCTCACTTAATCAGTTTAGATTAATCTCCAGGTGGGCCTTTCAGTATCTGCTAAATCCCATTATTTTATCACACACTCAAATCTAACAAATACTTCTACAAGACTCCCTGGGCTTCTCTGCTTTGCTAATGACAAATATTGTCTCAGGAAATATAGTCTCAAACAAGAATAATATTTTAAGACACTACAAATAATACTAATAACATAAATACCAACAAACCAATATCTACCAAAAATTAAATGACAGAAAACAGTAAAAAGAAAGAAAATTTTCCTCAAAGGCAAAGCATTTGGGATTATAAGGGAGTCAAGGAGAGGCACCACCTTTCTGAACACTTGTGGTTTATGGGCATTCTGGACAAGCCCACAAAGTAGATAGAATGCTGGACCTAGATTCAAAACCTAAGTTCAATTCTGGACTTAGACTCAGAGTGTGAGTCTGGGCAAATCACTTGATCTTGGTTTGTCTCAGTTTCCTCAACTGTAAAATGGAAAGAACAAAAGCATCTATTTTACAGGGTTGTTGTCACAATCAAATGAGATAATATTTATGAATTTCTCAGGACAGTGCCTGGCACACAGTAGGCATTTAATAAATGGCTGTTTCCATCTTCCAATTAGAGAAAAATATTGTTAGTTAATGTAAGGACAGTTTTAGAAAAAAACTCATTTAGAATGGAACTGAAGCTGGTTTAATTCTAGGAAATCATCTCATTCTGTACTGTGTGTGTGTGTGTGTGTGTGTGTGTGTGTGTGTTCACCTGTCTGTATGTAACTGGCCTATGGTTCCTGAAGAGTAGAGAACTTCACTTCCTATGTAGATCAGCTACTTCCTCTGTCCCTAGGTGGTGATACTGGATAATGAAGGACTGGGAACCAGGCAGACCTGGGTGTGAAAGCTGCCTCAGGTGCTTACTGGCTCTGTGACTCTGGGCCAGTAATTAACCTATCTCGGTCTCAGTTTCCTCCTCTGTGAAATGGAGACAAAAGAAATACCTAGTTCCAAGAATTACTCTGAAGACAGAATGAGGGAGCACACACAAAATGTGCCATATATTTTTATTTCATACCCAAATTAAAATTTGACATCAATTTTTTAAGGCTTTGTCTTCAAAATTCTCTTCCCCCCATCCCTAAGAACTCAAGGAATTCAATATAAGCTATACATGAGCAGTCATGCGAAACATTTCCACATTAGCCAGGTTGTGAAAGAAAACAGACAAAAATAAAACCAGATAAAGTAACTAACAAAAATTATGCTTCAATCTGTATTCAGACACCATCAGTTCTCTCTCTGTAGATTGATTGCATTTTTCATAAATCATTTTTCGTAAGAGTTGTCTTGGATCATTGCATTGCTGAAAATAACTAAGTCATTCACAGCAGATCATCTTACAATATTGCTGTTATTTTGGATACAGTACATTTCACTTTGCATCAGCTCATGTAGGTCTTTCCAGGTTTTTTCTGATAGGATCCTGCTCATCATTTTTTTAATAGTAAACTACATTTACATAATACATTAAAGATTTACTTACAATATACCAATGAGGTTGATCATTGCAACAAAAGTAATAGATAATATTTTTATAGTACTTTACAACTGACCAAGAATTTTCTTCACAATAGCCCAGCAAAGCAGCATATATTTCATCATCATCATTCAATCCTCCTCATCACTAATCAGTCCTCATCATCAATCAATCCTCATCAATTCTCATCTTCATCAAATTCTCATCAATCAATCATCAACATTATCTTACATTTCTCCTGCCCCTGCTTCAATTTTTTTCAGTTACTATTGTTAACTGTTTCCCTCCATCCTATTCCCTCCCTTGTGATATTTGCTCCATTTTCTATCTTCTTTCACTCTATCCATCCTCAAAAGTGGTTTGCTTCTGATTTCCACCTCACCCAATCTGCCCTCCCTTCTTTCACCCCTTCCTCCTTATCCCTTTCACCTCCTACTTTCCTGCAGGGTTAGATAGATTATTCCACCCAATTGAGTATGTATGTTATTCCCTCCTTGAGCCAATTCTGATGAAAGTAAGGTCTTTGAGCCATAAGGTCTTCTGAACTCATTCACTTCCCCATTTCTCATCCATCTCTCCCCCCATTCCATAAGCCCTTTCCTGCTTCTTTCATGTGGGATATCACCCCTTTCTCCCTCCCACACTGCAATCCTCTCACCCCTCAATTTTACCCTAAAGATGTCATAACGGGGCAGCTAGGTGACACAGTGGACAAAGCACCTGCCCTGGACCCAGGAGGATCCGAGTCCAAATCCAGCCTCAGACACAAGACACTCACCCACTGCACAACCCTGGGCAGGTCACCCAACTCTGATCACCCCACCAAACAAAAACAATAAACAAAAAATAAATGTTTTACAGATATCAACCCTTCATCATCAATTCTCACATTCGCCCTCTGTCTAAATTTATCCCTATCAGCTGCCCTAATACTGAGAAAGTTCTTATGAGTTAGACATATGATCTTCCCATGTAGGAATGTAAACAGTTTAACCTTTTAACATCCCTCTTGATTTCTTTTTCCTGTTTACTTGTTTTATCATAAAAGTATTTTATTATTTTCTAGTTACACTGTTTACCTTTTTATACTTCTCCAGGGTCTTGTATTTGAAAGTCAAATTTTCTATTCTGTTCAGCTCTTTTCATCACAAATACTTGAATGTCTTCTTTTTCATTGAAGTCCCATTTATTCCCCTGAAAGATTATACAAAGTTTTGCTGGATAGGTGATTCTTGGTTTTAATCTCAATTCCTTTGCCCTCCAGAATATTATATTCCATGCTCTCCAATACTTTAATGTAGAAGCTGATATATCTTTTACTACCCTGACTGTGGCTCCACAGTACTTGAATTGTTTCTTTCTGGCTGCTTGCAATATTTTCTCCTTGATCTTGGAGCTCTGGAATTTGGTTATAGTATTCCTGGAAGTTTTCATATTGGGATCTCTTTCAGGAGCTCATCCCTGGATTCTTTCAATTTCTATTTTACCTTCTGTTTCTAAAATATCAGGGCAATTTTCCCTGACAATCTCTTGGAAGATGATGTCTAAGTTCTTTTTTTTTATCGTGGTTTTCAGGTAGTCCAATAATTTTCAAATTATCTATCCTGTATCTATTTTCTAGATTTGCTATTTTTCCAAGATGACATTTCACATTGCTCTCTATTTTTTATATTCATTTGGATTTGTTTTATTGTATCTTTGTTTCTCATAAAGTCACTAGCTTCCATTTGTTCAATCCTAATTCTCAAGCAATTATTTTCTTCAGAGAGCTTTTCCATTTGGTTTTTCAAGCTGTTGATTTTTCCCCATGACTTTCCTGCATCACTCTCATTCTTTCCTCTACCTCTCTTTATCTTCAAAGTCCTTTTTGAGTGTTTCTAAAGCCTGAAACCAATTCATATTTTTCTTGGAAGGTTTGTATGTAGGATCCCTGATATTGCTATTCTCTTCTGAGGGTGTACCTCAATCTTCCTTTTCACCAAAGAACCTTTCTATGGTCTGAATCTTTCTCTGTCTGTTCATTTTGCCTGCCTATTTCTTGACTCTTAGCTCCTTCTTAAAGTGCAGCATTGCTTCCATGCTGCACTGTCCCAAGCTTCAGGAGTTCCAAGGTGGGATGATTTAAGGAGTGATGGGTTGTTCACTCACCCAGCCTGTGCTCCAGTTTCTTAAATAACCCCAGGCCTACATGTTCTTCAACTAGAAAACAATATTTTTGTTTCTCTGGGTTGATAGCTCCGGCAAGGTTGTGCCCCTCTCCTTCCTGGACTGCCATCACTCAAGGCTTCTTCCTGGTTCCCAGCAGGGGAAAAACAGCTGAGTTCTGCCTCAGTACCAGCAGAGAACACTATAATCTCCCCCTGGCCAACTGCTCAGCCCTCTCACGAGACTGTGAGCTTAGTTCCAGAAAACACTGGTGCTGCAGCTAATTCAGAGGCTTTGGAGTTCTCTTTCTCTGTTGTAGCCTTCCTGTGGACGGATCTATGTCATTGCAGCCTCGGGATTGGGTTCCACTCCTAACCTGGTACAGCAGACTCCTCCTGCTGACCTTCTAAGATATCTTTGGCAGTAAAATAATATCATCCCCTCCTTTTGTGGGATCTGCTGCTCCAGGAATTGTCTTATGACATTATTTGAAGGTACTTGGAGGGATTTATGGGAGAGCTCCAAGGAGTCACTGGCTATTCTCCACCATCTTTCCAAAATGTGCCATATAAATGCTATCTCTGATTCTCGTTCTTCTTTCCCCACTGGGGAGCTGCCCATTTTCTCCCTTTAGGACCCTTGAGTTTGGCCGTTACAGCCTCCGGGCTTCCTGCTTCCACTGGACACTCATGTCTCCTCTTTCCTTTGCAGGCTTTTCCATTGGCTCCACTGTGCAGTCCCACACAAAGGGCATCTGGATGTGGTGTGTCCCTCACCCCAGCAAACCTGACCATATCTTAGTTCTGCTTGACACTGAGGGCCTTGGAGATGTGGAAAAGGTAAATGGAATCAACAACATTCTGCTCACCCCTCCCTGTATCTGCCTGACCTGAGGAGGAATGACCTCTCACCCCTGGCTGGCTGTGTATGGGTAACACAGCTTATTGCCAAGGGAGGCCTGTGCCACATAGCTGTGGGGAGATAAAGCTGGCTGGTCCTGGGCTGAGGCAGGGGCTTTGGCCTGCTGCCATCACTGTGAGGAAGAAGGCCATGCCATGTAAACATAAAGGACCCATCACAGGGTCCTACTGCTGCCAATGTATCAAGAACTTCCCCAAACTTCCAGCTGCGGAAATAGATGGGCCCAAAGAGGAAGCTGACCCAAATCTCCAAGATGCGCCTGGTGCTGGATCTCGGGGCAGACTGCTTGTCTGGGAAGCTCATGACTTGCAGGAGGTTCCCATTTCTTTAAAAAGCCTCTGAAAACCCTTTTCCAAATATGCTCTTGCAGTCTACAAATTTACCAGGGAATAAAAAAGATCGATCTACCAATGAGCAAGCATTGGCTAAGAAACTGCTTGCTGGGCTCAGGGGACACAAATACCAAAGTCACCCAGTCCCGGACTTAAAGGAGCAGCAAGGGGATATAAGGGCTAGAGTGCTGGATTTAGGATGAGAAAGATCTGAGTTTGAATTCTGCCTCAGACAGTCATATGCCATGTGGCCCTTGGAAAGTCACTTAAACACTCTCTACCTCAGTTTCCTTATTTGTAAAATGGGGATAATAATAGCACCAATGTCCTAGGGATATTGTCAGTCTCAAATGAGATAATCTGTGTAAAATTTTGGCCCTCACAAACCCAAGTAAGTTCCTGGGTCCCTCTCAGGTCCTCTGTATTGCCCTTACCTCTCCCCAGTAGCTGATCCCGAATTTCAGGTCACAATGCCACACAGATGACAGAGACCTAATATGTGGACAGAGAAATAGGTAGAGGACAGTATATTAAATAACCATAAAGTGATGTGGCTAGGGAGCTTGGGAAATTATGAAAAGCCATCTAGAAGGCATTGGCATATACTCTGTGCCTTGAAGGAAGCTAAGGGTTCAAAGAGGCCCAAGTGGGAGAAAGAGAGAATTCCATGCATGAAACACAATCTGTGAAAAAGCATGAAATAGCAAGCATATAAAAAGACTGTGAACATAAAATAGAGCCACACTGAGAAAGAGGAATTTGTATTTTATCCTAGAGACAATGGGTGACACCAAAAGGTTCTTAAGCACAGATAGGATTGACAAGATTCAGCCTACACTTTAACATAAAATCTGTCTCCTTTCAACTGCTATTGGACAGAACTGAACACTGTAAGATATGAGACCCAAACCTTTGACTGGTCATAGAATTATTGATCTGGTTCTGGAAAGGACCTCAAGGGGATATAAAATAATTACCTCTTTGTACAGGAAAAAGAAGGGAAACCCAGGGAGACTGTGAAATGCAGATGTGGCATTTGTCCCTAGACTGAACAAAACCTTTCTTTAGTCTTTGCTAATGACAATCTTTTTCCTTACTTGTGTCCTCTCTGGGGATGTCCTGTTCAGACACAGGCTTGCTCCATCCCTCATCTATGAAGAGACAGTGGTAGGGATTTTAATTTTATATTCTACTGTGCAGTGCCCAACTTTTCCTTCTTTCCTCCAGTTCCCTGGAGGAAAGTCGCAGCCCTGGGTGTCTTCACCATTTTGCTAAATGAGGTTGAGCTCAATTTGTCTCTTCTGTGTTTTAAAAATTCTGTATAATTGATCAAGCCAAGATGAATGAATGATTGAAAAAGCCTTTACTAAGCCCTGTACTGAATGCTAGAGATACCAAAACCAAAAACAAATAAACAAAAAAGCAAGCCAGTTCCTGCTCTCCAGGAGGTTCCATTCTAAAAGGTGAGACAAAGTAGAAGAGATTTCAGCTAAGTTACATAGAGAGGTGCCAGGGTCCTTCTTTAGAGTGCAGAGACAAAGAAGTTCTTTGATGTCATTTCCACTGATAAAATTATACCAGTTTCTGCTATTGAGCCACTTGAGAATGCCAAGGATTTTGTGAACAAAAACACTTTCCCCCCTAATCTTCAGTAGCTGTGGGTTTGGAACCTGAAGAAGCATTTATAGGGAAGCATCTCTATTGAGGTTTTTACTCAGGCTGATGGGAGCTGAAGTTGGGATGCCAGGAGGATTGATAATCTGTCCTTTCCAGGCCTCTTGGGCCTTTCTCTCCATGGGTGGAAGTTGGTGGTGGTGGTGGCAAAGAAGGAAAACCCTTTATCTGAAACGACTTCTCTCCCGAAACTGGTCATTTTCCACAATAATGGTTTTGTTCCAATCTCTTCAGGCACCCTATACCTCTACACAGGCTATCCCTTATCTAGGACGCACACCCACCAGGTTACTCCAAAGCAAATCTTAGGTGCCATCTCCTGCAAGAAGTTTTTCCTGATCCCTCCAGTTAGTGTTCTTCATGTATAAATGTTGTCTGAAAAATAGAAAAGAAACATCTTGAGGATATGCTGATTTGTTTTTGTCTCTGTATACCCAGCATATAGCAAAATTCCTTTTATGTAGTCAATCAATAAATGTTTACATGAATTGAAAAAACAACAACAACAAAATAATGGTTTTGGGGTTCAGGATGGAAAGTGGTTGGATTATCTAGATGGCATTATTATTCCAAGAAGTAGAGCAATATTGACTTCAGAGCCCTGGGCTTTCTCTCTCTAAGTCTTAGGGGAGTTGATGGGCAAGGTTGAGGTAAGAGTTTGACTTGCCTGACACAGGTCCTGTCTCTCCCTTGGGTATCTTGCTTGTTTGAGGAAACTGAATGGCCAGATGGGATCTATACCAGGAATTCAAGGCTGTTTCAATATTAGGAAAACAATCAGCAAAACTGACCATCTCGATAACAAAAACAACAGAAATCACTTGATCGTCTCAGTAAATAACAGAAAATAGTCATTGACAAAATACAACATGCATTCTTATTAAAAACACTAAAGAACATAGGAATAAATGGAGCCTACCTTAAAATTATGAGTAGTTTCTATCTTCTTTTTGTTGTTCTTTGTCCTTCATTGTCCACAAAAATGATAAACAAAAATAAGTGCTTTACAAATATCATCCCTTCATAATCAATTCCCACCTGTGCCCTCTGTATATTCCTATCATCTGCCCTAATACTGAGAAAGTTCTTATAAGTTAGACATATCATCTTCCCATGTAGAAATGTAAACAGTTTAACCTTTTTAATATCCCTCTTGATTTCTTTTTCCTGTTTACCTTTCTATGCTTCTCCAGGATCTTGTATTTGAAAGTCAAATTTTCTATTCAGTTCAGCTCTTTTCATCACAAATACCTGAATGTCTTCTTTTTCAATGAAGTCCCATTTATTCACCTGAAAGATTATACACAGTTTTGCTGGGTCGGTGCTTCTTGTTTGTAATCCCAATTCCTTTGACCTCTGGAATATCATGTCCCATGCCCTACAATCCTTTAATGTAGAAGCTGATAGATTTTATGCTATCCTGAATGTAACTCCATAGTACTTGAATTGTTTCTTTCTGGCTCCTTGCTTTATTTTCTCCTTGGTCTGGGAGCTCTGGAATTTGACTATAAAATTACTAGAAGTTTTCATTTGGGGATCTCTTTCAGGAGGTGATCAGTGGTTTTTTCAATTTCTATTTTACCTTCTGCTTCTAGAATATCAGGGCAATTTTCCCTGACAATCTCTTGGAAGATGATGTCTAAGGTGTTCTTTTTTTATCATGGTTTTCAGGTTATCAAATAATTTTCAAATTATCTCTCCTGGATCTACTTTACAGGTCTGCTGTTTTTCCAAGAAGATATTTCACATTGCCCTCTATTTTTTTTCATTTGGATTGGCTTTATTGTGTCTTGGTTTCTCATAAAGTCATTAGCTTCCATTTGTTCAACCCTAATTCTTAGGCAATTATTTTCTTCAGAGAGCTTTTCCATTTGGCTTTTCAAGCTGATTACTTTTTTTCTTATGTATTTCCTGCATCACTCTTTTTTGGGGGTGGGGCAGGCAATGAGGATTAAGTGACTTGCCCAGGATCACACAGCTAGGAATTGTCAAGTGTCTAAGGCCGGATTTGAACTCAGGTCCTCCTGAATCCAGGGCTGGTGCTTTATCCTCTGTGCCACCTAGCTGCCCCCTCCTGCATCAGTCTCATTTTTTCCTCTACCTCTCTTACTTCATCTTCAAAATCCTTTTTGAACACCTCTATTGCCTGAGACCAATTCATATTTTTCTTGGAAGCTTTGGATGTAGGAAGCCTGACAATGCTATCCTCTTCTGAGGGTGCACCTCAATCTTCCTTGTCACTAAAGAAACTTTCTATAGTCTACATCTTTGTCCGCTCATCTTGCCCACCTGTGTCTTGACTTTTAACTCCTTCTTAAAGTGGGGCACTGCTTCCATGCTGCACTGTCCCAAGCTTCAGGACGTCCAAGGTGGTATGATTTAAGGAGTGGCATGTTCTTTACTCCTCTGGTCTGTAAATAACCCTAAGCCTACTTGCTCTTCAACCAGGAAAGAAAATTTTGTTTCTCTGGGTTGATAGCTCTGGTGAGCAAGAGCCTCTCCCCCACCTTGGCACACCACTCAAGATTGCTTCCTAGTTCCCAGCAGCTGGGGTAGAACAACTGAATTCTGCCTCTTCTCCAGCAGATATGCCCGTACTCTCCCCCTGGCCAACCACTCGACCCTCTCACCAGACTCTTGAGCTTAGTTCCAGAAGATTTTGGTGCTGCAGCCAATTCAGAGGCTCCAGGGGTAAAATTGTCTGGTGAGGCTTTCCTGAGGCTGGATCTGTCTCAGCTTGGCCCAAGTGTGAGTCTCCAGCCTGGGGTTGGATCTGTGTTGTTCATGCATGGGGTTTGGGCTCCACTCCCATCCAGGTAAAGCAGACCCCTCCTGCTGAACTTCTAAGATGTCTTTGGCTGGAAAATGGTCTCAAACTGTCCTTTTGTGGGTTCTGCTGCTCCAGGAATTGTCTTATGGCATAATTTGGAGTTTTTTGGAGTGATTATGTCAGGAGCTCTGAGCGCTTACTGCCTTTCCTCTGCCATCTTGTCTCTGCCCCCTGTCCTTTCATTCTTAAAGAGGACCATGACATTGTGCAATGTCATGACTTGCAGTGAATTGGATTTAATGTTACTCTGTCCTTCTGAGCCCTCTGGGCTGAGTGACAAAATATAAATCAGAATAACTGGAGATGGCCCAGGATGTTTTTAAGGCAATTGGAATTAAGTGACTTGCTCTGGGTCATTCAGCTAGTAAATGGCTGAGGTCAGATTTGAACTCAGGTCCTCAAAAATTCAGGGCCAGTGCTCTATTCACTGTGCCACCTACCAGTATCTATCTAAAATATCAAAAGAAAGTGTTACCTGAAAGGAGAATAAGGTAAAACCAACCCAGAAAAACTGATTGTACTCTTTCAGAGGAAAAAATGGGACTTCAATGAAAAAGAGGACTTTCAGGCATTTGTGATGAAAAGACTTGAACTGAATATAAAATTTGACTTTCAAATAAAAGACCCTGGAGAATCATAAAAAGGTAAACAGGAAAAAGAAATTATGAGGGACATTAAAAGGCTAAACTGTTACATTCCTATATGAGAAAATAATACTTCCAACTCATAAGAACTTTTTCAGTAAGGAATACACAGAGGACACAGGTCTGAACTGAATATAAAGGGATGGTATTTGTAAAGCATTTATTTTTTGTTAATCCTTGTTCTTTGTGGAGCAAACAGGGTGGGTTGTCTTATGTCTGGGGCCAGATGTGGGTTCTGGGCCTCCTGGGCCCAGGGCTGTGCTTTGTCCACTGAGCCACCTAGCTAACCCATGATGACATCTTTAAAATAGGGTCGAGTGGTAGGAGGAATAGACTGGGAGAGGGGGAAGGGGAGAGGTAGACTGGGGGGAGGTAGTTCACATGAAGGAAACAAGAAAAATGCTTATGGAGGGGAGGGGAAGAGGGGGAAGGAGTGGGGGAGTGAGTGAACCTTACTATCATCAGAATTGACTCAAAAAAGGACTAACATACACACTCAAGTGGCTATATTATATGTTTTTGCCCTGAAGAAAAGTGGGAGGGGAAAGAGGGAAAGGAAGTTTGGGGGAGGGAGCTATAAAAAGCAAAACACTTTTGAGGAAAGTGAAGATGTTCTGCATAATAGCACATGTATGACATATATTGAATTGCTTGATTTCATAGGGAGAGTTGAGGAAGGAGGAAGGAAGAAAAATTTAGAAAACAGAATTAGCTCAAAGACCCTACCATTATCAGAGTGGGCTCAAGGAGGGAATAATATACACACCCAATTTGGAGGAATAATCTATTTAACCCTACAGGAAAGTAGGAGGGAAAGAGGATAAGGAGAGAAGGGTGAATGAAGGGAGGGTAGAGCAGGGGAGGGGGCAGTCAGTAGCAAAACACTTTTGAGGAGGAATAAGGCAAAATAAGATAGAAAATAGAGTAAATATCATTGGAAGGGAATGGGATGGAGGGAAATAGTTTTGATGATTGACTACAATGGCAAAATGTATGGTACCTACACTGCTGGGCTATTGTGAAAAAAAAATTCTTTGTTAAGTTTAAGGTACTATATAAAAGTTATGATGAACAGGATGCTATCAGAAAAACCTGGAAAGACCCACATAAACTGAAGCAAAGATAAATGTACTATATACAAAATAACAGCATTAGTGTAAGATGATCTGCTGGGAAGCATGTGGTTATTTTCAGCAAGGAAATGATCCAATATAACTCTGAAGAACTTATGAAAATTGCAATCCATCTACAGAAAAAGAACTGATGGTATCTGAAAACAGACTGAAACACATTTTTTGACAATTCCTTAATCTGAAGTTTTGTTTTTATCTGTTTTCTCTCACAACCTAGCCAATGTAGAGATGTTTTCCATAACTACTCATGTACAATTTATATTGAATTGCTTGAGTACTTGGGGTGGGGGTGGGAAGGGAGGGAGGAAGAAAAATTGGAACACAAAGTATTTTTTTAATTGATGTCCAAATTTGCTTTTAAATGTAATTTGGAAAATAATTTTTTTAAATAAGGTAAAAGTGTTCCTAATACAATGAGGGGTAAAGAAACGATGCCCATTGTCACTACTAGTATTCAATATTGTACCAGAAATGCTAGCTATAGCAGTAAAAAAGATAAAGAAATTGAAGAATTTAAAATTGGCATTGAAGAATCAAAACTATCACTCTTTGCAAATAATATGATGCTATACATAGAGAATCCTAGAGAATCAACTAAAAAACTAGTTGAAAAAATTAACAACTTTAGCAAAGCTGAAAGATATACAATAAACCCACAGAAATGATCAGCATTTCTACATATAAGCAACAAAGCCCAGCAGCAAGAGATAGAGAAATTCCATTTAAAATAACTGTAGACAATACAAAATACTTGGGAGTCTACCAGCAGAACATTATCAATAGTAACAGCAATATTGTACAATGAAGATTGTAAATGCCTTGGCTCTTCTCAGAAATACAATGATCCAAGACAATCCCAAAGGACTCATGATGAAACATGCTATCTGCCTCCAGAGAAAAAACTGATATCTAAATACAGACTGAAGCATGTTATTTTTTCTTTTCTTTACATCTTCCTTCATTTCTTTCATTTTTAAAAATTTTTGCTTGAGTCTTCTTATACAAAGTTACAAATATGGAGATATTTTACATGATTGCACATACCCTATACCAAATTGCTTACAATCTCAGGAAGAAAGGAAAGGAGAGATAGGATTTGGAACTCAAAGTTTTAAAAAACCTCAAATGTTAAAAATTGTTTTAACATTCAATTGAGAAAAAAATAAAATATCACTTTAAAAAATGCAAAAATAGGCTCCAGCTTTGCCAGCCTTGCTCTTTCTCTGATTTGTTAGACTAGAAATAGACTAAATAAAAAAAGAAACAAATAGATAATCTTTTAGGATAGATTCCAGGAAATTATATAGACCACAGTCTCCTGCCCCAACCCTAAAGCATGAAATCTGGAAAAGATGAGTATTCCCTTACTCCAGTGAAACTGACCACTAACTCTAAGGGTCATAATTTGTCATGGATGAAGGGTTGAATGATAGGCCCAATAACATAATGTTTTGTAGGGTGACTCCAAGAATGACGCCTGGATCTTTGCCCTGGCCATCCTGCTCAGCAGCACTTTTGTCTACAACAGCATAAGCACCATCAACCACCAGGCCTTGGAACAGATGCAGTATCCTTTCAGAACTTCAGAACATCCATGACATCTTCAATGCTAATGCTCCCTCCCCATGATAGATGATAAGCAATTCATATTTTAGGAGCTGTCATCATCAGTTACTCTGCCCAGAAATACCCATCACTAGGTGACCAACTTTGTTGGGGCCAATGTTCCCAAATCAGTTGAGCTGATCCTCATAGGACAGTCTGGCATGAGGCCCACAAATGAACCCGTGGGGGAACCTTGGCTGAGCTTGTCATTATACATAAGTATACCACTTGTGTGTTCAATAATTCTGAAATACCTTGATCATTATATCTTTCCTTCTCCCTTTTCATTTCCAAGTCTCCCCTCTTTCTCATATTATATCACTCATATATTTTCCTCTACATTCCATTCTTCACCTCTATCTCACATGAAGAAGTGGCCCCTCTCTTTGCCAAAGCAAAGCCCTGCATGCTCCCTCAATTCCATCTCATCCTATCATTTCTAACAGGTTATCCTTTCTGTCCTTCATGCTTTTTCACTAATCGTTCATTTCCTATCTATAGTCTTCATCCCTGTCAACTTCAGAATCAGCCATGTCTCCTCTATCTTAAAAAAAATCACTAAATCTTGCAATGTTAAAAATCTACACATATCTATACTCTCTTTCATAGCCAAACTTAAGAAAAATGTCTGTAATCAGTATCTTCTCTTCCCTTCCTCTTACTCACTTCTCACCACTCACCCAGAATGCTGTCTGCATTCTGACCTCATCATTCAACTGAACCTCCTCCATTCAAAATTAGTAATAAACTCTTACTAGGATTTTTTTGTCAATCACCATCCTTCTTGATTTTGCTTCAGCTTTCGCCACTGATTATCTTAGATATTGTCCCTAGATTTTCATAACAGGATTTCTCCTGTTTCTCTTCCTACTTGTCTGACCTCTCATCATCTCTTATTCTGGATCTTCAATCAGGTCATAGACCCTGATCACTGGTGTCCTGCAAGGTTCTTCCCTGATTGTCTTCTCTTCCATACTACTTTCTTGCTTGGTAATCACATTGGCTCCAATGGATTCAGTTATCATCACCATGCTGATGACATCAGGTCTACTTCTCTAACCCTAGCCTCTGTGAGAAAATAATGGGTTTGGGGATGCCCAGAGGGCCCCCCCCCACCTTCGTGGGGATAGTATTGAGATTGTTTGGATTGCCTTTGTTGATTAACTCACTTAAAGTTGACTTGATAGAAACCACACCTAGGTGAAAGCCTGGCCCTCAGGGAGTGTTCTTTGAACTCTGACCTCAGCATGCTTTGCTCATGGACTGCCCTCAAGTCCAGTGAACCAATGGATTTGGGTGATGCTAGCCAAAATTAACTTGAAGCAATGTGTAAAGACCACCTCTTGTTGTGACCCACAGGAAGCTTCTGCTCACACAGGCAGAGGGACTTGCTTTTGGCCTGAGACTTGGGGGTAGTGGCGGCACCCTTTCTTCTCTCTTCTTCTATGCTAGCTAAGCTTTCTTAACTTTCTGAGCCATGTGCTTTCTCTCTTTTATAATATCTAATCTACTTTAATAAATACATAATTTCCCCAAACTGGTGCTAAAGCTTCTAATTTATAACTGGCAATATATTAGAAACCTCAACTAATTTTCCCCAAACTTGGGACAGAAATAAGGTGACCACATTCAATTTTGCCCTCCACACCTCTCTGATGAGCTCTAGTTTACCATTTCTAGTAGCCTATTGGACATCTCATACTGGATGTGCTGTAGACATCTCAAAGTCAACATGTCTAAAATAGAATTATCTTTTCCCCAAAACCCTTCTCTCTTCACACCTTCTTATTATGTTATGAGCACCACCATCCCTCAAGGTCTCTAGCCTCTTAACTTAGATGTAATCCTCAACTCTTCACTCTATCTAATTCCATGTATACAATCTGTTAACATGAGTTTTGATTTCTGACTTCATAATATCTCCCATGCACCCCCCTCTTTCCTCAGATATTGCTCCCATTCTGCTGCAGGTCCTCATCACCTCACACCTAGACTATTGCAATAGACTGCTGGTTGGTCTGCCGACCTCAAGTCTCCCTCCATGCCAGTCCATCCTTTTTTCAGTTGTGAATGTAACTTTCATAATGCACAGATTTGACAATGTCACTCCATCATCTACTTAATAAACTCCTGTGGATCATATTATCCCCAAGATCAAATATAACATGTTCTGCCTGGCTTTTAAAGCCATTACCAAAGTGCCCTTTCCTACATTTTCAGTCTTCTTAATACATTCCTCCTCATACTCTGCCATCAGACCACACTGCTCTTCTTGCTTGACAGTCCATCTTCTCACTCAATGCCCTTTTAACTGACTCTCCTTCATGTTTGGAATTCTTTCCCTTTTCCCTTCTAATTCATACCTTCTCTTGTTTCCTCCAAGATTCAGTTGAAATCCTACCTTTGGAAGGGATCTTTACCAATCTCTGCATACTACTGTTTTTCTTCTGGATATCCCTGGCATTTACATAATATGTATATACATATATACGTATGTATTTGTATATGTGTATGTGCATATATACAAATACATGTGAGTTTGTGTGTTTACATACACATACATATAGAAACATTGATATCAATATAGACATATATACATAGACATATCAATATGTGTATATATGCCTATGTGCTTGAGCATAACATACATATTTGTTTGCATATTATCTCCCCCATTAGAATATGAGATTCTTGAGAGCAGAGATCGTGTTTTCACCTATCTGTATGCCTAGCACTTGGAACACTGATGCAGAGTAAACATTTAATAAATGCTTCTTGACTGACTGGTTCAGTACAAGACCTTATATTCCAATAGTATAGGAATCAAGAATCATGAGAATTATGGTCTCCCCAAGTTGATTAAAGAAGCATCAGGTTGATCTGGGACTCCCCTAAAAAGGTCTTCCTTTCCACTTTTACATCTGTGATTGAAATCCCAACAGTGCAGAAGGGAAGGTCGGGGAGAGAATTTATAAGACTCAATGGAGGGAAGATTCCACAAGTTAGAACTCAAAACTGATGCTAATTCTGAGTGTTTCCTTTTCCTTATCTATGATCTTAGATATGTGACAGAGCTAACAAAGCTAATCAAGGTCAAATCCTCTGATGGAAAAGAAGACTCAGCAGAGTTTGTGGGCTTCTTCCCAGACTTTGTGTGGACTGTGCGGGATTTCACCCTGGATCTTGAGCTCAATGGTCACCCCATCACCTCAGATGAGTACCTGGAAAATGCCTTAAAACTCAGTAAAGGTAATTTATTAGGAATAACGATTGGGCACATGGGTATTCTTGGAAAGTACAGGGGGAAATGACAACAAATGTTTTTTTCTGTTTCTTTGGAGCTGAGCTATTTCTTCCTGGGGCTTATTCTTTTGAATCTCATGGACTGTAGAAATGGAGGCTGAAAGCTACTAAGGTTCTCCTGGTCATATTGAGGGTCTGTTTATGTATTTTCTCTAGCTCCAGAATTTCCATGACCTAGTGACCATTCCCAAGGGGGAATAGTCCCTGAGATAATTGATTTTTGCCATTTTCTGTGATAGGTTTGTATTTTATGAGCTTACAAAAAGAAAAAGATGTTTTTGTATGTCTTGCAGTTTTTGGTGAGCATGGAATTTCAATGAAAGGGAATGCCTTTATTTAAGGGTTATTTCATTCACTTCAGGGCACAGTCTAAGTAATTTTTCCTCTCTACTAACTTCATAGACCTTTTTTACAACAAGAGATAGGCATGTACTTGAGAGGCTATGTTGTACAGAATAAAGTACATGGGTATATGGAGTTAGAGGCCCTGGGTTCAAATTACACCTCTGGTGCTTACTGCCCATGTGATTTTGGGCAAGTCATTTAATGTCTCTGAGCCTCAGTTTCCTTATCTGTAAAATAAAGAGTTTGGACTCTAATACCTCTAAAAATACCTAGCAATATATCTATTAACTAGAGATGACAAAGGGTTTCTCCCCTTGAGAATTCTAGAGAAACACTGGCTATGTTTCTTTCAAATATATCTTGCTTATCCTATAGATCTTGGACTATCAATCAGATGCTCCTGTTTAGGTCTCTCACTGCTTTAGTAACATTTGTTCTTCTATCATACTTCAAAATGAGTTATAAATCTAAACATACAAATCTGTAATTATACACTATTTTCATTGTGGGCTGATAACTCCCTGATGGCATATAGGCAGGGATGTTGATTTCACTGGAAATATCTTTAAATCTTGTTTGTCAATGAGTTCCTTCAATTTCAGTCAAAATGACTTAATTAAATATCAACTCTACCCAAAGAACTGTGCTAGATGCTCAGCATACAGGTACAAAAAATTCTACCTTCCAAAAGGTTACATGCTAATGGGGAAAAACAGGGAAAAGATAAGTGGGTAAAAATATAAACAATATGCAAAAAAAATGTAGGGGAATAAGTGAGGTGGAAAGGACTAAAGAAACACAGGGATCATCAAAGACCTCTTTAGGAAGTACTGTCAAAACAGATGAGTTTACAGAGAGTTACAGATTCCAAGGGGAAAAGGTGACAGGAGGAGGAATCCAGGAATAGAAAGTCCCTGGCCAGAAATACGCAAGTGAGTGTTGGGAGGTTATATGCATAGAACAGGAAAGCCAGTGTGGTTGAAATAAAGGATGTGGGGAGAGTAATATGAATTCAATATAGAAGGAGTAGAACCACTTGTTTCTATTTGGTCCCAGATGCATTAAGGAAGCACTGTAAAAACAAGCAATACCACAACCAGATTTGTCCATTTGGTAATTTGGTAATGTGTATGTGATGAATAGGGGAGAGGAGGAAATGGGGGCTGGAAGACCAGTTAGGAAACTATTGCAAAAGTCCAGGTGAGAGAAATTGAGGACCTGAATTCAGAGGACTGTAGGGTTTAAGTGGATAGAAGGCAATAAGTTCAAGAATTGTTGGGAGGTAGAATGCAACTAACTAGGTATAAAGGATGGAGGTGAGAAAGAATAGTTGAGGATGACATCTGAAACAGTTCCCGCTCAATGGCTAATCCTGTTTGTAGGGGCAGAATTGTTATTAACTTCAAAGAAGAAATATCTCCTTTTATTAACCTGGGAGCCTGTCTTTTTCCTGATCTTAGCCTTGATCCTTGGGTCTTTTTCATTTTAAGGAGCCACAATTCTCTTTCTATGTTACATATAATTAGTTGAGTAATTTGACAATATCTATCCAATTAT